>NW_028317815.1:24640357-25272142 GCF_062004578.1 Staurois parvus
TTCTGTACAATATCCTCATCCAAGAGAAGAGCCTCATTCAACCTCCATCCCAAGCCTCCCGTCCACCTTCTTCCCCATCCTATTTTCATTATGACAGGGGCATGATCCGAGAAAGTTCTTGTCTCTATTTCTATTTTAACCAACAGTTCAATGAATTGATGATCTATCAAAAAGTAATCCAGTCTCGAGTATATCTCATGTGCATTAGAGAAGAAGGTATAGTCTCTGTCTTTCATATGCATTATTCTCCATGAGTCCACCAGTTGGTACTCGTGGATCACCTTCTTCAAAGCTCTCAGAGACCTACCCCCCTCTCTCTGCACAAGGGAGGTTGTATCCTTTTGTGGGTCCATACAAAGATTTAAATCTCCTGCTATAATTAAACGCCCTTTTTTAAAATCATTCAATTTCTTCTACAGACCCTTCAAAAAGATCTCCGGTTTTTTGTTGGGACAATAAATATTGGCTAGTGTACACTCAATTCCCTGTAGTTTACCTTTCAAAAATAGGAATCTGCCCTCCGGATCAGTCTTTCTCTCTTCCAGCTCAAATCTCATATTCTTTGCCAAACCTATTGCCACCCCCTTTGCTCTTTTAATTGGAGAGTCAGCGTAATACCATGTTGGATAATATTTAGATTTTAGTTTCACGTTTGACTCTATCTCAAAGTGTGTCTCCTGTAAAAATACCACTGACGTTGCCCTGTGATGTAACTCTTTAAACAACTTAAATCTTTTCCCAGGACAATTCAACCCATTCACATTATATGTTATAAACTGTATTTCTTCCATCCTTCATAAGTCTGTCTATCTTTCTTCTAATTCGTCTCTTCCTATTAGGCCCAGCTGTCTTGCAGAGTATTAACCCCCCAACCCCTATCCCCCACCCCCTCCCCCACCCCCTCTCTCTTATTTTCCCCCTACCCATTTTTAGGCTTATAAACTGCCTACAAATCATTTGTGGAACTGTTTCCACGGTTGATTTAAAATATTGGGCGTAAGCTCCGCCCATGGACGGCTCACCTCTCCTCCAACCTCCCCAGCTCCCCTTTCTCTATCAACTGGGCTCTACAATACCTTTACTTCCCCCCTTAACCGGAGCTTCCAGAGGGACCTTCGCTTCTACAGGGGGGATACGAGGGGGGGGGGGGTGAGGAGAAAAGAGAGAGAAGAAGCAAAGCGTATATTTTACTTAATTCTCCCTCCCCCCAACCCCAGGACCTCCCTCACCCTCCCCCCGACCCGCTGCCAGTCCTCCTTTCTTGCATTAACCGTATCTCCTTTTTCTTCTTCTTCCCACCCAGCTATCTCCACTCTTTGCAAGTCCAGTCTATCGCAAAAATCTCTCAGTTCGTCCGGGGATCTCAGATATGCTGTGACCCCATTTTTCCAGCCAATTAGAGGTACCGAGGTACCCCATCTATATTGCACTTTCTGTTTTCTCATTTGCTCCAACAGGGGTTTCAGGGATCTCCTTCTCCATAGAGTTTCTGATGTTAAGTCCGCAAAAATTTGAATAGTCCAATCTTTATACTTAATTAATGATCTTCCCTTGATCTTCTTCCAAATCTCATTTTTGACCCCAAATTTCTGGAACATAACAACGATATCTCTCGATCTGTCCCTCTCAGTCTCTTGTTTAAACTTTCCTGTTCTGAACACTCCGTCTAGTTCAATCACTTCTGTTTCAGGACTGCCTCTTATGGAGTTTAAGATTTTATTAACTAGTTCATATAATGTTTCCCCTTTTACAGATTCTGGAATTCCTCGCATCCTGAGATTACACCTTCTTTCTTTATTTTCTTGAATTTCCATCCTATAGAGTAATTTTTTCTGGATTTTCTCCAAATGAGTTGTTTTTTTCCTTAGACTATCTATGGTTTGGTCCTGGGTTTTAACTCTCTCCTCTATTTCTTCCATTCTCGACAGCAAATGCCCTAAGTCGTTTCGAATAACTGTCATTTCACGTTTTATCATTTTCTCCAAACTTTGAAACATTTCTGTCATCTCCTTCTTATTCGGTACTTGTAGTTCACCATCAAGCTCTTTTTTTCCCAAGCCATCCTCTATTTGTTGGCTTCTACTGCTGTTCTTACCCAATGACAATCTAGGACTATTTCCGGGTCTAGTGTCCATTTCCCCTTTAGCACTGTCTCCTTGGGGCCTTTCTGGGGTAGTATTACCATATGATGTAAATTTCCTTAGCGTGCCTGATTGAGACCCTTTGAGCCCTGCTCCCTTAGGACCTTTATTCTTCATATCCTCTATATATCATTTGTCTCCTATATGCTCTAGATGGGGGTATACCTCTCCTTTATGGTTTGTGCTCCAAACAGGTTTGCAGATTATTCTTGTATTTTGCTCTCCTGGGGCACCTGGGACTTTTCTCTTCTAAGCCCAGGGAATCCTCCTCTCTCCTCCTTGACCCCTGGATCCCACTGTCATTCAATAGTCCACTGCACAATAGACCCCCCAAAGCTCTCACTCACCCTTCTCTTCACAAGACGGTGGCTCCAAGCATAAGTGGAGGGCCTTCACATGTCCTGAGGGGGGATTCCTCTGGTCTTCCCACGTAATGCCTCGTTTTTCCTCTCTGGGCTTCGTCCCAGGGATGCAGGGCGAGTCTCCTAATACTCCCAGTTCTCCCCGGATTGAACAGTCTACTGGCCGGGGGCCGCAGGCAACAGCAAGCCAGGAGACATGGCCAGTAACAAGCCGGGGGTTGTATGCAGCAATAGGCCGGGGGTTATGGGCGACAGGGAGCCGATAACAGTAAGCCGGCGTCTCCCTGTCTCATCATGCGGCCGGCCGGCTTCTCCCAGAGATCCTCCGCGGTTGCATACACTCCCCCTCCGCGTCACCTCTCCTCCCAGCCGTCCAGATCCCTCTCTCACGAGGCACCGGAGGAGCCGGCGCGTCACTGCAGCCTCTGTCCTGCTCCCATCTCCGTCTCTCCGGGCTCCATTTCACGCTCTCCAGGCTCCGGTGAGTCGTTCTCTATGGGTCACTAGGGAGGTCGGGAAGCGGGACCTAGCCGAAAGCTAGTGCCGCTCGCTCCCCTCAGCCGCCATGTCCAGGCTCCACCCACCGTGTGTATTTAGGACGTATAAACCTAGTTAAAATGGTAATTATACCTAAAATACTCTATAGATTTCAAATGGTCCCAATTAAACTCCCAGAGGCGTTTTTTAAGATAATGAGAAGAATGTTAACAAGATATATATGGAGGAATAAAAAACCAAGAATATCATACGAAACATTGAGCAGGACTAAAGAGAAAGGGGGAATGGGACTACCTGACGTCAAGAGATATTATAAAGCAGTAATTTTAGCAAGAATATATGACTGGACATTTAACCATAAGGGAAAAAGTTGGGTAAAAATAGAAAACGAACTGAGTGGAATTAGTTTGAGTAAGATGATATGGGTCCCAGCACAATATAGAAGAATTAAAGAAAACACAAGCACTTTCACTTTAAATGTTTTAAGGACATGGGATAATTTACATAAACACATGAAATGGGAATTCAACTCTATATTAATGCCACTTGCAAACACAGAGTTTTTTCCTCCAGGAAAGGAAGAGATATCAGGGAGATGGTTTAAAAAAGAAGATATCCAATTGAGAGATGTATTGGTAGAGGGGGAATTGAGAACATTTAAAGAATTAAAAGAGAGGGGGGGGGATATGTTTAATAGAATAGATGAGTGGAAATATCACCAATTAAAATGTTTCATTGGAAATCTCCCAAAACCTTTGAGATTAAAAAAGGAGTGGAATTTGTTTGAAAGGCTATTAGAAACACGTAGGGATGGGAAACACGGTGTTACAAAAATTTATAGGATCCTCACAGAATTAGACACGGACACAAAGTTAATTTTTATAACAAATTGGGAAAGAGATATGGAGGTGGTGATAGATGAAGATCAACAGAATAAGATATTTAGATTGGTACACGAGAGTGTTAGTATGAGAGACGTCGAGATCAACTATAAATGTCTGACACGATGGCATATTACACCGAGCACTGAGCACAAGATGAGTGGGGAGAATTCAAAAATGTGTTGGAGAGGATGTGGGGAGGAGGGCACGGTGTTCCACATATGGTGGCAATGTCCAAAAATTCAGGTTTTCTGGAAGACAATAGTTAAATTAATAGAAATAATAACTGGAAATGACATAGGGTTAGACCCAACCATGTGCCTCCTGCATAATGTTGAGACAACAGTAAAGAAATATAAAGAATCAGGCGTATGGTATTACCTAAGTGCTGCAAAAGGGTTGATACCTAAGTTTTGGCGGAAGACAGAGGTGCCGATGGAGGAGGATTGGATTAATAGGGTAAACCAGATTAGCAGAATGGAAAAATCATACTATATGCAGGAAGATAGGTTGGAAATATACTATTCGCGATGGGAAAAATGGGAAAAATCAGGAATGAAAGAGAAATATAGAAAATTTTAAACTAGGAAATTAATTAAAGTTAGTGGGTCTTGAGAGATTGGTGATCTTGCAGAGGGGAGGGAGGGGGTGGTGGGTAGAGGTGGGTTGGGAGGGGAGGGAAAGAAAAGAGGTAATTAGAAGGGGGCAAAGTAGAAATGTTTTGATTATTTGTACGTTTGGTCCTCTTCTTATGGAAATTTTGTAATACTATGAAAAACTAATAAATATTTAAATTAAAAAAAAAAAAAAATGGGTACACTGGGGAGCAAAGCTTTTGCCAGTGTTGAAACACCTGCAGGTAGCAGCATATAACATATGATCTAAGAATCAGTCTATGTTTCTTGTACTGTACTATTAAGATAACCCTGAACTTTATGTCAGATTTATGATCAGAAAAAGGTCATTTGAGTGCATTTGCTACAGGCTGCATCATTATTGCACTTTGCACAATTTTCCATATAAGTCTGTCAAATATACTTTTCAAAATGAATCATTTCCTTCAATGTCACACACTGAGAAAAGCCACTGATTAATAATTATTAATAATGTTTACACCTGTGACATAGTTACCTGCTTAATGTAAAGCGCTATAATGGCTCAGCAGAGAGATCTACTGACATAATACCATAATGACTGCCTAAGAAAAAAGCAAACTCCTGGGCACCTTTCACAGCATAATTATAGAAATAAGACCGCTTATTCCATTATAAGAAACCAGATGTAAGCATAAAAGCATTTGAAACATCATTTCCTGTGAATTGGCAAAATGTACAGTAGAGAGTGTCATCTAAGGATTTAGAAAATCCACAGGAAGGAGAAATGACGTGTTTGTGGCTTCACACTGCACCATTTACGTCATTAGAAAGCATGCAGACCAGATGTCAGCTCTATTAAATCCAATTCTTCCAATTCATATTGGTAAATAGTAAATTCTGTAAATATAAATGAGGGGTTTTCCACAATGACACCAAAGCACCTAAAACAGAATATTGTTAAGATAAATAAGAAGAAAGTATAGGGAGTGTTTATGATTTGGGTCTAGCTTTGGGAGCCAGAAATGTATGCTGTTCTTGGTTTAGCTAAGTTCTATCATGATACAAAAAATACAGTCACCTGCAGAATGTCTAGCACTAAAGCTGGTTCAATTCGTTTTTTATTGTGTAATGATGCAAATAATTTAAATAAAGGAGTTTGTATCACCATCCCAAAATATCAGCTAAAAGTACCATCTGTCAAGCACAAAGGTGTTCTTGAGGAGAGGGGGCAGATTTACGCTTTATGTAACTGACAATTTACTTTCTCATTTCTAATAATACCTGAAATGATTAAAACAGAACCCCAGTTTTAAATATTTCCTCACCTTAAGCATTGGACAGCATGTTTTGAAAACTGAATCCCCTCTCTATACTGATGTCAGTGCATTCTTGTAAAGTTGCAGTTCTTAGAATGCCCACTCCTTTCCTCCAGCTGAATGATGGCCAACACCTTGTAGTCTCTTTTTGTCTGGCTCAGTTGTCATTCATACTTCATGCACATTCAATTTTTTGGATATCTGAATTCAGCTTTAAATACCATATAAGCAAGTATTTCAGCTCTCAAGACAATTTACTTTTCAAAGAACATAAAATCTAAACCTTTATATAAGTTTTGTCATTTGTTTTAATTTTTACATTAGACACACTCAAGATGACAAATTACCTTCTGCTCCATATTTTGATATATATATATCCATAGTTCACCACTTTTATGAATAATAATAAGTACTTTTTAATTATCAATGTGTTAGAGAAACAGCATTGGGTCTCTGAAGAGTAGATGATATATGTTAAAGGTTCTAATGTAAACTGTTTTATCAAAGGGGAGAGTCTAAGTTTATAAAATATATCATTATCTGCTTGAAACAGAGAATATTTACAACACATCGTTTTAATGTAAAGCCAAAAATTAGGTCCCATAAGCCATACATTTATTGGAATTTTACACTATTTTGAATATAATCATTTAACCTTAATATAAACATTATCTCATAAATGTTTTAGCCTCTAATCTTGAGTGATGCCATCCAAACGTATAAGTGTACAACATTTATGAATAAGTTAGAAAAAATAGTGCCACAGTGACTGCAAAGTTGGGCTATGGAAATATCTTAGTAATTTCCTTTAGTGAGAGGGCAACACAAGAGTATTGCTGGTGAACCAATGCAGCCTTACTGCAAAAGAGGTCTTTGCCTGAAAGTACTTTTTCTCAGACTGAAAGATTTCAGTGTCCATCAGATGTTTTTTAAACATGTATTTTGCTTTTTAGTCCTATTATTCTCTTTAAATTGCTTGCACCCTATGTAAACTCTGGTGCTTATAGTGGGGCACATAATAATATACACTGTTTACTCCAAGAGTTTAATTTTTAGATTAAACAGCATACTGAAGGCTTTACTTTAAATATACCATCACAATGATCATTTTCATAATTGACCATCGGAGGGGAAGTAGTCTGATCAACAAATCTCAGCCATTAATCTGCTGGCTGCAGATTTAGACTCTTAAAGGTTCACTCCAGTATTAACTGAAAATGATGTATCAAAATGAATACTTGGAACACAGTCTACTACTCGGTCAGAGTTTCAGTGTATCACTAATGCATACCCTCGAAGCAGCAATCAACCACACTGTCTTTTGATGGAAATCTGGATATACAAACACCTCCTTTGCTTAAACATTTGTAATGCAATAAAGTATTTCCCAAAAAATGTATATTGTTAGTTCTGTTTTCACATACAGAAAACTGTACATATATAAGTGTCAGTGCAAAAGGCTTCTCACAGTCACCAGTTTCATGTCTGAATGTGACTGCTGATACATCAGATAGAAACACTGCAAAAAACTCAGGAAGCAAATCATTCCAATCAACATGTCTGGAGGTTTTTGGAATCTGGCTGCAGTGGATACTATAGAACTCAGGTTAAGATTTCTGCGTTTAACGGGGTTGTAGTGTATTTTAGCAATTTATGTTCACTAGTTCCCTGAAATGTTTATTTAAGCATTGTAATGCATTCTAGCATGGACATACCTTACATTAGGGTTCAAATTGGTACCTCCTCCTAAATGCATATGTCCAGAACCATGAAAGAGGTATAAATAAGCATGGACCTAATGCTGATCTCTGGTCTGCTCACAAAAATAACATCATTTGTTTGCCCCCCTCCCTACTCCCGTATATTAGACACTTATGTTTGTTTAATATAGGTGGTATGTAGATAGTATCAGTAACTTTAAAAAAGACAAACCTTGAAATAATTCATTTTGATTGTTCATCCTATCTTCCCATATTTTTTGCCAATTCTTGATAACATTAATACATATTATAAAGTTCAGTCTTCCTTGGAAAATAAAGGCTAACCTGAATTTGTAATATTTGTGATTTTATTGCCAAAATACTTATTTGATAAGAAAAATATTAATGAGCTTTAAATTGCATTTCTCATGCATATACACACATTCCTACTATGAATAAGTGTTCATGAACTGTAGGCGGTGAATTCTTGGTGAATTTTGTAGGTTAGCGATTCACAGTTATGGCAAATTAATTTGCCCAGGAGAATTCTTAAAAAGCCATAATGCACTGCATGGCCACCAAGCTCACTGTAAATTGCAGCTCTGATGACTTTCATCATCCAATCATATTCAATACAAAGTTAAATTTCACCACATTCACTAAGCTCTGGGGAAAATTCCCATGCAAAATGAACAGCCAGTTTGCCTTTAGTAAATCAACCGTATAATGCCTATGAATTGGAAGCTATTGAAAGGATAGTATAAAGAAAGCTGACAAACTTCAAAGGGAGAGATTGGGGTAGTTAGGAAATGGTACTTTAATTCTGCTTGCTAGCTTTTTGGGAAAACCCCTTTGTTGTTTTTTGTTTATACTTATTATGGATCATGCACATACAGTACATTCATACGTACAACATAAACACACTGCTCTTTTTGGTGCCCTTGATCTCCTGGTGCTGCCTACAATTGCCCATAGTCATATACTGTAGGCAGGTTGAATACAGTGTGTTAGTTAGGCATTTAGCTGGCCCTGGCTGGGGAAGGGGTTAATGTCCTGCACCTCTATTCCTGGGCTTTTTGGACTCGGCCTATCCTACATGTTATATAAATAGGGGGAAGGACAGGTTCCAGAGCTTCAGCCCACTCAGGAAGATGACGTGACTGCTGTGCCTAGCAGTCCATTGGAAGGCACAGGGAGCCAGAGAACCATCAAGCCCATAATTTATGAGATCTTGTTGAAAATTAGTCAACTGCAGGACAGTTTTGCATTAGCAAAAAAATGGAAAACCACAGCAATAAATCAGATTGGGCTGCTGCTGCATGTAAACAAAGCTAATTACAAAAGAGCCAAATATGCACTGTAAAGGAATACTATTACTGAGACGGTCTGTAAAAATAGTACTGTTCTGTAACACCATGTACAGGTTTTAAACATCTGCGTTCCCTCCCCCCAAGCCAGTAAAAGCAGTGTTTCTCAACCCCTTGGCCACATCCTCTCTCCTCCTTCTTCAAGACTTTACAGCTGTCAGAGTCAGTAGTTATTTTTGCCCATTGCATGTACTGATGGTCAGTCTGATATCTACTGCTGACTTATTGCCAAAGTTTAATTGAAAATAAGGAAAAAAATATTGTGACAAAAATATTTGTGACAGAAAAATTAGTGACAAAAAAAGGATAAATACTATATATAATTCAATTATATTTTGTGACAAAAAATATATAAATTATCAAGTCCAAAATCCATGTTGAAATGAAATAAACTCACCAGAGCGATATGCTGATTAAATTATAAACCAGCATAAAACGCTTTCTGCTCTGGGAGCAATGTTGAGCGCAAGAATGTAATACTCTGTTGATGACACTGGGTATTCAAGGAGCAATACTCTGCAGGGAACACTCAGCAAGATGGATCCACTTCTCAAAGACCTTATCCTCAGATATCCATACCAAATGGTGTATAAGAAAATAGAGAACACATGGTGCAGTATTTAAAATACTACTTTTTTATTAAAAAGTAATGCACTTAATGCAGAGCCTGTGGATGTGACATCATTACGTTCCCGAGCCGACTGTACATGCGTGTTTGAGGCCGGGTTTGTTTTTTGTCTAGAGTGCACGCTGTCATTGCTGGTGTCAGCTAGGACACCTTTATTTGTAAGTGCATTACTTTTTAATAAAGAAGAAGTCTTTTAAATACTGCACCATGAGTTCTCTATTTTCTTATTCCCCATTTGGTCTGGATATCTGAGGATAAGGTCTTTGAGAAGTGGATCCATCTTGCTGAGTGTTCCCTGCAGAGCATTGCTCCTTGAATAGCCAGTGTCATCAACAGAGTATTACATCCTTCCGCACAACATTGCTCCCAGAGCAGAAAGCGTTTTATGCTAGTTTCTAATTTAATCTGCATATCGCTCTGGTGAGTTTATTCATATTATTTGGTGGTGGATTTACACATGGTGATTATTGTTGGATATCAATAAGTTTCTTCATTTCAACACGGATTTTGGACTTTATAATTTATATATTTTTTGTCACACTATATATAATTAAATTATATTTTATTTATCCTTTTTTTGTCACTAATTTTTCTGTCACAAATATTTTTGTCACAATAGTTTTTTCCTTTTTTGTCATTACTATATTTGGTTTAAGAAGCGCAACCTTTTATATTTACAATTTTATGCACCTTTTATAGGTTAGGTTTGCAGCTGGTTCATATTTTTTGATTGATGTGATATATAATATATTTTTTTTTTTGTGGCGCTTCCCTAAAAATATTTTTTGATTACAAAGCTTAATTGAGCAAGCTGAATGTAGAAGCTGATTGGTTACCGTGCACAGTTGCACCAGATTCCGAGTGCACCAGATTTAGTAAATCAACCCCAGTCTCTGAGCTTTGCCATTTGTTTACATGTGCTCTGACTGTAATTGACTAGAATGCCAATTAAAAAAAAAGCCTACTCAATCCTAGAGCCAACCCAATCATGACATTGCAATGTGTAGTTATTTCAGAATGCAGTCCACTGGCTGTTGCTTCTACTGCCTAGGAAGAGAGAGGTGAGCTTGGTTTCATAGGAACAGGCCACCAGGCAAGCAGACGAGAAGCCAAGGGAATGGATCTGAGACAGGGAGGGAAGTCTGAGAGAGTGTGGATACTAAGAGGAAGGAGGAGATACTTGGAACTGGAAAGGAGAACATCATCAGTCTTTTCACAAGCCATTGCATGGCTGTCTTGTTGCTTACTGGCATTATCAGTGCATAAAGTTCAGCTGCTTATTTATGTGAAGGCTGACAAAGCTCTCAAGACAAATTTGTGTAGACACCTACAGCAGCTGCAATCTTCTGCTATCATGCACAGTGTGACTGCAATAGTTACCTTCTCCACTACAGTTCACCTCTCTTCAGCTCTCACATTGAACTGGCGACAGGAATGGAGAGAGATTAAAGCTGGTGACCCTCTGCTTTCTGAACACTTTATTGCAGATAACATGCTGTGAATTGTATTAACCTGCTCAGGGCAGCAATGGCAATTGTAACACTTTTTTTACATTTTCTTTGCCACTATAACGAGGATTTATAGAGGAACCTGGGAAAAATCCTATATTTAAAGTGGACTGTCATCATACTAAACTTTCCCAGGAGAGCTATCTCCTTCAAAAAGAAGTATGAATACTTACCTTGCTTGCAGACCTCAGCCCAAATCCCACTCCCCTCTGTTTATGAAAACCTTTCCCCTGAAGTCTATTGGGAAAAACTTCTGTGAGTTTTGATCTTTTGGGTCCGTTTCAGCAATCTGGATTGTTTTGCTTACTTTCTTGTCACTTCAATCATTTTTGTTTTTATTTAAATTACAGTCATTCATATTTTAAATGGATTACTCCTTTTCTAATACATTTAAATAAATATTTAGCATTTCCTCATTTTTATTCTATGAGTATACAGAGAATTTATAAGGCCCCCTCACAAAAACAGGAACCACTGATTTTAAGGATTTTTTAATTTTCCATTTTGCCCTCAAAGCCACATAAAAAGACCCCACTGTATGGTATTTTTTTAAAATTGTTTTTAAATTTGGTAAATGTGCACTTGACAGTACTCAAATTTTTGTGGCTTTTTTAAAAGTAGTTTGTCTACTTGGCCCATAAATGGCAAAACATAACAACTACATTCAACCAATTCACCAAACTCTTGGCAAATTGAACCCAAGTTAATTCACCCATCACTAATTACTATTATAGATATTGATAATTACAACAACACGATTACTGTTACATATCTCTAGAAGTGATCTGTGCGTGATTGAACAAATAGAAATAGAAAGTGCTGTGTAAAACAGAAGCAATATCAGCACCCTCACAATAGAAATTATATACCGTATACTGTCCAGTATATTAACAATCCACAAACAAAAGAAAAAAAATGAAAAAAAAAGATATCACCCTCTTCTTTCAGTTACTGCTCCTAAAATGTTCCTTTGTTGATGCCAATTTCACCTTTAAATATCATCCTATGGTGCTTTGGTTGTTCACTGTTCTCAATAAATGAAGGATCCTAATTACATGAAAATGAAGAAGCTGGAAAAGGAACTTTTGCAAAGTAATGCTTTACACTAGGATTGCACAGCAACTCTAAAGCATGGAACAATTTTGAAGAAATATTAAACAGTGTGCAACCAACTGTGGAACTTAGGAACACACAACAGTCTTTGCTATGAGACAAGGGACAATTTGCTGAGGAGAAAGGTATCACTCCAGTCTCCCTGCATGTGTCAACACAAATAGTTGAGTTATATTCTCTGTCTTTATCACCCTAATTTTACTAAGACCTTGGGATTTAAGGTCATTAAGGGAAACATAGCCTTATGATTAATATGTGCCATTTGCTACATGGATGATCAGTCTTTTTGTGCATTATTTACCACCAAATGTTCCACTATACTAAGCACTGACTCTGCCAAACCACAGTCAAGGCCGATCAGGTAAAAGAGAGCAGACCAACCTGCCTGTTTACATGCAGTCCTTCTTAAAGGCTAATGTGGCTGCTGCTGTTTTTTCAAATACTATGACTATTGCTTTGTGAAATGAGTGACTGGCATATAATGCTTTGCTGGGAGGAGAGGCTTCATTTACACATACAGCATTGGTAGTTTTATGGTGACAGCTTCTACAAGCTAGGTACAGAACAAAACTTGATAATACCTAATTTTATCTTCTTTTTTGGCAAGATTATACAGCATTGCTCCTATGGAAAAACTAAAGACATATGTAGCTTGGCACGGTTCCCCAACTGTCTGAGGGTGCAACATTCTCCAAAATCTAATGCATGGCAATTGCCACCATCATTATGAAAAACTATTATTTTCTTTGAATGTGTAGACAGCTATAAGTATTTATAATCTCTATACAGATCCTCTTCATGGTCATACTTCAGTTAGTTTCAAGAATATTTTAGGTCACTTTTGTTCATAAGAGAAGAATTGATATTCTGCTTGCATGTTAAAGCTGAAGAGGAGGACTGAGCAGTAATCCATGAATACTGTACATGACATACATGTACTTATTTTGTTAGAGCACAGATAATCATCTGGGCACTTTTCTTGAAGCTCCATCCCCATATCTATTATTTTTGCAGGAGTCTACAGTATCATTGTCCAAAGTTCAATCACTCTGTACATTTTAAAAGGGGAACTTGTTTTTCTTGAGTTTGTTCTATATTTTGGCAAGGAAACCATAGACAAGAAAAATGGATGCCATATAAAAAGGCCCACTTCTGGTGAAATGCCATCTCATTCAGTGTCTAATACTGGTAAGTGTGGTGACACATGATGATGGAGTGGGTTTCAGGATAGTGGCACCACATCAGATATATAAGCCACCATCACTGTCTGACTGAATTAGAACCAAATTGATATGAACTCAAGAAAATTGATCAAGAAATTAGCTTCCTATGGTGACCACATCCAAGAGAGTATTGAGCCTATAGAAGACTATAGAACCAGGATATAAAACATTGCCTTGGACCAGATGAAAAAAGTTTGGCAGATGGACATGGTCACAGCAGAAAGTTGCATGGCAGGGCCAAACAGAGCTTTAGAAATGGCTTCCAAATGTTTATCCACTAGGATATCCCAAAAAGTGACAGCTAAGGTCTTGTTGAGTCACAGAATAACATGGATCAACAAAATGTTTGGGAGGAGTGAAGACCTTTTCCGGTTGATGTTAGCTACTGTACAATAACAGGCTTTAACAGGAAGTGTACAGATTACATTAAAGCAGGCTAAACCATTTTAGGGAGCCCAGGCTGATGACTTTTTACAAGGTCGGCTAGGCAGCTCTATGTCAATGCACATGTGCACTATATCCATAAGGACCAAAATAGTATCCTTAAGCTTTGGAGATATATCAGCCATTGGATGCTGCTCCTATGCAGAGACCTCTGAACCTAACAAACCACTGCCCTCTTCTTCCACATCTGGGAAACTAGAAGAACATCAGAGATAGACTTTGGGGGAAAAGTAGAGGGTGGCCCCTATTAGCTGAGGACTTTAACAAAGCCAAAAACTAAACCCTAAATTCTGACATGATAGCAGAAAACACCTCCCTCAACAAACAAGAGGCATGGGCCATCCCAGAAGGGGTTAAGGAGACCCCTGAGGATGACAGAAACTCAGATTGACAAGACCCTCAGGAGAAACAATGCATCATGGTTAGTTGAACATTAGCTGGCAGGACCCCCAGGGCCAGTCCCTTGCACACATGGTTCCCAATGGTATAGGTGTAAGAAACCTATAGGTTTACTTTCCATTAGGGAAAGGCTCCATGTTCGAGTCGAACGTAAGTACAACTCAAACATCGGCCGTTTGCGTGTTCACCAAACACACAAACAGTAAGGGTGCTTGAAAGGCTGTTTGCCCATCAAGCACCCCACAATGCACTGCGCTCTTAGAGTGCATTATGAGAGCCATGATTGGCCAAAGCAATGCACCTGACCACAGGTCAGGTGCAATGCTTTGGCCAAACACTGCACAATTGGGCAGAACTATCAGTGACATCGGCGGTGATGTCACCTCTAGCCACGCCTATTTGTTTACATGGCAAATGTCAGACCTGTCATGTTGCGGCGAGTGCTCGGCAGGTGCGGACAGGTCGGAGGGAGTCAGGGTTTTTTTTTTTTTGGTGAGTCAGCATCGTCATGACAATGCTGGACACTGTGGTTGATGATGGATTACAACGATGGAACCATTTTTTTTTGGCTTTTTTTACTTATTAAAGGACTTTTTCAATTAAAGGAATTTTTCAAAAGACTGATCTCTTTATTTTTTACTGAATTTAACCCTTTAGTGAATGGGTAGGGATAATGCAAGTATTCTTTACTCATTCACAAGGAGGGGGGCAGCATCAGGGTGCCCACCTTGATATTAATGAGTCCCCCTGCTCGCAGACCCCAACAACAACTAGGCTAGGGTGGTGGGAAAAAGACCCTTGTCCACATCAGCATGGGGACACCATCCTAATTGCGAGGGCACAAGACCTGGTAAGCCGCAGGGAGGGGGTGCTCTATCGCCCCCCCCCTTTCCTGCCTTGCTAGACCTGTGCTTGGATCAAGGGTCTGGTAGGAATTTAGGGGGAACCAACACTTTTTTACCCCATTTTTTGGAGGTGGGTTCCCCTTAAAAGTCCTACCAGGCCTAAAAAGCCTGGTATAGCTTTTAGGGGAAACCACCCACACCTTTCTACCAGACCTGTTTTTTTTTATAAAAATCTCAGTCCTGCAGCAGGTTCTATACATTGTACAGATGTGCAACTTTGCAGGTAGGGGATCACCCCGGCATGATATTTAAATATTTTTTTCTTTTTTTCACACTTTAAGCAATGAAAAATGACTGCCCCTTTAAAAGTGGTACATTTTGAAATTTTTTTTTCATTGATTCATGTCCCTTAGGGCAGTATCCGAGTCCCCATACCCCTTTTATGGCCAATAAATTGCATATAAGCCTTCAAAATGGGCACTTTTGAATTTACAATTTTGAGTCCTATAGACTTGCATTGAGTTCAAAGTTTGCGGATGAATATTGATTAGGTTCGAGCGGTCAACCACGAACCGAACATGGGGGTGTTAGGCCCATCACTACTTGCACAGTAAATGATCCTCTTCCATCACCTGCCTGCGACTGAAAACGTAGCCTTATGGCAATAGTCTCATGGATCGCACTTAGCAGATAGGCAGGTAGCAAGGAACAAGCCCTAGGCAGAAACTTTCACCTATCTGGCATGCATACCCATTAAGAAGCCTTCAGGGAATGGACTCTAACAAACAGATGGAACATAGCCCATGACTTGTAGCACAGCCTGCAGCTAACTGCATTGCACCACATGCCTAGTTGAAGATCATGAATAGTGAAATTAATTTGCTGCTCTAAATTCAGAGAAAAGAAATCCATTATAATAAAGACACTAGCAAAAAACGGAGGCTAGCTCAGAGTGGGAGGGGTTCTACTGAGCTGGCCTGTCCTTACAACTTTGCCAATGTCCACCTCTCAAGAAGGTAGCAGTATAACCAGTTCTTTTAAGGATACATCCTACTGTGTCCTGTTTTGTAAAATTAAGAAATAAACTTGTTCCTTTCAATTTTTCTACTATTTTCATTCTTCATTCATTTAAATGTACTTTTTCAAGCTAGACATGGTGCAGAATGTTGAATAATCAAAAAGAAACCTCAAGAGGCACCCTTTCATTCTCTAGCATTAACTATGGGTTCGATGTGCTCAAATCAAAGAAGTATATTTTGCTTTTCCCATCTCTAGAAAGAGACCAGATGCAAACCTTCTAAACAACCCCACTCTCTGAAGGTAAACATTTTGACAAAAAAAATTATAAAAATTTCCACCTCTAATTGGTAAAATCTTGAGTGCATCTAATACATTTGACACCAGTCCAGTGTACCATCTTGAGTTCGTAGGTTGGAATCACCAGATTGCACCTTAGACCAGACCACAGCTTCAGCAGTGTCAGCATTTCAGCCAAACTCTGGTTTCATGGCAGATTATTTACAGTTTACCAAAGGTCTGTATAAAAATCATCATCAACTTACCAACCTTTTTACCCCAGAGGAACCCTTGTATTAATTTTGAGTTCTCCAGGAAATATACAACTCATTATATAAGTGCAAGATTAGTAAGCTATATTAATGGTAAACAAAAGTGGATCAAAGTTGTCATGCCTAGAGTATTTGACACCCAAGGTGGATAATTTTTAACCCCCCACTATTCACCCACTTTTAGTAATAATTCTGATTTTAATGAAAAATTATTGGAAGGATGGCCAGAAAATAACCACACATAGACCCTAATCAATGAAAAAAATCCTGCTTACATTGTATTTCAGTAGTAGAGATGTCATCTTACATCGGTGGTCAATTTTAGAAAAGAATCTTTAAATTACAGGTTATTCAGAGAGGTGACTCCTTACATTAATGTCTAGGAGAGGAAGAATGCCTTACAATGGAGATCGCTGAAAGTAATGTACAATTTAATTGGGGATCTCTGGAAATAATATTTTCCAAACATTGGTGGTCAGTGGGAAAGTTGCTTAGGAGCCAAAAAAAGATAATTGATGAGAAGACTCTGGTTCTGCCAAGTGATGCTGTGTAGGCATCATCAGATGGGAGGTTGGTTCCCCACGGCTCAAGGAACTCTTAGCAACCTTTGCAGGAATCCTAGAGTTCCACAGAAGCCTGGTCATGAATAGCTGCACTACATTAATGAACAGAACAGGCACAATAATAATATAAATCAGTTATGAACACCAGTTCCTGTATTTAAGATATTTAAGTATTTGTTTTAGTAATATACTTTAACATATACAGTATTCATTTTCATTATGGGATTCAACTTTTCTTAAAATAATTCACCAACAGTACATATTTTAATGCTGGCGCTGACATTGATTTAGTTGTGAAGACAAACTGGATTAATCTGACAAAGGCAAACTTGCCCTGTTTTCTTATGATGCATGACTGTATTTAACAAAAACAATGGATACAACACATTTAAGTGCTAGGTCTTCATTAAACTAGTGCCATATGTACTGACAATGACATATCATTTGAAAAATTGGCACTAGAAGAGTATATTGAGAAGTCAGCAACCTCTGTCTACTGTCATCATTTTTGTCCTCATGTTTTACACTTAGATGGATAAACGTTATTCCTTTACACTTTTGAAAATCCACATTGGATTTAGCCGTTTGATTTATTGGTCCATACTGAAATCTAGTATTACATACAAAAGATAAATAGCTGGGGAAAATATTCACGTTCATTCAAGTATTCTTTAATAAAATGAACAATAAAGGAAGTGTTGTAAAGTGATATTGAGAAATAATACATTGTTGTAGGTCATAGTCTTTCATAACATTTCTGGTTATACACAGTACAATGCAATTTTTTCCCTTTCCCTAAAATATGTTTTTAATTATGAATAAATTATTCTGTGTGATTAAATGATAACCCTTTATTTTCATATACCGGTTTCAACAATATTTGAACACATTTGTCATCATTTATATTCACTTCTTTAACATTATTTACAGTTTCTTTGCAAAATATAGTTTTTAGGTTTAACACAAAAGTGTCAAAAGCAAGAAAAAAGGAAATATAAGGAACAAAGAATGAGTGCTCTAGCACAGCATTGTCTAGTATTTTTTCCATTGTATACATCTATAATTTGTTAATAATTATAGTATATAATATTTGACAAAATAAGGTGCAAAGCATCCAGTTCAGATAGTAAAAGGTAAAATAAAGTTATTCCAATTCTACCAAATAAAACCAGTGGATAGATGCAGTAGAATCATTACATTTGGACACTAAGTAGGTACCTGAAGCACTGTATAGGGTGAATTCATACAAGGTGCTTTTTGCTTTACCAGTAACATGTGTTTAAATAGTTCAGCTCTTTGGATGTACTATGTACAACCAAAGAGTGAAGGGTTAAGCACATTAGCCATCAGCTTGTACTAATATTTTATCAATGTTTGATCTTTTACCTGTGGATGGACCCCTAAACAGCCACAAAAATTGTATGCCTGTATATAAAACTACCAAATTGCAAAAAAACTTGTGTGACCTGTAGTAGTATAAAACAAGATCTTCCTGGTTTGACCACACAAGTTCCAATGAACTTGAATTCTAGCAGCATGGACTCAGTAAGAGCTAATATTAAAATGGCCACTGTAATGCTTTAGCACTTGATGCTATATCCTGTAGATCAGTGGTCTTCAAACTGTGACCCTGGGGCCAGATGTGGTCCTTTGCTTGTCTTTATCCAGCATTTGAATAATTATTCCTGCCTCTGACACCAACAATGGGGCATAAATCCTGCCACTGATGACAATAGGGCGCTATTCCTTCCACTGACACCAAGGATGGGATACTATTCCTCCCACTGACACCAACTATTTCTCCCCCAATACCAAAGATCAGCATTGTTTACTCCCACTGGGCACAGTCTGGCCCCCTAAAGTCTGAAGGACAATAAACTGGTGTCTTTAGAAAGTTTGGAGACCCCTGCTGTAGATAATTGCTAAGAAAAAAGTCAAATGTGTACCACATCTAGCTATCTATAATATCAACTACATATAGCAAATGCACATTCATTATTTCCTCAGAACTTTTCAATTCCAATTATGTTTTTGCTCCACCTGGTTTCTGATCCCAGGATGTGGTAATAAATCCATGCAATTTAATTGACTTTCAGTTTTTAATGTCCAAACTTTGACTAGGGGTAATAGAGTCTTTTATTTAAGGTATTGTATACTCCAACAGCAAAAGGTCACTTTAGAGAAATTTTACCAAGACACAGAGTAAACTTACTAAGGCCAACACTAATGATAAACTAGGAGCAAGATGTACAAATGTAAAAAGCATATAACAATAAATCTTGATTCACAACTAATTAAAAATTAATAAGTTTCAAATGTGTTCAGGTATAACAATGTCAAGTTGAGCTTGCCAAGAAAGGTTTGTTACAATGCAGATACAAATATAAACCACATTCAATGTTTTGGCAGTGATGCTGGCTTTTAATATATAAATTAAAATACAAAAGTTAATATTTCACCCTTTGGCTAGCAGTAACTTCAGTAGATCATGTTTTCCTGTTTTTTTTACAGCACATATAACTACAAAATTTGACACTCAAAATAATATAAATATATATACAAAATAATAAGATGGTCTTGTGTCTACAATGACTTCCAGAAGAACAGATCCCCTTTCATAAAATGACAGCATTAGATTGAGTTACAGATATATAAAAATGTTTGAAAATAGTTTCCGTGTGAAAAACACTCCAGAATGGTATCAATTGTAATCACTTGGATAATACAAAAAATGTAAGTGGTTGTATTTTAATTTACATGTTTTCAGTGGAAGATAAAAGAATGAGCAAACTATAAATTAAATACTGTTTAGAATAGATTATACTACACATTCTCCAAACAACACATATAGAAGACGACTATGAGATAAACTATAAGTTAGCTACAAGGATAGCAGGAACAGCAGAGGGAACTGTGCAATTTGCAACCTTAATGTTTTTGATCATGGACTTGAATATCCTGGCCAAAGCAAATTCAAGAACCTGCAGGCTGCTTCTCATACTTCTTTCCATAAAGTGTTTGGACTGGAAATATATGGTTAAATCCTCAGATGCCTTTGAAGTGAATAACAGCACCCATGGTCAGGACTTTCAAGAAACAAGCAGGAGTTGAGTGAAAGCTGCACACTGAACTCCTGAGTATAGTAGACTAGGACTTGCCCTTTTAAGTGCCAATCAGTCTGCTATTCACAGATGAGGCAACCAAATTTTGAGATGAAAAATATTCATGCAAATGTGTTGCTAGAATACGAGATGCAGATTCATTGAAAGTGGAAAAAACAAATCAAGCTATTGCACATTGCATCTTTATTCTTTTCTCCAGTTTCAATGTGCCTCAGCACGTTATGAGCAATATACAACTCTAATGAACTTATGACAAAAATGCTGGTTACAGTAGTGTCAAAGTAATGTATGTATGTATGTATGAGAGCTAGCTACATGAACTTGATAAATATAATGTACACATAACATAGTCTTTTCATGAATACTAATTCTCCTATTAGTAAAATTACGTATTCATTTTTTTCATACCTCATATTGCAGGTCCTACAAACTAGTAAGTAGCTTAATAGGTATTTCTAGATGCATCCTTCTAATATTTCAGCTTAAACAGCACAGGAGTATGCTGCACTTTTTGTCTTTTGGTCAAAAAGCACCTTTGCAAGCATTTTCATCCATGTTTATGTTTTAAAACCAATATTATTTACCTAGTGGGTACACTAGATACCGCATATTCATTTAGAAAAAAATAGGGTTTGTGGGTTTGTCTCAGTAAACGTTTCTAACAGTCCAGTGATCATATGTGCTCTTACTGAGCATATATGATAGTTTTTTTAAAGCATACATATTACTGCAAATGTCTATATAGAAACTCAAAGGGTAATTTATTCAAGCTTGCAGGAATAACTCCAAAGTATCAATCTTTGCTTTGGAGAACCAGTTGTGTGCATGGAAGACCCACTTTGTTCTTTGTGAACTCAGGTATACTTGATCTGGTATAAAAACTAGAATTTATAAATGGGTGAATTTTAAAACTAAATATGCTGGCTATACCTTGCTGCCTAATAACTCATTGGTTTGCTATATTTAGCAAAAAACACACCACGCAGACTTACCAATGGGGCAGCCTAAAGAGTAAACAGCAGGTGCAGATAAACTGAATAAATGGTGTTGAAGTCAAATTGATCTAAAAGTGCAACATTCTGAAAACATCAACAGTTATTGCAGAATAGGGCTGGGTTTAAAAAGTAACAGTTTGTGTATGAGGGCAAGGCTGAGATTAACTTGTGTATTTTTTATGATTATTTATCACCACAGTGTTTGTGGATGCCAACTACACCTTACACAGCACCACAATAACAGAAGAGGCAACCAACTTGATAGCATAATACCAATTAACAGGAATAATGTAGCTATTAAAACACTCAATACAAATCCATCCATAAGCTGTCTGGGGTTTATTTTTTTTTTACAATATAGTCGTATAATATTTAAATTATGAGGAACTGAAAAAAGTGTCCCAACTTGAAAGCAGACTCTATGAAACAGCATTTTCATAATATTAAATATGCATAGAAATACATTGGACATTATATAGATAACCTTTATAAATTAATGTTTGAGTGTTAAATATCTTCTGTTGGTGATATTGTTTTACAGAGTATAATGTTGTTTTTGTAAACTAAAGGAGGAAAATATACATTTTTGATGACGTGTTTGTGTAGGGCTATAAAACATAAGGTTTATGTTAAAAGGATGCTACAACATTAATATAGACTTAAATGTTCACTGATAATTTATAGTAAACTGACTTTAAGGATTTTATTATAAATAACAGTAATAAAGTATTGTATAGCACAGCATCAATTCGGATAAATTAATAACAATATTCTTAAAATATGGTGCCCAATTTCTAAGTCAATATTAATCAGAAAAATCCCACATAGGAATTCACTGAGTAGTTAAAGTAAACCAGCTTCTACAATTACGCTGTAATTGTTTAGCATAATTAAAACTCAATGCAAAAAGCATAGTATTTTACATTTTGTAGTCTTTATAAGCCAAGGCCTTGGGTGCCATTAATTTTCAAGAAGGTTAACATATTTACAGTGGATTTTTATATTTATATATATTTGTTTTCTTTCTCTTAGATTTTTTTTTTAGCTCTTATTGACTAGTGAGTAACCTGATAATAGGTTTACAAAAACTGAACTGTGTTGCATTACTAGAGGAAAATTTATTTTGCAAAATTACTTGATTCATGATGCAAAACCACCTCTAACATATCCCACCATCTCCTTTTCTACCATGTATTTTAATGGTTCTTAAGTTTTGTTTAAAACTTATTTTCCTAGTTTATGTCTCAAGTTACAACCAAAAATCTACCTAGTGTAGCGTATGCTCAAGCAAAATGTTTAGAGCGGGAAAAGGATAGAACCCCTGTTGGATTTTATTGGAGTTATTTTCCCTCATCTTCACCAGACAAGAAGTGAGGGAACAGATCCAACAGCAGCACAAACATAAATAAACATATATTTTTTTCTAGAGTAGGGGGAGATTAAAACCCCTAACAGCTTTTTATTTCTATAAAATACATCCCTCAACATGCTTTTGTGAGTCCTCAAAAAAGATAATTAGCTTATTGCAATCAACCAACAAAACAAATATGATCCTGACGACCAACAAAGCAGCTGTATTAATAATCCCTTATAAACAAACTAGAACAAATGATTTAACTCAATACAACGCTAAGGGCAAATATATTCCTTTATTAACATTTTTGTGAGATATTGATAAGAGGATACATATGCATTTAGCACTGTATTGAACTAAATCATCTGTTCTTTATATTTTGTTTTTTATTTCTGTCTATGTTGTAGATTTTCCCTCACTTCCTTTTAATAAAACTTGCCGTGACAGTAAACAAAAAGGAAATCTCTTTAATAAACTTCTATACAGCAATAAAAACAAGGCAGGTGTTCTAATGCTTCCCCACACTATGCAAAACTAAAAGTTTTGGTTGGAAATCCACTTTAAAGTAAGTTTGTGCAAAGAAAATATGGAAGCTATTATTGCTGAGATCTCCTGAAAATACCTTCCCCTTGGCTGTCAAGGTGATCCAGTGAGTGATTAACTTTTATACTTTTTAAATCACTGGCCACTGAGCAAGTATAGAAATTAGGTGTTCATATATTGGGTTACTGAGTTACTGAGAAGGTATTGCACGCACCAACAACCAGGCAATTAACATTTTCAGGTCAATAACAGTCTACATATTTCTTTCTGAATGTTTGTTGCTGCTTTAATAACAAGTGTACAGTTAATCTAAATTAATATAAATACAGTCAAAATAGTGATAATTTTATTAAAATATGGTTCACAACTACTTTATTGTTTAGAAAAAAATAAAAAAAAAACACACACAAGATGATCAATGATTTGGAACCTGTCCTGTGGACTAAGAACCCCTGTTTTTTTCCATATATCAGGCAGACTGCACACTGATACCATGCAATGGCATTTACCACTGACGTCAACAAATACACACATATGACACATTTCTGGCACTGCTAAGAATGTCCTAATAATATGTCTGAACAAGCAAGTAACAAATTTCCCTTCCCATTACCACCTGCACCACTACAACATGCATACACTGTTTAGTAAATTTTGTTCTTACAGACCCAATTTTTGTACTGTTTCTTTTTGTGATTACTCTGTTTAATATATAGAATAAATAAATGTTTGTGATACCATACAATACAATGGTATCTTTAGAATACATTCATTTATACTATTTTTACACCATTGCACAGTACCCTAATACGCTTGGTATACTATATGAAAGCAGGTTGATTAGCAACACACTGCAGAGAGCGATCACACAAGAAAAAAAAACACTCATTCAAATTAAAAGCCTAAAGACTACAAAACTCATCCTAACCAATTCATTCTAACAGAACAGAAAATAGCAGCAGCATTAACATGCTAAATACCATTGGTAAGATTCCTAACCAAAATATTTTTGAAGTAAAATCTCTGAGTTCGAAAAGGATTTGGTTAGCATTGATATACAGAATTACATGTACAAAACTATAGTTGTAAAGATTTACACATCACTTAGAGAGTCACAAAGGTCATACTCTCAAATACCCATGAAAATGTGTATGTAGTTAATATACACTATATACTTAAATTTCTATGCCCATAAGACCATTAGAATTTTCTTTCTTCACATTTTTTTTACTCCTATTTAAATGGCGCATCAAGCCATTCAATATACATTATAAGGCATTTCAGTTTTTTTTTTATATTTTTTGATAACTAAACAATATTTATACTTGACTAAACAGGAGCATTTCAGTTTTTTTACATACATTTATATATTAAAAGCAGTAGTTTTTTTTTTCCTAAACACAGTGCACAATAATAAAATAGATTTGATGTACACAAGTGGATGCATAAAGGGCTGGGAGTGCAACAAACTGAAATTCAAAAAAGAAATTCTACAAATCATGTTGTACAGAAGCAATATTAAAGGGAGCCCTTTTACATATAGTCATTGACGATGCAACAAAGATCATCTTAGATTGTTCAATAAAGCACATTGACTGTAGATTTCTGTTCTGATGGCATAGATGATGCAGCATTCTCAGAATTTACCATTAAGGATTTGACACTCTAACATGCAGACTTTGTAGATGCCTCTGTGAATCTCTCACAAATTGATAGTTACAGCATGAACACAGCCATTCTTCCAAGGTCTCAATCAAGTGACCTTTTTTAAGGTAAATCCAGGGTAAATCTTTTGGCAGGATGTTGACATTAGTAATTCATATTTTGGTTTTCAAGGTCATAACTGACAATGCTTGCTACCAGATAAAAGCCAGAGCAGGACAAATTGGATGCCTATCATGGACCATAGTGAAGGTGTCAAGCCAGATACTCCACCGCAATCCCCGTCATCCTCCTACAAGTCAAAAAATAAATATGTGTTACTTCTTCCTTTAACTTTCTTTATTATAAAAATATAATATAATCATACAGTTGTAATGTAAAAAGCTTTTACAATAAAGTGTTTTCTTTTCAGTATCTTATATAGTAGATCAGCAATAACACTGAAAAAAAGACAAATATATTCTTAAGAAAATGTTCACCATAAATAGTTTAAAGTTAAGTTCTCTAACCTTAAGTTGACTAAGTCAGGATGATGGAATCCTTAAAAGGCATTGCTTAAGCAAGCAAATCTATCTTTTATATCTTACCTGTTGGATGGCTCAACAGTTGGCCTAATTTACTAAAAGCAAATAGGATGTTCACTTTGCAAGGGGATTTTCCCTCAGCTTAGTGAATGTGGGGAAAATCCACTTTGCAGGGAATACCATGTGCAAGGAAAATAAAAAAAAACAGAATTGTTGCTTGCGTGAGCTTGGATGACAGAAGACAGCTAAGCTTCACCTCCACTTCCACTGCAAAGTCAGTAGACTGTTTGCCATAAGTACATAAATTCCATTGTCTCTTAAATGGATATTTAACATGTTAGCACAAAGTTGCAGTATATACATTTATACATTTTCCAGTTGCTCAGTTCTTTGAAAGAAACAAGCTCAGCCCAACAGTGCTCTCCAACTCTTCCTGGGGTATGCTATATAGTTAGCAAATTATCTTACATGTTTTAGGTCTGTTCTAGAGCCTTAAACTGAAATTCTTCAGGAATGCAACTGCATAGCATGCCCAAACCACCTCAAAAAAACAGCTACCCTGCACTGAAAACATGCAGATTAATGTAATCCCTCTTGAAAGCAACTGTGACCTCATTAGTCTAACCAGTGCTCTCCCTCTTTCCATAACTTATGATGAAAAGGATCATTAGGTGCCAAAGAACCTTAGCATTTGTGGAGTTTTGCCCACATGATATCATATTTGGAAATGCTGATCATTGCAAAACCTCCAAAAAAGAAGCCTCAAGGGCCCCAAAAATGTGTTACTAATATTAGACAAACCTGGAGTCCCTAGTCACCAACATAAAGAGAAACTGCATAAAAGTACTGCTTATTGTTGACTCAATTGGAATATTGGGTTTGTTTAAATGTATTCATATTGAAAAAACAATAATTCAAAATGGGTTGGTGGTCAGTGCCCTACAATCATTTCTTTATTCAACATAGACATTTCTAAAAACAGAAAAAATCATACCACACGCCACATGTCCTGGGTCACAAACCCCAAAGGGGAGTACCCATCAATAAACTGATCAGTTGGTAGCAATAATATCTTTCTCCATAAATAATGCATATGCTCCATATACAAAATTACAAAGCCTGGTCAGTCACAGGCCTCCTTAAAGGGAACATGCTTTGTATCATATACAGTATAATGCCTCTGCCAAACAAGATCACCATGGATGAAAAATATAATGAAAATCCCATAGATGAAGTAGTGTAGTCCAGGGGAGGGTACTGTAGACTGTCTGAGCCTCCCTCTTTCACTAAACTGCCAATCGAACATGTCATGTTGTAGATGAAAATAGGCAGTCCCAGATAATGCATCAACAAACACATGTAGTCCAGAGGAGGATACTTTTGATAATATAGCTGTATAAGCGTAAAGGTTTCACCTCCCTCTGGAGCCTATTATTAGGGCGCCATCCAGGGGAGAACATAAACCAGGAAAACCTCCCCTCATATATTAATGAATAACATCCTTGTCTGGGGCCCATCCATAGGGGATTCTTGATTTAATTTGGTGATCTTGAAAATGAAACTTCTCCAAATTTGATAAAGTGAAGGAAAAAGAGTAATGTATTATACAGAGTTGAATAACAATAAGGCAATCCATTTTTAGTATGTAATGCTCATTAACAGAGAAGTCTCTTCCAAAGCTTAGCAGAATAATATTCTTAGATAGAGTTAAGCAATGACTGTCAAGCACCTGTGGTAGTGAGCCTTTGTAGAGCACCAACTTGGGGTTCCCCAGGGCGTGGAGTTTAAGCCCCAGCCTGCTTCTTCACCAGAGCCCCTGATGGTGGGGATGGACTTGCAGCAAGTTGGAATCAGGTAGTGGCCCCCAGGTATGCCCAGATGAGGATGTGGAGACCGCTCACATGAGCAGAGTACAATGGGAGGAGACAACAGGAAATCCGATGGACAAGCTGAGGTCAGGACGGGAGGAAAACAAGCACAGTCAGTGAACAAAGCCAGGGTTGGTACACGTGAAGTCAGGTGCAGGATACAGGAGTTTGCAACAAACAGGAGCTCAGAGAACTAAGGAGTTGCTCAGGCAAAGTGGGCTGGACTGAGCATGTCTTATATAAACTAGCAAACTAGGCGACGGGCCAGGAAGTGATGGAAGGGAAGGAAATAAAACCCAGAGAATAGCAGACGATGCTCATAGGTGAGCACAGACAAACAACACATGTGAAAGGAATCAGGAACAGCACTGCAACAAGGAGGTAAGAATACACAAACAAGAAACTGCAGGCTAACTTGTGACAGTATACCCCCTTACGAGGTCTCCCCACTTGTTTAGGGCCAGGCTTAAGGGGAAACTTCTGATGAAAAAATTCCACCAGACGGGGTGCAGAAATATCAGTAGAAGGAATCCAACACCTCTCCTCGGGGCCATATCCCTTCCAGTCAATTAGATACGAAAGCTTCCCTCTGATGAATTTGGAATCCAAGATTTGCTTGACTTCATACTGATCCGAAGTACTCACTATTGGGGAAGGATGACTATGAGGACAGGAAAACTTGTTGATAATGTATGGTCTCAGAAGAGAAACATGGAAAACATTAGGGATTCTCAGATGTGAAGGGAGGCGAAGTTTGAAAGCAACAGGATTGACCTGGCGGAGGATGGAAAATAGACCAATGAAACAAGGAGCAAATTTCATAGACGGTACTCATAGACGGATATTCTTGGTAGAGAGCCAAACCTTGTCACCAGAGAGAAATTTGGGACTCACACGGCGATGGCGATCTGCAGCTACTTTGTATTTAGAAGCTGCCAGACGTAAATTCTTGGAAACCACTGCCCAGATGGAATTGAATGATTTTGTCTCTGCAGTCACAGGCACTACAGAAGAAATGAGAACAGGAAATGGCACAGAAGGATGACGACCATACACAGTGAAAAAAGGAGACTCACCAATACTGGCACTGGCATTGTTATTTAGGGCAAACTCTGCCCAGGGTAGAAAGTCTACCCAATCATCCTGATGGGCCAAAATTAAGGCACAAATGTACCATTCAACACTGTATTGCTAGGGTGACAGTATGTTAAAAAAAAGATAAAAAATAATATAAAAGAATAAAATAAAAATGTTAAACATTTTTTTGAAATATTATAATTTTTGGTTATAAACTAATTTGGGTTATTTTTTTTACTAAAAAGATAGCTGAATAAATTTTGGACAAGATTTATGAAGAAAGATTATTTATTTGCAAAATTTTATAAGTAAAACACTTTTTAAAAAAATTTTTGGACTTTTTCATTTATACAGCAAAAAAATAAAAATCCCAGCGGTGAATAAATACCACCAAAATAAAGTTTTATCTGTCTTAAAAAATGCTAAAAAATTCATATGGGTACAGTGTTGCATTACCGCGCAATTGTCATTCAAAGCGTGACAGCGCTGGACAGGAAGGGGATAAAGTGTCTGGACTTGAAGTAGTTAAGACGGCGGAAAAAGGGAGAAATACTGTAATTATGGATAGGAAAAAATATATAAAAATGTGCAGATGTATTTTGAGCAACAAGGACTGGTAGACCCCATTCCTGATGTAAACTTGGAAAGAGAGAAGGCTCGTTTGTTCGCTATTATAGACCAGACGTATCATGAATGCATTATTGATAAAGAAACAATGGAATTTTAAGAGTTGTATATCCGCGTAGTCCTGTGCTCTATGCTCTCCCAAAGGTTCACAAATCGGTTGAGGACCCTTCTGGCTGACCTACAATCTCTGGAATGGGATTTCTGACTGAGAAATCCAGTGAATACATAGATAGGACCCTCCAGCCTTTCGTGGTAAACAAATTTTTCTATATCGGGGATACCCTGCATCTCCTGACACTTCTGCGTGACCTCACCATTCCCCCAGATACCATTCTCCTTACCCTTGATATCAAAGCCCTTTATTCTTAAATTCCACATTTCAAGGGCCTTCAGGTCATTAAGAAAATATTGAGCAGTAGATCGGTTGGTAAGCACTAACACAGTCAATTTATTGTTGATTTGTTGGAGTTTCTCCTCACTCACAATAAATTTCAGTTTGGTGACAGGACATTCTGCCAGGCTCAGGGCACAGCCATGGGCTCCAAGTGTGCCCCAGCATATGCCAATATTTACTTGGGAGATTGGGAATTGTGGCTGTTTGGGGGGAGGGGGAGCTTCGCCGATGTGTCTGTCCAGGATATTGGCCTGGTACAGATACAATGACGACGTCCTCGTTCTCTGGACAGGCACGATAGAACAGTACCGTGAGAAACTAATTTTTAGACCTAGGGGGAGACTCTCGAGTGATCAGGAAACAATCAAAAGTAATATACAATATACAGAATTATCAGAAAACATAAAGGATATCTATGCCAAGCATTGGCACATTCTCAAGGAGGATTCTTCAGTTGAGAAATATATTAACAACCGTCTGAACCTAATTTATAGAAAGGCCAAATCTCTAGCAGACCTACTGGTCCACAGTGACAATAAATGGTCTCCTCCTAAACTACGTTTGTCACCAGGCATGCATAGATGCAGCTGTTGTGATGTCTGCCCCTCTGTGATGGAGGGTGACAGTTAAACTTTGCCGACCGGCAGGGTCCTCAGGTGCAGGCAGAGAGCCAATTGTGGCATGTCTGGAGTTGTATACATTATTCTCTGTGCCTGCGGATCCTTCTATGTCGGCAAAACTATTCGTACCATCCGCAAGAGATTTCAAGATCACCTTTATGAGATTTCCACCTATCACCTTAAACATAATAGTCCTCAGGTGCAGACAGAGAGCCAATTGTGGCATGTCTGGAGTTGTATACATTATTCTCTGTGCCTGCGGATCCTTCTATGTCGGCAAAACTATTCGTACCATCCGCAAGAGATTTCAAGATCACCTTTATGAGATTTCCACCTATCACCTTAAACATAATAGTGACCCTAAACACCTCCGATGTTGGGTATTGGAGGTTTTCCCCCATGATACAAGGGGGGGAGACTTTGATAAAGTGGTACTCCAACATGAGACGAGGTTAACAGCTTAGAATTTCCTCCAATTACAAACTTTTTCTCCCTTTTTTTATTTTATTTTAATTTACATTTGGGTTTTGTTCTCTTTTTGATCTACATTTTATACGCAAACGCAGGGCTGTGTGGTCTTTGGCACACCATTTTGATATAAAATTTTTTTAGTGATCTGTTTTTAGTGTTGATGTGCTTGTGTGCTATGTGCTGGGTGCTCTCCTGGCCTCCCGCTTTCCTCCTCCTTTTGGGTTCTCTCCTTGTGAGGGGGAAGGATTGGGAATGAGGGGGGAGGCTAGATTGGCCCTCATTAGATAGTTCTTAATGCTGTTTAAATATGCATGTCTATCTGGATTGATTACTATTTATTCACAAATGTCCACTAGATGGTGCACTGGATATCCTATGTAGACTGTATTGCTATTCTAAGTATGTATGCGGACCTTATTCCACTGCGCATGTGCATGATGTCACCCCGCATTCTGTGTCACAACTCAGTTACGCCCCGAGCATGCGCAGTGGAGGCGAAGTGGCCATTTTAGGCACATAGTTCAGAAACAGCATGTCAAACTATTTTGAGCCTATCTCTGAGGCAGCCAATTGTCCCGGCGAAACTGGTCAGGATTGGGATGTTAGCACACTCCCAGGCCCCCTAGAGAACTCTGAATGGATCTCCAAATATTATAAGTACTACAACTCTACCTTAAATGCTCCTCTGATGCTCTAACTTCACTATCTTTGGAAAAAAAAAATGTTTGCTGGTATACTGATATACATTCAAAGGGACTTCCCATATTGTTCTTGCCTTACTCTGCCTAAAAACATAACTCTGCTAATTTTGCAAGAGACTTCTCTACTGATGAATATTATGCATTTAAAGGGAATGCCTCATTATTATGCATTTAAAGAGATTGCCTCACTGTTCTTCAACTCTGCATACAATAGGTCTGCTTCAAATGCTCCTTTGATACTTTAACCTCACTATTTTTTGGGAAAGGAATCTCTTTACTGGTTTGCTGAAATACATTTAAAGGGACTGCCTATACTGTCATTGCTTAACTCTATCTAAGAATATTATTCTGCTAAACTTCGGAAGAGACCTCTCTGTTAATGAGCATTACATACCAAAAAGGGATTGCCTTATTGTTATTCAACTCTGCATAATACATTATTCTTATTCCTTCACTTTATCAAATTTGGAGAAGTTTAATTTTCAAGATCACCAAATTAAATCAAGAATCTTCTATGCATGGGCCCCGGACTCTTAGGCCCTGATTCACTATTGGGCGTGGGCGCATATTTATGGGCTTAAGCCCAATTTTCATGGGCGTCTGTCATTTTTTACCCTGCAACCTAATTCACTATTGAGCAGAGCCCATAAGCAGATGCCCAATCTAATTCACAAAAAGACACACGCCCGAAATCAGACTCACAAAACAGACTTGCTAAGAAGCAAGTCTAAAACCATGAAAAATCACTGCAGAGACATGTTCACTTAGAAATTTGCTTTGCCAAATATCAGGACTTCACTTTAAACAATATCTGCTATTTCCAAAAAAATTAAAAATGTGTTAAAAATCGTTTTTTTCAAGGAAATCGACACAGTAAAAATCTAGAAGCCCGTGCAGTGTCTTTGGCAGATACAACTGAGCATGTGCAGAACACATTTTAGACTTCTGCCATGGGCGTTTGCTTTTTAGCCACTGACTAATAGTGAATCTGATTGTGGATTCCTCTGAGAGCCGGCACTCGCTCGCGACTATTGTGTTTAATAAACAGCACTCGGCATATCTTCATGTAATCTAATTAGATTTCCTTAGTTCTAGTGATTCTATTTTTGTTTCTTATCCTTTATAATTATTTCTGTAATGATTTTACTTATTTCAAAGGTCTAGATAATATTTATTTTGACAGCTGAATGTAAAAATAAAGGTCCACAATAAAAAAAAAAAAAAAAAAAAACAGCGTGGGTCCCCCCTCTCATCCATACCAAGCCCTTCAGGTCTGGTATGGATATTAAGGGGGAACTTCACGCTGAAATTTAAAAAAAAAAACAGCGTGGGTCCCCCTCAATATCCATACCAGACCCTTATCCGAGCATGCAGCCCGGCAGGTCAGGAAAGGGGGGGGACGAGCGAGCGCCCCCCCCCCTCCTGAACCATACCAGGCCACATGCCCTCAACATGGGGGGGTGCTTTGAGGCAGGGGGGCTCCCCCCCCCAAAGCACCTTGTCCCCATGTTGATGAGGACAAGGGCCTCTTCCCCACAACCCTGGCCGGTGGTTGTGGGGGTCTGCGGGCGGGGGGCTTATCAGAATCTGGAAGCCCCCTTTAACAAGGGGGCCCCCAGATCCCGGCCCCCCCCCTACGTGAACGAGTCTGCGGTAGATGCTCCCGCAGACTCCTTCACAAAAAAAAAAAGTGTGGTGTAAAAAAAACACAGTACAGGGTCTTTGACAAGTCCTTTATTAAAACAATGTCCCCCGAAGTAGATCCAACGTCAATCACGGCGGCGGCGGCAGGGACCCGAAAAAAGAAAAAAAAAAAAAGGTTCCGCTCCCGTCGGAGGCTTCCAGCCATGTGAAGAAGAGGCTAGCTGACAGTTCTTATATAGGTATGGGGCGGGGCCAGCCGGGCACATCATCCCCGCCCCTTACCTATTTGAGAAATGTCACCCTGTCTCTCCGCTGAGGCTAACTAGCTGAATGCAGGAGACAGTCTGACATTTCTTATATAGCTATGGGGCGGGGCCAGCCGGGGACATCATCCGAGTGACCCGCCCCATGTCACATGCTTGCTGTTCCCGGCTGGCCCCGCCCCATAGCTATATAAGAAATGTCAGACTGTCTCCTGCATTCAGCTAGTTAGCCTCAGCGGAGAGACAGGGTGACATTTCTCAAATAGGTAAGGGGCGGGGATGATGTGCCCGGCTGGCCCCGCCCCATACCTATATAAGAACTGTCAGCTAGCCTCTTCTTCACAAGGCTGGGAGCCTCCGACGGGAGCGGAACCTTTTTTTTTTTCTTTTTTCGGGTCCCTGCCGCCGCCGCCGTGATTGACGTTGGATCTACTTCGGGGGACATTGTTTTAATAAAGGACTTGTCAAAGACCCTGTACTGTGTTTTTTTTACACCACACTTAGTTTTTTTGTGAAGGAGTCTGCGGGACCATGTACCGCAGACTCGTTCACGTAGGGGGGGGGGCGGGATCTGGGGGCCCCCTTGTTAAAGGGGGCTTCCAGATTCTGATAAGCCCCCCGCCCGCAGACCCCCACAACCACCGGCCAGGGTTGTGGGGAAGAGGCCCTTGTCCTCATCAACATGGGGACAAGGTGCTTTGGGGGGGGAGCCCCCCCTGCCTCAAAGCACCCCCCCATGTTGAGGGCATGTGGCCTGGTATGGTTCAGGAGGGGGGGGGGGCGCTCGCTCGTCCCCCCCCTTTCCTGACCTGCCGGGCTGCATGCTCGGATAAGGGTCTGGTATGGATATTGAGGGGGACCCACGCTGTTTTTTTTTTAAATTTCAGCATGGAGTTCCCCCTTAATACCCATACCAGACCTGAAGGGCTTGGTAAGGATGAGAGGGGGGGACCCACGCTGTTTTTTTTATTATTTATTTAATTCACGGAAATAATTTAAAATTCAGCTGTCAGTGGGAAACCCCGATGACAGCTGAAACATTCCTTCTGTCCCTGCAGAGAGCTCCGCTATTATATTTGACATTAAAAAGTATAGAGACTGCAACATTGTATCCATTTGTATCCATTCCGGATATAGATGTTTTTATTCGGATACAAATAGATACAATGTTGCAACCTTTATACTTTTTAATGTCAAATATAATAGCGCAGCTCTCTGCAGGGACAGAAGTAATTACTTCGCTATTATATTTGCAGGCCGTAGATGGGGCGAAAATCGAACAATTTTTTTGCCATTGGTGGTAACGTCGGCCCATTGAACAACCGATTTTTTTTTTTTAAAACGGTCAGTTTTCGCCCCATCTAAGGCCTGCATTTTTCTTTTTCTTATTCTTTTTTTTTATTCTTTTTCTTGCAGGTCATGGCTCATGTGCAGATTATTTATCTGTTAAAAGATCAGCCAATTTGCCGATCATTGCAGCTAAAATCGGCCGATCTGCAAAATCGGCCAATTTTTATCCAAATTTACCAATTAAAAAAAGTTGCAAAATCCCCAAAAATGGCTGACCAATTAACCCACTAACGGGCTGAAAATCAGCCGATTTTTTTTGCGGACGATTTTAGACCCATGTAAAGCAGGCCATAGATGGGTCTAAAATCGGCCGATTTTTCTGCCGAAAAGAAAATCGAACGATTTTCGGGCCGTTAGTGGGTTAATTGGTCAGCTGTTTTTCGGGATTTTGGCACATTTTTTTTATCAGTAAATTTGGAACAAAAAATTTTCAACTTTACTGGTAAACAAAATATGCTAAAATCCCAAAAAATGGCTGACCAATTATCCCAATAACGGAAGAGGCCCTTGTCCCCATTAACATGGGGACAAGGTGCTTTGGGGGGGAGCCCCCCTTCCCCAAAGCACCCCCCCATGTTGAAGGCAGGTGGCCTGGTATAGTTCAGGAGGGGGGGCGCTCGCTCGTCCCCCCCCCTTTCCTGACCTGCCGGGCTGCATGCTCGGATAAGGGTCTGGTATGGATTTTGGGGGGATCCCCAAGCTGTTTTTTTTTATTTCAGCGTGGAGTTCCCCCTTAATATCCATACCAGATCCGAAGGGCTTGGTATGGATGGGAGGGGGGACCCCACGCTTTTTTTTTTTTTTTTTACATTCAGCTGTCAGTGGGGAACCCCGCTGACAGTTGAAACATTAACACATGGCTGTCGCTCCTACAATCCCGCATGAGTTATGTTATCAACTCATGCAGCATTTTAGTAGCGAAAACCAATGCAGCGCTCATGTTTCAGCTGTCGGCGGAGTTCCCCACTGACAGTTGATGTAAAAGTATTGCAGGGAATTATAAACAATTTGTAAAAAACCCGGCATGGGGTCCCCCCTCCCATCCATACTAAGCCCTTCGGGTCTCGTATGGATGTTAAGGGGTAACTCCACGCTGAAATTAAATAAAAAACAGCATGGGGTACCCCCCAAAATCCATAACAGATACTTATCTGAGCATGCAGCCCAGCAGGTCAGGAAAGGGGGGGGGGACAAGCGAGCGCCTCCCCCCCTCCTGAACCATACCAGGCCACATGCCCATACCAAATTATTCAAACATTTGTAAACAGACCAATTAACTGAAATGGTTTGGCATTTGTACCCCAAATATGACGTTCCCTGAGGCATTGGTAAACCGAGGTACGCCTGTATTAGTATTGCAATCCTTTGTATTGGGTTACATAGAACCATCATACATGTGAATTGGCAACATAGCACAACATTTGTGTCACATTGGAGATATCTGGTAGTTACACTGAACTTGCCCAGGGACCTAAGATTGATTCACAGCACAGAAATACAGGCTGGATTAGCAATGTAGCTCCGTGGATTAGTGGTTAGCACTACTGCCTCACAACTCTAGGGTTGTCGGTTTGAATTCCAACCACGGCAAGGAAGTAGTATGATCTCCGTGTGTGGCTGTCTTCAAATAGATGTTCTGGCAACATCTTTGCTTTCTGTCTAAGTGATCCCTAAAATGTGAATTAGAATGAGGCCTTGTCTGTTGAAACACCTTCAAAGCTGCACCTTATGTGAATGTCATACAATGGGGTAAGATAAGAGCCTGGAGCACTAATAGATTTGATAATGATGGTTTACACTCAACCCACTTTTGTGAAGGATTTGGCAAGCAAAGAGCTGACAGAGAGAGAGAAGAGCGAGCCAGTGAGATGAAGAAGAGTGAGCGAGAAAAACATACTCAAGAGTGATAAAGAGAGACATACAGAAGAGTGAGCGAGAGAGAAGAGCGAGCCAGTGAGACAAAGAAGAGTGAGCGAGAGAGAAAAGACTTGGTTGGTGAATCCACACATCAAACTTGTCACAAATACTGGTATGGATTTTTCCACCAAATGCAAAGCAGACCGCACGCCTTTAAAGATTTATTTCCTTTGTTAATTCTCCTGCTTCGTTCACACTATATGCAAATGAAAATTACTGTTTAAGTTGCCAATTTTACTGTGTTTTCTAGAGAATTACTAACTAGTTGTGTTTTCAATTGTGTGTAGCATTGCGATTTCTATTTGAGTCTAGATGTTAAATTGCTAATAAATGGCCAAAATCTTCAAATACCTTTGAACTCTCACTGCAACAAATGGCGTACGTTAATACACTCACATTCACATTCATTATATCCAATATCAGGTACCATGTCAACTCACAAATCGCACCTGAAATTGCACACCCTGGATGCGACTTGTCATGCGATTGGCATGGCCAGCAACTTGCCCTTTGCATGGCAAATTGCACACAATGTTACTGGGGGCTAACACCACTGTCACATCTAATCCGATGCGGCAATTGCCCAACTTACAGTGAAGTTGCACGAGTTCACAATCCAATTGGATGTGAACAGAGCCTACAGTGGCCAATAGGGTGCGACTTGGTCTACGATTTGCAAGTCGCCTGTCATGCCAATTGCATGGCAATCGCAAACAATGTTACTGGGGGCTACCCGGTCACATTAAAGCAGATTTCTAAGTGGTGTTATTGACACCACAGTCACATCATGTGACTTGCATAGAAGTTGCATGATTTCAAAGTTAGGGTACATGGTGATTTCAAGTGCAATTTGCAAGACAATCGACACCGATCTCTCAGCAAATTGCATGAAAAGTAGTGTATTCATTACTCTATTATTACTTGCGGCTCCAACCAAGTTTGAACCACAACAATATGAACGCTCCAATAGCGTGCACATTGAGTGGGACATGGCATGTGATTTGCACAACATGCAAGTTGTAAATCGTCTGCAAAGTCGCACCCTATTGTCTGCTATTAGAGTGACCACATGGGTGCGTTTCAAACACTGATTTCTATAGTAGTACATGTACTACTTTAGTGGCAATTTGCATAGAGATCTGTGTCAGATGTCTTGAAAATTGCATTAAAATGGTCAACTTTACTGTAAGTCGCAGGATTTGTAAATCAGCTTTGCCCAGAGTGTAATGTTTGGTGATGTTTGATTTCTGGAGTGTTTTGCCAATTGATGGGAAATTCACCATACTAGTCAAATCGATTTGTCATTTTCAGTATTGCATACAAGATGTGGTCATGTGACTGTCTTAACTCATGCGAGAATCTGGAGGGAATTGTGACCATAGTAGCAATAAAGGTTCCAATTGGGGTTCCCTTTCACATCCCTGCTCAATGTTCTGTTATATGCTGCACACGTACATTTCACTGTATATTTCTTTCTGATTTGTGGGGCCTGTATACCAAGGGTTAATGCAGGTAGGAAGCGGATTCATCAGGTGAAAACACTTTCACTGACCAAATTAAGGTCAGTGGTGGGTGTGGCTTCATTGGGTGTGGGGCCTTGTTTGGCGTGCTCCAAATACAACCTAGTTTATATAAAGATGTGCAGTAGGGAGTGATTTGGCCTGTTACTAGGCCGGGTGGTTTGTGACTAAGTCCTTGCTTGTAGTGGTTTGGGGGAAGAAGAGATTTTGTGCTGAATTGCCCCAGACACCACCCAGGCTGTGTTTGGAAGTGGGCTGGAAATGTTTGCATATTTTTGGCCTTGTAAAGTGTTTGTGTGTTATTGCACAATGATTGTGTTTTTTCTCTTTGCATTGAAAGCCTCACACATGTCAATCGTTTTGTTTAAAATCTGCTCTTGTTTTAATTTTGCTTGCTTATTTAGACTCCAATGCATTTTTCTGACAAACCTGCTGACAAATGTATGTGTAGGGGATTTGTAGAGGTGGGAGGGGATTTGTAGAGGTGGGAGGGTTTTTTTTCACATGCTTTGTTTTCTTGATATTTTGATCTGAAGACTTTTTTTTTTGAATGGATCTTTATACTACGTGATTGTGTAAGTAAATCCTATGTGCATGAAAATGTTACTTGATTCATCTTCCCCTTTGTTTCCTGCTATAACCTGTGCACACACAGTTCACTAGAAGTATCTTTAGATTGTAAGCTCTTATGAGCAGGAGTGTTTTATTTTTGCCACATCAATCCTATTTTTGTGACTCACCAAGATATTGACTGTACCTACTTGTTCCTGCTGACCAAATAAATGACGATATATTTGATCAATAAATATTTGACCGATGTTTTTGTGTTTATTTTATGTTCAATATATGAACAACCTTAATAGTTACTTTGTATACTTATATAATCTGCTCAAATGTAGCTTGTAAGAGCGTGAATATGCAAGTGTGTGCAAACTGGCTTTTTCAAAACCAAAAAAAAAAAACCCACTTGCACCACAATATTATGTACTAATGAATGTCACATTCACTGTGCAGCCAGCTACAGGTTTTCTACAATTCGATTTACAGTAATAAAATAGTCCACACTTTGTTGATTTTTAGCCTTTGGCAACAAATATTAGCCAAGGTTAAAAAAAACAAATCAATAAGAAACACACATTTGCGAAAGCTATCATAGCCGCACATAAAAATGCGCGATTGCAAACAAATAAGCACCAAACAGGTGTCCGCATGGCGCATGAACGGCTATCCTGGAAGTCCGTCATCACGTGCGTGCGCACCCGGAAGTGGTTGTGGGGAGTGTAAGTGGATGACAAGTGGTTGGAGGTTTTGTGTTGGTTGAAAATTTTGATAACCTTATTGGCATTTGGACATGGCGAGAGCACAGTTATCAACTGAGGAGATGATCCTTATATGTACAGTAAGTGTGGCCATTGCAAACATGTTTATAACATGTGAGGGACAGGTAATTCCAATTTTGTGGGTGGGGCCTAGCAGAATCTCACTTGGTGCACATGCTACTTATCTGTACATTAGCTCCTGGGTATTGATGGGTCAATGATATTAACCACTTGCCTACTGGGTACTCCTACCCCCTTCCTGTCCTGGCCAATTTTCATCTTTCTGCACTGTTACCCTTTGAATGACAATTGTGCGGTCATGCCACATTGTACCCATCTTAAATTTATATCAGTTTTTTCAGACAAATAGAGCTTTCTTTGGGTGGTATTGACTTGCTGCTGTGTGTTTTACTTTTTGCTCGATAAACCACAAAATAGCTCATAATGAATAAAAGTCTGTTTATATTATAACATTTGGTAAACTGGTAATTTAGCAACACTGATGTGCGTTGATGAGGCAGCACTGGTGGGTGGCACTGCTGGCCACAGGTGGGCGTAACTGTTGGGTGGCACTGGTGGGCACTGATCATCGGGGCCGACCCCTGCTTTGATAACTGCTGGTTCTCGGCAGTACTTTCCACACATTCTGATAGCGTGATGAAAGTGCAGCCAAGACCCGGCAAATGCATTTCCCGGTGATCAGCGTGTCATTGGACATGGCTGATCACATGGTAAAAAGCCGCTGTGATTGGCCTTTACCACATCACGTGATCAGCTGTGTCCTTAGGACACAGCAATCACGGAGAGCGCGTTCTGCCAGGATGTCATATGACACCCTCCCAGAGCTGCCTGGATGCAGTGTAGCGTTATTCGGCTATCTGCGGTCGCCCAATAGGTAACCAGCTAGGCCTTCATGGCTAATCTTTGAATATCTGGACATGTATACTGCGTATAATGCATTACATTCTACAATGTGTTGGTGTACATGGTATTACAGTGTGCAATGCGTTGCTGGATTCTGCATGACAGTGGACAGCGTATCACAGTGTGCAATGCGTAGCTCCATCCTGCATGACAGTGTACAGTGCATTACAGTCTACAATGTGTGGGTGTACACGGTATCACAGTGTGCAATGCGTTGCTCCATCCTGCATGATAGTGTACAGTGCATTACAGTCTACAATGTGTGGGTGTACACGGTATTACAGTGTATTACAGTGTGCAATGCGTTGTACACTGCAGTGTGCACTAAAGCATTTTACACTCATGCACTGTACACACTAACGCATTTTACACTCATGCACTGTACACACTAACGTATTTGACATTTTTAGTGTGCAATGCGTTAGTGTGCAATGCCTTGGACAGTACAATACATGTGCATACCCTGAAAAAGGGTCCTGCACATTTTTGGCCCGGATGCGGTGCAATTTGACGTGTGCAAAATGTTTGTCTCTAATTGCAACGCACACAAATTGCATGTGATTTGCCCAGGAGTGCGGTGTTAGACCACAATGCATGTATGTGAAGCCAGAATAAAAGGATGTGGATTTTGTCTACTTTTACTTGCGCATGTTAACATTATGTAAGTGCATTTTTTTTCTGTTTAACATGCTATAGAAATGCAACATGCATTTGGATGGAGTGTTTTTATATGTGCATTTTGGAAGTATTCTAAACACACATTGACCCTAGGGCCACACCATATCTTATGCAGGCCATAGATGGGTCGAAAATTGGCCGATTTTTCGTCCGAAAATAAAATCGGCCGATTTTCGGATCGTTAGTGGGCTATTTGTTCGGCCGTTTTTCGGTATTTTGGCAGATTTTTTTTTTCAGTAAAGTTGGAAAAAAAAATGGCCGAATTTGCCGATCGGCCGATTTTCGCGGCAATGATGGGCAAATTGGCCGATTTTTTACTGATAAAAAATCTGCACATGAGCAGTGACCTGCAAGAGGAAGACAAAAAGAAGAAAAAGAAGAAGAGGATGAAGAAGAGGATGATGATGAAGAAGAAGAAGAGGATGATGATGATGAAAAAGAAGAAGAGGATGAAGAAGAAGAAGAAGAAGAGGATGATGATGAAGAAGAAGAAGAAGAGGATGATGAGGATGATGAAGAAGAAGAGGATGATGATGATGAAGAAGAAGAGGATGATGATGAAGAAGAAGAAGAAGAGGATGATGATGATGATGAAGAAGAAGAAGATGAAGAAGAGGATGATGATGAAGAGGATGATGATGATGATGATGAAGAAGAAGAGGATGATGATGATGATGAAGAAGAAGAGGATGATGATGATGATGATGATGAAGAAGAAGAGGATGATGATGATGAAGAAGAAGAGGATGATGATGATGAAGAAGAAGAAGAAGAAGAAGAAGAGGATGATGAAGAAGAAGAAGAAGAGGATGATGATGATGATGAAGAGGATGATGATGAAGAAGAAGAGGATGATGATGAAGAAGAAGAAGAAGATGATGATGAAGAGGAGGATGATGATGAAGAAGAATAAGAGGATGATGATGAAGAAGAAGAAGAAGAAGAGGATGATGATGATCAAGATGATGAAGAAGAAGAGGATGAAGAAGAAGAGGATGAAGATGATGAAGAAGAAGAGGATGAAGAAGAAGAGGATGATGATGAAGAAGAAGAAGAGGATGATGATGAAAAAGAAGAAGAGGATGATGATGAAAAAGAAGAAGAGGATGATGATGAAGAAGAAGAAGAAGAAGAAGGATGAAAAATGAGAGGAATTCCAGTATGGCAAAAAGTGTCCCTGCAGAGAGCTCCGCTATTTCTTTGACAGTTCCTTGACATTTACAGCGGTTGCAACATTGTATCTATTTGTTTCCGAATAAAAACATCTGTATCCTAAATGGATACAAATAGATACATTGTTGCAACCGCTGTAAATGTCAAGGAACTGTCAAAGAAATAGCGGAGCTCTCTGCAGAGACACTTTTTGCTGGCTGTAGACGGGATGAAAATCGGCCGATTTTTTTTTTACCATTGCTGGCAACGTCGGCCGCTTGAACAACCAATTTTTCATTTTTTAAAAGAAAAATCGGCCGTTTTTCTCCCCGTCTATGGTCTGCATAAGCATTAGTGTGCCTGGGGGAGGGGGGGGACCTTTGGCCTTTCCAAACACAGTAGATGCTCCAAGAATGTTTCCTTGAACTCTTGAAATGGTTAAAAAGGAAAGACACTCTAGATAGCCTGCACTGAGAATTGACTGTCATGATGACGTGTCAATGATTATTTGCTCTCATTTTTCAGGAGTGGTACTGCTTGCGGTTGAAGCTGGTAGAAATCCACCTTCACGTCCTCTACTCACCTTCACTCGTGGCCAGTGGATATTTTGTGGCTGCAGGCAAGAACTGGCATCGAGGACCTGCATAATGACCCTGGCATGCCAGAGGTGGTTTGGAAGCAGCACAGCAATTTGACCATCCCTTTCCTCTATGTTGGTTTTAGGGGTGCAGAATTGCTTCTCGTTCGTGAACGGACTGTCGCCGGATATCAGAGTCCCCATATTTTCAAGATATGTTTTAGCCATGTTGGCTTATTTTTATGTTATTTTCCAAGTGTGTCGCACCTAACCGCACAGTAGTGTGGTGCCATGCGTATTTGTGGCTGTGAATGGGGCTGTTTTTAATAGACGTGTGTAGGTGTAACAACGTTTTCATCATGGTACCTGCGCACATCTACATAGGGCATTGCATTTCTTTGCTGTGCTGGAAAATGTGTGTTCTTGCATGCGTTTCTGCACCACCAATGGTGTGAACAAGTCCTAAGGGCTGGTTCACACTATAGAAACAGTCTAGATGTGTTCCTGATGGGTTTTTTTCATGCCCTTTTGGCATGCATGTTTAGTGTGTTCCAGTACATTTTGAATGCGTTTTGGACATGTTTACATTGCATTTTTATATCCCTTCCACTTATTTTTTTCTATTTTCTTTGTATTCAATGTAGTTAGGGACATGTGCGTTTTAGTACATTCAAGGACGTTTCAATGTGTTCCAGTACAGTTCTGTGCAGAAACAATGCAGCGTGGTCAACTTTGTTTACAGCACCTGCAATGCACTGAAAATGCAAGTGCTGATGTGAACTATGACATTGACAACCATATAACCTTCTTTCTGTGCGTTTGTGATGCCGAAAAAGCAACTGAAACACATGTAGTGTGAACTGGCCCTAAAGTTTATTAGAGGTCAGGGAACGGGACTGACCAGGAATTGTGAATTCACTCAGACTAGTGGTGAGATACAATCAGCAATTGTATAATAATGTGAGATCTGAGCTGTAGCTGATAGAAAATGAGACACATTCACTTGATCAGTAAATAGATAGTTAAAGAGTGGGGCGGTGATCCATAGATTTGCATATGGGACAGGTGATGGCGGGGTGGGGGAGGGGGTCAAGTTGTATAAGGAGACAGATTTAAAAGAGAAAAATGTTACAATGAAATATACAGGGCATGAAAATGGCACATTTCCTAATTGGCAGAAGAACAGTACGCAAGTAACATTCATCCACTTTCTAGTCATTAGGCAAAATCATAATTGTTTGATCAATATTCCTGGCACTGACACAACCCAGAAAATTGATCTCCATTTTTTAGGATGTAGCCATGACCGGGATTAGAACCCATGACCCAAGTGCTGTAAGTTCTGAGCTCTAACCACTAAACCACTGTGGGAGACACAGTTTGAGCTATAATGTAGAATAGTTACATTGTTTGAAAATGATAGAGCGAGCGCTGGTCAAATGATATAGACTAGTAAAATGGTATTACACAAGATAAATATAACCACGAACAGTAGTGCATGAACTCGTGAAAGGTCATCCACCCCTGTGACAGTGTACTACACTATTGAGCACCTTTCTGGCTCCTGTGGCTGAGCTAATTCCTCCCCAGGACCATTTGGGCACCCACCCTGATGGATGGATGGATGGAGCTGGATGACTAACCCATAACTGCCAGCATACCGCTGCACCCCCAGATGTGTGGAGTGTATAACCCATACACATTAATACTTTTGTTCTGGTGAGTGTAGACCAGTCCCAAGGGTGGTTTACCTTTCACAAGTTCATGCACTACTGTCCGTCACGGAGAGACCACACGTGCCATTCATAGGCACTCTCTGAGTTGGTACTCTCACACGAAGGACATTCCATTATTCAGGAATGATTCTATGAACTTATTTTAGCACCATTTACAATATTACATCATTGTTGCAATTCTTTGCACTTTTTGGTTTTTACATGCGTTCATTATTGATCACATGCATTTATAGCGCTGCACTTGTCTTTACCATAGAATAGTTACGTGATTAAAGAGAATGAAGATATATAATTATATTGGGAAATTAGAAGTATATAAATTATTTGAGATATAAGTGTGTAAATGTTTAACATTTGAGTACAGAATGTATGACATTCATTAGTAAATGCATTAGTTTCCTGATCATTTTGGAGACACAGCAAGAAAATAAATAGAAGAAAATAGAAAATTCTAATACAGGTGTACATGTGTATTTATAACATTCTAAGAATTATTTTGCCATCATGAAAACGCCAATGTAAATAAAGCCCGCGCTTGTGCGCCATCTAGCGAACATATCCGGTATTGCACCTAAAAATGTGCCAGTGATAGCAAAGTAGTCAATAGACGCTCGTCAATGAGCTTGCTAGACGCTGGTCAGACGACTGATTGATTGACCGGAGTCTGCCTGAATGGTCAGTCTCTGCTATTACACTCACATCTTAGTGAATCAGGGCCTTACAGTCTACAGTACCCTCCTCTGGACTACACTATTTAATCTACGGCATTTTCACTGTATTTTCCATTCATGGTGATCTTGTTTGGCAGAGACATTATATATGATACAGAACGTGTTCCCTTTAAGGAGGCCTGTGAATGACCAGGCTTTGTAATTTTGTATATGGAGCATATGCATTATTTATGGATAAAGATATTATTGTTACCAACTGATCTGTTTATTGATGGGTACTCCCCTTTGGGAGTTATCACCCGGGACTTGTGGAGTGTGGTATGATTTTTTCTGTTTTTACAAATGTCTATGTTGAATAGAAAGTGATTGTGTGCCACTGACCACCAGCCCTTTTTGAATTATTGTTTTTTCAATATGAATACATTTAAACAAACCCAATATTCCAATTGAGTCAACAGTAAGCCGTGCTTTTATACAAATGCTGATCATTGTTTTCTCACTCATAAGCGAACTGTTTAGTGCTGTGTTAAAGTTCAAAGCATACCAACATAACAGTCTCTGCCAATCCCTCAATCAGCTTCCACTTTCCAGGATTTATCCAGAGCCTCTCCCATTTTCTGGAACTCCCTACTCCTACCTCTAATTAACTGTACTTTTACTTTCTCCATCAGTACATCTCTTACAGTTTTTTACCTTTTGTGCCACTTGACCTTCCCTGTACTTTCTCCATTTAGGCCTCATTCACATGGCCAATTACTTTCATGTCCGTGTAGGACAATACTTTGTAACCAGTTTTCTATCCAGGTACACACACTATTGTCAATGCCAACAGACCTCAATTTGTAAATTAACCATTTTTGGGATACTGTATCAAATGCTTTGTCGAAATCCAGGTACACAACATCCACAGGTCTTCCTCTATACAGATTATAGCTCACTTCCTCATAGAATGTTAATAGGTTGATCTGGCAAGAACAAGCTTTCATAAATCCATGCTGGCTACTACTAATAATACTACTGACTCTTGGATATGATCCCTTATCATCCCATTCAATAGTTTACATACTATTAATGTTAGGTTGACTGTTCTGTGGTTTCCAGGTATAAATCTCTCTGCCTCTTTTTTGAACATTGATACCACATTAGCATTCTGTCAATCCAGTATACCATTTCAGTTAGTAAGCTGTCCTTAAAGATTAGGAATCTTGTGTAACGCTATGCATCATGTAATCTATGAAAAATGGTTTTGGGGTGAGGCAAAAATAATTTGTTGAATCAACTTGGAAGTGGCACAGCATATATGCATTAATAAAACAAACAATATCTGCATTGAGTAGAAATATAAGGCAACTGACACCAATAGGTAGTATAAAGACTTGAACTAATATAAGTAGAACGCCAGTGTATAGTGTAGTGCCAGTTATGAAATAGTGAAACTAAAGTTATATTGAAGCAAATAAAAATATATACACTAAAGATAATATAATAAATGTTCGTGATACAAAAAAATCAGTCACTATAACAGCATAAACGGGGTCCCTTGATAAAGTCCTATTGGATGAAATGCGTTGGGGAGGAGTGTGTAGTGCTGATGTCACACCGCTGCGTGATTCTAGGTTGGTAGCAACTATTTATGTAAGTCAACATTTCTTTGTTATACTTGCTATGAATTTTATCAGATTTTATTAAATACTACACTACTACTATTGGAAGCCTATTTGCTCCTGGCAAACTTTATTTCACTGCAGCTCGGCTAGATAGAATGACATCTGTCAACATAGTCATATATCAAGACACATGCACCTTTGGAATCCTTATTTAAATACACAGGTGTTTATGCTGTTGTAGTGGCAGCCATCATTTCTGGTGAGTCTTCAATTCACTGTGAGACAGTAACAACATTTGTGAATTACTTTGCTAAAGTGGATGGACATTATTTTAAATTTTCTCACTGATTTTTTGATATCACAGATGTTTATTATATTATTGTTTTTATTTGCTTCAATTTAAATTTAGTTTCACTATTTTATAACTGGCGCTACATATATGCATTAAAGTGTTACTAAACCCAGGACCCTGCATTCACTATATCTGGTCTCCCACAGTACACAGAACATGAAAGTGCAATTATTTTAGTAAATATAAACTGCTAAATACACTTTCTCACTAGCAGTTAGAGCAATTGTGACTTCAGCAGACCACTGGTTAAAGCTTGTAGGAGGAGATTTCATTCTGCTTTAGGAGACTGCAAATCCCCTGACCTTCTGTCTGGACAGTGCTGATTGGCCCTGTGCTGATCACAAGCACTCTCCCAAGAAAAAAAAACCTCCCTAGCAATATGCACTAAACTGAGCATGTGCATGTGGCTACAGGTTCAGTCTGTCTCATCAGGAGATAGGTTGTGGACATTTGAACAAGAGGAGGGGCAGAGAAGAAAGGATCAAACTGCCTTTTTACACAATGCAGAGGATTACCCCTTACGTTCCACAGTGAGTATAGCAAGCATGCTTTACTGCATATACAGACTGAATTTAGTGTTGTGGGTTTAGTAACACTTTAATATTACTTAAAAATTCCTAAAGGAGTGTTTCATATATTGTGTTTTATTCAGTGTTTCCACCTAGAGGCTAAATGTATATCAAGATAAAGGAAAACAACATGCATGCAGTTAGAGCGAAAATTATTTAACAATCATGAAGCAAACATAAAGGTATTACACACGCACAAACAGTGGGACAAATGTGGGACTTTTCACATATCAAAGCACAATACTCATTTATAAAATCCATAATTTTATTTATCATGCACTAAATACTTTCTTTTTAAATGATATTAAAGCTGGCACAATAGTGTTAGATACATGGCAAAATAATGTACATGCTTTCATCCCGTCAGTCTTTTTCTCCCTGAATAATATCATACATGTCAATTATCTACAAAAATGTATACAAATCTTTCATGTACGCAGTGAGGGAGAAAGGATGAATCTCAACGTGTTCCGTGGATTACATCAGCCACTTCCTCAGGAGATTAAAAGGGTATGCATCTTTTAAGTAGTTGTAAACCTCAGTGACGCTAAAAACATGTCTGAATAGTTAAAGTCTTTGATGAAGCCATGTTTAGATTTTTTTTTTAAACTGTCTTTTATACATGTTTTGCCTGCTCCAGTGCAGGTCACGTGATCGCTGTTGATTCCCAAGCGATCATGTGACCTGCTGGTGGGTGTGTATGGGGAGGGGCAGACGCATCTATCATGTCTGGGAGACAGCTTCACAAAGAGAAGAGAAGGAGCTGCTGAAGGGGAAGCTGCTGTCAGTCAGGGTTGGAAGGATGGACAGGGGGAAGGGGGCATGGTTTACACTGACCCCGTAAAATACAGGCACAATGTGTGATTACACATCCTGCCTGTATCTAAGTGCCTGCCTGTATCTAAGTGCAGGCTGACAGAGGATGTAAACTGATCATGCTACCATGGATTGGAAGTCATGCTAGTGTGGTCAGTTTACTCTCATGAGGAGAGACACATGCAGTATCAACCAGGTAACTGAACAGCAGGCATAATTATATATTATTAAGAAAACTCACATAGAAATACATTAAAGAGCCGGTGGAATAATTATTTACTGTATTTTTAGGTTTACCATCACTTTAAGCAAGATAAAGAAAAATACAATGTTGTATACCCCGTAAATATCATTAATATTGCCAGGGGTGTGGAAATTTTAAAAAATAACTACTTGTCCAAGGGACTAATCGGGGTTCCAATCTACTTGTCTCTCATGACAATCTACTCATCCTGATAAAAAAAAATATTTATTTTCCCAGAATTAAAAATATGAAGGGTTGATGTTTCTTATTAGGCAGATGTGCTTTTAGGAATGTCTAGGGCTTTTAAAAACAAAAACAGGCTTTATGGTGCGTTAAACGTTTTATGTTTTTTAGTTTTTACAGAAAATTTCCTAGAACCCCCAAACGGGTCCTAATCGAGAATTGTTAAATACCAGTAGTGCATACTGCACAGGGCAGAGTTCAAGAGAGCACTGCGTACAGGGTGAAGGGTTCAGGAATGCACTGCATACAAGGTTCAGGAATGCACTGCATACAGGGTTCAGGAATGAACTGCATACAGGGTGCAGGGTTCAGGAATGCACTGCATACAGGGTGAAGGGTTCAGGAGAGCACTGTGTACAGAGTTCAGGAGTGAGTTGCGTACAGAGTGCAGGACCCAGGAATGCATATCTCATAGGCCAGTTTACAACCCTCCCTTCTAGTACAGGGCCCTCCTCCCACCCCCAAATTCTCCCTCCCCCACCTACCAGAGTATCAGAGAGAGGGCCTGCTGCAGAAGAGAAGCTACAACTTACAATAGGAGTGCAATGTTAAGTGGGGAGAGGGGCATTAGTGCTAATGGATGATAAGGGATGACATTGGTGCCAAGTTAATGAGGCATTGGTGCTAAATGGGGGGAGGGGGAAATGTGCTAATTTCTAATGTTGGGGAGAGGGGGGGGGGCATTGAGGATTAGGGGGGGAGGAGAAACATTGGGGATAAGTGGGAGAAGAAGGGGACATTTGTGGTAAGTGGGATAATAGGGGGACATTGGGGATAAGGGGGGGAAGAGGGAGGGCATTAGGGAAAGTGGGGGGAGAGAAGGGACATTGGGAATTAGTGGAGGGAGAGGAGGAACATTGGGAATTAGTGGAGGGAGAGGAGGAACATTGGGAATTAGTGGAGGCAGAAGAGGAACATTGAGAATAAGTGGTGGAGAGGTGGACATTTGGGAGAAGTGGGAGAAGAAGGGGGAGACTGGGGATAAGTGTGTGGGGGGGCATAGGAGTTTAGTAGGGGGGGAATTGGAGATAAGTGGGGGAGAATGGGACATTTGGGATAGGTGGGGGGCAGAGGAGGACATTTGGGATAACTGGGGGGAGGAGGGGGCATCGGGGATAAGTGGTGGGGAGAGTGGGGACATTGGGGATAAGTGGGAGAGGAGGGGGGACATTGGGGATAAGTGAGGGGGAGAGGGAGGACATTTGGGATAAGTGGGAGAAGAGGGGGACACTTGGAATAAGTGGGGAAGGGGGGCATTGGGGATTAGTGGAGGGAGAGGAAGAACATTGGGGATAAGTGGAGGAGAGGGGGACATTTTAGATAAGTGGGGGGAAAGAGGGGGGGCATTGGGGATTAGTTGAGGGAGAGGAAGAACATTAGGAATTAGTGAAGGGAGAGGAGGAACATTGGGGATAAGTGGAGGAGAGGGGGACATTGGGGATAAGTGGGGTGGGGTTGTGATGCTGTGTGTGAGTGACCTATGTGACTGTACTGCACATGCTGATTGTCACATACCACAGTGCACTTAGTCAGGAAGATTCCTGGAGATGTCCATTACAGGTGGGGTACAGCAGCACACCCATTCCTGGAACAGCAGAGGAGCAGAGCTCTGAGCAGTAGCTGTACAGACTGGAGGCAGAGCAGTGTCTGCGACTGACAGCCAAAAGGAAGAAAGTATGTATGCACGTCTTTCAGAAAGAGAAGAAAAGCTCACAGTCCTGGCTTTTCATTGCAGAAGATTACTAGCTGCAGTAGAGTGCGGGGCTATGACAGGCTTTAATATGATACATTAGATAAGATAAAAAGGGATGTTTGCTAGGAGATAGGAGTCCATGTACTGTGTTCTCGCTCAGAATGGCAACCGCACTGAAGGAAACACCACTCCCCTGCCCTCTCTTGTGATGTCATGTGCAGAACAGTGAGGGTTTTGTGCTGCTGGACTAGAAGTCAGGCTTCTCTGTCTTCAGCTTCTGCCAGCGCCGGAGCAGTCCGCAGCAGGGCTAAATGTAGGACAAATTGTCTTGCCCGGTGCCCAGAATGGCATTTTCCAGGCTTCCGGCGATAGGAATTAAACATCAGAGGAAGAAAAGTCAATGTTCAAGTCTCTTTTCCAAGCTTTGCAGGCGGGAAGTGAATCAGAGGTTCTGTCACCAAGAAGAAGCAGATAGGTAAATGATACTAAATGCCTCCGTGGTTCAGCCTTTGAACAGAGTGACTCAAAGGAGGTGAGAGGGCGGACCCATTTATGGCGATATGCAGGAGAGAGAATAAAATGTCTGATTCGAAGACAGACCCAAAAGGGAAAGGTGAGATCACCCATAGTACTTGCCAGGGAAGAACAAGACTTCAGCTGACTTTTGTGAAAAAAATGGTTCGCTAAAACTTGACTGTGTGGCCAATGTGCTGATGGAAAGGACTTATGCATACCGGGAGGGAAGTCCGGATTGAGGCCAAGAGAAGTTAGTGGGTGGGGGCATCTGAAATGGAGGCCGATTTACAGGCTAAGCTAAAGGTTTTAAGGGAAGGACCAATTATTGGATGTCTTGAGGAATGTGTTTGGTCAGAAGCCACAGGATCGATGCCAAGGGGGAAGTGGAACAAGAGTGTTCCAGCTGGACCCACGCTTTGGTGAAGTGAATATTCCAATCGATTATCCTAGTAAGATGGCAGGCCGGATGGTAGAGTTGCAGGTCAGGTAGTCCAATCCCCCCTTTGGATTTGAGAGCACAAGTTGGGAGAAGGAAATACGTGGCCGTTTATGATTCCAGAGAAAAAGAGAGCACATTCTTCTGCATGAAACGAAAAAGGTGGGTGGTAAATGGATAGGTAAGGTTTGAAATAGATAGAGGAGGCGCGGGAGGATATTCCTTTTTAGTATAGCAGCCCTACCAAACCAGGAGAAGCATGGGCGATGTCACCTAGTTAGGTCTGCTCAGATGGCACCAAGGGTTGAAAGAAAGTTTTTGACATAAAGATCAGAGAGGTTACTCGAAAGCTGTATTCCCAGATAGGTAAGGGAGTCCCTTTCCCATTAAAACGGGAACTCTGACTGACAAAAGGAAACCAGGTCTGGAGGAAGAGTAATGTTTAAGGCATAGGATTTGGAATTATTAATTTTGAGGTTCGAGATATATTGAAAAAAGGAAAAATCCTTAAGTAGGTTGGGCAAGGTGATCCAGGGCTCCGTCAAAAACAAAAGAATGTCGTCTGCGTAGGCAGCAAGTTTGTATTCCTTGTTCGCCACGGAAATACCCCTGATATCTGGGTTTAAGCGGAGTTTGCGTAACAATGGTTCTAGTGATATCACAAAAAGAAGTGGGGATAGGGGGCAACCTTGGCGCGTACCATTCCCAAGAGGGAATGGATGAGATAGATGCCCATTCACACCGACCTGAGCAGTTGGACCAGAATACAGTGCCATAATGAAATTGAGCATGATGTCCCCTAAACCAATCGCCTGTAAGGATGCCTTTAAGTAATCCCAGGACACCCTATCAAAAGCCTTCTCGGAATCTAGGGAAAGAATAAATCCTAGACTGCGAGAATCGTGAAGAAGGTTAAGAGCCTTGATGGTGTTATCTCTTGCTTCCCTTCCCGGGATGAAGCCCACTTGGTCAAGGTCAATCAGGGAGGGAAACAAGGGAAGGAGACGGTTGGCTAGGATTTTTGCGTAGATTTTGATGTCTACGTTCAAAAGAGAGATGGGTCTATAATTGGTAACCAAAGTGACATCTTTACCTTCTTTGGGGATGACAGTAATATGAGCTTCCAGGAGGCGATGATGTTGTGTAGGGGGTGAAGAGAAAGTGTTGAAGGCGGAGAGGAAGGGTCCACTCAAAATATCTAGAAACTCCTTGTAATATGCCACAGAAAGACCATAAGGGCCGGCCTTTTACCAGGTTTCATTTGCTGGATGGCTCGGGAGAGTTCCTCCGTCGTGATATGATGTTCCAAATCCTGAACAGTATCATCAGGTACAGTGGCAGGACTATAGAGGCGAAGAAAGTCAGAGATTAGGGTGTCTCTAGGCTTATTGGCCTCAGAAGGGCGACGTTCTGGAGGGAGATTGTATAATGTTTTGTAATATTGCTCGAAGTGAGATGCTATATCCGCATTTGGGGTGGCCAAAGAGTCATCCGAGCCCCTAATCTTGTGAACTGTTAAACTGGACTTTTTTGTTTGGATTGATATGGCTAGAATCTCCTGCTTTAGTTAGCAAATTCATAAAAAAGTTTGTGCGGCAAAATGAATCTGCGCTTAGCTGCCTTGCCTAGTTCGTTTAAGAGCTGTGCGCGGGTGTCCATAAGATCAGATAAAGTCGAGGCGGCCTGATTATCTTTGTGCGCCTTTTCCAGGAATTTAATGCAATCTAAGAGTTGTTGTAAGCGAGTCTGTCTCTCTTTTTTATGTTTTGTGGCCATAGCTATTAGGACTCCTTGAATGACGCATTTATGTGCCTCCCATTGAGTTAACGAAGAGGTATCTGGAGTTTGATTGTTCAAAAAGTAGTCCGTTAATTGGGAGCAAACCTCTGCTTCATTGGCCGAGTCTGAAAGAAGAGAGGCATCCAAACGCCATATCTTAGAACGGGAATGTTTCTCCGGAAATTGTAATGTCATAGTGATAGGGTGATGATCAGAGAGGAAAATCGGTTCGATGGAAGAATCATGGCAGAAAGAGAGGTCAGCTTGCGTGATAAAGAGGTAATTGATTCTGGAATATTTGTTGTGTGGAGGGGAGAAAAATGTATAGTCTTTGACATTCGGGTGGCGGACTCGCCAAGAGTCGTGAAGTTGCAGATCTTGAAGTTAAATGTGAATCTGTCTAATGGATTTATATGGCAAGAAAGAGCTTCCCGAGGAAAAGTCCAATAAAGGGCATAGGGGAACATTAAGATCACCTCCCAAGATTAGGATACCCGTCTGGAAGGAGGAGAGTGAAGAGGTAATGGAGTGGAAAAAGGATACCTGTTTAGTGTTGGGTGCGTAAAGATTTGCTAAAGTGATGGGCCTATTGGCAAAATTACCTTTTAGAAACAGGAATCTACCATCCGGATTCGGAAGTGACTCCGAGATAACCAGAGGGAGGCGCTTTGCAATCAAAATGGAAACGCCTTTAGATTTAGCATGAGGGTTAGGAGTATGATGAACTGTTGGAAAACGGGAGTTAGTAAGCTTGAGTATGGCATCGCGACAGAAGTGCTTTTCCTGAAGAAAAACAATATCCGCTCTCTGTTTAAAAAGGTGCGAAAGCAGGAGAGAGCGCTTTTCAGGGGTATTCAGACCCTTCACATTAATAGACAGAACTTTCAGCAAAAGATGTCCTGACAGGGAGTTGAGAGAAGCCATGTCCAGGAGAGTAAAGGGAACCTAATGGGATGAGAAAGGGGGTATGGGGAAGAGAGAGAAGAGAGGAAAGAAAAAAAAAAAAGGGAAGGGGGGGAGAGGGGAAGGAAAAGAAATGAAATGAAAAGTAAGAGGGAAATGTGGGGAAAAAAGAGAGAGAGAGAGAGAGAGAGAGATAACCGTCAGTGGGGGTAGACCAGCTGACCCACCAAGATACGGGAAGAAGGAAAGAAGAACAAGAAAGAAGAATGGGTAGGAGGAAAATAGCAGAAAGAGGAACAAGGAATGAAAGGAGATGAGAGGCAGAGGACAAGGGAGTAAAGACGGCCGGAAAAAGTTCAGCGAGAGCTCTCAAAGCTCGCTGTGTGGGAAACGCGGTTTACTTAGATCCAAAAAGAAAGAGTCCCTCGGGCCATAGACCTTAAAAAATGCAAGAATCGGGGAGGGAGGGTGAGCACAATTTGTTTGAATGAAGATATAGATGGGGGCACAACCGCCATCATCCGACATAATGGGTGAGGTAAGACGCAGCAACAAGCTTAGGGATATCAGAAGGAAAATGTAATAAATGTCATGAGGGCAAGGAAACCGAATATATATCATTAGGGCGTATAGTGGTGGAAGCATTGTATGTAGGGAAATGAGAAAATGCACATCTAATTGGAATGCAGTCGTAGCATGATTCTAAAGTCATGGGCAGAGTTGTGGTATTGTAGGTGTGCCGTGGTAGGGCCAGTGTGCGAGTCCATGCTGAAAATAAAACATCAGTGAAAGCCAGATGGAAAACCTGCATATCATTAAGATGAAAAGCAAATCGTATCATAATCTGTTTATGGCAAAAACAATGCAACATCACAGAAACAGCAGGGCAACCATTCAACAAAAAAAAAAAGCAACCATCAAAGGAAACAATTGGGAAAAATGAGACATAGTGCACCATTTCTTTTTGGAACCCAAAGGTATCTCTCATCCAGGGGCGGACTGACCATTTGGAAACTTGGGCACTGCCCGAGGGCCTGGGTTCAGTAGGGGGCCCCATGAGATGCCCCTGGTACCTTTTTCATAGGCTTTTTTGAGTTTGGGCAAGGACACAGGGGCTCCATGACACCCTATTGCCCAGGGGCCCCATGATTTGTCAGTCCACCCCTGCTCTCATCTGTCCCAACTCTTCTCTTCCTGACTCCCTCTCAAAAACTCAAACCATCCATCTCCCACCCTGCTCCCGCAGGGCTCCACGACATTCTAAAAATCAAGTAGCACCTCGTGTCTAAAAAGAAAAAATAGCGGTAGCTAGGCAAGGGGATAGGGAAGAGGACGGGACGGGGGGGGGGAGCTCAGCAGAAACTCCAAATGATGGTTTCAAAACCTGTAAGCAGTAAATGTGGTTTAGATGGGTGTTATGACATGAGGTGAAGGAGGGGGCCGGACTCCGCAGGAAACAACACCTGGAGAGTGTAACGAGGTGATACTTGATTTCAAACAGATATGTAACATAATAATAGTATGGAAATGACAGCCCCAAATTCCCTCCTCCCCCCAACCCAGTCTCCCCCCACCATCCCACACCACCCCTGGAAAAGGTATAAAGGCGAGCTGGAGTATGAAACCTCTCACAGTAAACTAATGAAGAACAGTAGGGATCATGGTCAGGGAAATACAGACAATATGTAATGGAGGGCATGGAATTCACCTCTGACCACTGCAAGATCATCAAAAGACCCCTGGGAGGCCATACAACCAAACAGGGTATAGAGGGTCCGGAGATCCATACTCTCCAGAGACTCTATGCAGCGGACAAATCAGCATATACATTACATACAGAGCTAGAGAAAGACTGTAGGACCATCCCCCAGGCTTCCATCAGAGGTAGTGAAAATGCAGCAATTAAAAGGCCAGTGACATGGAGGGTGCCTGCGGAGGTACATCAGGACTGGCTGTCCACTGAAGAAGCTGAGACGGAGAGGGAAAAGGTCTTCATGATCGATGAGGCGAATTTGGCAACATCTGCAGGGGCATCAAAAGACCTGGACCAGGGCGGATGGGTTAGAGAGCAGAAAATGTAAGGGTGAAGGTGTCCAGTTAAGGGGCTAAACAGGACCCGAGGTGCTACCGGCATGGTCCTGGAGTCGGATGAGAGGGATCCGGTAAGATCATAATCTGGATAAGTATTGCTGATGAGAGAAAGCTAGGGAAAAGATCGAAGAAAGGCCTTTAGGCATCATGGCGGGGTCTGCAATGTGCAGGAGAGGCCGTCGGGCTGTTGTTGGTGATGAAGCCTCTAGCAGGAAGTCTCGGAGGAGTGGAAGGGAACGATTGGCGGCGGCAGAGATGGGGGCCTTGCCAATCCATGTCACTTGGTACTCGACCAGATTCAGTAGCATTTGGAAGACACAAAGATCTGTAACAATCTGGAAGCTCAACTAGAAGAATGTCCAGTGCGGAACAGAAGCTGGGGAGATCCTCTGGAACTCGCAGGTAGGCTGTGCGCCCCTGAGCTTGAGCGGAGAGACAGAATGGAAATCGCCACCTGTATGGTATGTTATGAGAGCGAAGTGTGTCCAGCAGGGGGCGAAGTTCTTGCCTTTGTTGCAAGGTTATGGAGGAGAGGTCCTGGAACAGGTGTATCTTATTACCCTGAAATAAAAGGCGTCTTCTTTCTCTGGCCCTTCTGAGAATGTCTTCTTTGATTGGAAAGCTGACCAAGCAACACACCACATCTCTTGGGGGGTCAGAATCTCTGCCTCTGGAGCGAAGCGCTCTGTGTGCATGGTCCAGATCAATGGGTGCAGCAGGTGGACGGCCCAGCAGATCACTGAAGATCGCAATTACTGTTTTGGGGATGTCGCTCGGCTCCACAGATTCAGGCAAGCCACGCAATCTGATATTATGTCTGCGACCTCTATTATCCAGATCTAGAATCTGTCTATAAAAATCACGAATATGAGATGTGTGCGATACTGACAACTGCTGTATCTCCACTATGGCATCAGCATTAGATCTGCTTGTGAATTCCACCTCCTCTATTCTTGTACTTAACAAATGAAGGTCTTCCTTTAGGTCACTGAGGGCTGTGGTAAAAGTAGCTTTAATGTCAGCTGCAACTGCCTGCAGATCTCTTAAAGAAAGTGTATGAGTGTCTGAAGAGAGATCATGCTGTAGGACAGATTCCATGCCAGCCCCAGTGTCTGTGTTCTGAGCACATGTTGCTGTAGTGGAGGGAGGAGGGGGAGGGGGATGCTGCATGTGGACTGTCCCTCTGCTGAGAGCTGAACAGCTCCTAAATATGTCTGGATTGCTGGGGGTTATGTGCCCACGGAGAGCGGGAACGGGAGCTGGAGACCAGTCCGCTTTCCCCATCATGTAATGGCTCTGTCTCACCCACTCCTCTGCTAATATCGATGCAAGGTCTCTGGCTGGCAGGAGCTCCTGTATCACACGACCATCTTGGATCTCGGCAGACCACGCCCCCCCATCTCTTGCATTTTAGCACATTGTTATGCTTAGATTAAATAAAGTTACAGTCAAACCTACAATTATTGCTGTCTGCCCTCCACCATCCATACAGTAAGAGCTTAGACCAGTTCTTATTGTACAGTACATCAACCATGATTTTCACTTATTTTCTCAATATTTTTTTTACTTTTATAAAAGCAGTACACTTTTTTGCACACACAATTTGACACTTCTTAGAGGGACCACTGCTGTAATAAAATTTACTTACAAACAGATTATTCAGTATTTTTTGTAGCTTTTAATCATTTGTAGAGTTTCAGAATAAATACATATGCAGGACACTTGGTTTAACATTTTTCCCCTTGTAAACAATAGTGAAATACCTGTTCCACCCTTGTTTTATGTGTTTATGAAATATACAGTACGTGCCACTTTATTTTGGCCAGCATATCTGAATAGTTACAGTGATTTTATAATTGCTGTAAAAATATCTGCTCACTGCCAAAATGAATGGATATACAGTACATGATAAAGATGAACCAAACTTCATTGACACAGCAACAATAATAACACTGCAGTTTTGGTCGATATCCTCATATCCTTTGCAAGCCCCATGAGTGCCTTTTTTGGATATACAGTACATATATATATATATATATATATATATATATATATATATATATATACACAGACACACACTATATTGCCAAAAGTATTGGGACACACTTCCAAATCATTGGATTCAGGTGTTCCAATCACCTCCACTTGACTGGCCTGAACAGAGTCCTGACCACAACCCGACAGAACACGTCTGGGATGAATTAGAGTGGAGACTTTGAACCAGGCCTTCTCATCCGACATCAGTGCCTGACCTCACAAATGCGCTTCTGGAAGAATGGTCAAACATTCTCATAGACACACTTGTAAACCTTGTGGACAGCCTTCCCAAAAGAGTTGAAGCTGTTATAGCTGCAAAGGGTGGGCCAACTCAATATTGAACCCTACAAACTAAGAATGGGATGCAATTTAATTTCATGTGTGTGTAAAGGCAGGTGTCCCAATACTTTTGGCAATATAGTTATATAGTTTTTTATATATATATATATATATATATATATATATATATAAAACAACTGCCTTGGGCAACAACTTATTAATGGACATATTTACTGAATAGCAACATAGGAATCAATGTAGATAAGCTAGGTGACTGTTAAACATTTGCTTAGAAAGGTCACTATATTGGTACAAGGTGAACCATGTATACTGTATTTTTGTAGATTCTCGAGACTCAGCTCCCATCCTGCAGAAGTCGGAAGATACAGTACATAAAGCAAGGTAAGGGATGTGTCATAATCATCAATTGAAATTTGTTTACAGTGTGAAGAAACATTTAAGTGAAACAACTATCCTATCATGGTACTCAAACTAAAACTTAAAGATAGCAGAATCCTTACAAAGAATGTATACTGTCACAAATATTATTACTCCCCCAGAGATGGACATTTTAGGCTTTATTAGCCACCTTATCTCTTACTTGTCAAGGATGTTTCTGAAATGGAAACAAGGTAAGTCTATTCCTGCACAATGTCTATGAAGGCAATTGTGACTGGCCAGAAAAGATATGCAGGACCTTTCTGGATTGCACCATAATCAGGTTTTATCTATTTACCTTACCTTGGAATTGTGTTGCCTGAGACTAGGTAGTCATCTGCTGCAAATAAAGAATCGCCCTGAACTCTCCAAAAATATACATCTACCAGAAGGAATCACTGTAGTCCAAGCAAAATCTGTATTCCGAGTGGAAGATATCAATGTTCTCCAAATGTTGTAATATTTTTAAAGGAAAAGCTTGACTATTATGAAAATAAGGACCTGATTTAAAGGGATGTTTTACTGATATAAATTTACAGGCTACAATTCCTGATCCCTTCTAGCATCAAAGCTTTCTGAGTAACTGAACCTGAACAGGCGTGCACCCAAGGAAATATATATTTTTATGTTATGTCAGTGACTCAGAAGGTATTGAAAGCACTGGATCGGCACAACCACCAGACCAATATCAGACCAGTATCATTTTCAGATGGATAGGATAGCAATGGTAGCTTTAATGTTTCCCTCAGAACAGGTTTATTTTTTTTTAGCAAACATTAAAAAAAACTAAAAAGGATAAGACTATAACTCATCAACACAAGAATACTTGCAGTAAAATGAAGATAGAAGTAGACATCAAGGCAGTGGCACCACTTGGCGTGCACAAAGGCTCATCCTATTAATAACAGGCAAAGTTGCAAGCAGAAGAAAAAAAGACAATAAAAGACACACAAGATGAGATGTCATGCAGTTGGCAAGCAGTTACATGAGCTCACATGATTCACCTAGAATTAAGATTCACAATCTACATTTAGGATGGATTCAAAATTCTAAACCACTGCTGATGAGCATATTTGAGCTAATGAGTAAAAAAGTTACTTTCACACAATTATGACAAGAAACATAAATATCAAATTTAAATAAGGTATAGATGAATAACAGAAACTGAATCTCCCCATCTACTGATAAAAAAGTTGAAAATTAAACTCATCGATGAAAGGATTTGCATTCCTTTTCCCTGATTCACACAGCAGCTTTGAGGGCTATTATGGCTATAGCCGAACACTTGGTTCAAGAATAAACCTTTGTTCTGCACCCTTTTTTCCCTTCCTCATTTTTTGACACATTTATAAACTTTTCCCAAACATATATCCAGTCATCTTTCTTTCATGTAGTGCATCTATGACATATTTAGCACTTATATGGTTGATCAAACAAGAGGTGTATTTGGCTAGACTTTTTCATTATCACCTTAAAAAAATAAAGCTTAAGCTGAAAAAATAGAAAGAAGGCTAAGAAGATGAAAAGTCTGATATTCTTCCACCAGTATTTTCAAACATTGTGTGAAAGTAGCTTGCTACAGAGCTGAGATAATGCAGCCATGAATTTAAATTTAATTATAAAAGACAGTTAAAAGTAGCAGAGTGGTGCAAGACACATGCAGCGTAAGTTCGCAAAAATACATGGATATATTTAATGTATTGTTGATGTTAACAATCATTCCATAGCATGCCATAAAGTAAATGAGAATATAATAAAGGTAATACTTTTTAAATGGGTATAAATATTGCAAATATGTTTTTTTTTTTTTTATTTAAATAAAAAGTTTAACACTGATCAAACAGTCCATAGAAGCCGCAAGTGATAACAAAAGGAAAAGCTACTTAAAGATTTGTCTCATTTAAATTCTTGTTCAACAATAAGACCTACCAATTCATCTTGGTCAAAGCAAACATCGGGACCTTTTCTGTATCTTGGATTCTGAGCAAGTAGACATGGATCGGGTCCATTAGCTGTAGTTAATTGAGGAAATGCAATACAGAAACATCTTCAATAAAATTTCACAAGTAGATGAAATAGTGGATGATGAAGTTTAAAAGGCTACTGCCATGAGGGGGGCAGAGTCAGCAGCTGAGGAGGATGGCTGCATAGAGACCAGAGGCTAGTCAGGTCCGTATCAGACCAGGGAACTATCAGCCAAGTGAGCCGTAACCAGCGTGGAATGCACAGGAGGAAACTTGGTTAGCCTGTGGCCCCCCATTGGATGTCGCCTCCAGCCCGGCCTCCCATGTGTTTCATGAGACATACTTGACTGAGGAGTGGCAAACCACAAACCGCTGACTCTGGGACAATACCATCTGGCCCAGACATTTATATTATTATATACCTCTCCTATTTACTACCTTTGTGAGTAGCCATTTAGCAGTTCTATCCATTAAACCTTGTTTTCATCTACTACACCTAGGCTAGCGCCCCCATTTGTTCCCTGTTGGTAATCAAAATGCACACATTCTCTACTTACACACTTTTCATTAAGGTGAAGCATTTAATTGAAAACACCATGCAATTTAAAATGTCATCACTGAACGTAAAGGGACTTAATAGCCCAAATAAAAAGTATTCATTTTTCAAATGGCTATTGCTATATCAAACATAAGTAATGCAAAGGAATTTCAACATCATTAAGGTCACTTTTATGTTTAACAGGGAATTAGAGCATTAAAGTTGAACTCCATACAAACAGGTAAATACACAAATGAAATGCCTATGTTGGAGCCATTTTATTTCCATATAGCATGTTCCTTGCACTGAAGTACTCCTGCCTGACTAATTTATGCTGCTTTTCCCTCTCTCTAAGCTCCACTGTACAGGGACTGGAAGAAGCTTATACCATGACAAATGCAGGTAATTACTCTGCTTATATTTTAAAAATACCTTTCATAATTAAAGAGCTGCATTGCTGTGTGGCTTTTCTAACTCTCTGGTGTTCAACTTTACTCTACCTATTTTTTAAAATATTTTCAGTTCTGATACTATGGCAAAATAGTAATATCCCTTTGACAAAAAATTCATTCCATTCTTGGTTTAGTTAAAAATTTTCATTTTAAAATAAAGGATACAGCGCTGTTCTGCTTGTATAAGAGGTTGCTGATCACAAGCATCACATGTGCGATGACTGTCTACTATTATGAAAAGCAAATTGGTGTTGGCAAGCTTTTCAACATGGTAGATTCTGGAAAATAAAAGTCAAAGTAAAAATGTTACAAACAGTTAAAAAAAAGGTACAAAGCTGTAGTTTCAAGCCCATGAGACATGCTGACTACCAGTGTTTGGATGCTATCAAAACAGTGAAGAACTTATTTCATGGTTCCAATGTGGCAATAACTGAAACATTACACATGCATGGTCAGTTGACCAGGTCTTATGACCTCTGAAGTGTAAAGTTGGTAAAACAGCAATGAATTGAATAACAGTATTCTTTTCTTGAGGGCTAGTGAACGTAAGGAAAGGATCACCACTACTCCCTACCAGCCCCAGAGAATAAATGATAATGAGTGGCCTCTGCCTACGTTTCCACCAAAGCACACACCCTGATGCATTTCACCCTACCAAATGCGATATCCATCAAGGTGTGTGATTTGGTGGAGACATGTGGGCTGAGGCCACTCCTTATCATTTATTCACCTGGGCTGGTAGGGAGTAATGGTGATCCTTTCCTCTTTACATTTAATAGCCCTCTGGATTGGTATCAGGACAAGCCTGCACCCCATGCTCTGGGACATAGCGATACCTTTACTTTGAGTGGTGCCTCTACTTTGGGTGGCGCTAAATGCAATATAACAGGTCGCAGTATCCTTTTCCTGACCAAAAAAGATTACCTTGTGCAGTTGACACAGTCTAAATACCCACTAAAAGATCTGTTCTCATTTTCAAAAAAATATTGGGTTTGTTCAGTGATACAGCTTTGCTTCGACATGATGGATGAAAAGTCATCATCATCAAATTCAGCTGAAAGACAAGAGTAATAGGTAAAGTAAGTAATAGTAAGAGATAAGTAAAGTAATAACGTTTAAGGACTTTTGGTAAAAGGGAAAATAATATTAATGTTTTTGAAATCAGCAGATTGTATATAGATAAGGTGAAGAGACATTTGCCAATAAATCGTTATATTCTGTAAAGTGCTATATAAAATGTATATGTAATAGTAATGGTAAACACCATGGTAAAATCTGAGGGCCACATAGTATGAAAAAAAGGTAAAACTGTATATATAAAATGCATAGTTATATAGAGGTATAAAAGTATATATAATATATACTGTATACTGTATATGACTCGTGAAATGTATTTGCTATCTGCAGGCTTTTTTTTTAACAAGTGTGGCTGCACTGTGTTCTACATGTTGTTGCCTTTGGCTTGGTTGTCTTCAGCAGTAGTTTCCCTTAGGTCACTTACTAAAGCCAAGTTATATTGTTACACATTGCTTCAAGGATATAGTTCAATACATTACAGATATGGAGCTTTGTAAGAACACATCAGTTTCATCACATTTCAGCATGTTCTTTTCGAAATTCCACTTAACAGCTGCTTTGATTTCCTGTAATGCTAAATTGTATTGCACTTTTTGTTTTATTGAAGTATAACAGGAAAAATGAAGTGTCATTTTAATTCTTTAACTGTACAAATGCACAATATGGGGTTGATTTACTAAAAGTAAATGGGCTATTCACTGTGCAAGGGAATTTTCCCATAGCTTAGTAAATGAGGTAAAGCTAATTTTTTTTGTTTCCTTGCTTTTAGGAAATCAGCCCCTATGTGTTTGTAACAGAAGACAGACAGAAATATCACATGCTATCTACAGGCGAAACTCTAAAAATTAGAATATCGTGCAAAAGTTCATTTATTTCAGTAATGCAACTTAAAAGGTGAAACTAATATATGAGATAGACTCATTACATGCAAAGCAAGATAGTTCAAGCCGTGATTTGTCATAATTGTGATAATTATGGCTTACAGCTCATGAAAACCCCAAATCCACAATCTCAGAAAATTAGAATATTACATGCAATCAATAAAACAAGGATTGTACATAGAACAATATCGGACCTCTGAAAAGTATAAGCATGCATATGTACGCAGTACTTGGTTTGGACCCCTTTTGCAGCAATTACTGCCTCAATGCGGTGTGGCATGGAAGCTATCAGCCTGTGGCACTGCTGAGGTGTTATGGAAGACCAGGATGCTTCAATAGCTGCCTTCAGCTCTTCTGCATTGTTCGGTCTCATGTCTCTCATCTTTCTCTTGGCAATGCCCCATAGATTCTCTATGGGGTTCAGGTCTGGCGAGTTTGCTGGCCAATCAAGCACAGTAATCCCACGGTCATTGAACCAGGTTTTGGTGCTTTTGGCAGTGTGGGCAGGTGCCAAGTCCTGCTGGAAAATGAAGTCAGCATCCCCATAAAGCTCGTCTGTGTAAGGAAGCATGAAGTGCTCCAAAATCTCCTGGTAGACAGCTGCGTTGACCCTGGACTTAATGAAGCACAGTGGACCAACACCAGCAGATGACATGGCTCCCCAAATCAACACAGACTGTGGAAACTTCACACTGGACTTCAAGCATCTTGCAGTGTGTTCCTTTCCAATCTTCCTCCATACTCTGGGTCCTTGGTTTCCAAATGAGATGCAAAAGTTGCTCTCATCAGGAAAGAGGACTTTGGACCACTGAGCAACAAACCAGGTCTGTTTTTCTTTAGCCCAGGTAAGAAGATTCTGACGTTGTTTGTTGTTCAGGAGCGGCTTGACAAGAGGAATACGACATTTGTAGCCCATGTCCAGGATCGATCTGTGTGTGGTGGCTCTTGATGCACTGACTCCAGCCTCAGTCCACTCCTTGTAAAAGTCCCCAACACTATTGAATGGCCTTTTCCTGACAATCCTCTCCAGGCTGCAGTCATCCCTGCTGCTTGTGCACCTTTTTCTTCCACACTTTTCCCTTCCACATAACTTTCTATTAATGTGTTTTGATACAGCACTTTGGGAACATCCAACTTCTTTTGCAATTACCTTTTGAGGCTTTCCCTCCTTATGGAGGGTGTCAATGATGGTTTTCTGCACAACTGTCAGGACAGCAGTCTTTCCCATGATTCTGATTCCTACTGAACCAGACTGAGAGACCATTTAAAGGCTCAGGAACCCTTTGCAGGTGTTATGGCTTAATTAGCTGATTACAGTGGGACACTTGGAGCCTAGAATATTGCACCTTTTCACAATATTCTAATTTTCTGAGATTGTGGATTTGGGGTTTTCATGAGCTGTAAGCCATAATCATCACAATTATGACAAATCACAGCTTGAACTATCTTGCTTTGGATGTAATGAGTCTATCTCCTATATTAGTTTCACCTTTTAAGTTGCATTACTGAAATAAAAGAACTTTTGCACGATATTCTAATTTTTTGAGTTTCACCTGTAAATGCTTAAAAAGAGATTTGATCACAATTAGAGATGAGCGAATTATTCAAAAATTCGATTCGGCTGATTCGCCAAATTTGAGGAAGAAATTCGATTCGATGCGAATTAATTCGCTACGAATTTAACTTATTAAAAGGGTTTCTAGGCTTCAGAGAGCCTTTAAATTAGTGCAGAACACTGTACCTTTAATTTAAATGCCCTTGGAGATGAGGAAGAAGAAGGAGAAGGATGAGAAGAAGGAGAAGGAGAAGGATGAAAAGAAGGAGAAGGAGAAGGATGAGAAGAAGGAGAAGGATGAGAAGAAGGAGAAGGAGAAGGATGAGAAGAAGGAGAAGGAGAAGGATGAGAAGATGGAGAAGGAGAAGGATGAGAAGAAGGAGAAGGAGAAGGATGAGAAGAAGGAGAAGGATGAGAAGAAGGAGAAGGAGAAGGATGAGAAGAAGGAGAAGGAGAAGGATGAGAAGAAGGAGAAGGAGAAGGATGAGAAGAAGGAGAAGGATGAGAAGAAGGATGAGAAGAAGGAGAAGGATGAGAAGAAGGATGAGAAGAAGGAGAAGGATGAGAAGAAGGAGAAGGATGAGAAGAAGAAGAAGGATGAGAAGAAGAAGAAGGATGAGAAGAAGAAGAAGGATGAGAAGAAGGAGAAGGATGAGAAGAAGGAGAAGGATGAGAAGAAGGATGAGAAGAAGGAGAAGGATGAGAAGAAGGATGAGAAGAAGGAGAAGGATGAGAAGAAGGAGAAGGAGAAGGATGAGGAGAAGGAGAAGGATGAGAAGAAGGAGAAGGATGAGAAGAAGGAGAAGGATGAGAAGATGGAGAAGGATGAGAAGAAGGAGAAGGAGAAGGATGAGAAGAAGGAGAAGGATGAGAAGAAGGAGAAGGATGAGAAGAAGGAGAAGGAGAAGGATGAGAAGAAGGAGAAGGATGAGAAGAAGAAGAAGGATGAGAAGAAGGAGAAGGATGAGAAGAAGGAGAAGGATGAGAAGAAGGATGAGAAGAAGGAGAAGGATGAGAAGAAGGATGAGAAGCAGGAGAAGGATGAGAAGAAGGAGAAGGAGAAGGAGAAGGATGAGAAGAAGGAGAAGGAGAAGGATGAGAAGATGGAGAAGGATGAGAAGAAGGAGAAGGAGAAGGATGAGAAGAAGGAGAAGGAGAAGGATGAGAAGAAGGAGAAGGATGAGAAGAAGGAGAAGGAGAAGGATGAGAAGAAGGAGAAGGAGAAGGATGAGAAGAAGGAGAAGGATGAGAAGAAGGAGAAGGAGAAGGATGAGAAGGAGGAGAAGGATGAGAAGAAGGATGAGAAGAAGGAGAAGGATGAGAAGAAGGAGAAGGATGAGAAGAAGGATGAGAAGGAGAAGGATGAGAAGAAGGAGAAGGAGAAGGATGAGAAGAAGGAGAAGGAAACAAAATAGATACAATGTTTCAACCGCTGTATGGAGGGAATGTCACAGAACTGTCAGAAATAGCCTATTTCTGACAGTTCTGTGACATTCCCTCCATACAGCGGTTGAAACATTGTATCTATTTGTTTCCATAAATGGAAACAAATAGATACAATGTTTCAACCGCTGTATGGAGGGAATGTCACAGAACTGTCAGAAATAGCCTATTTCTGACAGTTCTGTGACATTCACTCCATACAGCGGTTTCAACCGCTGTATGGAGGGAATGTCACAGAACTGTCAGAAATAGCCTATTTCTGACAGTTCTCTGACATTCACTCCATACAGCGGTTGAAACATAGCCTATGTTTCAACCGCTGTATCTATCTGCAGAGCTCCGCTAAGTGTATCTGCAGAGCTCCACTATTTCTGACAGTTCTGTGACATTCCCTCCATACAGCGGTTGAAACATTGTATCTATTTGTTTCCATTTATAGATACAATGTTTCAACCGCTGTATGGAGTGAATGTCACAGAACTGTCAGAAATAGGCTATTTCTGACAGTTCTGTGACATTCCCTCCATACAGCGGTTGAAACATTGTATCTATTTGTTTCCATAAATGGAAACAAATAGATACAATGTTTCAACCGCTGTATGGAGGGAATGTCACAGAACTGTCAGAAATAGCGGAGCTCTGCAGATACACTTAGCGGAGCTCTGCAGATACACTTTTTGCCGGCTTGGAATTCTTCTTATTTTCATCCTACTTCTTCTTCTTCTTCTTCATCTTCTTCTGAGGATGAGGATGAAGAAGAAGAAGTAGGATGAAAATAAGAAGAATTCCAAGCCGGCAAAAAGTGTATCTGCAGAGCTCCTCTAAGTGTATCTGCAGAATAGAGGAGCTCTGCAGATACACTTTTTGCCGGCTTGGAATTCTTCTTATTTTCATCCTACTTCTTCTTCTTCTTCATCCTCATCCTCACAAGAAGAAGAAGAGGATGAGGATGAAGAGGAAGAAGAAGAAGAAGAAGTAGGATGAAAATAAGAAGAATTCCAAGCCGGCAAAAAGTGTATCTGCAGAGCTCCTCTAAGTGTATCTGCAGAATAGAGGAGCTCTGCAGATACACTTTTTGCCGGCTTGGAATTCTTCTTATTTTCATCCTACTTCTTCTTCTTCTTCTTCATCCTCATCCTCAGAAGAAGAAGAAGAGGATGAGGATGAAGAGGAAGAAGAAGAAGAAGTAGGATGAAAATAAGAAGAATTCGAAGCCGGCAAAAAGTGTATCTGCAGAGCTCCTCTATTCTGCAGATACACTTAGAGGAGCTCTGCAGATACACTTTTTGCCGGCTTGGAATTCTTCTTATTTTCATCCTACTTCTTCTTCTTCTTCTTCTTCTTCATCCTCATCCTCTTCTTCTTCTTCTGAGGATGAAGAAGAAGAAGAAGAAGTAGGATGAAAATAAGAATAATTCCAAACCGGCAAAAAGTGTATCTGCAGAGTTCCTCTATTTCTGACAGTTCTCTGACTTTCACATTTACAGCGGTTGAAACATTGTATCTGTTTCCGAATAAAAACATCTGTATCCTAAATGAAAACAAATAGATACAATGTTTCAACCGCTGTACATGTGAAGGAACTGTCAGAGAACTGTCAGAAATAGCGGAGCTCTCTGCAGGGACACTTTTGCCGGCTGATCGGGAAAAATCCGATTCGCGCACCCGAAGTAGGCTAATATTCGGATTCAACGCGAATCGAATTTTTCCTGAAATTCGAATCGAATTCCACTTCGCCTGGTTCGATTCGCTCATCTCTAATCACAATGAATGAGTACTGAGTTTTGGGCAATGTGATCAAAATGGCTCATGAGTTATATTGGTAGCAACTACTGTAGGTTAATTCTTTAAAAATCTGCAAAACTAATTATAAACAATAACCACAAGAAAAATAAAGTAAAATATCTTACTTCAAAGTTTAAGACTGCATGTCTTATAAAAGTAATATTGTATGGCAAAGCAGCAAGATAAAAACGGTATTCAAAGTACTTTTCCTCATGCTTTTACAGATGGTAACCTCTGAACAGTAACAGATAGACCACGTTTGTTATAATTCTAATGCATCTACCTTCACCTAAACACAAAAACCCTGAACAAAATCCCACTATCTATCATAGATTATTGTGAAAATGAAAACGGGGAAATATGATGGGAAGTAAATACTACTGCAGTCATCAATAAATAATGAGCGCATAATTCCATTATAATTGCTGTACATCTATGTCCATGCTTTATCTGCTTTTCCTCCGATTAAGGCAATAATATTAATGTTCAATAAAGAAGCTGTTTTTTTGAATACATAAAATAAATAAATTACTTATATTAATACTAATATAGGCAATGACTCGATAATACACAAAGCCCAACTTTGGAATACATTTTTATTTCAAGGGAACCCCATACACAAGTGAAATAAAAAAGTAACACCTGCTGCAATACTCAACATCTCTCCAGTACTGCCCTCCACAGTGTTGCTGGGCATCATTCAACTAAGAATGAGAACATACTGTGAGCAAAGGGAGTCATACATTTATTTTTGGGTTGGGGGGGGGGGGGGTTCTACAGTGCCCTGCACTCAAAGTGCAATAATAGAGAGAGCAGTCATCAGATAATACTGGTCTTTGCATCCCTGACTCAAGGGGAGTGTTCTTTGAGAAGAGGGAAGCCCAGAGTTGGGCTTTAAGTGTTTGCACATGAATTCTTTATAAAGCAAAAAAGAGGCATATATCATTATTTAAACATACCAGCCTCATTAAAGTGCGGTAAGGTAAGACTCCAGAATAACTGCTGTAATATAGACCTAAGGAATAAACCATTAATTAGTATTTCCATTTTTCAGTTATTCATACAGTTTTCAATAGTAACATCAAACTTCTTTACGTGTTGAATTATCAGTAGTCTCTTTGTTGTAAAGCACACCAAGTAAAAAGTCTTTATATATGCCCCCATAGCATGTACTGTATTCTGTATTACACTTATAATCTTTAGCAGTTGCTCCTCCTTAAAAAAAACATGTATATATTTCTCTGATAGCAACACAGTTATCATAGGTTAAAGCTAAGTGTAGTTTTTTGTGTGAGAAGCATAGAAGATCAAAGTTCAAGGAGGGATTAATGAGCTGTCAGCTATATAGTGATTTAGTCTGAAGTCCTGAGCCACAAATTACAGTATAACAGTTACAGCTCTATATCAAGTTTTGACTTAGTGGATTATGTTCTGCTTCGATGTTCCAATTCTGCAGTAGATGCAGATCCAGTTAGTGTGTGGATATTTAATTTAGTGGTAAGGTGTGGTATCTGAACACTAGCACATTAAGCCTAGGTTCACATTATAAACCGCATGTGAATCGCACAGGAATCACACTGTAATCCAATGCAATGCACATGTGATTCAGTGTGGTGCAATTTGAGCTCATTAATTGAGCTCAAGTCGCACCACATCACACCAAAGAAATGCAGATACCTTTTTTGGAGCTGCACCATTACCACATCATATGGTCGTTTTGTACCATGCAATCTGGAGTGGGCAAACCTCACTGGGACTCTGATGCATTTGGGGTATTGTAAACTTTGTACGAACACCCGCAATGGATCACAAACAGTGCGATTGCAATGCGGTGCAAAGAACGCACAGGGCTGTGTTTCCCACACTGCATATGTGTGAACCAGGGATAGGTGAAGTGTAGTTTTTAAATCACACTTTTCCTTGCCAGTGTGAAACTACCTGAAGGTAGCCTGCATATAACCCATAGTCTAGGACTACAGTCCTGTATCCTGTACTGTACTATTAAGATAAAAACAGTATACTTTTGGGCATAGGAAAGTGACGCATTTCTGTTCCTTTCAGGTGACAGCATTTACACTTAAGCCAGCCATAGATGGTTCGAAGCTTGGCCAGTTCAGCAGGAACAGGTCAAGATTCGAACCATGTATGGGTAAGCTGATTTAATCCATCAATCAATCAACTTGGGTATGGGTAATTTGAATCAATCAATCAACTTGGGTACAACCAGCCTGCTGGATTTTACATGCAATTATTGCTAGTGACTGTCACAACTACTAGCAATAATCACCCTGTTCATCCAGCAGGTGGGGGCTTCCCCTGCCCACCTGCTGGGAGAACACAATGCTCCACAGGAGGGATTCCTCTGTCAACACTGTCTTTGTTGATGGGGGAATCATGAGAATTCATGCTGTCTATGGCCTGTCTTAGTGTCTGGTCCAGTGCTGTGGCATGGGGGTGGGAGTAGAGTACTTCGCCCTGTGTAAACGTTATCTAATTAACTTCACTTGTTTATGCCTCGCATTAGGATGTAGTGGAAAGAAATTAGTATTTGCTGCTGGGGAAGGAAGTCTAAAAGAAAACCGGCTGTCTTGTCCTTCATCAGACCCCGCATTTGTCTCAGTTTTATATTAAGGCAGACCCCCCCCCGTTTACCATTTGTGCTGGAATGTCCAGTAACAAACAAAAGAGCATACCCATGTACATATCTGCAACACAATTTACTACATTTCACTTTTATACCTAATGTTTGATGAGTTATTAACCACTTCAATACCGGGCACTTATACCACCTTCCTGCCCAGGCCAAGTTTCAGCTTTCAGCGCTGTCAGACTTTGAATGACAATTGTGCGGTCATTCAACACTGTATCCTTATTACATTTTTATCCTTTTTTCACACAAATAGAGATTTCTTTTGGTGGTATTAAATCATCACTGAGTTTTTTATTTTTTGCTAAATAAAACAAAAAACACCTGAAACTTTTGAAAAAAAGCACTTTTCTTCGTTTCTGTTATAAAATTTTGCAAATAAATCAAATAAATAACATTTCTTCATAAATGTAGGTAAAATGTATTCTACTACATTTCTTTGGTGAAAATAATAATAATTGAATTTGTATTTTTTTTCAAATGTTTCTATTATTTTTTTTATTTTTTATTACCTTTTTTTTTTTTACTATTTTATTTTTCAGCACACTGTGACCAAAGCAATACAATGTTACCATAGTAACATTGAACTACTCTGGGCAAGTGATCAGAATTTTTTTTAACACTTTATGATTGCTAATACCAATGTATTTCATTGATATTTGCAATCATTGTTACTGAATGAAACTGATTCATTCTGTCTTTTGTTGTGATTAGCTGTGATTGGGCAAAGCTGATCACATGATACAGATAGGCTGTGATTGGCCCTGTCTGTATCATGTGACTGCCTTCACCAGTCACGGCTAACAAAATAATTGTATACAATGAATGGCATGGCAGGTAGCCATCCATTGTATACAATTGACATGTAATCTGCTGTGATTGGTCACAGTGGTCACATGACACTGGCAACAGGCCGGTGCAGTGATATGTCATCGGCTCTGTCCCGTGGACACAGCCGATGACAGATCACGCCACTGCGTGGCCCCACGGCTGCATTAGCGGCTAGTTTTGACAGGATGTCATATGACACCCAGTCACAATGGTGAGTGTCCCACCTGGCTGTCAATTTGCTATAGGCCGGGCGGGAAGGTGTTAATGATAGTTGTCCACTTCAGACCACCACTACAAATATGACTCCTGTTTTAAAGTCTAGGCACTAAAAATTGTAATTATAATATGTGCTGAATCAAGCTGTCAAGCTCTAACTACAAACATTTAGATTTTTTATTTATCAGAAAGAATAACTTACCAAGCAGCAGCAGAGGCCCACCATCCAAGGTTTAAAATATCAGCTATTGTAGGCTACAAAAGATATCCAGTTTAGTATGCAATAATAGTGTTACTGTATGTTCAATAGTTTTTCAGATGTATTACCTACCACAAACACCGTGCGGGGAGCAGCTGTTTTTGCTGGCTCTTCACCGGGATCACACACGGACTGGTAGTCATAGGACTTATTAAACGCATATACAGAAATGTTAACAAGCTTTTTCATTAGACTTGGGTCAATCTCTCCAAAAAATTTGCCAATCTAAAAATGCAAATAGAAGGACAGAACAGATAAAAATATGTAAAAGCTTACATATTTACATGTCAGTTAAAATGAATTGGCTTTGAAACAACAGGTGAAAACCAAAGCATTAAAGTAGAAGTCCAGGCACACAGCTGAAAACGTATATATGAAATACATTTATTTTCAGTGTTCTACTGGAAATGCCAAAGTATTTGTAATACTGTGCTGCCAATCTTTTGAAGTACACATTTGTTACATAGCAGGAACAACACACACATATTGCCTGGTTCAGCAGTACAACTCCTAAGACAAGCAACTTCTCCATGTTCAGCTTTCTCACTTGACAGTGGTTCTGTTGAGACAGCAGGCAGATGATCCAGGAAGCAGTAGTGTTAAACCAGGAAGTAGAAGATGATCTTCCTGGCTGTATTGTGTGGCAGAGGTGTGTAAACTGCAAATGTGGCAGAGAACCTTTACAAATACTTTCACAGTTGGAAGAGTAAACAAATGTGGACTGAAACTGTGTATTTACCTGGAGCTCCACTTTAAGCTTTCACCTTAACTTTTTTTCTGATGTTAGTGGAACAGCTGTTAACTGCAGGATCCTGTGTGGTCTGTACTGCATTTCAACTGATACGAGCATACAAGCACTTACATGTCTATATAAGTCAAAGTGATACTAAAGGTTCACTTTAAAAAAAACAGACATGGTATACTTACCTGTTATGTGCAATGGTTTTGCCCAGAGCAGACCTGATCCTCCTCTTCTCGGGCCCCCTTTCAGAGTTCCTGGCCCCTTCCCACTTGTGCGTGCTCATTCCTGTGCCACCTCTGTGTGACTCATCCCCCCACTCCCTCCTCAGTGACTGTGATTGACAGCAGTGAGAGCCAATGGCTGCAGCCCCAGCTAGTGAGGAGCAAGAGACCCTGGAGAGCCAATTCTCTCATGCACAGCGCTGGATAGAGATCAGGCTCAGTTGAGTATTAATGGGGGGCTGAGCAGGAAGCTGCACACTGAAGGTTTTTTTACCTTCATTCATAGACTGCATGAAGGTAAAAAAAACCTTCAGCCTTTAGAACCACGTTAGGATGCACACTATGCAAAGTCATTCTGCAAATTTGCCACCATAATGACCCACATATGCTGATATTTACAAAACTGCCTAGGCAAGTTATTCACACAGCAGCAGAGCATATGCAAAATTACCTTGGCCTTTAGCCATTCCAAATGACTGAAGGCTGAGGTCATTCTGCCCGAGCACTGCCATGTGAATGACTCATTCAGGCCCAGATTTACACATAAAAAATGTCTAAGCAGTGGCAGCAGCCCATGTGACACAATGACCTTGGCCTTCAGTCATTCAGTATGACTGAAATTGAGGTCAATCTGTGCATGTGCTGCCATTGACGCCTACACATTGTTGATATCTCAGCCCTAAATTCACTACAAAGCAGTGGCCACACATATGGTCCATTTACGCTGTACAAACGTAAACTTTCGCGCAAATGTTTACAAATGCACAGTGAAAAATGTGTTCTACGTGCAGCATAACCAGTAGCGACTGTAGTTAAGCTAAAAAAATAAATATGACTTGAGAACTTTGAAAACAATGGAACACAGTGTACCTTTTCCAATAAACATTCACTTAATATAGCAAATTAGATTAAACTGTATTCACTTTGAATATCCAATCATGTGCAACTGAATTTTAATCTGATTTTATAAAATAAATATGGTATGTGTTAAAGCATTTCTGATATCAAAAACAAAAATTTAGTATATTGAAGTTTACCAATCCTTAGATATGGTGACTGTTTTTTTTTTTTTTCAAGTTAGGCTTTTTTCTCTTTATTTTCACTAGGTAATCTGGCCAGTAATACACTTCCTGTCTTAGGATAGGTTATTTATAGATGAGCAACTTTAGAACGTGTTACATGTTACACCAGTATTTAAGGTGCAACATGTAACATGTTCTATCATTTACATCCAACCCACCCACCCCCCATATATAAAATCAAGTATAGCTGTGTGGGACTCCGCCTGTGAATCTGTGAATGAATAAACTACAAGTCAAGTCTGCCACTGTAGTAGATGGACTTGAAGTTCACTGATCAGAGCACTAGTAGTCCACTGGCACCTACTGCAGCTAACTGAAAGCCCATATGGAGCTGCCAGCAGAAAGCTAGAGGATGTGCCTGCTGGATCCACTTATTGTGGTTGCAATGCTTTGCAGGCATCTGTGGGAAAAATAATAAATGCATATTTGTTTCTGCAAAATATGAGCATTAATTATTTTTCCCTTAAGCCTTGAATAAGTCTGCATTTCCCATAGTTGTTCATCCAAAGTCATGCTGGATTTTATTTCATGTTTGACATAGTCAAATTTCTTATATCTGTTTTTAAAAGATACATTCTTAAGAATCGCCCTTGTAGAATTATGATATTACTCTACATAGAAAAGTATTTGCAAGTCATCCAGTTCAAGTGAAAAGATTAGCATAGATACTGTCTTTGTTACTGTATGCCAAGTTTAAACAAAAGTTTAGCATCTGCTATCCATTTCTCCAAATTTGATGTGTAAAACAATACTTCCATATGTAAGGTGTTTCTGGGTTTGGTAATACCAACACGCACATTTAAATACATTTTCAATAAATATTTCACTTACAGTTATCTTCAAAACTAACCTGATGGGAATAAATCTTATTAAAGCTTACAGTTATGTTTTGCAACTATAACTGCATTGAAGTTTTCAGATTAGTGCAAATCCTCCCAGGAGACAAGAAATACAATTACATGTACATACCTGTGAATTGTAACTCCTCTGATTTGACATCAAAAGAAAACCGCCATCATCAAGAATTACGCAGTCCAGTTGCTATAAAATAAGTCAGTATAAAAAGGTCAGTTTGTACATGATGTTGGAGCTTACATGCTCACATATCCTGTGTTTTGTTGATTGGAATACATTTGTAACTATATCTTCTAAGGAAAAATATTTCCAATTTTTTAATCCTTATTGGCGCTGTTTTGAGTACAAACACAGCTACCAATAACACATTAGTGACCAGGGGCGGACTGACAACTCATGGGGCCCCCGGGCAATAGGGGATCATGGGGCCCCTGTGTCCTTGCCCAAACTCAAAAAAGCCTGTGAAAAAGGTACCAGGGGCATCTCATGGGGCCCCCTACTGACCCCGGGCCCTCGGGAAGTGCCCATGTTTCCAAATGGTCAGTCCGCCCCTGTTAGTGTCCAGTGTGATTTTTATTCTTGTGCCACCTTCTCATAAAATTCAGATAAAAACACAGAAGTTTTTTATTTGGAACACTGTTTTTCTTGAAAACAAACCTCATGTGATAACTATGACTGGCTGTCATTGTGATCATATGATTGGGAATTACATTGACTAATTAATCTATCTCTATCTCTATCATTAATGTAAGACAAGTGCAGGGTGTGAGAACTAGCAGCATGCATGGTTGCATTCTGTGAGTTCTAAAATTAAAGGTAGATTAATGCAGGCAGACGACACCATTCCTTAGAACATTCATTTACAGCTGGCTTGCCTTCAGAAAGTGGTTAATGTGAATTCTAATCACATTCCCTGATACACAGCCACTAGATGAAACAGTTATAAATCTATGCACAAAATACATTATAAATAATATAATAACTCAAATGCATACTTTCTAATAATATATATTCTTTTTCTTTTAAGAGGTTTTAATCTTTATGTCTATATTTATTAATATCCTTTTAAAGTCTGATAAAATAAAAAGTGCAATGTCCCCCAGGATTTAGGTTTTCATAAGAATAATAACCATTGTTGCTACCATTGTCCCCTGTTGATAATCCATCATCAATATGTGATCTAATCCCTCGGACCTTCCATAAAGGTATCTTTTGTACGGTGTCAGGATAAGTAACATCAGGTGCTAGTATATCCCCCCACCTTCACAAAATGTGACAATAGTGTGGGGTCATAGTTTTAAAAAATTAGAGGCATACATTGGCATCTGGGGGTAACATTAGCAAAGTTTTTTTCTCAACAGGGTTTGCTTTAAATATTGTACCAGACACCAAGCTGTTTGTGACATACACATTTATAACAGAAGAAAAGACACAAAAAATATCTACTCAAAAGTTTTCAAAAATAAGGACTCTAAAAAAAACCTTAATTTTCCAGTTTTACATAAATGTCCATCATCATATATGAACTAATAAAAATAAACTGATGCTGCCATTTAACTGCAAAACCTTTCCACAAATAATACTCTAAAAAACATTTTACTTAAACTGTATATATCATATTTCCTCCAAAATTATCAGTGAGCACAGTCTTCTCAGCTGGGAAAACCACAGCTGTAGCAGTAGAATCCTAATTTACTCAAATTTAAGAACTCTTACCGAGCTGTCCAGTTTACAGTTACAGACTTCATCGATCTTACACTGCAGAGGGGAAATGGAAAAAATGTATTCATTAAGACATGCTCAGAGGGATACAATCAAGCACTTGGTCTGAACTCAAGACAACAGCGCATTCTTTTACATACAAGCACACATTCCCTTCATAAACAGAAGTTTTTAAGTATATGGCAAAAACATCTGATATTTGTTACTTATGATATGTCAATAGAACAATTAAATAATAGTTTCATTATTTATTTAGTGTCTAAATTGTAACTGTTAGAGACTATCTAGATGCTATACACAGGCACACACACGCACACACACAATGAAGGCTTCAAATTATAGGACAGTACAGTAATGGTATTTGCTTGTGATACATGCTGACAGTTGTAAGATGTTAAATGCCACGATTGATTCATCTCAAGGCAGCAATTAATTGTGCTGCCCAGAAGATCAAAATCTGATTTATGTGGTTGCATGATGAAACCCTTGTCTGCATTTCTTGCATTTCTTGTGATATTTTTACTTGGCAGAAATTCTCAAGCTATTTAGATACAGTCAAATACCCAATAATTGTTTATCATTTATTTAAAAGTGGTAGTAAACCATGTTTGGAAAAAAAAAAACTGGTCCCTCCCTTCCCTCCAGGGTAATGTTATAATGTGCTAGTATGCACTGCATACTAGCACATTATGACAGACTTACCTGTGAAAAGGATCCCTCCAGCAGTGCACTATCACCCCTGACAGGGATCTGTCTTCATCGGGGCTTCTTTCCAGGTTCGCAAGCTCTAGCTGTTTGAATGGCTGAGCTGCAACGACATCATTCCTGTGTATGTGCTCTCTCAATGGATGGTATGTCATTCATTGAGACTGCAGTGTACATACACCAGTGACTTCACCAGTTGCTTCACATGTAGATTTCTCCTAAACGGTGCACTTTTAGAAGATATTTACAGTTCTTACAGGTAAGCCTTATTATAAGCTTACCTTTAGGTAAAAAGCACATAAGGAAGTTTACTCCCACTGTAACAGCTAGCCACCAAAGTAAAAACACACATATTATATATGTTTGAATATATATGTGAATAGTTCTACCTCCAAAATATTTATGATCCTATTCAACCACTTTTACTTGTTTCTTGTTTGTTAAAAGTGAAAGTAAAAAAAAAAAAAAGATTTTTGTTATAGCAGAAAAGTTTAAAAAAACTCCTGTCGATAATGCCAGAAACCCAGTGAGCTTCTCAAGTTTTGAGCACTGCAGTGAAATCTCAAGCAGTGCTACCAGCCATGCCCATTTGTCACTTATGGACTACAGGACACCCCTCCCCATGTTATCAAGATGAGGAGGTATTCTGTAGTCCTGAAACAATTCCTGTCCATGGATAACAACTCTTCTCTGACATACAGTATCTCACAGAAGTGAGTGCACCCCTCACATTTTTGCAAATATTTTTTATATCTTTTCATGTGACAACACTGAAGAAATGACACTTTGCTTCAATGTAAAGTAATGAGTGTTCAGCTTGTATAACAGTGTAAATTTGCTGTCCCCTCAAAATAACTCAACACACAGCCATTAATGTCTAAACCGCTGGCAACAAAAGTGAGTACTCCCCTAAGTGAAAATGTCCAAATCGGGCCCAAAGTGTCAATTTTTTGTGTGGCCACCATTATTTTCCAGCACTGCCTTAACCCTCTTGGGCATGGAGTTCACCAGAGCTTTACAGGTTGCCACTGGAGTCCTCTTCCACTCCTTCTTGGGGGGATCCTCTTCAATGAGGCTTTAAATATACTTTTAGTTTAGAATTTACAGGGCTTTACTGTTTTTGTTCCGCCCCGTTGTAATTCTAAATGATGTATTGAACAGTGGTGATAACCAGGCAAGTTGTGGTAATTTAACACAGCAAATCTCACCAAACACATAAAAGTAGGGTTATTATTTCTGTACTAACAGCTCTGATAAGCTTAGCATACATATTAGAGTTAAGAGTCTAGCTATTTTCTCACCACACATTTGCCTTTGCAGGACTCACCAAATGAAAATACATACATACATACCGATTCTTTGGTGGTAGCACTTGTAAAGTTCTCCATCCAGCTTTGGAAGTCTATTTTAACTCCAACAACTACAATGCAAATAAGTGAAATTCCTGTAACTATGTATATTTGTAAGTGCCTTAAACAAATTACTATTCCAGGAAAGTTGTAAAAGTTTTATTTTGTGACTGTAAAATCTAGCAGCCAACAACTACATTGGGAAAGCTGAAAATACATTTGCTCTGCTTGTTCTAACCAATAAATGACCCTGCAGACTTATTTGGCTTAAAGGATAAGTGCGCTTTTAGTACTATTGGTGTTTTTTACTCCCTCCCCTTTCATAATATTTCAGACTAGATTATACTTACCTTCAACACTACTGTCAGAAGATCTTTACTGTGTTGCCTACTCTGCACTGTATAGTATCTGTATGAATGTTTTCATAAATCTTCTAGGCTGTACTTGTGCTTTAAAGTCTTTATTCACTTTTATGGAAAGCCAGGCCATAGCCTTTCTGACAAGATTCCCATTGAATAAAATGGAAACTGCAGTACACACACGAGTACAGTTTAGAAGGTTTTGTCCAGAGGCTGTTCAGTGACAGGAAGGCTGGAGAGCGAAGATCACAGGACAGTCATGTTGTAGGAAAGTATAATTTATGCAGAAAGTGTTGGAGGAGAGAAGGGGGTAGAGGTAGAAAAGAATAAGTTCACTAAAAATGCAATAAATATGATACAAAACAATCTTCAAGAAATCTGCAAACTGTATGAGGTCATTACAATTAGTTTTTTCTTGTTCAAACAATTTTATTGGCATTATAACATAGGGATAGAGACATTAACAGTAGGCATTAGACATTATATTGACAACAAAATTCAGGGGTAAATATGCACAGTATTAATGTCTTTACATAGAGGGGGAGAGAAAGTCAAGAAAACAATGCAGCATATCTTATGGCATCAAGTGAATAAAAATATTAGCAAGAGGTAGTAACATATCAGAAAGAATTTGATCAGTGGGGGTAATGACTCTCCAGAGCTACGTGGGGAGTTAGGGATAGACAGAGGAGGACCGAGGAAGGGGGGGGGGGGGGGAGAGAAGGGTGTTGGGGATGACTCCATGATTGATAGGGAAGGGTGTAATTATTTTGTGTGACCAGTTAGAAGTGGTACCAGAATAGTGCTGAAAATATATAGTTTGCATATCAGGGAAGAAGAAGTGATTCATCAAACTTTTGCGGGAGGAAACCATTACAATTTGTTTTTAAAAAAAATGCTATTCTACTTTATTTAAAGGAAATCTATCATGACAGAAATTAGGTTTTGCCATTTAGGCCTCCTTTTGAAAATGTCAGTCGCTTGTCTGTTACAGTCACCCGGGTATAAGTATGCCAAGCAGGACATCGGACTTCACTCTGACTTCTCCCTGCTAGATGCTTGTTTTAATTAGTTATTAGGAAAGTAGTAATGGAAAACAAAACTGAGCAATTTGCATTTTCAGAATGATATCAGCAATGCCATCCCATGTATTTATCTTCCATGAGGTTTTCTTTAGGAGGTTCTACATTTTTGTGTTGCTTTATGGAAAGACCGGAGATGTTACAACACACTATATTTTAAACAAGACTTTGCTGTCCACAGGTTGGTGTTATGGTTTGGCAGATATTATTGTATGTGATTGCCCTAAAAGTAAGGTGGATGCATATACAGGCCTAACCCAAAAGTAATTCAAATGCTATCTCACACCAGCCAAAACAAAAAAGTTTTGACTGTTGAACTGTAGTCTTTCAATTTTTTTTGACAAGCTAACTACTGATAAGCTGAAAGAGACAAAGACATTGTTACCTTTCCCATGCAGGGCAAAGTAAAAATGGCTAAAAAAGGGCCCCTCTAATCCCTATACCCATCTCACCATTGCTCCTGTGCCACCCCTTACTCTGCAGATGGCTCTGGTGTTGACAACCTGGGGGATCAATAATGTCACTCCTCTGTGATCTTGTTCCCATCTGGCTTAGCAATTGTTTGTTAGATGTCACATACCTAAAAGTGTTAGGTATTGTTGCTAGCTGCTAAGGAGGAAGCAGCAGCAGGAGAGCACTGGAAACCTAAGTGTAAGGGAGTCAGAGAAGAGAGGGGAGCGGCTTTTGCATGAGTAAGCTGACAGTGTCCCGTTATTTGTTTATTATTTTATGTATTTCAAGTACTTATATAAAGCAGTATTAAACCCAAAACCAAAAAGGTAATATATTTCAGATTATCAGTCAGTAGATGTGGTGGCTGCATCATTCTTAGGCTTTTTCCCCTCTGTTTTTACTTGTTGATCTAGCTAGTAACACACTTCCTGCATTGGCATGCCCCCACTCTGGAGGAATGAACACAGGGGGCACCTTTGGACAATAGTATTGTCAGTCAGAGGGGAAGGGAATGTTAGATGTACTAGCAGATTTGGATACAACAACTAATTGAAGCCAAAGCTAATACTTTATAACAGGGGCGGACTGACCATTTGGAAACTCAGGCACTGCCTGAGGGCCCGGGGTCAGTAGGGGGCCCCATCAGATGCCCCTGGTACCTTTTTCATAGGCTTTTTTGAGTTTGGGCAAGGACACAGGGGCCCCATGATCCCCTATTGTCTGGGGACCCCATGAGTTGTCAGTCTGCCCCTGCTTTATAAGCAGTTACAGGAAACAGTTTTTTTTTCCTTTTGGGATAAAGGTTTTACATAAATACATAAAAGCTGATCATTGTAAGCACCCCTGATAGTGTTAAATGGTTTTTTTCATCTCTGTAATTGGTGCATTCTGCTGGGGAGCCTTTGAAAAACAACAGGCTTACTGGCTAACTCACCAAGTGAAATTAAAATAATACAAAGAAAGCCTAAAAAAATATGGATTTGACCATCACAATTAAGAAATGGTAAGCTACAATATAATACATTTTTGCTTTTAGGTTTAATACCACTTTAATGTAAATAATCTTATTAGTGTGCCTTACTGTTTTAGAAATATTGCTTTTATGTAAAAATTTAATTAATCTACCTGGGGTAGCCACATTTATTTAGTGCATTTGCAAGGGAGTCTGGGGCACTGTTTTTTAAAATTATATTATAGTATTTATAGTAAAAAAGAGAAGAGAATACAAATTGATGTTTTTTCCTTAACGTAGTTGGAAACCCTCTCATATACCCCGTAAAATGACTGGCCTCAGATAAATCACAGAGATTAAACAAATCCTCCTACATAAGTTGTACTTGTTTATTAGCAGTATTCTCTTCTCTACATTCCTTCAAAAGTGCACAATTGTGATAAAATCTTCATCTGTCAATAGCACAGAGGAGGGGGTGGAGAGCTGCAATTAAAGAACTTGTATATTGTGTGAGAGCTGATTGGAGGAAAAGGACCCCCCTTCACACAGCACACAGGAACAAAGGAACTTGCAGAGCTGTGTTTTGAATAAACAAGCTGTGTGCAAAGCTCTCTCCCCCATCACAACTTTATCTCATGTGTCAGGAGGAAGCACCAGAAAGAAAACACACTTAGAGCTCTGGAGATAGACAAGTAAACACTACATATATATGTGCTTTGTTCAGATTTTATAACTGAGGTTTACAACCACTTTAAAATAACAATGGGCTCTAGCAATGTAGATTTGTCATACTCTCCTACAACTAAAGTGCAAATTTTAATGATAATATAACTCAAATTGTCAATAAGGCTACTCACCAGCAGGCTTAAGTAATTTACCATCAATGGTTATTTCCACTGCTTTGCTAACCATTATACCATTTTCATAAGAAGCCAGCCCAGTTCCTATTTTAAAAACAGCACAGAGTGAATACAATGTATACCAGAACAGGAACTGAAAGAAGCAAAATGCTAGAAGAAAGATATCTAAACCAAGTTGCAACCTTTATACCAGACTGAAGTTTTAGTAGACAAATTACAGTTGAGACCTTTTTTTAACAGTCAAAGGGGTATATGATTAGAGAGCATAGTTTTACCATATTTAACAAAGTCACAAAATGTGAGAGATGTCCCTTTGTTAAATAAAACAATACTCATAAAATTAGGGCACATTTGACATTATGAAGATGAATGAAAACTTACTGTTGAAAAAAGGAGCTGTAAAAATGTAATTGTCATTGTCCAAACTGCGCTTGTAAAAACTGTCTTCATATGTTTCAGGATCTTCAAACCAGTACTCCCCAGCACTAAAAAAATTGAACCAAAATAGTAAAAAAAAAAGATTTACAAAGAAATGTTCCAGAATTAACCTAAATGCTATTCATAATTGGAGCAATGTCATATCAGAGGAGCCAGAGTCCATAATGCAAATATAAAGATGAACGCTTAAATCCAGACAAACAAAATGTTTTTTACATTTTTTTAACCATCTTTATTCCTAAACAATAATACATCTGAAAATATGTTTCAGGTATTTAGGCTTCTGCAAGTAACACATTTTTTAAGAAGATAATTTGTATTGTAAATAAAGTTACTAATGCACCATAGGTCTCAATAATTATTTTAAAATAGTGTACAGTAGATGTGATCTGCAGCATCCAGTCTAGTTATATTTTAATTTCTTACTTGTGCCAAAGACCAGACATGATGGGGGGGAGGATTTACTAAAGCTGGAGAGTGCACAATCTGGTGCAGTTGTGAATAGAAACTAATCAGCGTCCAGGTTTTATTATCAAAGTTTAATTGAACAAGTTGAAGTTAGACTGGTTACCATGCACAGCTGCACCAGATTCTGAATGTTACAGTTTTAGTGAATATCACCTTGTGTGTGTATGTAGTAGACTTTTATGTACATGTATTATGTTCCCAGTTAGGACCCTATTTTTTTACCTTCATCAATGAAGCAATAGGAACAATATGAATTTCATTTTGCAAGCTTACTGTACCGACCAGTGCAAAATAAATATTTTTTTTCTTAATTTTATGAGATAAAACATGAATTTCAGTGTAGCCATTAGACGTAGACTTGAAATAAACTGTGTATTTCTTTTGGTTTCCTAATGTGCTTTTAACTATATATTTATGTTATCAGACTTGGGTTTATTTTCATGCCCTGCATTGTGACACAACTGTTATAATGCAACTGTATCCAGAAAGCAGCATGAGTCATATTCCTAAATTGTAAAAATAATCAACACTGCTTGATACTTGTATCAAAAGTTCCAGATGGCTGAAAAAGGTGGTGTCAAGGTGGAATACCCTTTAAAGCAAAAACTTAATATACAGATAAAAGATATATACTGCACATATGTGCACACATGAAAAGACATACACATTTATAGAACCATGAAACATCATTGTTCCTTTTAACACCTTACAACTGTCACTCTAGTCTATTTCCTTTGGATTGTGGTACTCCAACCTATTCCTACCTACTCATAAAAGTAACTGCACAAATAATATTGCTAAAGGAGATCAGATACAGCCACTTAGGATAAAATTAAAAAGAAATCAAAATTAAATGATGAAACAATGTCCTTTATTTGTGCTTATTTTGTATGTACGTTTGTTGTTGTTTTTCTGTTTTCCCAAATTTGGACAGTAGCTTGTTAATGTTTTTAACTGGAACTTTGACATTTGCACTTGTTGATGTCATCACATGTGGATGGTAATGATGGGAGGGGTTTTAGGGTATATATATTGTATTGCTTCATATGTTTGTTGCCCTGAGGGAGATGAGCTTGTCTAAACGTCAAATTAATTCTTCACTGTGTGTTCACCTCTCAAAACCTGTGAGTGCTGCTTTCTCTTTTGGACTATATGTACTACAGAATTTGCTATGCACCCAGGATTAATTTTTCATCTCTGATATGTCTGAAGTGGCAACCACTGGATTATATACTATATAGTAGGTAAAATAAGTATTGAACATGTCACCATTTTTCTTGGTAAATATATTTCTAAAGGTGCTATTGACATGAAATGTTCACCACATGTCCCTAGCAACCCATGTAATCCATAGATATAAAGAAATCAAGACAAATATGTTCAGAAATTAAGTTGTGTAATAAAATGGAATGATACAGGGAAAAAGCATTGAACACATGAAGAAAGGGAGGTGCAAAAAGGCATGGAAAGCCAAGACACCAGCTCAAATCTATCAGTAATTAGAAGACAATCCTAACCTTTGTCAGTGCAAAGTAATATTAGCTGGTTTAGTCTCAACTGATGACCTATAATTTTATTACTAAGGTGTCAAACAAGAAACATCTCATGATGGGTAAAAGCTTCTCTCAAGAACTTCGCAACCTTATTGTTGTAAAATATACTGATGGCCTTGTTTACAGAAGGATTTCTAAACTTCTGAATGTTCCAGTGAGAATTATAGGGGCCATAATCTGGAAGAGGAAAGAACATCATTTCACCATAGCATATATCTGTCATGTCTCTATAATGATGAAGCTATACATTTGGAATGTTTACTAAAAATTTTGTTTTAAATTTGAACATGATGCGTGTAATTAGAAAAGTTGTTTGCAACAGAATATACACTATATTGCCAAAAGTATTGGGACACCCTTCCAAATCATTGGGTTCAGGTGTTCCAACCACCTCAATGGCCACAGATATATAAAATTAGGAAACCTAGGTATGCATTCTGCTTCTACAAACATTTGTGAAAGAGTGGGTCACTCCCAGGAGCTCAGTGAGATCAAGCCTGGTACCGTGATAGGTTGCCACCTGTACAATAAGTCCATCCGTGAAATTTCCTTGCTACTAAATATTCCACGGTAGGCAACGTAAAATGACAGAGGTCAGAACATGCTGAAGTGCACAGTGTGCAGAAGTCACCAACTGTCTGCAGAGTCAATAGCTAAAGATCTCCAAACTTTGTGTGGCCTTCAGATTAGCACTACAACAGTGCATAGAGAGCTTCATGGAATAGGTTTCCATGGTCGAGCAGATGCATCTAAGCCTTACATCATCAAGTACAATGCAAAGTGATGCAAAGTGTTGGATGCATTTGTGTAAAGCATGCCATCACTGGACTCTGGAGCAGTGGAGACGTGTTCTCTGTAGTGACCAATCACACTTCTCTGTCTGGCAATCCAATGGATGTGTCTGGGTTTGGCAGTTGCCAGGAGAATGGTACTTGCCTGACTGCATTGTGCCAAGTCAGGGGCGGACTGACCATTTGGAAACTCGGGCACTGCCTGAGGGCCCGGGGTCAGTAGGAGGCCCCGTGAGATGCCCCTGGTACCTTTTTCATAGGATTTTTTGAGTTTGGGTGAGGACACAGGGGCCCCATGATCCCCTATTGCTCGGGGACCCCATGAGTTGTCAGTCCGCCTCTGCTTTATAAGCAGTTACAGGAACCAGTTTTTTTTTTTCCTTTTGGGGTAAAGGTTTTACATAAATACATAAAGGCTGATCATTGTAAGCACCCCTCAGTCCGCCCCTGTGCCAAGTGTAAAGTTTGGTGGAGGGGGATTATGGTGTGGGGTTGTTTTTCAGGGGTTGGGCTTGGACCTTTAGTTCCAGTGAAGGGAACGTCTAAGGCATCAGCATACCAAGACATTTTGGACAATTTCATGCTCCCAACTTTGTGGGAAAAGTTTGCAGATGGCCCCTTCCTGTTCCAGAATGACTGCTCACCAGTGCAAAAAGCAAGGTCCATAAAGATGTGGGTGAGCAAGTTTGGGGTGGGGGAACCTGACTGGCCTGCATAGAGTCCTGTCCTCAACCTGATATAACACTTTTGGGATGATTTAGAGTGGAGACTGTGAGCCAGGCATCCTCATCCGACATCAGTGCCTGACCTCACAAATGCACTTCTGGAAGAATGGTCAAACATTTTCATAGACACACTCCTAAACCTTGTGGACAGCCTTCCCAGAAGAGTAGAAGCTGCTATAGCTGCAAAGGGTGGGCCAACTCAATATTCAACCCTATGGACTACAACTTTGCATACTTTTGGCAATATAGTGTATATACAGTATATAACGTGTATGCTGATTGCCATTTGAGTTTGATTTCTTTTTCATTTTATCCTAAGTGGCTGTATCTGATCTTCTTTAGCAATATTATTTGTGCAGGTATGGTAAAACCTTTTTTTTTATGATATAACCCTTTATTTATGAGTAGGTAGGGATAAATAGGAATGCCACATTCCAAAGGAAATTTGCACATTAAAAATTATGTTTATATGTTATTAATGAGCACCAGTAATAGACTAAAGTGACAGTTGTAAAGAGTTAAAAGCAAAGATGGTGTCCCATGGTTCTATAAATGTGACAGCTGTAAGCTTTAGCTACTGCTGGAATATTAGTGTCAGCATTATATCTTCTTGCTCCCATCACTGGCTATTATACCTACAGAAACAGAATCCGTTGTACACATACACTGTTTTTTGCATGTGAATCAAACAAGCTATATTCCCATTTGTAAAAGCAGCCTACTACCTATTAATACAGAAATCAATTAACCCAAAAGCATTTCTGTTTAAACTGTACTGTATAATGTTTTAAAAATACATGCTCTAAATATATCATAGGTAATGAAAATGGCACATTACTTTTTTGGATACACTCTGGTGATCCCACCATCTGTAGCTACAAATCTGGCACTGATCCCTTTCCTGGAAGAGCAAAACATTTATAAACAAGTGTAATACAAAACAGCAAATATTAGTTAGTGATGAATGCAATCAAGCAAATTCATTTTATTTTTTTTTCTCATGCTGAATTACAAGGGCAGATCAAATCATATTTATAAGACACCCTGGGTATTTACAGACATTTTTTTTTCTATGCAGGGCAAAGAAACAAGTTCACTTTATAACCATCATCACTAGCTGCTTATAGGTTCCCTTCACACCCTGCCACTTCATTCCTCTGGGTAAGCAAAGTACCAAGTACTTTGTAGTATGAAAAAGCAAGCGACTCATTCCCCTTCCTCTTTCAAGTCATCACACTTTCTCCCAGCTCTGTGACAGTGATGTGCACTTGATTAGCCACCAATAAAGCACCATTGTTGTCATGTGGAAAGATGGAGAGCAAGTCACCTTCTCCCCATATCCAGAAGTAACAGTTGAACAGAGTAGCAAGAAGAAGAGAAGGTGAGTGGGTCCTGCTAGGAAGCCTAAAGGGAACCTGTTGCATTGGGAAAGTACAGATTCTGTTTAAAGGTAATGTAAAATGAACCTGCCAATAACAATCCACCACTCGTACTCTCTGTTGGGCTTTTTATTTATTATATATCAGCAGGAGGAGTAAAACTCCCTTCTGCGGACAGAGAACAGAGGGGAAAATCTCCAAGAGATGGAAACAACTGAAAATCTTAACACTGGAATTCCTGAGAAACTAATCCAATCTATTAGTGTCTATAAACAAAACTAAAACAGCATTTTGGGTGTAATACATATTCCCCCTTTTAAAGGCAAACTATAATTGGTTTGGATGATTTTTCTTTACGTGTATATGTTTTTGAAAACATATCTTTCATATATACACAGCGGATAAAATAAGCATTGAACATGTCACTATTTTTCTCTGTGAATATATTTCTAAAGGTGCTATTGACATGAAATTTTCACCACATGTAACAACCCATGCAATCCATACATGCAAAGAAACCAAAAGAAATAGGTTCAAAAATTAAGTTATGTGTAATAAAATAGAATGACATAGGGAAAAAGTATTGAACGAATGAAGAAAGAGAGGTGCAAAAAGACATGGAAAGCCAAGACACAAGCTGAAATCTATTAGTAATTAGAAAGCAATCCTGCCCCTTGTCAGTACAAATTAATATCAGCTGGTTCATTATCAAGGTGTCACACAAGAAACATCTCATGATGGGTAAAAGCAAATAGACCTTTGCCATCTTATTGTTGCAAAACATACTGATGGCATTGGTTACAGAAAGATGTCTAAACTTCTGAATATTCCAGTGAGCACTGCTGGGGCCATAATCCAGAATTGAAAAGAACATAATTTCACCATAAACCAGCCACAACCAGGTGGTCCTCGCAAGATTTCTGACAGAGAAGTAAAAAGAATAATCAGAAAAGCCAAAGACCACTTGTGGAGAGCTTCAGAAAAACCTGGAATTAGCTGGTACAATTGTTTGAAAGAAAACAATAAGTAATGCGCTCAACTGCCATGGCCTGTATGCACGCTCACCATGCAAGGCTCCATTGCTGAAGAAAAAGCATGTTGAAGTTCATTTAAAGTTTGCTGCACAACATTTAGTCAAGCCTGTGAAATACTGGGAGAATATAATCTGGTCAGATGAGACCAAAATTGAACTCTTTGAATACCATAATACACACCATGTTTGGAGGTCAAATGGCACTGCACATCACCCCAAAAACACCATACCAACAGTGAAGTTTGGAGTTGGGAACATTATGGTGAGGGGCTGTTTTTCAGCACTGGCAAACTTCATATCTTTGAAGGAAGGATCAATAGAAAACTGTACCAAGACATTCATGATAAAAATCTGCTGCCATCTACCAGGATGATGAAGATAAAACGAGGGTGGACATTTCAGCAAGACAATGATCTCAAACAAAAAGCCAAGGAAACTCTCAACTGGTTTCAAAGAAAGAAAATAAAGCTGCTAGAATGGCCCAGCCAATCACCTGACTTGAATCCAATAGAGAATCTATGGAAAGAACTAATGATCAGAGTTCATAGAAGAGGCACACAGAACCTTCAAGATTTGAAGACTGTTTGTGTGGAAGAATGGGCCAAAATCACACCTGAGCAATGCATGCGACTAGTTTCTCCATACAGGAGGTGTCTTAAAGCTTACCAACAAAGGATTTTGTATGAAGTATTAAATAAATTCAGTTAATGTGTTCAATACTTTTTCCCTGTGACATTCAATTTTATTACACATAACTTACTTTCTGAACTTATTTGTTTTGGTTTCTACTGTATGTGTGTATGGATTGCATGGGTTGTTACCGCCATGTGGTTTACATATACTTTAAGCTATAAATTGCATCTATTAAGCTCAGTGAAAAGGAGGATTTTTCAGCAAAGCTGCTAAGACTAGCATTGAATCATAAGAAAGGGAATAAAGAATTCTACTGTACTTGCAGGTTTAAAATGTAAATTGTAAATGTAAAATGAAAATAAAATGAAAAATCTTACGGTAATGGACCCTTCCAGTGGTTTTGAATAAGGTCAAATGACAACCCTGCATCCAGTAAAGCTCTGTTAATCAAGTCTTTGTTACCTGTTTTAGGTCAAATAAAGTAAAATACATGTTAAAGCAAGTCAATAGTTTTAAAAAACAATCTAGGATTACATGGTAAAACTAGTTCTGGATTTATGCCCACAGCATCCAGTCTCATGGATTATTTTCTCGGAGCATAGGGTTTGAGACATTTAATGCAAGCACATTGAGCTAATAGTTTAAACCACTAAAAACTAGTAAAGGAAGAATTATATGTGATGCTGAATAAAATGACAAGAGATTCTAATCCCACATTCCAATTTGCCATTCATTTTATTAGTAATCGAACATAAATGAATGATAGGCGGTGACATCTGTTATGCTGTCCAGTCCTATCCCTGTATGTTTTCAAAGGGTTGGCTCTAGATGGTTAAGTTGCTAGTCTTTGTTTAAATCCCAAATGAAAAATCTCCCTTGCAGTGGGACTATGCCCACTCTGAAAGCGTTAACTGCTCATTTAGGTCTAGGGGAGAGTAAAAACATGTTACTTACCTTATACTCCACTCCCCCTGCAGATGTCACTACCCCATGCTCTAGCAGTGGACATGGTCCTGGACTCTACATTAGTCTTGATGATGTCAAGAGCCAGAATCTTAGACAGCTGGAACATGGGTAAGAAGACACTGTGGGGACCAGTCTAGCTGTGCAGAGGAATGGAGGAGTTGATAAATAAATCTACTTTTCCATGCTCCTTAGACCTAAACAAGCTGATAACTCTTTATAGTGGAGGCCCAGCCACATTGTGAGGGGGAATTTTCATTTAAAATAAAACATGATATCAGTAGAAGTTAGCTTAGCGCAGAAGGCATACTCGCTGCAGGTAAAAAAAGATCTATTAAAGTGTAGGCTACTGTATTGTAATGCACTGTATCCAAGAGGATGCTGTCATGATCACAGCGTCAGACCCCAGACCTTCTCACCAAACTCGTGACCGAAGGACTGGCCGATCTAAAACCGCGATGTGACGTGCGTAACAATGCCACACCCAGCTGCACCCTACACAGCAACTCTCCAGCTAATGGTCAACTGATCGATGTGCCGTCCGCCTGAGCGATTGTTACTGGGTCAGGTTAATTAAGCAACTAACCCTTCACTGCCACCACCCCTTTTTGTACAGAGAAAGGGGAAACTTTCTTTATCAAATATACGCTGTAATGGTTGAAAAGTTGTCTGTCCAATACAGTCACCGCAGGCCAATTGGGCAGAGGATTAAACAAACACAGTAGCGTCTCTTTAGAAGCAGGGATTCGTAAATTGCAATTAAAAGCTATAGAAACAGTTCAGCACTTTCAGAAGAAAGATTTATTACTAAAAGGGTCAAACAGGTGCAATAAAAATATTTACAAAGGAGATGTAACTAAGATATATATATATACATACAAAGAACCATAGCACAGCAAAGAGATATCAGAGAGGAAGTTAAAGGGTTAAGTTACTTGACAATTAAGCCTTAGCCGTAAGCAGATCCAAGTTTCAGAGCAAAGGGTCTCCCCAGGTGGTATATTGATGTTACAATTGGGAGATGTCTTCAACTTAACTTTTTAGCCTGCTAGCCTGTGTTTTAAAGTCCCCCAGCAGGGGGGTGGCTCTGAGTAACTGACCAATACTCTGTTTAGGGAGGGATCATCGGGCGGACTCTGAATTAGAACCAACATCTTCATAATCCATGATATGAAACATAGGGGACAAACTGACTTGAGGAATGTTCATTTAATTATGTCACCTAAGCTGCTAGGTTTTATGAGGTTACAAACTCTTTCAATTCCTGGGAAAAGCTGCCTTATCTCTGTTACGAGGTGAGAGATTACACATGTTCTGGGGCAGCCAGGCTCTGTCTCTCTTGGGGGCTTTGTAGCTCTGGGCCCCCTGCTGCTCTATTTGCCAGTGACACTTTTAACACACACACACATCTGTCACTGTGCCTCTCAGGAAGGGAGGGGGAAGGAGAATGAGAAATGAGAGACACAATATATACTCCGTACCAAGATGGAGGTGCCTACAAAATGGTTGAACTGCGTATTTCACTGTGTTTTGCGCAGTTTTTGCGACAGATGCTGGTATATAAATATGAGTTCTCCTTCTCAAAGCAGAAATCCAGTTTTGACTAGGCTATTGGCAGTCTAGGATATTAGGAGGGAAAGGCATGTGTGACTTACCTGTTCTTAATAGATAAGTATGGCCAAAACTTTTTTGGTGATACATCTCTTCTGGGTCCCAGGAGTGCACTTTGAATTTTGCACTCCTATTGTCCCAGAGTCAGCCGACAGTGAGCTTTAGCCAGATTTTGGCTGACATCACAGAGCCACTTCAGGCTCTGGAAGGATCCCAAGCATATTGTCAGGATCCACCAGCTGCCTGATTGATGGACAGCGGCTGACAGCCGAAGCCAGCTGAGCCCACCCCTCTTTAGCTCAGCACTACAGTAGGTGCTGGAGGGGCAGAGGTGAGAGCAGTGACTGACAGTCATTGCTCTCAGCTCAGAGCTGACTGAGAACTGAGTGATCCATGTCATGTCAGGTGAGTATGGATGTTTGTTTCCTCCTCCCTGTTGAACTAGAAAAGTGATCTATTACCCCCATAGCAGAGTTATGAAAATCCACAACCTGCTTAAAGTGTGTGTCCAGCCATTCGTTTTCATTTAAGAGAAATCTACACTTGCCTCAGATGGGTACTGAGGGAAAATTTGCAACAAAGTTACAGAAAGGTTCTAATCTTTTCCTACTATAAATATATATATATATATATATATACACACACAGTTGTGCTCAAAAGTTTGCATACCTGGCGAGAGGGAATAAGGAATTCACCTGCACATTGCACATATTTTAAAGACTTTATTTATGCACTTTATTGATTGTACTTGCACAGTTATATATGAATTTGCACAAAATTGATGGATTGATCACATATGATTATATTGGCACAGATTAAGGTTTTTATTTACCTAATTTTCATCCATTTATTAGTCACATTGATTAAGGATTTTTGATTTATTGATATCAGTCACATGAATTAAGGTTTTTGATTTATTTATATTAATTTATTCCTTATTGATTCACAAGTCACAGTGATTTATAATTCATTTTATATTCACAAGCTACAGTGATTTATGTATCATTTCAGGTATCAATTTATGTATTTATTAGATTGAGAGAAGACTGGATTAAGTTATATATATATTAAAATAGGAGCGCGGCACTATACATATATATAATAGATATAAAGAGATATCCAAAGCCTTGAATATGCCAGTCAGTACTTTTCAATCACTTATTAAGAAGTTGCAAGCTCAGGCTAATACAAGGTCAGGTAGACCAAGTAATATTGCAGCCACAACTGCTAGAAGAATTGTTCAGGATACAAAAAAAAACCCACAGTTAACCTCAGGAGAAATACAGGCTGCTCTGGAAAAAGATGGTGTGGTTGTTTTTAAGGAGCCCAATACAACAATACTTGAACAAAAATGAGCTGCATAGTCTAGTTGCCGGAAAGAAGCCTTCACTGCGCCAATGCTACAAAGAAGCCCACTGAGTGTCAAGGTGTTGTCAGGCATATTGTAACCAGGCATTTTCCAGAGTACCACACAGATATGCATGTATGTATGTACTATCAATTATAGAGCTGCAAAAAAAAAAATATTTTCTTCCCAAAGATCTTCATTTCATGAGCTTTTCTCAGTGGAGTGTGTGTACATGTGTGTATTGCAAAATTTCGTAATGCTATATAATGTTATGCAAATATCTATTTAGCTATTTCTGCATCTCTACTTTATAGCCCAACCAAATAAAACCTTTTATAACCTTTTTATCTTTAGGTTAACCAGAATATGATAAAAAAAATTGTTAAATCCATTTAACTGAAATATCCTTACATAGCTAAAATATGTTATTTAAATTGCCTAAGGACATTCCTAATAAGTTTAGGATCACTGAAAGATTCTCTTTTTAATGTTGAAATGTGGAAATAAATGTGCTAGTAGATAATGCATTACCAGATCATTTAAGATACACAAACCTATTTTGATTTAGTACTTCAAAAGACCCACTAAGTACTTTTTTTGGCACAAGAATATTTATGTTTAGTTACATTATCCTGGCATTTTAAAAACCGTATGTACAACAGTCAGAAATGTGGGATAATGAAGACCAGTTCCACAACCAGATAACTGAAGATTAATTAAAATGCAGTTATTACTGATAATATTACAGTTGTATAGTCCTGTAACTAAAATGTTCAAAAATAAATTATCTCATCAAAGCAATGTTGTATTTACAAATTGGTAAATTTCCAAGTCTGTTTCCTCAAGATCTTCACAATTGTGGCTGCATGATCAGAGACATTGGAAATATATATTGATTTTCTGCATGTTATGACATCCAAAATGATATAGTGAACAACTTTCATTGGAAGAATTGGACAAACAAAAAACAAAACAAAACAGCAAAAACCAAAACAGCAAGATAACAATGAGTTTCTAAACTGCACATAAGGGTCATGTTTGGGCTTAAATTCATAGACTTGTAGTTTACTATACCTATAGAAGTCACTTTTTGGGTATACTTAATTTGTATGGCCCAGTAAATAGGTCTTTTGTACCAGCCCACAGTGTCTAGATTGTCAGCAGTTCCCAAACAGGGTGGAAAAGGTAACAAGGGAGACCTAGGTGTAATCAAACTGTCCACAGAGCAGCAGAAGATTAAACATTGAGCATTGTGGAGTCAAGACAGCCAGATGCTGTAAGTACCAAAGTATCAGACAAAAGCATAATTAAGAATCATATTGGGGGTTGCTGTCAAGGGATATGGGAAACAAGTGTCAAAGTCTAAAGGCAGCTTTGAGTATTGATCAAGAGTCACAGTAGGGTAAAAACAAGCAGAGTTAGGGCAACAGGGTCAAAAAGAAGTGATTTTTTAAATAGCACACAATACCCCAACCACAAGGCAATCAAATACAGTCCTTGATCAATTTGCGGAATGACCTGGCTATACCAAAAAAACTGGTGTGTTCTTATGTGCACAGAACATCTGACAAGTCGAGTGTCTGCAAACCTACTAGAACACAGGAAGGGAGTCTAGAGTGCAGGAGTGGAATCAGCAAAAAGCTCATCGGGCATCAACAAGAATATAAAATTTACGGAAAATGTTTACAACTTTTACAGATTTCTCTGATTAGCCCTATATACCTGATTCATGACCTAATGACCTAATAAAAAAAATAACATTCACCAAATAACTGCACTTTAAAATGAATGCAATTTCCTGATTTCCACCTTACACCTTCACAGATTCCTGACAAGGAACTAAAGCCTGGGCCTAAAAATATTTAAATATATATATATATATATATATATATATATATATGTATATATATTAGAAATAGATATAAAGTAGCATAAAATACACAATACAAATAATAAAGAGCATAGGTCACTGGCTTGAAAGTACTTGCAACATTTCTACTTACATTCTTTGTATGAAGGTGTTCTTGTGTCTATGTAATTATTAAAATTTACAAGGAATTCTGTGTTATTACTAGATATGGGTAGATCAGTACAGTATTCCCTGTTGAAATAAGATACATGCGTTAATTAAAAATACGAAGTATATTTCTTTCTTTAACAATACATTTTTAATGCATTATAGTTAGGAGGTGAATGCAATAATTATCTTAATTAGATTATACATGAAAATTATAATGAAGAGATTTCCACAATTGCTTTCAAAACAGAGGCAGAGACAGACAAATGTGAAACATCATTTCAAATATTTTACTTATCTTATACCTGAATATTGTACAGCATGGCCTTTGCTAATGTTGGGTACCCAGGGCACGTGCCTCACATCTTTTGGTGGGTGGCCTTGGTCTTGAGCCAACCCACTGTTTTGATGTTTTGGCACCGGGGCCAAACAGCGCAGAGGTGCATCTGACCCCAAACCCATGCCTCTCTTCAGCTGCCATGCTAAATAATAATAGTGCAACATTGTTAGGACTTCTGTCCCACCACCTTTCAGTTACAGTCAGTGGTATATCATTATGTGTGCATGTGTTTGTGGGCACATAGGCCCTAAAGGAAGGGGGGGGCTCACTGTGCCCTGTCATAAACTGCACACACAGCACCCCTGCAGCTGCCTTCTTTTCTACCTTTCCACTCCCACTGGCTTCAGATGCTGCAGGGGAGTCACAAGGGGTTTAAACTTTGCAAACAGATTCCCGTAGCTGCTCTAACCCCCGCAATATTGACCCCCTCCTTCATCAATATCCTGATGGCCCCTCACTTTTGTGCTACTGGGTGATTTTCCCTCCTCCCCCTCTCACTGGCTGCAGCTGCTGGTGGGGTGGAAGATCTGTGTCAGGACAGAAAGTGGGGTGGTGGTGGTGGGGGGGGGGGGTGTTAAGCATGTAAATTGCTTATTTACAGATTTGCATACCTTTGATCTTCACCAGTTCACAAATGGAGCAATTTAAAATTTCCAAATATTTGTTATTTATTAACTCACTACAGTTTTAGCTTTTATATTTAGGAGGAATTTAGGCACCATTTTGTAAGTTGCTGTGTTTGTGTCCACTAATAATGATTTTAGTGTATATTTAGTGATAATGTTGTTTTGATAAATATTTGCGCAAACATCATGAGGACTAAACAATCTCAACTCCTTCAGTTTATTAAAAACTGTGGGTGTGGGTACTGTGGGTTCCTCGTTTAGATAAACGTTAACCATTAGAATTAGCATTGGTATATGGGTCCACTGTAAACATTAAGGCATAGAACATGGGATTACAATGCAAGTCTGCAGAACTTTTCCTGCATGTCGAAATATATCTGCAAGTATGTGGTCAGTTAAATCTTGGACAGATCTTATACTTAATTAGCTGACACAGTCATATACAATTTCTAAAATCATAATAAATGATTACTTAAAATTTTGAAATATATTAGATGCTAATTAAGTACGGGAGAAAATGTAGAAACGTGATACACCTTGGTGCTAGATAGGTGGTGCCAGCTTCATCAAACTGCTCAGGTTTCAAAGTTTCAGAGTCTGAAAAATATAAATGGCTTAAATCAGATAGTGATAAAGATAACACTCAGATTTTTTACAGTCTGTAACATCAAATAATATCAGTGCTACATTAATAAAGATACAATACTCATGCACTGCCACAAATTAATGATAAGCTGAGGCAAGCACCTAAATGTGTTCCTACATCAATAAAATTCCCCAAGAATAGTGCTGATCTTAGAGACCCCAAAAAAATAAAATAAATAAACACCCTCCTGAGCATCACACCTAATGTGTATATGAATAAATCTGTGAAAAAAATAAAGTCAATAGTTAATAAAAAAAAACTGGCTGAGCCATTAAATCCAAATGATATGTGAAACATGTATCAAAATGAAAACACACTCAAGTAGCAATAAGCACCTAGCCAACCTATAATAAACACCCAGCTGAGCTGAAGAATAAAGTGTAAAAAAACCACAAGAACAGCAATACATACGCAAAATGTTTATCATCAATAAAACACGGTCACAATAGCAGTAAACACCTGACCGAGCTATAATAAACACCCGGATGAGCTGAGGCATGAAGTGTAAAACCCAACAAAAACAGTATTAAATAATTGTAAAAAAAATGCCTGGCTAAGCAATCAGGCCCTCCAATGGAATAAATAATTGATGAATCAAATGAATGTACAACTGGGCTAAATATTCAAAAAAAGTGCATACTAGAAAAAAATAAGCAACTCTATTACATATATACAGGGTGACTGATGGTACTTTTGAAAAAACAGTATTCTGTAGATTTTCAACTCGAAATGTATTTATTTTTACAAAAGCAGAGGTCAAGACATGCCATTTGAGTTACTTATTCAGTTATGAAAAATAATGAAATTTACTGTAGATGACGACCATCCTCTTGAATGCAGAGGACCGTGTTGCAACTTGTAATGGCCCCATGTCAACCAACATTGAATTCTTGAGGAAATAGCAGCCACGTTGCTGTGAGAGACCCACCACTTCAAACAAAGCTATCATAAGCAAACAAACAATGTTATAAGGTCCATTGCTTCATTGTGACTGAATTGGAATTCAAGTGGGGAGGAAAAGACGCCTAGCTAGTCCCCCTCCCAATACCACTTACAGTGTACTACCTGTTCTAAAACGCCTGACTCCTGTCGATCACCCTGTACAAAAAAGATAAATGGTGAATGATAGATAGCACTTAATAAAGTGCAAAATGCAGTCCAAAAGTGATAAGACAGTCTCTTTCTTCCAACATTTAAAATGAAGCATCAGTGGCTTCAACAGGTGTGCAAATCTATCGTGCTCCTCCACCTTCAGGCATGCATGCTCAACTTAACAGCTAACCAATAGAAAATATACAGTGGGGAAAATAAGTATTTGATCCACTGCAGATTTTGTAAGTTTGCCCACTTACAAAGAAATGATTCATAGGTTTATTTTAAAGGACAGAGACAGAATATTAACCACAAATACAGAAAAAACACATGAAACAAATGTTATAAATTGAGTTGCAGTTCGGTAAGTAAAATAAGTCTTTGATCCCAAAGCAAAACATGACTTAGTACTTGGTAGAGACACTCTTGCTGGCAAGCACAGAGGTAAGATTTTTCTTGAAGTTGGCTACCAGGTTTGCACACATCTCAGCAGGGATTTTGGTCCACTCTTCTTTACAGATCTTCTCTGAATCCTTAAGGTTTCTAGGTTGTCACTCGAAGTTTCAGCTCCCTCCAAACATTTTCTATAGGATTAAGGTCTGGAGACTGGCTTGGCCACTTTATGGCCTTAATGTAGTTCTTCTTGAGCCACTCCTTTGGCTTTGGCTGTATGTTTTGGGTCATTGTCACGCTGGAAGACCCATCCAAGACCTTGGCTGAGAGAAGAAGGTTCTCATCCAAGATTTTACAATACATGGCCCCGTCCACTGGCCCATCAATATGGCAATACTGACCTGTACCTTTAGCAGAGAAACAGCCCCAAAGCATAATGTTTCCACCTCCGTGATTGACTGTAGGGATGGTGTTTTTAGGGTCATAGTCAGCATTTTTCTTTCTCCAAACACAGCAAGTCGAGTTAATGCCAAACAGCTCAATTATGGTCTCATCTGACCACAGCACTTTCTCCCAATCCTTCTCTGAATCGTTTAGATATTCACTGGCAAACTTCAGATGGGCATGTACATGTGCCTTCTTGAGAAAGGGGAACCTGCAGGTGCTGCAGGATTTAAAACCATCGTAGTGTATTGTGTTACCAACGGTTTGTTTGGTGACTGTGGTCCCAACTGCCTTGAGATCATACACAAGTTCCTCCCGTGTAGTTATGGGCTGATCCCTCACTTTCTCATGATCATCCTTACCCCATGAGGCCAAATCTTGCATGGAGATCCAGACCGAGTGAGATTGATGTTTTTTTTTATTTCTTCCATTTGCGAATAGTTGCTCCAACTGTTGTCTCCTTCTCACCATGTTTCTTGCTGATGGTCTTGTAGTCCATTCCAGCCTTGTGCAGGTCTACAATCTTGTCCCTGACATCCTTTGAAAGCTCTTTGGTCTTGCCCATGGTGGTGTCCTAGAAAGAGATTCTGTGGACAGGTGTCTTTTATACCCTTAACGAGTTGTCATTAGGAGCACCTTCTTAAATTGACAGGACTAATCTGTGTACCACATGAGCACATAGCCAGTCTATGGGAGCCAGAATTATTTTTGGTTGGTAGGGATCAAATACTTATTTTACTTACTGAGCTGCAACTCAATTTGTAACATTGGTATCATGCATTTTTTCTGGATTTTGGTTGATATTCTGTCTCTATCATTTAAAATAAACCTATGATAAAAATTATAGACCCTTCATTTCTTTGTAAGTGGGCAAATTTACAAAATCTTCAGGGGATCAAATATTATTTTCCCCACTGTAGGTCAATATGTGCTCAATATTAATCCCACTGGATCCTCCTCTTCTACAGGTCTCTCCAGGCACACTCAGGAACAATCCTTTATGTCCTTACTCTGAAGGATAGCTGCTCAAAAGATAAGGAACAAGGAACTCCTCATAGCGTTGTAAGGCTTTATTACCATAAAAATGTATAAAACATGCCACTCACATAAATACAAGGTTCACAGAACCTATTACAAGCATTTAAGGGAAAAGCAGGATGAACACAGATGGCGGCTCCTGCATGCACCAGAAAAGACGTCACAAGCTTCCATACTATGTGTTATGCCATGAATCATGTGACTTCTTCAGGGATTACTTTCCCTTAAATGCTTGTAATATGTTTTGTGAACCTTGTATCTATGTGAGTGGCATTTGTTATACATTTTCATGGTAATAAAGCCTTACTACATTATGAGGAGTTCCTTATCTTTTGAGCACCTATCCATAGGATTGGGAACATAAAGAGAGATATAAGAGTGTAAGCAGAGGATCCAGTTGGATTAATATTGAGCACATGGTGACATATTCTCTATGGGTCAGCTGTTAAGGTGAGAATGCATGTCTGAAGGTGGAGGAGCTCAACTGTTGTCACTGGTGCATCACTTTAAATGTTGGAAGAAAGAGAGTGTCTTATCAATATTGGACTGCATTTTGCACTTTATTAAGTGTTAGCTATCATTCACCATTTATCTGTTTTTTGTTTAAATGTAGTAGAGTTGCATATCATTTCTAGAACGCACTTTTTCTGAGTATTTAGCCCAGCTGAACAATCATTTGATTTATCACTTATATATTCCATTGGGGCCGATTGCTCAGTCAGACATTCGGTTTACTATTATTTAATACTGTTTTTGTTGGTTTTTATACTTTATGCATCAGCTCAGCAGGGTGTTTATTGTAGCTCGGCCATGTGTTTACTGCTATTGCGATCATGTTTTATTTCTGATATACGTTTCACATAGTTATTACTGGTTTTGTTGTTTTTACACTATATTCTTCAGCTCAGCCACCAGGTGTTTATTATAGGTTGGCCACATGTTTATTGCTACTTGATTGTGTTTTATTTTTGATACATGTTTCACATATCATTTGGAATTAATGGTTCAGCCAGTTTTCTTATTAACTATTGACTTTATTTGTTTCACAGATTTATTCATTTACACATTGCTTTTGATGCTAAGGAGGGTGTTTATTTATTATTAGTTTATTTTTTGGTTTACTAGGGGGCAGGGCAGTACTATCCTTGGGTATCAGTGCTACATTCCCTGTGTTAGATTCATTAATTATGTTAGCCTCATTTATTTTATTAGGACATACATGCCATGTGTTCTAAAGAATATAATGAGGTACTCAAGAAAGAATGAATGTATAACAACCTATCTCAAAGGGGGGCACATTTTCATAATATACAGTCCCTAATAGTCTTAAATTGGACCTAAATCCTACAATACTCTTCTCTTCTCCAGCGATGCAATGTCCATAACCTCTCTTGCTGGTGTTGATGTCTCCTCTGCTTTTTCTTGATTCCGAGTCTTCTGCCATCTTGCTTATCCAGGCTGGGATGCTGTAACTCCTGGGTATGTCTCTTCTGTAATGAAAATTCTTTTTGCTCACAAGATTTTAAAGTCCCAAGGAAATGTATATCATACTCAAGGCTAACATGTTTAATTCTTGCTAAGTTGGGAATTTATTGATATGATAATTTCATATTTACAACTTGCAGCCAGCAGCTGCTAGGATCAAACCACGACCACATGCTTTCTGGAGTTTAAATAACAATTTTCTTGTGAATAGCAGAAGAGATCATAAAAAATAGACTGCAAAATGACTCACAGGAGAGCCACTTCCCCCACCCCCTCCTAACAAAGAACTGCCAGATTTAAGCTGGCCATACATGGATTGGCATTCAGCCAGTTCAGCAGACACTAACCAAATGTCAATCAATGTATGGGCAGGGAGTTTGCACAGAAGTCGATCTACCAATCAACTTCTATACAACTACCCTGTTGGACTATCCCCACTCGATCAGCACTGAAGGTTATAGCCTACAACAGTAATCTGTGTATTCTGACAGCGAGAAAGTCTCCCTGCTGCCAGAATACAATAGCTCAGTGGGGAGGATGAGGGAATCAAGTCTGTTTTTTTTCTTTTTTGTTCAACCTGCTGGGCTGCCTTCTTTATACACAAAAAAAAATCAAACCGTACTGGACTTTTTAAAAAAAATAGTATGAATATACGAATATCTGAATAGTGTACACATTTTCCTGGCAAATAACATTGTCTAGATGTGAATAATGTACATAATACCCTTTGATACAATTAATTGGCTTGTATCACTTTTATGTCACATAATAAAAAATAATAGCCTTATAGCTATCACATTCCTCATAATGTGGTCGCTTTCTTAAACACTAGGAAGCAGGGCTTAACAAAATCTGCAAAGTTTTCTAAGCAAAGTTCTAGAAGTCAATAACACACAACTGTAGTCACAATCTACAGTGTCTGTAACTACCATAAGCAAGACCCAAAAAATCTATGAATTGTACTATTACTTTAATGACCAAAAGCAGTTCCTAGTATTTATGGGTATTGGTCATGTCCATTGTAGCAAAGATGTCTTAAACTTCAAAATAATTGTAAAAAATAAAAAGGCAATAAAATTATTCACCATAGACACAAGGAATAAGAGTATTAAAACAGTAAGGAGGTATATAAAAGGAAAGTAAAAACGAAGGAAATAAGCATAAAGGATGTACTTGCCCTTAATTCTGCTTTTTTTGGCTGTCCATCAGATAGAGAAAGCAAGAGAATAGGAAAAACAGGGTAAAGGTAAAAGGGGTCACATACAATATTTTATTCAAGTTCTTGAATAAAGATATTGTGACTAGAAAAAATGTTAATTCAAAGACAGCTGAAGTCTGGAAAAAAGAGACAAACACTCATCACAACTGGATCATATGCAAGATTTTACATAAAATCTTCTTCGTGTAGAAAGATCTGTTGTGCAATCTATTAGTAGTTGCTGCATGTGCTTATCAAGTAAATATTATTATTTGTTACAAATCAATTCATGGGAAACAACACTAGTAAAAAAGCTTGTGCTCAGGGGCAGAATATTAGCAACCGATGGAAAATCAATTAGAGATCCTAAAATTATATTATTTATTAGGAAATATGTGCCTTTCCTTGAAAAGATACAGTAATTTTGAATGGTTATTAAAGTAAACAAAAAACAATGAAACATAATTAGAGTGCGTCATTGGTTCCCTTGTTGTTGCTTAAGGTGTACACAGAGGCAGTTTGTCCCATGTGCACACAAAAAAGTTACTTACATAGTTTTTTTAGATCAAGGATAGTAAATCACAGAACTACAGAGAATGATAAACAATGATTGCAAACAGTCCTGCTAGCAAGTATCACTATTAAATAAAAACTGACATCTCAACCATGAAATATCTTATATTAGGGTGCTCTCTACAGTGGCTTTTTAGCTACTCAGTGATCTTCTTGTGACTACTTGTGTGCTGCTGACTCTACTACCTGTTTAACTCACCTGTGTGGGTTCTGTTCTCTTCCCCTTCGGGGTTCAGCTGGAATTAGCTGCAGATCCCTTGTTGCCTACTGCTCCATTATTTATATATATAGACTATTTCCTTCTCCTGGGAAACTCTAGTTGGGGGACAGAGGGAGTGTGGAAATTGATCCCAGGGAACCTAGAAAATTATGGTTGGGGTGCACACCCTGCATTGTTATCCCCTTAACCACATACCGCCCAGCCACTGTAGAAATACGTTGGCAGGGCGGCACTCGCAGGCAAAACCACGTTTTAAAACGTGTGTTTTCAAAACAGGTAGAGGGCGCGCGCGAGGCGCGCCACCGCCCTACCTGTCCCACCAATCATGGCTGCGGATGTCAGTTGCCAGGTCACAGCCGTTCGTTACCGGCTGTGTCCTGTGATTAGCGGCAATCACTGACAGAGAGCAGGGCTGCAGTAGCTCTGCTCTCTGTCAGTTCCCTGACAGCTCCTGACAGGCTGATCGGGAGAGAAGAGTTTATCTCTCCCGATCAGCGTTTCACTGTGCAGTACACACCCCTGCCCCCTAGTAAAACACTCCCCTCACACAGTTAACCCTTTCACTGAATAATAAAGTTAACCTCTTCCTCCCCAGTGCCATTAGTAGTATCAGTGTTTTTTTTTGCACTGATCACTGTATTGGTGTCACTGGGGATGTCAGTGACCCCAAGTCAGTTCCCCCCCAGTGTCAGAATGTCCGCTGCAGTCCCTCAGTCCCGCCATAAGTCGCTGATCGCCGCCATAAGTCACTGATCGCCGCCATAAGTCGCTGATCGCCGCCATTATTAGTATAAAAATTTTTTTTAAATCCCAGTATCTTTCCCACCATTTGTAAACGCTATAACTTTCACGTAAACCAATTAATTTACACGTATTGGGGTTTTTTTTTAGAAAAGACATGTCACAAAATACATTTTGGCAGAAATTTATGACTAAATTTGATTTTTAAATTTTTTTTTACTGGACATGTTTTATAGCAAAAAGTCCAAAATATTGTTTTTTTTCCTCAAAATTGTCAGCCTTTTTTTTTATAGCGCAAAAAATAAAAACCGCACAGGTGATCACATACCACCAAAAGAAAGCTCAATTTGTGGGAAAAAAAAGGATGTAAATTTAATTAATGTACCGTATTGCATGACCACGCAATTGTCCGTTAAACTAGCGCAGTGCTGTATAGCAAAAAAAGGCGTAAATTGCAGTATCTATACCATAGTTTGTAGACGTTATAACTTTCACGCAAAGCAATCAATATACACTTATTGGGATTTATTTTTACCAAAAACATGTAGCAGAATACATTTTGGCCTAAATTTATAACTAACTTTGAGTTTACTATATATTTTTTATAGCTGAAAGTAAAACATATCGTTTTTCTTCAAAATGTTTGGTCTTTTTTTGTTTATAGCGTGAAAAATAAAAAGCACACAGGTGGTCAAATACCACCAAAAGAAATCTCTATTTATGTGAAAAAAAGGACGTAAATTTTGTTTGGGTGCAGCATTGCATGACTGCGCAATTATCAGTTGAATTAGTGCAGTGCCGAGTAGCAAAAAGAGGCCTGGTCATTAAATCCTCAGGAGGGCAAGTGGTTAATACTGTACAATTCTCATGTCTTCTGACACTGGAACCCCTCTGGGTTTTGATTGCACTGCATTGATCTTTTTTGACTGATTGATGTGACTGTTCTATAAACATTATTGTTTTCTCTGATTCACATGCAGAGAGTGATTCTAATTCACTCTCTCTTGTTGATCTCATGTACAATCTCCACTGGTACATGGAGCTAACTATTGTAAGTCAATAGTCTTTTTTGCTGAATTTCCTATTTAGCTGTGTTTTGTGATGCCTGTTTTTTACAGGCACCTTCATTTGTTCTTCTTATTGCTTCTTTCCTTTCCCTCCCCTGAGTGCTCATTGAGTGGGTGATCTAATGGCTTTTCTCTCCTTCTCCACTGACCTGCTATGGTTTGATTACATATTGGTTCTATCAATTTGCAGGTGTTTTTAGGCTGAAGAAGGGATTACAGATCCTGTACTATGCTCACAAACATCAAGCTTCCTCTGTTCCCTCAATATCCTTATAAACATTTCAAAACTCGGTTTCTGAGCAATGACTCATTGAGGGAATGGAGAGGGGTTTCCATTAGTATTAATGGCTCTCTGCTTTTTCTTTGACTCAAGAAGGTTCAGGATCCAGGGCACATCTACCTTTTCATAAACTGCCTGGTTTATGGACACATTTTTACATGATTGAATATCTATCTCCCCAAGCAGGGTCAATTGACCCTGTTCTCTTCCCTAATATGTTTACACATACATAAACTAAATCAATTCAAGACAATAAGCCTCAAATACAAAACTACAAAACTTGGGGGACCAATATAGTTTGATATATGCAGAGGGTATTCATTTGTTTTTCTAATCATTATATATATATATATATATATATATATATATATATATATATATATATATATATATATATATTACATATGTTGTTTTAATTTGTACCACATTTTCCAAATAAAATCTGATCCCAGCTGTACCTGCTCCATACTGTATATTAAATATGAGTGTAATACATAACATCATTGATTAGTTTCCATAACTGTTTCTATAGGTTTTATAATGTTATGGAAATTGGATTTACTAAAATCAGCAATGGACAATAATGATGAGAGTGTTAGAATATAAGAAAATAAGGTCTGATTTATTTACAATAAAAAGAGTTTGCTGCAAAGGTATTGTTTCTCACATAATTATTTTCCCATAAATTATTATATTACATTAAAAAAGGATGCATGACAAACTGTGAAGGCTAGATTACTAAAGGCACCAGATGACAGCGAGAGAAGGTGTTTGATATTACTAGTAACCAAACTCAAATGCACTTATCAACACTTCTTTGTAGACTTCAACACCTTTCTAATTACTTGTAAGCCATACACATATACTTGCAAACAGATCTTTTGCATATCAACAATAATGAGTAAACAATGATTCTAATGAATCTCGTGGATTGGTAGGAAAAACTGTTCATATTCTTCAAAGCAGAATACGAACTCTGCAACTCTCAACCTTTGTCAAAAGACACTTATTTCAGTTGTAACAATAATAATTTGCATGTTTATTAAGAAGACTTAAGACTTGTATTAAGATAATATAAGATCAATGAAATGTAACTGTATTCCACAGTCTGTTGTATAACATGTAACTGTGTAAACCATATGTCTGCTGTACAACTCAGGAATATGCATTCCCAGCACAAAAATGCCTACCATTATGTTGGGCAGCCCACTGGTTTAGCAGTGCAACAAACTCTTTCTAATCCATGCATTTAGCCTATGCACTTCTATCTTCATAAAAAGCAATTAGTAGACTTGGGGTTATGGCTGGTTAGTGAACTACAAAAATGTTTTCCAAAGCCCCCTCCCCCATGCATAATAACACCTTGTCTTTAAAAGAATACACCATTAAATGTGATTTGACAGTTGAGAATTTTCACATTAGAATCATTGTGTCTTAAAGATTTTTGTGAAAAACATCAAGATTACCAAACTGAAAAAAATGTCATCATCAAGTCTTCAAACTTTTGTCCAATTTTTGAAGGTTGGTTACCCTACTACTCACATTTTGCTTGAGTCATTGTGTCTTCCAATTTAGCTTTAATGTAATAAAAGCTGTAGGATGGCAACACTAAGGCAAGACTATGGGAAAAAAAGTAAAGTTAGCAAAGTTTGTTTTAAAGTGAGCTTGTCCTTCATAATTGTAGCAAACATGGATATAAGATCAACATATTTGAACACTTGGCAATGTTTTAGGTTTAGTTTTATAATTCATTTTATAACAGTTTAAAAAAATTCACTGTTTCTATATTAAGGAAAACTTCTAAGCAACTCAAAGTGCCATAATATCTTTTGTCCAAATGTAAACAAAATCAGCGGAAGTGTAAGACTCAAAGGAAACTCTTCAACTCCTTTCCATGTTTAAAGAGACATCCTAAAGTTAACATTTTGCATAGTTAAATGTACTAAATAATATATTCCCTAGTTGACTACAAGCTATATTTTTAGCTTGTAGTGCATTTTTAAATTCACTTTCTACTATTCTCATCAGAAAGTAGTGCATTCTCTATATTTTGCTTCAAGTAGTTCAGACAGAGAAATGAGCAGCCGTTGACAATCTATTCACTCTATAATGTAACACTGTCATTATAAAAACATTTTTTCACTCTAGACTTTTCCAAATATATAAATTATTGTTCCCATCTAGATGTCCCCTTGGCAAAGCAGGTTTTTGTAAACAAAGAACATTAATGTCTACCACTGTGCAGTTTATTGCAATGCATAGTTTGAAATACAGGACTAATTCAAATATAACAAATAAATTCTGATCTTATAGGAATTAAAAGAACATTTTTAAATAACTAAATATTAAATAAAACATAACATTTAGAGTGTAGGAATGTACAGGTAGTTTTGAGGAACAGTCATAAATGATTTTGCAACTTAGCTTCATTCACAAATGCGGTTAGGGAGAAGTAAAACCAGGCGGTGGAGTCATAGTTTACTGCCCCCCAGCCACTCACCTGAACCTGGCATGTACACATGCTGTAGCCGAGCTAATGTGCTTCTGGATGGCTCAAAAATTAAACAAAATGCTGCATTTGGCAGGAATTACCACAGGTGAGCATGACCAATGCAAGTCAATACAGTTGTGCTGCAACCGCCCAACAACTACGTGCTAAGCATATTGTACAGGGAAAAAAATGATCCTTACTGAATCACATATATAGAATGTTATAAGATGGCTGTATACTCCATTTTGTCTATGTTTTTATAACTTCATGTATTTCAACATCCACATTTATGTCATAGAGAGTGAAGCTTGTGATTGCTTAAGTGCATATTGTCAAAGACTCTCATGTAGATAAATGGCAGAAAAATCATCCTGCGCTAAAATGGGGCCCTAACACTCAAGCTGCTGACACTAACCTCTTACCTAAGTGAGTAAAGTATGAATATATATAAACAGTGCAGCGCTAAAATAAATGTGAATAAATATAAATAAATAATACCCCCAGTGCACAAAGGGGTTAAACTATTATCCAGTGCAACACGTGGATTCCCAACGGGAATAATGAATGTGTAAAAGTGACCAGTGTCCTGACCGACACTCAAGAAAATACCTCAAATAACACTCTGCCGTGATACATACAAAAATTACACAATAATAAATACAGCAAATAAAATGTCCATGATAGTGCTCAAAACACAATATTCATGCACAGGCCGCTGGGGTCCGCCTCTCATTCGTGATTGGTGTCATGGATCTATTTATGGAGTCTCTTTACCCTGAGGTAGTCACGTGCCCTTTGTGCACTGGGGGTATTATTTATTTATATTTATTCACATTTATTTTAGCGCTGCACTGTTTATATATATTCATGTAGATAAATGAGAGTCACCATTTGTCAAGACTTTCATGTAGATAAATGGAGGTCATCATTTATGCAAAGGTTGTACCTTCCTTAACACATCTGTGTATAAGGAGTGAATGCTTATAATGCTGAAGAACTTATGCCTTCCTTGACACACCTGTGTATAAAGCATGAATGCATGTGATCAGTACTGATCAAATGGGGGAGTTATGTATAGGGATACATATGATCCTTACTGAATCACATATATAGAATGTTATAAGATGGCTGTATACTCCATTTTGTCTAAGTTTTTATAACTTCATATATTTCAAGTTGTTCATTGCAAAAAACACATATCTTGATTGGAATTGTGTGATGTGTTAGGAGACGTATAGTGTTTGATCCTTCCAAAGGTGATCTGTTTCTATTTGATAAGAAGGGCTATATAAGCAAAGAAGGATTCCATGAAAGACGGGATACAGGAAGGGTGGACACTGTATTCCCCATATACGTATATACTCAATAAATATAATTAAGGGCCTTATCTCGTCTGAAGGTATTTATTCAAGTTTCCTTTAAAATAGAGGCACTTGAGCAGGAGGTTCTAACTTCCCTACACAATAGTTTACCATTTATAGGTGTTCTCTTCTGGAAATTCCAGCACTGTAAAATCCTACTAATTCTCTTTGTTTATGAGAAGATGGACAACTGTGTTGCCATAATTAACTCTGTCTGTACTGTGTAGGCAGATCTTTGTTATCAGCTGAAAACTACATTTGAACACTGTCTGTCCTACCAAACAATTAAATGTTTTGAAATTGGGCTTTTTGTATTGTGTGTTAATGAGATGAGACTCTGCTTTTTGTTAGGACAAACTCTCTCTAACATTGTTCAAAAATCCTTGAAGTCTCCTGAGAAACATCTAAAAGTTAAGAATTTTTTTTTTTAAATGTTGGTATGCTGTGTGAATGGGAACACACAACAAACATGTAGTGTGGTTTTCTCAAATTTGACTGCAAAAATGGAAATACACTAACAGTTTGTAAAAGATCTCCCACCACCACCAAAAACATATATTATCTGAAATCACAGGATGTGCAGAATTAAAAGATGATACTGTTGAGTTTTTTAAATCAAGTGCTAATTGTGCAAATGTTTATCAAATCAATATTTTTGCTAAAAATATGAAAACTCATTATTAGCACAAATAAGCCAAACAATATCTTTCCACTAAAATAAAAGATAAAACTCTACTGAGTTACTAAATATAAAATATTTGTTAATTTGAGATTGTAGCTTTTTGTGAAACAAAATAACAAGCAGGTGAATCTGTAAACAAACCGCATATGCTAAAAACACTCACTATTTATTCCCACAAAATGAAATGGTATTGTGCAATTATATACATGTTTTACTGTGTGTCACAGCAATGTGCACTAACTTGGTATTTTATGGTGCTATTCATTTAGAAAGGTGTGAACAAAAGGTAAAATCCAGGTTTTTATACAATGCTGTGCATTGGCAGCCCTTTTAGGCCTTTTTTAGTGTTAACTATTGTGCAATGGAGTGTGTGTATCTAGTACATGTACTGTATATATTAGTCCGGGGGGGGGGGGGGTTCTATTTGTGTTTTTTTTTCTGTATACAGTATTATATTTTTCAACTTTTTTTTAACAACACTTACAGTATCTCACAGAAGTGAGTACACCCCTCACATTTTTATAAATATTTTATTCTATCTTTTCATGTCACAACACTGAAGAAATGACACTTTGCTACAATGTAAAGTAATGAGTGTACAGCTTGTATAACAGTGTAAATTTTCTGTCCCCTCAAAATAACTCAACACGCAGCCATTTAATGTCTAAACCGCTGGCAACAAAAGTGAGTACACCGCTAAGTGAAAATGTCCAAATTGGGCCCAATTAGCCATTTTTCCTCCCCAGTGTCATGCGACTCGTTAGTGTTACAAGTTCTCAGGTTTGTTAAATTTGTTGTTTTTGCTCTCGCTCTCTCATACTGTCACTGGAAGTTCAACATGGCACCTCATGGCAAAGAACTCTCTGAGGATCTGAAAAAAAAGAATTGTTGCTCTACATAAAGATAGCCTAGGCTATAAGAACATTGCCAAGACCCTGAAACTGAGCTGCAGCACAGTGACCAAGACCATTCAGTGGTTTAACAGGACAGGTTCCACTCAGAACAGGCCTCGCCATAGTCGACCAAGGAAGTTGAGCGCATGTGCTCAGAGTCACATCCAGAGGTTGTCTTTGGGAAATAGACGTATGAGTGCTGCCAGCATTGCTGCAGAGGTTGAAGGGGTGGGGGGTCAGCCTTTCAGTGCTCAAACCATACACCACGCACTGCATCAAATTGGTCTGCATGGCTGTCATCCCAGAAGAAAGCCTCTTCTAAAGATGATGCTCAAAAAAGCCTGCAAACAGTTTGCTGAAGACAAGCAGACTAAGGACATGGATTACTGGAACCATGCCCTGTGGTCTGATGAGACCAAGATAAACTTTTTTGGTTCAGATGGTGTCAAGCATGTGTGGTGGCAACCAGGTGAGGAGTACAAAGACAAAGTGTGTCTTGCCTACAGTCAAGCATGGTGGTGGGAGTGTCATGGTTTGGAGCTGCATGAGTGCTGCCAGCACTGGGGAGCTACAGTTCATTGAAGGTACGATGAATTCCAACATGTACTGTGACATGCTGAAGCAGAGTATGATCCCCTCCCTTTGAAGACTGGGACACAGGGCAGTATTCCAACATGATAATGAACCCAAACACACCTCCAAGATGACCACTGCCTTGTTACAGAAGCTGAGGGTAAAGGTGAAGGACTGGCCAAGCATGTCTCCAGACCTAAACCCTATTGAGCATCTGTGGGGCATCCTCAAACAGAAGGTGGAGGAGCGTAAGATCTCTTAACATTCCATCAGCTCCGTGATGTCGTCATGGAGGAGGGGAAGAGGACTCCAGTGGTAACCTGTGAAGCTCTGGTGAACTCCATGCCCTAGAGGGTTAAGGCAGTGCTGGAAAATAATGGTGGCCACATATTGACACTTTGGGCCCAATTTGGACATTTTCACTTAGGGATGTACTCACTTTTGTTGCCAGCAGTTTAGACATTAAAGGCTGTGTATTGAGTTATTTTGAGGGGACAGAAAATTTACACTTATACAAGCTGTACACTCACTACTTTACATTGTAGCAAAATGTCATTTCTTCAATGTTGTCACATGAAAAGATAGAATAAAATATTTACAAAAATGTGAGGGGTGTACTCACGTCTGTGAGATACTGTAATTACCGTCAACAATGGTAACAAGACCATGCTTTACAGTATGTGCCAGTGATGAAAGGTCCTCTTTATGGAATCCTTAATCTCTCTCTATTCTATTAGCCAGCACAGATATGACATTGAACCAGGAAGTACTCATGAATGGACACTTCTATATTCAGATACACATAAAAGTCATGTTCACTGATCTAACCATTCTAGATTAAGAAGAAAAAACTGATAAATTAGACTGGCATGATTAAAGAATGCCAGTCTTATGGCTGGCAATATAAAGAAACTAGCACTTTGCAAGTGGAATGAGCGGAGCCACGTCAGCAAGAATGGATGCCACAATGTCAGGTGGACCTACTCCTTTTAACAAGCTTGAGTTCATAACAATCATGAACCTAAGCATATACTGTATTTTAATATATTGTATGAAATAACCTAATGGTGAAAGCCTACTACCACTTAAAAAGTTACACATAATAAAAAGATACACTGGTATGATAATCATAGTTGTAAAACATCTTTTTTATAATGTGATGTATCATGCAAAGAAATCACAAGATCTTTTCTAATTTGTTTTTCAATAGTGATTTATTCAGATAGTTATTCACTGGCTAGGACATGAAATTAAAAAGAGTCTGCCATATATAAAGCAAAGCAGGGAATTACTTTTCACCACAACACTAAATGATACCATTAAGATATGTCTCAGACTCACACAAGCAATTAAGTGGAAGACAAAGGTCTGACCTGTGAAATACAGCTCTGGAAGCTTGCAAATTAGAGCTTGGTTCAGAAGCTATTGAAAAATGTCAAACTACATCTGTTCTAAGTCAAACATCTCGTATGTTACTAGGTTTGTTAAATCTCTTCCTTTCAGTGCACAGGTGGAGACATTTAGGTTAACTGAATCAAGAAGCTAAAGGCTGTATTAAAAAACAAAAATATGTCTTTGTCACTACCATTAGATTTAAATTTTATGTGAGTGACAAATGATGGCCATCACATCAAATATCTATCTATCTATCTATCTATCTATCTATCTATCTATCTATCTATCTATCTATCTAATCATTAGTAAGAAGTCACATTTATTGAACTGAATGCCTGAAATTTGTAAACACTATAGAATTTAGGTCCACCAACTCCAAAACATATAAAGGGGCTGGATAGGACACAAGCAGCTAGCTCCAAAGAAATCCTGGGACATCTGCATATTATCCTGATGACTCTTGTTCGTAATAATGGCCACCAAATGCCTTCCCAAGCACAACGGGTAAACCAATCAATTTACACATACTGGGTTTTTTTTAGCAAATACATGTAGCAGAATACATTTTGGCCTAAATTTATGAAGAAATTTGATTTTTAACATTTTTTTACTGAATATATTTTATAGCAAAAAGTCAAAAATATTGTTTTTTTTTCAATAGTGCAAAAAATAAAACGGAGGTGATCAAATACCACCGAAAGAAAGCTCTATTTGTGGGGAAAAAAAGGACATACATTTCATTCTGGTGCAGCGTTGCACAGTCATGTTAAAGTAATTGTCAGTTAAAGTAACGCAGCACCGTATTGCAAAAAGTGGCCTGGTCAGGAAAGGTGGTAAATGCTCTGGAGGGAAAGTGATTAAGGTAATATGAATGTGCCTTTTCACATTTAGCTCAGTTACATTGCTAGCTAGATGGAAATTACAATTCACTGATTTTTGTTTGTTATCTAGAACAAAAGAATAGCAAAGGCTCTTTTAAAAAAAAATAATAAGCATGTTATAATTATCTGCTCTGTGCAGCCCCAAACTTTCTCTTCTGGGGTCCCATGATGGTACTACAAGCTCCTCCCCCATCCAAGTACCCCAATATCAAGCCACTTATGTTCTTGATTTTAAGCCAGTCTGTGTGTGTCTATAGAAATACACAGCACCGCTCAGCTACACCCCCATTCTTCCCTCCCATGATTTGACAGACAGCTGCAGGAGCCAATGGCCAAGCTTGTGAGTGCATAGAGAGAGTAGAGAAGAACTGAAGTCAGGCACAACACTGGATTGACGCTGTCCAGAGTTTTTCAATGAGTTGTTTGAAAATCTGCTTGATAATCTGGACAGCAAAGCAAGAATTTCAGGTAATGTCTGGTATGTACCTATGCTGCATGCAAACAGTGATTAGACAGTAAAAGAAAATACATTAAAATAAACTATGCACTAAGAGTCTATTCACACCTGAAAGCAGTGCCGGAAATCCATACGTTTCCTGCACCATGCTCAAAATGCACTGGGTGTGTGATCTGCTATGGGTGTCTAATGACACCCAAATGCAGATGGCAAACCTAGTGCTTTTTTCCTGCACCAGATTGCATGATACCGCTTTTTTAAAGTAGCACATGCTCTACTTTTAGTGCGATCAAGTGCAATTTAAGCCCATTCAAATGCATAGGCTGAAAATCACACCACCCTGAATCGCACAAATATCTCACAGGAACAGGGACAACATGTGGTTCACTATGCAGTTAGGTGTGAACTGGCCCTTAATCTAGATGTAGATGCCAAAATACAAGAATTTCTACAACTGTGTAATATAAATATTCAGAAATTAGTACCTATAGTCTGTTCCATTCACCGGGCCCCATGTATACGTTCTGTTGGCCTTGTCAATATACCTCTAAAAGACAGCAAAACAATGTCAGATGATCTGCATACACTCTGGACAATGGCTACATGCTGTATAGTGTCACACATTGGAGTCGCTGCCTATAAACAGTATAAGATATATATAGTTCCAAGGGTAGCCACGCTACTCTGTGTTTTGAGGTAAATGCCCAAGTGCTCACCCACAAAGAAATCCATATAAATCCAAAACTAGCTTAGAGGCACTCACGGGTCTTGCAGAGGAGGAAGATCAAAAACAGCAGTGTTTTTACTGTCATTGTGTCTTGAGAAAAATGGACGGAGCTCCATCGAAACGTTAACAATAAAAACACTGCTGCTTTTGATCTTCCTCCTCTGCAAAACCCGTGAGAGCTTGTAAACCAGTCTTGGATACATATACACTATGTTGCCAAAAGTATTGGGATGCCTGCCTTTCTACGCACATGAACCTTAATGGCATCCCAGTCTTAGTCCATAGGGTTCAATACTGAGTTCGCCCACCCTTTGCAGCTATACAGCTTCAACTCTTCTGGGAAGGCTGTCCACAAGGTTTAGGAGTGTGTCTATGGGAATATTTGACCATTCTTCCAGAAGTGCAGTTGTGAGGTCAGGCACTGATGTCAGACGAGAAGACCTGGCTTGCAGTCTCCACTCTAATTCATCCCAAAGGTGTTCTATGGTGTGGAAGTCAGGACTCAATCTTGATCATCCATGTCTTTATGGACCTTGTTTTTCGTACTGGAGAGCAGTCATATTGGAACAGGAAGGGGCCATCCCCAAACTGTTCCCACAAAGTTGTCCAAAATATGTTGGTATGCTGATGCCTTAAGAGTTCCCTTCACAGGAACTAAGGGGCCAAGCCCAACCCCTAAAAAACAACCCCACACCATAATCCCCCCTCCAGCAAACTTTACACTTATCACAATTCAGGCAAGTACCATTCTCCTGGCAACTGCCAAACCCAGATACGTCCATCGGATTGCCAGACAGAGAAGTGTGATTCGTCACTCCAGAGAACACGTCTCCACTGCTCTAAGTCCAGTGATAGTGTGCTTTACACCACTGCATCCGAGGATTTGTGTTGCACTTGGTGATGTAAGGATTGGATGCAGCTGCTCGGCTATAGAAAACACATTCCATGAAACTCTATGCAGTGTTGTACAACTCTGAAGGAAACATGAAGTTTGAAGGTCTTTAGCTATTGACTCTGCAGACAGTTGGTGACTTATGTGCACTGTGCACTTCAGCATGCGCTGACCCCGCTCCGTCATTTTACGTGGCCTACCTCTTTGTGGTTGAGTTTCTGTTGTTCCCAGTTACTTCCTTTTTGTTATAATACCACGAACAGTTGACTGTTGAATATTTAGTAGCAAGGAAATTTCACACATGGACTTATTGCACAGGTGGCAACCTATCACGGTACCATGCTTGAATTCACTGAGCTCCTCAGAGTGACCCATTCTTTCACAAATGTTTGTAGAAGCAGTCTGCATGCCTACGTGCTTGTTTTTTCACACCTGTGGCCATGGAGGTGATTAGAACATCTTAATCCAATGATTTGAAGGATTGTCCTAAAACGTTTGGCAATATAGTGTGTGCACACACACATTTTATGATTATTACTATTTTTTAAATAAAGCTGAACCATAAAGCTGAACCTTATAAACTATAGCAAGATTCTGGTCTGCAGTCAGTGCTCACAGTGCTCTTATACTGAAAGATGTAATTATATATACCTCTATAATAGTCTATTGTTACTAATGCTGCACTGCTGTTAAACCTAAAGTAGATGCAAACGCTAAATGAATGACATTTTACTCTATAAAGCACTGTGTCTTTTAAACAATAGACTTTTTTTCACATCCTATATGCAGGTACTTTAGGAAAAGTCACATGGTATTTCTGTAGATCAACTTCCTGATGATGACAGCAGTGGATCTTAACTTGCATAACAGTTGATGGAATAGCCACTTGAAGTCTCAATCAGAATCATGTGCACCAGGATGACAATGCAGGAGAACAACTGGAATTCACAACTGCAGCAGTACAAATGTGCACAATTTTTTTCCAAGCCTCAAACTCACTTTCTTTCCCTTAGTTGCAAGCACATTACTCAACCACTTTTAGTCCCAAAGGTCTACTGTAATACAGCAGGGAGGAGGTGGATGGGAGGGCAAAACTAACACTATACCTAGATCTCTCTTTCTCTAAGTGTATAAAAATACTTCGTCACATGATGTCACTACTCCAGTCAGACAGTTGGATGGCTATAGATTGCTGCATACAGTAGCTAGCTTCTCTAGTTTAAATCCAGAGAGGCTCCTTCCAGCATATGCCTATTTGAACACAAAATGGCTAATGACATGCATGTAGTGATAATAAATATTCAGGTAAAGAAAATTGACTGTAACTACAGACATCAGTGGACATTTTGTGTTAGTTTGTGTACAAACCGGAGGCAGTACTGACAAATACATGGTAGCTATGGCCATTGGCCAATCTATCATAGAGATAGTGATCCAATCTGTCCATGGACAAGGGATTGTGGGAAACTAATAGAACACCATGTTCATATTGCAAACATAACTTTTTTTGAGAATTGAGTCCGTCAGGAGCTTGAAGTCTGTAAGTGAATATAAGGGAGCATTTACTGGAAAAGGCAGCTTTCTTGCACCTTATTTTGACCTAAGCAACTCAGATGTCTACACCAATTTCTTGGCTGCCTGCTACCTGTCAGCACTGGAAAGGAGTTTATAGGGGAGAATTCCAAACTGAATCATCCCACTAGGCATACAAAGACTCATGCTTACTGGCCCTTTAGCCCTAAACAAAGCTGCTGCACTGTATGCCTGAAATACTTGACTAATGTTTTTCAGAAAGGGGAAAAAAAGGTTAAAAGAGAGAAAACACCAGAGAACAAGGTCTGGCAGACTGGGAATTATTCCTATAAAATCCAAAGACTGTTATAAACCTGTTCCACTGTAGAACACTGCAGATTAATTAACTCATGACTAGTGATATTGTTTGGAAATACACCTCTTCTAACAAGGAACATCTACAACACAATTTTGAAGTTACTTCATTTCAGAATTGCCAAGAAATACAGTATATTAAGCTACTATGAACACTTCAGTACCTTAATTCTCCAATATTTAACAATTCTCACCTCATCTTGGGATTTAACTAGTGTTTGAAAAGTGCGTTCCCCAATTTCTCCATCTATCATTTTTGTACGAATCTGGGGAAAAAAATATGTTGACAGATGCACAAAAAAATGTTGAATTATTCTTTAAAAAAACAGTTTCATATTTCTATGAATTCACATAAATGCTATCACATCAGTAAGAAAACACACCTCCATGACTAAGCCCCGTAGATGGGGCGAAACATTAGGGGACATGGACTGGATGGAGTCAGGCTGAGGATGCTATCACCTATTTTAAGCTGGGCTTCCATGGTGTGCGGTGGCTGAGATTTCTCTCCTTGTTCAATATGTAAACACACACTATCTTAGAGTTAATGCAGATAAATGGGTTTAGCATGGTATAGAAGATCGTTTTAACATCTCAAAGGTAATCTAAACAGTTTGAGTTACACTTTGTGATTACCTTAACATTTCAAGTCAGTGGAGTATGTTTATACTTACAGTATGTACAGTGTAGACTGGGTGACTAACTCTGCTATTGATAGTCTGCGTATTTATTTAGGTAAGGGTGTGTGAAATGGAAGGGGGATAAGTTATAGGGTAGGGCATGTAAGAGGTAAAATGTCTAAGTGTGGATGCACACATGTGCGGTGCGAATTGAAGCTATATTTTTACAGCTAATTGACAAAGCAGTTGTTCAGAGTTTCAGGTCAGGTTTAGATCAGGTTCAAGACAGGTTTACATCAGGTTCAGGTCAGGATTTTATCCTGTTCACAGCTGATGACATGTTTAGAATCAGTTCCCAAAGAAGTCAATAGCCCAAAATCTGCACCTGAACCAAACCGCACTGCTCAGAAATCAAGACAGGACTCTTTTTCAATCCGCACTGCCAGTGCACCGGACATACAGTATGTGAACAGGCACCATAGGAAGCACTGTTATTTTACAGGTTATATGGATTGGATGCAGTTCAAACCACATCCATTGCACATATGTGTGAACTGTCACTTATTGTGGCTAAACCTGCTTTAACAGGAACATGTACCAGGAAACAATCTAACATAAACCAGGAAAAAGTGATCTGGGAGGTATAAAAAGATTTTTTACTTCTTAGATCAATTTTCCTGCATTTAGAAAAGCTAAACTCAGGAGTGCAGTGTGAATGGGGCTATACACGATTCTGCCACACTGCATAGATCGGCAGGTGGCAGACGTATTTCCTGGTTCAACAATTCTGCTTCCGGAGGAACCTCTTTGCCTTCATCTTGCTAATTGGACAATAAATCAGTATCACCACCTCTGCTCAATTAGCAGGGAGCGGATCTTGGAAACAGAAATGCTCAACCCTTGAATAGTAATTTTCCTCACTGTGCAGTGTGACAGATGTCTGTAAATTACAAAAATAATTGTATAGAATTGCAATCCTTTTGCAAACAAAAAGGTTCACATTTTATGGTATACTTAGCTGTTCGATCAAAGTTCTTCTTTCATTTAGACAAAAAATATATTTTCTGAGTGTTGAATATTTTAAAAACCTTTCTAAGGATATGTTGAGGGGAAAAACAGCTTTACCTCCACTTTGTGTTCATTTTCCAGTTCTGCATCCAAGAAATCAAGTGTAACTGGTTCCTGTGATTTTGGATTCTGTAGCAAACAAAAAAATGATAAAGTAACACATTTGCAGTAAAATCAACTACTGATTACTAACCAAATGGCCTAAACTATTTGAAGCAAAATAAAACTTACCACTTTGGATTTGTTGCGCTATGAAACAATAACCATTTAACATCAATATTTATTATAGTGTATTACACTACACTACTGTATTAGGCTATTTTTAGAAGCTAAATTCTATGCTACTATGTTCACTACAATCTTGCAGCTACAGAGCACAGCTAACTAAGGTATGATATTAACATTGCATTTTTCTTTGAGGGTTTATTCTATATAATTCATATACTGGGATTATTAATGTCATTTAGCTCATGGTTATTTTTTTACCTACTACCCAGGTCACATGAAATCCATCATCCAATATCTGTTTGTCTTTTTTACCTAACTGGAGCCTTCAGTCACATTTTTTTCACCTCCTATCACACACACTTTCCACAACACATTAACCCTTTGTTTCCCTTGTCTTATTTTACTACTACCATCAAATTGTTTTTATTACCCTGAATATCATGTTTTACCTTAGTATACCAACCTCTGAAAACCACCTTTATACAGTATCTTCTGATATTTCAGTTCTCATGATCTTCCTATCCTTATCATAATCCTCATCTCATATACTATATTTCAAATTTATTTATGATGTTTTTACCTAACACACACTATTATCATTTTATTTGCAAATTCCATATCTATATCTCTCCTAACGTACTGTACAACCTTTTATTATCATACCACTATCACTATAAAACAAATTGTCATTTTGTTAGGTTACTATATTCAGTGGTAGTCATCAGCCAAAGCAAATTATATCTACAGTGTGTAAACCAATCAGCCACTTTACGACCACTTAGAGGTTAAGTGGATAACATTGATTATCTTGTTACATCTGGAAGTCAGTGGGATACTGTACACTAGGTAATGTGATGGACAGCAGAAATATTCTTTTATTTTTGTGTTGGTTGGAGTTCCTGTGCCCCGCGGGGGGGGATATAGGATGGATCTCAGCAGGGAGCAAAGACAGCATGGTCTTGTGTGGCTGTGAAAGACCAGTCCAGACCAGTTCTTACCAGGAAGTTGGGAGGTTGGGACAATTGAAAGAGCCATGCGCTCTCTTGATGAATGAGAGAGTCACTCCTAGCTGAGCCTAACTAGGAGACGCATGGAACTGTGCTTTGTTTTGTGCGCTGCTGGGACTTGTGGTCCTATAATGCCTGTGCGGTCTTGAAGCTGCGGCCAAGAAACACTGCTGACTGCTGTGTCCCTGGAAAGCTGAGTGCTCCACGGGTCCCTATCTCCTGGCTTCTGCCGCCCCTGAAATCGTGAGTGTTCCTGCACATGGTCAGCTGGTTGCCCCTGGAAACTACAGTTGTGTCCAAAATTATTCAACCCCCAATGCTGTAAAGGGGTTTAGGGACTATAGTGTACATTTGGAATTGTATTCAGAATCAAATCCTACAAGGACGTTGTAACTACCCAAATGCAACTAAAATGACATCAATTGTTTATGTAATACAGTAGTAAATGGTTCTTATGTGGTTTCTTCATTGCCACAATTATTCAACCCCTTAAAGACTACCACTCTGAAGAACAGAGGTTCATACAGGTGCTTTCCATCAGGTATTGAAAACACCTGTGGATGTCACCGAGCAGCAATCAAGCATAATAAGCACCAATTAGGCAGCTTTAAAATGACTGTGATACTCAGCTCCTTCTAGACATTTACTGGTGTGGTTACAAACATGGTGAAGGCAAGAGAATGGTCCAGGAAGACAAGAGAAGAGGTGATTTCTCTTCACAGGAAGGGCAATGGCTATAAGAAGATTGCAAAGATGTTAAACATACCAAGAGACACCTTAGGAAGCATCATTCGCAAATTCAAGGCAAAGGGCACTGTTGAAACGCTACCTGGTCGTGGCAGAAAGAAGATGCTGACTTCGACTGCTGTGCGCTACCTGAAGCGTAGAGTGGAGAGAAGTCCCCGTGTGACTGCTGAGGAACTGAGAAAAGATTTGTCAGATGTGGGTACAGAAGTTTCAGCCCAGACAATAAGACGCACACTGCGTAATGAAGGCCTCCGTGCCAGAACTCCCAGGCGTACCCCCTTGCTGTCTCCAAAGAATAAGAAGAGTCGACTGCAGTATGCCAAAAGCCATGTGGACAAACCACAAAAGTTGTGGGATAGTGTTCTGTGGACTGATGAAACAAAATTAGAACTGTTTGGGCCCATGGATCAACGCTATGTTTGGAGGAGGAAGAACAAGGCCTATGATGAAAAGAACACCTTGCCTACTGTGAAGCATGGTGGAGGGTCAATCATGCTTTGGGGCTGTTTTGCTTCTGCAGGTACAGGGAAGCTTCAGCGTGTGCAAGGTACCATGAATTCTCTTCAGTACCAGGAGATATTGGATGGAAACGTGATGCAGTCCGTCACACACCTGAGGCTTGGGAGACGTTGGACCTTTCAACAGGACAATGATCCCAAGCATACCTCCAAGTCCACTAGAGCATGGTTGCAGAGGAAAGGCTGGAACATTTTGGAGTGGCCATCGCAGTCACCAGACTTAAATCCGATTGAGAACCTCTGGTGGGACTTAAAGAAAGCAGTTGCAGTGCGCAAGCCTAAGAATGTGACTGAACTGGAGGCCTTTGCCCATGAAGAATGGGCGAAGATACCCGTAGATCGCTGCAAGACACTTGTGTCAAGCTATGCTTCACGTTTAAAAGCTGTTATAACTGTAAAAGGATGCTGTACTAAGTACTAAGATTGAATGTCACTTGGGGGTTGAATAAAACTGATAATGCTGTGAGCACAGAAAAGACATTTGTGGTTATTTCATTATAACTGTTATGTTATATTTGTCTGACCTACAAGTGCCTCTTTAATGTAAATGTAAGCAAGATGACTGAATGATCAAAAGCAATGTCAAACTGGCCAAAACACTCAATTTCAGTGGGGGTTGAATAATTTTGGCCACAACTGTATCTGCCGTGAGTGCCCCTACAAGCCGCATGTAGTGGAGTGTGGAACTGTCCTTATTGTGCGCCCCTTGCCCAGACTGCCTAAACGGGTGCCCATATCACCCCTGCCTGGACTGCCCCATTCTACGCCCATATTCTCCATTGCCTGGACTGCCCCTAGTGTGTGCCCGGATTATCGTAGCTACCTGGACTGCCCCACTGAGTGCTCGGACCATCGCTACCTGAATCGCCCTATCCTGAGCCGGATTATCACTGTTTGGACTCCTCCCCCACTTTCCCCCTTTTTGGGTACCCGGACGCTACCCTTGTTACCTTGATTGAGTGTCTCTCCTATTTCAATAAAACTTTGTGTGTTTATCATCCTCCGTGTGCGTTCTGTCCCACCTACGCTTCCGTCACAGGCAACAACTGAACATGTTGTCCCTGAATTTCATGTGTTCAAAGCAGAAAATATGGGCATAGCAGTTTGTAGCCAATGGGGCAGTGTAGCTGCAGACTGGTCAGGTGTCCATGCTAACCAGTGTTCACAGTCAAATGCACCTACAATGAGCTTGTGAGCATCAGAAATGGACCCGGTCTAATGAATCATGTTTTCTTTTACATGATGTGGATGGCCAGATGTTTGTCCATTGCTTACAGGGCACCAGGATGCACTATGGGAAGAAGGAAAGCCAGGGGAGGCAGTGCGATGCTTTGGGCATTGTTCTGCTGGGAAACCTCAGCTCCTGCCATTCATGTGACCTTTACATTGATACATACCACCTTCCTAATCATTGTTGCTGACCAAGTAAACCCCTTCATAGGAATGAGATTACCCGATGGCATTGACCTCTTTCAGCAAGATATTGCATCCTGCCAAACTGCAAACATGGTTCAAGAGAGGTTTGAGGAACACAACGAGTTTGAGGTGTTGACTACAACTACAACCCCTAGACTGATCATTGGAGTAACAACCGGAAGATGTGTTCACCTGGCTATAGGAAGAGGTATGTGCTTGGCTGCGGGAGAAGATCTAGGGGAAAGCCTGGGAAAGATACAAGTGGCTCCTATGGGGGCAGCGCTACAACAGTAACATATCCTTCCCACATTGAAAAAAAAATTTAGACTACATAGCTGCACTTAAAGAAATACATTCCTCTTTATCATTTAAATCCATAAACCACATGAGACCAAGATGATTTAAGTAAATTAGCCTTTGGAGGTAAGTTATTTTCCAGGGTATAATTAGGCAATACTGAACAAGACATGTAAGACCTGCCTATATAGAGACATAATGAGAAAATTTATAGTGTCATGCAGTAAAAGCAACAACAATATGATATGTGGCATATTAAATATATTGTAAAAGTCACCGATTTCACACAGCAATCTCATTTTTGATGTACTACTTTTTACTTTTTTGCTATGAAAACACACTCACACATAAAATAGAGAAATGGTTTCTCATGCACCTGAAAAACCAGGAAACAGACTAATTCATTTATAAGTCATATTAAACTGTGCACTCTGATATCTAACTTGTAAATAGATATTTTTGTAATCTGAAACTCAATAAGGTACAGCAGATTAAAATGATTTTGATTTCAATTATTTATGTTTATACGCGTGTTGATGATCACATATTACAAAAGAAAAAGAGTTTATGAGCTATGCTTGCCTTTCATTTTATTATTGTAAAAGGTAGCTATGTAAAATCTTATGTAACTTGCCACAAGGACTAGGATTGTGAAAAAATTGCTCATTAAAGATCTGCAAAGAAATGGCTGATGTCCCATGTTTAAAGAGTACTTACAGTGCATTCCTAAAGTATTCAGACCCCCTTCACTTTTTCAATATTGCTATATTGCAGCCTGATGCTACAGTTGCTTAAAATCTTTTTTTTCCCTCATTAATCTACACTCAGTACCCCATAATGACAAAGCAAAAACAGAACTTTAGAAATGTCAGTGAATTTATTAAAAAGAAAAAACTCACATCCAATGTATTTAAGTGTTCAGACCAGGGGCGGACTGACAACTCATGGGGCACCCGGGCAATAGGGGATCATGGGGCCCCTGTGTCCTTGCCCAAACTCAAAGCACACCCAAAAAAGCCTATAAAAGGTATCAGGGGCATTTCATGGGGCCTCCTACTGACCCAGGGCCCTCGGGCAGTGCCCGAGTGCTCAAATGGCCAGTCCACCCCTGGTTCAGAACGTTTACTCAGTACTTTGTTAAAGTACCTTTGGTAGAAATTACAACTTTGAGTCTTTTTGGATATGATGCAACAAGCTTTGCACACCTGGATTTGGGGGATTTCTGCCTTTTCTGAAGGGGGCCTGAATACACTAGGAATGCACTGTAGTTTAGTAGTACCGTATTTTTCGCTCCATAAGACGCACTTTTTTCCCCCCAAAAAAGGGGGGAAATGTCAGTGCGTCTTATGGAGCGAATATAAAGCGGCCGGTCCGGTATTTCTACCACCACCACGTCAGAATACCGGGCCGGCCGCTCAGCTGTTCTCTCCTGCAGGGCCTTACCTGTTCCTCGCTCCAGCGCTGCACAGTCTTCCCGCGCTGGCTTCTGTGACAGCCGGGTGCCCACTGCGCATGTGCTGCACTTTGTGAATGATCCGGTGTCTTCTGGGACACATGACAGGTCCCAGAAGGCTCCGAGCCATTCACAAAGCGCAGCGCTTCTCGCGCATGCGCAGTGGGCACCCGGCTGTCACAGAAGCCGGCCCGGGAAGAAGAGGGAAGGAGAACTCCGCAGAAGTGGGAGCGGGTACCTGTCAAATTCAGGTACCCGCTCCCCCTCCATCCCCAAAGGTCAGCAGTCTCTGGTCATTCCCTGCACTGTCTGCAGTCTCTGGTCATTCCCTGCACTGTCTGCAGTCTCTGGTCATTCCCTGCACTGTCTGCAGTCTCTGGTCATTCCCTGCACTGTCTGCAGTCTCTGGTCATTCCCTGCACTGTCTGCAGTCTCTGGTCATTCCCTGCACTGTGTCCGCAGTCTCTGGTCATTCCCTGCACTGTCTGCAGTCTCTGGTCATTCCCTGCACTGTGTCCGCAGTCTCTGGTCATTCCCTGCACTGTCTGCAGTCTCTGGTCATTACCTGCACTGTGTCTGCAGTCTCTGGTCATTCCCTGCACTGTGTCCGCAGTCTCTGGTCATTCCCTGCACTGTGTCCGCAGTCTCTGGTCATCTCCTGTACTGTGTCCGCAGTCTCTGGTCATCTCCTGTACTGTGTCCGCAGTCTCTGGTCATCTCCTGTACTGTGTCCGCAGTCTCTGGTCATCTCCTGTACTGTGTCCGCAGTCTCTGGTCATCTCCTGTAGTACATCCGCAGTCTCTGGTCATCTCCTGCACTATGTCCACAGTCTCTGGTCATCTCCTGCACTATGTCTGCAGTCTCTGCTCATCTCCTGCACTGTGTCCGCAGTCTCTGGTCATCTCCTGTACTGTGTCCGCAGTCTCTGGTCATCTCCTGTACTGTGTCCACAGTCTCTGGTCATCTCCTGCACTGTGTCCGCAGTCTCTGGTCATCTCCTGTACTGTGTCCGCAGTCTCTGGTCATCTCCTGTACTATGTCCGCAGTCTCTGGTCATCTCCTGTACTATGTCCGCAGTCTCTGGTCATCTCCTGCACTGTGTCCGCAGTCTCTGGTCATCTCCTGTACTGTGTCCGCAGTCTCCGGTCATCTCCTATACTATGTCCGCAGTCTCCGGTCATCTCCTGTACTATGTCCGCAGTCTCCGGTCATCTCCTGTACTGTGTCCGCAGTCTCTGGTCATCTCCTGTATTGTGTCCACAGTCTCTGGTCATCTGCAGTACTGTGTCTGCAGTCCATTGGTTCAGAATATTTTTTTTTCTTGTTTTTCGCCTCTAAAACCTAGGTGCGTCTTATGGTCAGGTGCATCTTATGGAGCGAAAAATACGGTATTTAGTGTAGATATACCAAGATACTTTCTTAGCAAAGTTAAATTTAAATTTAGGGACATTCGATAAGTACAGTTTATTGCTTGATTCACACTTGGGTAAATCAAGACAAAAACGCTAGAAAGTAAAAGCATATTCAGTATCACAGGTACATGTGAACCATGTCTAAAGGTGCTTTGTGTAGTATAGGTATGACATTTCACCTTCATTTAGCACATTCACATGTACATTTTAACAAAAAAAAAATAGATATTTCTATAATGAACAAAGGTATCAGTACACTTACTGACAGTGTGCAGACTGCTGACATCTAAAATGTTACAAAAAATGTTGAAAGTGCTGATGGTCAACACTTCTGACTATACCAGACCAAATGTAACTTAGAAAAACGTGCAGCTGATTTTGTACAATAACTCCGTCTTCCATGTACTAGGTGTCTGAATTTTTTTTCTTATTGGCCAATATAATGTCATTCTAGCTTCTACAACTTTTGCTAAGTATGAAAGAAAAACTTAAAAACATTACTAGTTTCAGATTTCGGATCCTCTTCTGTACCATGTATGGATAGGTAAACATGAATAAACCAACAAGCACATGATAAATAATGCAACAAAATAATCAAAATGAAAAATAAGGCAGATTCTTACATGCAATGGATAATGAATAGCAGGCCGAGACCAAAGAAGCATGCATGAAAAGCAATGCCAATGCAGAACAGAAATGTCCCATTCCAACCAAAAAGAATAAAAAAAGAAAGATACAATAAGAATGCATACATACTTCAGCTATTGTTCTTAGTCATGCAATGACAAACAGAAATTCATTATTTGAAACTTAATGTATAGAGGACACTAATATTCAAACAGTCAATACTAAAGTCAAAATGGAAAAAAACAAAAAAAAAAGAAGATATTGAAAAAACGGAGAAACACAATAAATGTAATGAAAGCTATAACCAGTTGCCCGTTCCTCACCAGGCCATTTTTTGCGATACGGTGCTGTGTTACTTTAACTGACAATTGCGTGGTCATGCAACGGTGTACCCAAATTAAATGTTCTTTTTTGATCACATCTGCGGTTTTTACTTTTTGTGTTATAAACAAAAAAAAGACCAGCAATTTTGAAAAACACCCAATATTTTTTATTTTCTACTGTAAAACAAATCCAATAAAATTTTTTAAAAAATCTAATTTTTTCATAAATTTAGGCCAAAATGTATTCTGCTACATATTATTTGGTAGAAAAAATCTCAATAAGCGTATATATTAATTAGTTTGTGCAAAAGTTATAGCGTCTAAAGACTATGGACATATACTGGAATTTTTTTTTACAGTAGTAATGGCAGCAATCAGCGACTTATAGTGGGACTGCAATATTGCGGCAGACATTTTTATACTGATGCTTTCTGGGAACCAGTGGAACTATTACAGTGATCAGTGCTAAAAGTATTCACTGCTTACTGTAGTAATGACACTGGGTGGGAAGGGGTTAACATCTAGGGTATTCAAAGGGTTAAGTGTGTGCCAGCTATGTGCTTGGTGTACACTAGGCAGTGCTGGAACAAGAGGAAGTAATGGATCGTGTTCCTAGCTCTGCAGGGACACATGATTGAACACTCCCTCCTGTCACAACAGAGCTGTGCCTATGTAAACATAGATACAGCTCTGTTCTTCCTCCTCTGCGGGTGTTGGTGGACATCCCTTCAACAGGACTTGCAGATCAGCTTCTGCTGTGACAGTTCACAGCAGAAGTGATCTGCCGGTGATCCGCCCCTGTGAGGTGGAAGTACAAAATCACGTATATATACGTGATTTTGCACAGGAGAGCCGCCCTGTAGCAATACAACTGCTATAGGGCAGGGGTAAAGTGGTTAATACATAAAGTAATATACAAATGCAGTGACTGGCATGCAGTAAAGGTGAAAAATAATGTATACAAATAGACAAACTGGTGGATATGATACGTGAAACAAAATAATATTAATGAAATCAATCAATATTACCTGACATGCTGCATTTTTACCTTTGGAAGGAAACGTGTGTGTGTGTGTATATATATATATATATTTATTTATTTTTTGTTGTTTTTTGTTTTTTTTGTTTTTACAAAAGCAACCAAAATTAGAAAAATACAAACTGTACCTTTTTTAACTTAACTATAATGTTAAGTCAGTACTTTTTCAACACTTATATTTACAATAAGAACAATATCATACACAGACACAAAAGGGTATCCATACATTGTTTCCAAAGTGCTGTGCTTAAAGTGATTGTAACTGTATTAGTGCACTTGGCACTTGAAAAGCACAAATGAGTGCTGCCCATTATACTTTTTTAATTTGCATTAACAATTAAATTATCAGGACAAGCATTCATGGTGCACTACCTTCTTCTAAGGTTCAAGCTGTAGTGTAGTGATACACAAAGCATGAGCATAATGGCAATAACAAATAAAGTAATAAAGATCATATACAGTAGCTGTACCTCCAGTAATGTGGTGTGCCTCATGTAATGCAAGCAGGGAAGTTACATGGTGAGACAAATATTGAATTTTCATTGACACACCATAAAAAAATGGTGATTTCTGTGCACCTTTAAGACATTTCGCATAACCAGACCATTCAAAGGAAGACATGAATGTTTTTATTCCTAAGGGAATGTTACAAAGAAAAGCCTTTGAACTATTAATGATAATTCTATTTGACACAAAAGATAATGGACTCAATATAGAGAGTTTTTTTTAATTGAATACCAAACAGTCTTTATGACCATTCTCTCCTCTTTGACTTTCTTTTCTCCCTCCCATTCCATTGCTCTTTGCCTTATCTGACTAACGTTCTCCTTTTAATTACCATATGCTTTTTTTTCTTCTTTTTTGAGATTATTGTTCTTCACATATTGCTAATGCTTTATGTATCAGTACTGTTTGTACCTTAGAACAAAGGGATACACCCCCAAAATCTTGTCCTAAAAATGTACCTATTACAGTTTCATGCACAGTAATCAAAAGTGTCTCACACGGAGTTTGACAATCCTGCATATATGAATGACACTGTGTCATGAAAGGGGTGTTTTTTGGTAATTTGTTAAAAGTTGCTAGATTTTTATAAAGGTGAGCTACCCACAACCAAGAGGACACTTGTGATGCCTCTTTCTTTGCTGTGAAGTTCTGTGTATTTTCAGACTTTAAACTCGGGCACCTTTGGGTCCGAACCATAAATAGAACATTGACCTGCATGCATAGGGGTTGGTTTGCTAAAGGATAATAGGTTGTTCACTTAGCAAATGGAAATTTTCCTTTAGCTCTGTGAATGAGGTGAAGCTCTGATGACTAGCATCATCCAAACATGCTCAAGCAAAAATATTTTTTTTTATTTTCCTTGCAAGTGCTTGAGTATTCTTTGAAAATGGGATTTAACCACGTTAACTAAGCTAAGTAATATTTCCCTTACAAAATGAATATTCTCTCTTTTTTTTTTTAGCAAAACAACCCCGTAGTGTTTTACAAAGATGCTTAGTACTGCTATGCATATTGAAATCTGCTATTTGGAGTTAGTGAACTTTGTGATACAATTTATTTTTTTTACTTTATGATGGACCTTCCCTATCTACTAGGCTCTGTTCTTTCCTTTGAATACTTATGTCACTTTAAGGGAGGGAGGATATTTAAGAGAAAATTGATTTACCTATTCAGCAATGACTAAATAAAACCATCACTCCATTCAAAATATGTTTTTATCCTGCCTCCCAGGGGACAGAGTGCATATACCACTCTGTCTCATTTTAATTGGTGCAGTGGATCTAGGGCAAGCTTGATTGACAATGCGCCCCTCTCCCCACACCACTGTCTGACAACACAGCTCCATAGTGGGCAGACAGTACTTGTCTCTGGCAGCAGGCATATGAGTACTGTAATTCAGTAGAGCATGGTGAGGGGTCAGCACAGTTCCCAACTCAAGTAATGACAACAGTAATTGTGGCAGCTGGCAACACTCTCACGTACTTGCAATAGTGCTGGTGGGACTGTGTGATCAATCTGCTATCTGCTAGAACACGTCCATCACACAGTGTGAAGAAAAGGCAGATGTGTCCTGGCTCTAGATGGTATTGCCCAACCAGTGGTTTGTTCTGCAGAAACTTCTCACCCCTACAACCTTCTCTTCCAGAACCTTTGCCTCTCACTTTAGATCTGCCTTACATTTTTTAAAATAATGTCATTTAATGCCAGTTATGGCAATAAGGGGATACATATATGATGCTTTGGGGCACATTATTTAACACACAAGTATGCAGTGACATGCTGCAAAGAGCAGCTTTGCCTGTGTTAGAAATAAGTGCAAACAAAAAGGCCCTAGCAACAGAAAATAAAATATACGTCCTGACAGGAGTTGGGGGGGGGGGGGCAGCAGCTAAAGAGCAAGTACAGACTACAGGTGTTGCCAACACATTAGGGTTGATTTACTAAAGGAGAATAAGATGTTCATTTTGCAAGGGTATGTTCATTAAGGCCGGCCATACATGGGTCGATCTCCAAACAATTTTTTGTTTGAAAATCAGACCTAAGACTAATCGTATGATTTTCACTCTGTTAGTGGGGCAATGGCACCGGCTGATTTTCGTGGTTCCTCCCCATTTTGTTTATTGGGCATGCTGGAAAATTCGGGAAAAATTACTGATATTCGAAATCATTGGTGGCACCATCGGATTGCAGAATGAACGATGTTTCAATCGTTCAGAATTTGACCTATGTATGGCCTGCTTTATTTTCGTGAATGAAATGAAAATGTATTTTGCAAAGAATGTGCAAAGAAAATAATAAAACAGTATTTTTGTTTACACAGGACTGAATGATGGAAACCAGCAGCATTTCACCATATTCACTAAGCTAAAGGGAAATTCCCTTGCAAATAGACTATTTGCCTTAACCCCTTGATGCCAATCGCACGCAAATATGTGGCCTCTCGGTGTCTGGGCCTTGACGCCGAGTGGCCGCATATTTGCGTGCAATTAAAAAATACATATGTGCTGAGAGCACGTGCCCTGCACGCTCCCAGCACATATGTCTGCTACTCCCGGAAAGGTCCCGATCTCCCCTTTCAATCAGGACCTTTTCCGATCATATGACCACCGTGACGGCGAATCACGGCGGTCACATGACCCTAAAACCCCGCCCCGCCTCCCGGTTTCTTAAACTCTTAAAGGGCCGGGACGCATCGGTGCCAAGAGATTAAGTAAATAAACCCCTTTGAGTCTCTGAACTTTGAACAGGTGGGGGTACAGAAGAACATGTAGCCCAGCACACTACAACTCACAGTAATTTAGCACAATCTAGCACAGTAAAAGCTATTAACTCTCCCTGCTCAGACTGTTAGCTCTCTTTAAACTGCTTCAACACACACTGACAGATGGCTGCTAGGAAGCCAATATTTTATACCAAAACCTATATTATTGTCCATCCTAGATTGTAAACTCAAAAGAGCAGGGCCCTTGACCCCCTCGTGTTTTGTTTTGTTACTATATTGTCTCATGTTCTGTCCCCCACTATAATGTACAGCGCTGAGCAAACCTTTTAGCGCTATATAAATACTGTATAATAATAATTCTAACCCTTCTGACCACAGTTAAAATGTCAGGTCGGGCAATATGAGTCCTTTAAAATTCAACCAGTGAATTTCTACATCAACTTGCTGGAACCTTGAATCTCCACTCCCCCCCAGATGTGCTGTAAATTCATTATGTTGCAAATACAAAACCTCATCCCTACTCCAGAACCAGAAGAAGACTGAAAGAAGAAGAAAAGCATGCATGTCGCAATGCTAGTAAGTGGCACTACAGGTAGTAAGTCTGCCATAATGTTCAAATATGCTATGCATAGCTTCTTATTATGACAATAGCTCTTGGGGCCTTCAAATGGTAAAGTTCATATGAAAAACTGAGATATGTTTGAGCCTAACCACTCAATAAAACTAAATCTATAATTTACATTTACAAGCAAACAATTATAAAAGAAAACAATTCAGAGATCCAGCATTTGTTGTGTTCTATGAGCACTACTGTCTCTCATGATTCGAAACACTCCATAAAGCCTATGAAAACAACACAGGCCTATGGCTGTTGCCAAACCATGGGTTCAAGAAGGGAAGATTTTTTATCGTAAATCTGTAATGATGTAAAATATACAGTGAGCTGCCATTAGTAGCAACACCTTCTAAAAATGCTATTTACCTAGGTGTTATGCTGATTCATTGTCCTCAGTATGTTCTGAGTCACTGGCCCAGAACATTCATGCAGATCAGCAGCTTTCACTTAACCCTTTGTTCATTACATCTTTGTCTTCTTGGATAATAACCACGTTTTGAGCATAATATAAATTTGCTATGCTTATTATTCAATCAACCCTGATATTTCAGTGAGAATTTTAATATGATGAGGTGCTAGTCAACTTTTCCAATGCTTACCCTTTATTTAATGTGTACAGTTCACAGATCACCCTAAACATGTCCTAATTACTAAGAACTGAGTGAAAGCAAAATTTTGATGGTGTAGTCAAACAAAACAAAATGTGCTATAAAAGCAAAGCTTAGCAGCCAAAACTTACACCTCTGTAGCAAACCAAACTGCATTTGGTCACACAAACCAGCATATACACTTGATTTAGAGTGGGTTGCACAGTTTTTGTGCAACATTTTTCAAACAGAGCAAAATGTCTGCATTTATTTATTTTGAAATAATTGAGCAGAACAATATTTTTCCTTCCTGTAACATCCAACTCTAAACAAGGTACCTTTGTGACAGCTGCACAATCTGCGCTACCAGAAATATTTAGGTATTCACTTTCCAAGCTTGCTGGTATAAAGCCACAGCCATTCTAGCAGTGAACCAAAACCTATTTTTGGCCAGTGTTATTAAAGCCTTCCCATTTAACACTAAGTCATTTTCATATTAAACTGTGTGTAAATTAGCCTCTCTGGCAAAGAATCTATAAGACATGCTTAGAACAATGATAAATAAGCCCACTTGTTAGTTGTTTGCAGCTGGCCATACAAATTTAAAACCAGCTCATTTCCATTTACCATTACCTGAAAACCAGGCCTCCTTTTCCTCAAATTAACCATGGGAATACCTACACCTATAGGCTGAAGTTGCAAAGATAGTTCATGTTTATACTTAAACTTTATGACATTTTATTCACAAGTGCTACATCTATGGTTTGTATATCTTGGCACTTAAGAAAAACAGTTATGAGCATGCAGGTTTTTTCAAAGACTGTATAATAACATTTAATAAATAATGTAATTTTAGGACCACAGAAGCAATGTTTTGGTTGGCTTAAAACACTATTTTTTAGAGTAGTACTAACATCTCAGAGTGACAGCATCTTCAAAAACCCGAAAAAATATTGTGGTTATTGGGGATACATACTAAAATATTAAATGTTTTTTTAAATTTATTCAGACACTTTTGTGCTATACCACTGTACAATATTCTAAAAGACACAAATATTCTACAGTAATAATAGAGTTAACCCCCTTCTATCTAAGACTCTGGCTCAATGCATGTCTGCCAAAATGCAAATTCCAGAATTAGGTTCTAACAACACAAACTGAAATTTTCCCTTCATTCTAACAGCACAGTATAATTATTTATTTTATTTTCAAAATAATTGAAAATATAGCTTTAGAACTGTTGCAACTAATGTCTGCAACAATGGTCCCCAGCGTGTGTCTCTTAAGTCCTATATAGCTCTTCCCATATAGCTCTTAGAATCTTGATTTGGTATTTGGTACATGATTTGGTATTCAGTGTGAACACAGCTTCAGCTTATACACTAACATTGACTTTGCAAAGTGAAGAGAATTTACTCATTTAGTAATCAACTTCAATATATTCAAAGAATTAAAAGAATTAAGAAAGGGCAGCATGTATAAAAAAGTGATAAGATAAATTGTACATGTTTTCATTAAAGATATTCTGTCAGGTCTCTACAACTTTAAAAGAATTATCCCCTTGCAATAGAAAAGTGCATACAATCACCTCTCTGATGGCTGGTTTCTTCCACCTCTCCTACATTCCAGTGCTCCAGCCTCGAAAGTCTTTTAGGCATTTGACACTTCGGGGTTTATTTACTAAAGCTGGAGAGTCCAAAATCAGACTCCCTTCTGCATAGAAACCAATCAGCTTCTAACCTCAGCTTCTTCAATGAAGCTTTGGCAATGAAACCTGGTAGCTGATTGGTTTCTATGCAGAAGTGAGTCTGATTTTGCACTCTCCAGCTTTAGTAAATAAACCCCTTCAGGTCCCCACCATGGGTCAGCTGGTTCCTTCCTCTAAACCCCTATGTCATTGCTAAATCCTGCTTTGATGTAGGTGTCAGGATAAGGAACCAATGTGTGTGAAACTGGCCACACACAATTCAATATCCTTGTTTGCCAATATTTGGTATATTTGAATTAAATTTATTTAATTTGTGCATTACTGAAGATGACCTTTTCAGACCATACAATCTGATTGTAGCATACTATGTCAGATTTAGATGAAGGTTTTGTTAATTCCATTCCTTATGTTCCTATTCTCTTCTTCAGTAGGGAATTTGTCAATTATTTATTACAACTATCAATAAAACTACAATTTAAGCTAGCTGGTTTATTTGACAGAAGCTGCAAAGCTTCCCTACCTACCAAGAAATCCTAAAATATTTCACATAGGATAAATTGTGTATGCATGTGACCCTAACAGCTAGCTACATAATTTTTACCACATGTTACAGTTCACGGGAAAATATATTTTTTAATTTGTTGAAATTCCATAAGTATTATAAACATGCAAGAGATTTGATTTACTTAAATGGCAAAAGCAATGAGACAGCTTTTTTGGAGTCACTGACAGTAACACATTGGTCCGTTGCGTGCAAACCAACTGACTGAATTCATATTTTCACCTTAATTAACAGTAGGAGAGTGTTGTACCCTTGTTAGTAACAATGCCACAAACAAAAAATTAAAGCCCAATAAAACTTTCGGTTTAAATGCGCTTCAGGTGCATTGAAACAAAAGGTGTTCAATTTCTTACTTTTTTTCTCTTTCTAAGGTACCTACAGCCTGGCTTGAAAAGCTTGTCTCCTGCCAGCAGTTGCAGAGTAGGACCCTTGCTTTTTGTGGGGAAGCAGAGGCCTGACATGCCCACCACTGTCCAAGACCTTTAGTTCTGCAAACAGAAAAGCTTGTGCTTCCTCCTTATTAGAGCTCTTTGATTTAGCAGGGGGTGTGTTGAACCACTGAAAAAAGATCACTCTTTCCCAACAGAGAGCAAGTGTTCCAGTCTACAGCTGCTTGCAGGGGGACAGGCTCTTCTACTCATGCTATAACTGCTTCAGAAAGAAAACGAACAGTAAGACATTGAGAAACTTTTGTTTTTACATACTGGAATGTATTTACCTGATTTAAACGTTTCATTGGGCTTTGTGCTATGTACTATTGAATACATTCAAGAATGTGTAAAAAATACAAATAGATTCAGAAAAAAGCATGGCTATTAACAAATATAAACAGCACATATTATTTAGAATTACTTGTTATATTTTGTGACATTACAAAACCAGACAAAAACGTTTTTGTGCTTTATTCCACAATGATATGTCTCTTTCACAGATTTGTACTTGGATTAAAGAGAAACCATAATGCATTCTATAGTTTTTTTTCTTAATAAATATTTTTCTTTCTACATAAAAACCTTTACTAGTGCATGCAGGGCATTGTGGGTTTTCTTAGTAGCACTTCCCTTTCTAGCTGACCCTATCCAACTGAATATTTAAATATTATTCTGATTTATGCAGCTGTGTGTGCAATCTGAGCTTTAGCTATTAAGATCTGTATACCATTTTTAATTTATATTAGCCTAGTAAACTTATGAACAAGATTTTAAATATCTACTAGGGTGAAAATAGAAATATGAAGTGTACATATGCACTGTTATTCTAAGATGAGCAAAAATAAATAAATAATAATAAAAAAAAAATAAAAATATATATATATACTTTTTTTAAACATTATATTTTTCTCATAAAAAATATTTACGTTTAATTACTTCATACAGATGTGGATGTAAGAAATCAAGCACATCATTAATGTGTAAATACTAACCTAGGTTGTAACTTGGTAATATTTATTTAATATTTTTTAGCTTATCAACCTTAATGCTCTTGTCAATCATGTGATTTACAGGTTTTAGAGTCAGCAGACTCCCTACTTCTTACTTCAGCTTTGCAGTGAGTATAGGAATCACTACACATATCTGTTAAATGTTAGTTATTACTACATCAACCACTACTAACCCATACCTTTGGTTGAAGATTCGGATGAAGCAGAACATAACCGTTAGGATCCAGTGCAAAATAATATCCATTCGGGCAAAGCTAAGGGAAAACATTTCAGCAGTTTACTTTAGTTAGTAAATTGCATACATCACTAAATAAAAATGTAGTGCACACATTTAAAAGCAACTGTTTCATAGGATCATTAAAAAATCGATTGTTTTGGGTTTATTTAAATGTACTATTTTAGATATTAAATTAGTTAGCAGTACTGTGTAAAAATACCAGATATCTTGTGTTGAAAACGTTGCTTATCTGCATTAAGAAAGCTAAAATGCAACCTGAATCCAAGAAAATACAATTAGTTTTCTTTTATGTCTGTAGTGATGCAATTATAGTTTTTGAATGTCCTGCTTGGTTTTTACATGGCTGTTCATTACATATCAAAGGGGAGCATTATGGTTTAGATTAGGGATAAATTTTAAAGGACTGGTTAAGCTAGTTGTATTTTTATGTATGTGGGTATATGGCCATACCCATGCATGAAACTGAGTAGGTTTTACAAAGCACTGCAAGATAAATGGTTGAGATTTGCCAAGTTTCCACATGTTTAAATCATAAGACAGTTACTTTATAAGTAGTTTTCAGTATTTTTCATTCAATTAAAAAAAAGAAAAAAGGCTTACCGTAAAGCGCGGGGTAAGCCTTTGAATATCTTTCAATGAAACATCTACACCCATAACACCAAGTATCAGTTGGTTCTATAAAAACAACACACAAAATCAGAAGGCAACACCACAACTTGCATGATAGAAACAACATAGTAGAAGATTTCAAAAATGGACTGTTGGTCACACAGCTGATGCATGACTATACAGAATATATTCTCTCCAAAAAATATACTATAGCCATGTTACATATGCATTTGTAAGACAGCAATGATAATGTGAATGATAGTTATGATGATGATAATGTCATTAGCCTTGCAGAATGTATGTTAATATATTTCTTATGTAAATAGTGCTTATTGATTGTATTTTTTTCCCCAGACTTCAATTAAACATGAGAGTTTTCTTTTGGTCCCATGGAGCTAATAAAAAATATCTAGCGTGTGTGGCCAAGTTTATATTACACGCTCTTTTGTCAGGAAGCCCAGAGTGATTTTTCCCTTTGGAGAGCAGTAAGTCTAATAAAACAAATGCTTTAATAATGATTCTGAGATTTATACTGTGGGCAGTTTAAAAGCCCCATCAATAACCACACGGATATCAACAAGATTTTACATGCTAGATTTCAGAGCTTACGGAAATATAAAATGCCATGATGAAAATTATTGAGTTAAGCTGTCAAAAAGATAGCCACTTTGTCTACATGTATAGGTTTGAATGCATAATCCAAAAAAACCCACAGATGAGCATATATATATATATATATATATATATATATATATATATATATATATATACTCACTGTATATACAATACACACTGCATATGGCCAACATTTTTACCTTTGGAAGGAGTGGGGAATGGTTAAATCTGCTATAATTTTTTTTTGTGCTCATTTGGGATATTTCCTTTCACTTCCATTGGGAAATTTCCTTCCTAATCTCATTTCAGTGACAACCATATCAATTTAGTATGAATTTGAAAGTATGAATTTTCCATCACTTTCTATCACATTAAAAATAGTCATTAGAAAAACAAAGAGTGAAACAAAAAAATAAAAACGAGGGATACAAATAAATAAAAAAAAACTGTAAGGGATTTTAAAACATTCCAAGCTTTTAACTTACCATTTTGTGGCTTTAAATATAGTTGAGCCATTTAAAGTCTATTGATGAACATATGACAAAATGCTCCCCCCTCACCTGAAGTGCATGTTCTTGTGTGTGCCCCTGCCAGAATCCGCTGTCACTCCCAGAGGAGCAATCGTCCATATTGAAAGTGAACACTTCACCACACTATTACAGCATGGTGCTTCAGATCGCATACTTATATTATGGTCCAATTCTAGTTTTCATAGCAGCAAAGCTTTATATTGATTTTTCTATTTCTAAGTTTAATAAAAATTATGTTTTAACCCTTAATTAACCTATAGTAAATAATTATTTGTGTCTCCCTCACCAATTGGATTCTTGTGTTTTTCTACCTCTTTTTATTATTGCTATTATACTACACAACATTAAAAAAAATACTTTATATGAAAATAAATAGTAGGTTGTATACCAGTAAAATTAATTATGTTTACTAAAAAAAACAAGACAAATCGCAGAAAACCATTTGTAAATTCTATCTGTAGCATCCCAATTCTTAAAATGGGAATCAGAGAATTGTTTTTTGTTTTCTTTTTGGTTTTGCTTTTAACTACATGGGAAATAAATTATTTTTGCAGAGGGTAGTCCCCAAAAAAGCACATCAATTTAAATCACAAGTAATAACAGTTATTGGCAAATCAATACGCTTATACCTGAATTGTGAAAACTGTTCTGGTCATAAGGATTAAATATTATTTTCAACTGTTTTAATGCATATTTATTCTTTGTGCACATCTACCGTGGGTCTGCATCACAGAATATACAGTTACAGCTGACAACTGTTGCTTGATAGCTACTTGATAAAGACACTGTAAAACTATTCACAAGAATAAACATATTACTACACTTAATGTTTTTCCAAAACATTTTTGTGCAACAGCATAAAATATAAATATTTGAAAGGCAAAGCTCTAATTTATATAATTTATATGTGTACCAACTGCACTGTTTACTTGTTACTACACTTATTATTTTTATTTTTATTTTGACCTAAGGCTGTGATTATGCTAGATTAGTTATTTACAGTTTACCTTTAACTGGTTCCCAACCATGCTATAGCCGAAGGACGGCTACAGTGTGGTTGTGAAATCCTGGGACGATGTCCATGGACGTCATTCCAGAACATGCCCCCCTGCGCGCCCCCCAGCAGCGAGCACCTGGCTCCGCCGGTGATTGCTGTGTCCTACGGACACAGCTGATCATGGTATATGGTAAATGGCCAATCACGGTGGCCTTTTACCACGTGATCAGCTGTGTCCACTGACACAGCGATCACCGGGTAAATACAGTTGCCGTTTTTCGGCTGCACTTAAAGTACTGCCGAGAACCGGAAATTGTCAGCGAAGGGATCTGCACTGATGATCAGTGCCCAGCAGTACCACCCACCTGTGCCCAGCAGTGCCGCCCACCTTTACCCATCAGTGCCACCCACCTGTGCCCATCAGTGCCATCCACATGCCCTGCAGTGCCACTCACCTGTGCCCATCAGTGTCACCCACCTGTGCAACTCAGCAGTGCCACCCACCTGTGCCCTCCAGTGCCACCCACCTGTGCCATCAGTGCCACCCACCTGTGCCCAGCAGTGCCACCCATCAGTGTCGCCGATCAGTGCTGCCCATCAGTGCCAGCTCATCAATGCAACTTATCAATGCTGCCTATCAGTGCCCATCAGTGCTGCCTATCCATGCCACCTCATCAGTACCTATCAGTGCTGCCTATCCGTGCCCATCAGTGCTACCTATCAGTGCTCATCAGTGCTGCCTATCAGTGCAGCCTCATCAAAAAATTCTGAGTCCTCCCCCACCCCCCTTTACAGTGAGAGCAATAATTCTAGCACCAGACCTCCTCCGTAATACTAAACTGACAACTTATAGGGGGCTTTTGAAGTGTTGCCTATAAAAAATATAGGGTACTCAAGTTTGCCACCATTTCATGGGCGCACACAGATTTAAGGTTTGACATGCTGGGTATCTATTAACTTGGTGCAACTTCATCTTTTATATTTAACCAACAATTCTGATAATTTATTGTGTTTGTTTGCCCTAAAATTCACACAATGTGTTTTTTTACTGAAGTGTTTCCTAGACCTTTGCAGTAATATTGCATGAAATAAACAGTTGGAACTACCACTGTTTCATTTTCTAGGGTGTATGCTTTCAGAAAATATATGTTTTGGGGGTTTTAGGTAATCCACAGGCCTAAAATGATTTTTTAAACATGTGTGCAAAAAAAAGAAATAAAAAGCAAAATTGGTTCTGGCAACAAAAGGGTTTAAGGTTAACAGGTGCTATTGCACCTACTGAGAAAAACTTCACCACACACCTGCTCCCTTCTGCCCTCTTAGTCCTCATGCGCACTGGATGTTTTTATAGTTGTTGTTTTTGGCTTATGATGTTTTTTTCTACAGCCAGTAAACCCCCCAGCATGCTATCCTATACAGTCAGGTCCATAAATATTGGGACATCGACACAATTCTAACATTTTTGGCTCTATACACCACCACAATGGATTTGAAATGAAACAAACAAGATGTGCTCTAACTGCCGACTGTCAGCTTTAATTTGAGGGTATTTACATCCAAATCAGGTGAACAGTGTAGGAATTACAACAGTTTGCATATGTGCCTCCCACTTGTTAAGGGACCAAACGTAATGGGACAATTGGCTTCTCAGCTGTTCCATGGCCAGGTGTGTGTTATTCCCTCATTATACCAATTACAATGAGCAGATAAAAGGTCCAGAGTTCATTTCAAGTGTGCTATTTGCATTTGGAATCTGTTGCTGTCAACTCTCAAGATGAGATCCAAAGAGCTGTCACTATCAGTGAAGCAAGCCATCATTAGGCTGAAAAAACAAAACAAACCCATCAGAGAGATAGCAAAAACATTAGGCATGGCCAAAACAACTGTTTGGAACATTCTTAAAAAGAAGGAATGCACCGATGAGCTCAGCAACACCAAAAGACCCGGAAGACCACGGAAAACAACTGTGGTGGATGACCGAAGAATTCTTTCCCTGGTGAAGAAAACACCCTTCACAACAGTTGGCCAGATCAAGAACACTCTCCAGGAGGTAGGTGTATGTGTGTCAAAGTCAACAATCAAGAGAAGACTTCACCAGAGTGAATACAGAGGGTTCACCACAAGATGTAAACCATTGGTGAGCCTCAAAAACAGGAAGGCCAGATTAGAGTTTGCCAAACGACATCTAAAAAAGCCTTCACAGTTCTGGAACAACATCCTATGGACAGATGAGACCAAGGTCAACTTGTACCAGAGTGATGGGAAGAGAAGAGTATGGAGAAGGAAAGGAACTGCTCATGATCCTAAGCATACCACCTCATCAGTGAAGCATGGTGGTGGTAGTGTCATGGCATGGGCATGTATGGCTGCCAATGGAACTGGTTCTCTTGTATTTATTGATGATGTGACTGCTGACAAAAGCAGCAGGATGATTTCTGAAGTGTTTCGGGCAATATTTTCTGCTCATATTCAGCCAAATGCTTCACAACTCATTGGACGCCGCTTCACAGTGCAGATGGACAATGACCCAAAGCATACTGCAAAAGCAACCAAAGAGTTTTTTAAGGGAAAGAAGTGGAATGTTATGCAATGGCCAAGTCAATCACCTGACCTGAATCCGATTGAGCATGCATTTCACTTGCTGAAGACAAAACTGAAGGGAAAAGGCCCCAAGAACAATCAGGAACTGAGACAGTTGCAGTAGAGGCCTGGGAGAGCATCACCAGGGATGAAACCCAGCGTCTGGCGATGTCTATGCATTCCAGACTTCAGGCTGTAATTGACTACAAAGGATTTGCAACCAAGTATTAAAAAGTGAAAGTTTGATTTATGATTATTATTCTGTCCCATTACTTTTGGTCCCTTAACAAGTGGGAGGCACATATGCAAACTGTTGTAATTCCTACACCGTTCACCTGATTTGGATGTAATTAAAGCTGACAGTCTGCAGTTAAAGCACGTCTTGTTCGTTTCATTTCAAATCCATTGTGGTGGTGTATAGAGCCAAAAATGTTAGAATTGTGTTGATGTCCATGCTCACATAAACTGTAATCAACGTTTTTTGACTGGGACGTTTTTTTGGCTGCAGAAAAAACCCAGGACTAGTGGGTCTCTAGAGGAGTTTTTTAGCTGTAAAAACACTCTAATACTGAAAAATGTGGCAAAACGATGTAAAATGCAGCAAACCGGTGTTTGGGGGTAAAAAAAACACAAAAAATGTAAAAGTGGAGAAACACGGGAAAACGCCGCTAATTGCGGCAAAACGCCGCTAAAAGTTAATGCAAAAATGCTAAAAAACGTTACCAGTGTTATCAAAACGCCCAGTGTGCATGAGGACTTCACAGAACTCTGTTATTGTCCCTCAATGCATCACTTTCTGTGAATTATTATTATTATACAGGATTTATATAGCGCCAACAGTTTACGCAGCGCTTTACAATATAAGGGGGATAGTACAATTACAAAACAGTTCAGTACAGAAGGAATTGGAGGGCCCTGCTCATGGAGCTTACAATCTAAAGGAATCTAAAGGATTGGGAAGGGTTTCTGTCATTTAGCTGCTGTACTCCAGTTCACAGACCACACTGGATTGTGGGGCGAGGAGAGAGGGGGAAGAGTCAATTACGGGGGTGTGTGGAAGTTATTCAGTGTCTGCACAGCAGCCGGATCACTTCCATATGACAGCCGACAGTTGGATTGTCAAATTTACACATACAGTGTCTGTAAGACCACCCAAAGCCAGTAGTAGTAAAAAAGCAAAAGAGTGCAGTAAACGTAAAAGACCAGTGGTAGTAAAAGGGTTAAAGTGGCCATTAGTACTTTATGACAGACTATAGCCTAGTTCAATAGACTTGATAGATCACATTTGATAGCCTATGGCCCTGCTTCCCAGTCTCAATGGGACTTATGATACTGATCTTCTGCTATGGAATTTTAATGGATAGTATGGTGTCTTTAGGCTGAACTGCATGTTGGTAGGGTTATATATGTACTGTAGACATATAAGGCAGAGTTTAGCATATTAAGAGTGCCACTGTGTATTCTTAGTTAGCTTTTGGGGTGCCCCCACCTCATTACTGTCACATCGCCTATTTCATTAACTGGATTTCAGATCTTTCAGTCATGTAGATTCATCAACTTTTTATGAAGGTATGCACAGCCGCTCCCACCAACCATTGCCTACCATCCATTGGCCTGCATTGTACAAAGATTCATAGAGATTCACAGGGACCCAGTGATGACTTCCTTGGGTTTAAAATAAACTTTATAATGAAAATGAAAAGGGTTTATTTAAAAGTGTTATTATCATGTTAATGAAGGAGGATGAACCAGGTAAGGCAAAATATAAGCAAATTAAAGTGTTACTAAACCCAGGACCCTGCATTCACTATATCTGGTCTCCAATAGTACACACAACATGGAAATGCAATTATTTTAGTAAATATACACTGCAAAATACCTTTTCTCATCAGCAGTTAGAGCAGTCTTGTGACTTCTATCAGTGTTCAGCAGAGCACTGGTTAAAGCTTGTAGGAGTTTTCTCTAGGAGGATGTAGAGCCCCTGACCTCTGTCTGGGCAGTGTTTATTGGTCTTGTGCTGATCACATGCACTCTTCCAAGAAAAATAAAAACTTCTCTAGCAATACACACCAAACTGAGCATGTGCAGAGTGGCTCCACACAATATGTTTTATCAGGAGATAATAGGGAGACACTGGAAGAAGGGAGGATTAGAGCAGTCAGGATCAAACATCCATTTTACACAATGCAAAGGATTAACCCCTTAGGTTCCACAGTGAGTATAACAAGCATGCTATACTGCACATACAGACTGATTTTACTGTTGTGGGTTTAGTAACACTTTAACCACTTGCCTTCTGGGCACTTTTACCCCCTTCCTGCCCTATTTCAGCTTTCAGCACTGTTACACTTTGAATGACAATTGCGCGGTCATGCAACACTGTACCCATATGAAATTGTTATCATTTTCTTGAGACAGAGCTTTCTTTTGGTAATATTTAATCACCTCTTGTTTTTTTTATTTTTTGCTAAACAAACCAAAAAATTTTGAAAAAAAAAGTTTTTTTTCTTAGTTTCTGTTATAGAAATTTTGTCAATAAATGATTTTTCTCCTTCACTGATGTGCACTAATGAGGCTGCAGTGGTGGGCACTGATAGGCTGCACTGATGGGCACTGATAGGTGGCACTGATGAAGAGGCACTGGTAGGTGGCACTGATGGGCATTGACAGGCATCACTGATGGACACTGAAAGGCAGCACTCATATATGGCACTGATAGGCAGCACTGATAGGTGGCACTGATAGGCGGCACTGACTGGCACTGATAGGCGGAACTGACTGGCACTGATAGGCGGAACTGACTGGCAATGTTAGGTGGCACTGACTGGCACTGTTATGCAGCAGTGATGCACATTGATAGGTGGAACTGACTGGCACTGATAGGTGGCGCTGACTGGCACTGATAGGCGGCACTGATTGGCAGCACTGATCGGCGGCACTGACTGGCATTGATAGGTGACACTGACTGGCAATGATAGGTAGCACTGAAAGGCAGCTCAGAAGGGCACTGATATGTGGCATTGATGTGGCACTGGTGGGCACTGGCAGGTGGCATTGATGGGCATTGACAGGTGGCATTGATGGGCACTGACAGGTGGCACTGCTGGGGCTACACTGATCATCAGGGCACACCCTCTTAGGAATGCCGATTACCGACTCTCCTCTCCTCGTGAGGAGAGAAATGCCGATTGCCGATGCATTTTCTTATTTACATGCGATCAGCTGTGATTGGACACAACTGATCACATGACAGAGCCGAAGTCTTTGGCTGTTTCCATTGATTGGTGATCCGCTGTGTCCCAGGGACACAGCGCAGCACCGATCGCCACACTGCGTGCCACCGGGGGTGCGCACGCGCGGTTAGAGTGGGAGGCCGTCATATGACGGCCTCCCAGAACGAGAGAACCACCTTGAGCCCGTCATTTCCTTATATGGCAGGCGGGAGGCGGTTAAACTTCAGATTTACGTTTGAGGTGGACAGTGGGTACAAAAATTACAAAACAGTCAGACGCCATGAATGGCCTATTTTGCCAGAGCTTATTGTACGCCTGTTAAATTATCACTTCAACTAATCAGGAGGAAGGGCGGACTGACAACTCATGGGGCCCCCGGGCAATAGGGGATCATGGGGCCCCTGTGTCCTTGTCCAAACTCAAAAAAGCCTATGAAAAAGGTACCAGGGGCATCTCATGGGGCCCCCTACTGACCCCGGGCCCTCGGGCAGTGCCCGAGTTTCAAAATGGTCAGTCCGCCCCTGATCATGAGCTAATAGTATTTTGGTCTACATCCCCTATGTGTCATGATTATGGACAAATAAAACCCTGCTCAACAAACCTACTGTACGTGAATTTGTAAAGCTGTATTTCATGATTGTTATTATTTGTTTGCATATGGGATATAGAGAGTTTTCTTTTGTTGGATTTGCATTAAGTGTATTCATATTTCTGACGCTTGCCTTAGTCAAATAAATGCTCAGTACTTTATGAACAAATCCAAGTAGGTGGTGATCTAAAGTCCCTTTATTGTCTTTTCAGGTAGCTCACATATCATCTTGTCTTCACTTCACAGTATGAGCTTGCAATAAACTATAAACACAACACTGGTGAGTTCTGGATAATAAAAGTAAATGTCTCTCAACTGGCACAGATGAGCTTAAAATGCTTATTGTTATTAATGACACTTCTCTGGAGTATAATGTCATCGGCAAGTTATAAAGAACAAGGGCTTCACTACTTTAAAATGATGTGTTCTTAGCGCAGAGATTTATCCTAGAAGGAAATTGCAAACATATTTCCTAGCAGATATTCCACATGCATTTATCATTGAAAATGGATTATGCTAGTCAGCCTGCAAGTATTATACAGGGAAGGGAGTAGTACTGAATCAAGAGCATTAACATGTTACTCTAGACAGCTTCTGTGACAAAAGTCATATTAATGGGTAACTCATTTATAAGTTTGGAACAACATAGGTAAGCTTTTATAATAATACTGTATATACAGGTCTTTTAACACTTGTTAGGAAGTGAGGCCAATATTTCACATAAATACTTTACTATCAACTCACTTTATTTTCTTTACGGTCCCCTGTCAAATTAAAAACAGGCAAGGTACCAGTGATGACAAGGCCCAACTCCTGCAATCAGAAACAAGAACATTTGTTATTTACAGTAATTCAAAAATCTAAAATAACATACAGGGGTTGATTTACTAAAACTGGAGAGTGAAAAATCTGGTGCAGCTCAGATACCAATCGGCTTCCAGGTTTCTTTTAGTCAAAGCTTTATTGAACAAGCAGAAGTTAGAAGCTGATTGGATACCATGCAATGCTGCACCATATTTTGCACTCTCCAGTTTTAGTAAATCAACCCACAGTATTAATCATTTAGTATTTATTTATTTCCAGTATTTATTAGGCAAAGCTTTACTGAGCATAAGAAATCATTCACATTAGTCTCTAACCCTGAAGGTGTTAATAATCCAATGCCCCTACCATGAGATGTGTGAGGAATGCAGAGTAACCAGAAGACATGCACTCAAACACACTGCACCTGCTGTTTCTAGACATTATTTCTCATGTTACTTAGTAACTGGTTGTTAAGGAAAACAATGCACTGACAGGAATTACTATTTGTGAGGACTTGAAATTAGCTTGTTAAGCAGATAAAAGGACATAAAAACATAATAATACATAATATACATTTGGGGTGGCACAGTGGTGACGTGGTTAGCAATTCTGCCTAGCAGCACTACCTGCCTGCAGTTTGCATTTTCTCCCTGTGCCTTTGTGGGTTTCCTCCAGGTACTCCGGTTTCCTCCCACGCTCCAAAGACATGCTGGTAGGTTAATTGTCTCATGTCTAAATTGGCCCTAGTATGTGTATGTATGAATGTAAATTAGGGACCTTAGATTGTAAGCTCCTTGAGGGTTAGGGACTGTACATATTGTACATGTGAATGTACAATAAATGTAAAGCACTGTGTAAATTGGCAATGCTATATAAGTAACTGTAAAATATAAATAAAATAATAAATACTTAAGATTAAAACAATTTGCATGAAAATTGCAATGTATGACTTTGTTGCCTAGAACATTTTTGGTAAGCGTTTACAATTTTTTGTATATATTGTATTTTTTGTAGGGCTGCCTCATATTTCACTGCCTCTTCTTCGTGTACAGCAAGGCTAACTGACCTTCTATTCCTCCTGGGTCCTTGCAGTGCAGTGTACCATCATTTTCATAATTGTATTGATGTTTGGTGAATTAAGGAGACCCTTTCACCAGACGATTCATTTCACCAACAATTTTTTACAAGATTTTATGTTATGTCATTTATCTATAAAAGACTCCCTTGTGAAGCCTTCAAAAATGCCTGAGAGTGCTAATGGGCATCACCATCTTCGATGTATAGAAAAAAAACTTCAGCGCAAAAGGTACCTCCATACAAATGTGCAGCTAGCATGTAATGTGTTCCCACATATAAAAAATACATAAATAGTGTAAAATTCTGCTGGGCATCACCATCTTCAATGTGCTGTCAGCAGTCCCCACAAACTCAGAGCTGTCACCCAAGAGACACACTATAGTACTCCATTCACTCTTCAACCAGCATCAACATACATGTTTATGTAGAGAGGTAAAGGAAGTCCTAAATAGGCCAATACAGACAGCAATTATACACTCCCAGAAGAGAAGGCAATGGCGTACAAAGACGGAGAAGGAACTGTGGCTGCACTAGGGAAACAACTGTCTCTGGAGTGGTTGAATTCCCTTGAAAGTTCAAAGGCCCATTGCAAATAAAAAAATAGGGTTAAGAAAATATGCCGCAAGCAAGAATTCAGAAAACCTGAGCTGCCTGTACATTGCCCACAATTGCTTCAGTCGGAGACACAATCCCTTTTAAGCTGCATTGATGAGGAGAAATGGGGGCAAGCTTTCATTCACGACTGCCTGTGTAGTACAGCTCATAAGCAGTACAGACCCTTCAACCTCATTCACTTTGGTTTGTTCAAAGTACCAGTTGCACACAATGGGAGAGCTTGCACGTCAAAGAAAAGTTGTTACCTATTCTGCCACTGTAGTAAACATTTAGAATGAAATTCTGCAGTAGAATGTGTATGTAAGGCAATAATCTATATGGATTTAACTATCTCATGTTAAAAATTGATAAACTATGAAGACCTTTACACTTTTTGTGAATAAAGTACATGTAAAGTAATTTTATTTTTGTTTTGGATAGAGTAAGGAAGAGCTTGGTCAAGTCCTTTTTGATGTCTGCAACCCCATGGGGGGGGGGGGGGGGGATTTACTATTCTTTTTTGTTCCTGAGATCATTTTCACTGAGATAAGAGAAAATCCAAAAAAGCTGTGAATTCTGTCTATTTTGGAGACATTTATTTTAATTTCCTGTTGCATCTTCAGGACAGGAAGTAAAAGAAAATCTCCCCAGATGGACATACAGTTGTGGCCAAAATTATTCAACCCCCAATGCTGTAAAGGGGTTTAGGGACTATAGTGTACATTTGGAATTGTATTCAGAATCAAATCCTACAAGGACGTTGTAACTACCCAAATGCAACTAAAATGACATCAATTGTTTATGTAATACAGTAGTAAATGGTTCTTATGTGGTTTCTTCATTGCCACAATTATTCAACCCCTTAAAGACTACCACTCTGAAGAACAGAGGTTCATACAGGTGCTTTCCATCAGGTATTGAAAACACCTGTGGATGTCACCGAGCAGCAATCAAGCATAATAAGCACCAATTAGGCAGCTTTAAAATGACTGTGATACTCAGCTCCTTCTAGACATTTACTGGTGTGGTTACAAACATGGTGAAGGCAAGAGAATGGTCCAGGAAGACAAGAGAAGAGGTGATTTCTCTTCACAGGAAGGGCAATGGCTATAAGAAGATTGCAAAGATGTTAAACATACCAAGAGACACCTTAGGAAGCATCATTCGCAAATTCAAGGCAAAGGGCACTGTTGAAACGCTACCTGGTCGTGGCAGAAAGAAGATGCTGACTTCGACTGCTGTGCGCTACCTGAAGCGTAGAGTGGAGAGAAGTCCCCGTGTGACTGCTGAGGAACTGAGAAAAGATTTGTCAGATGTGGGTACAGAAGTTTCAGCCCAGACAATAAGACGCACACTGCGTAATGAAGGCCTCCGTGCCAGAACTCCCAGGCGTACCCCCTTGCTGTCTCCAAAGAATAAGAAGAGTCGACTGCAGTATGCCAAAAGCCATGTGGACAAACCACAAAAGTTGTGGGATAGTGTTCTGTGGACTGATGAAACAAAATTAGAACTGTTTGGGCCCATGGATCAACGCTATGTTTGGAGGAGGAAGAACAAGGCCTATGATGAAAAGAACACCTTGCCTACTGTGAAGCATGGTGGAGGGTCAATCATGCTTTGGGGCTGTTTTGCTTCTGCAGGTACAGGGAAGCTTCAGCGTGTGCAAGGTACCATGAATTCTCTTCAGTACCAGGAGATATTGGATGGAAACGTGATGCAGTCCGTCACACACCTGAGGCTTGGGAGACGTTGGACCTTTCAACAGGACAATGATCCCAAGCATACCTCCAAGTCCACTAGAGCATGGTTGCAGAGGAAAGGCTGGAACATTTTGGAGTGGCCATCGCAGTCACCAGACTTAAATCCGATTGAGAACCTCTGGTGGGACTTAAAGAAAGCAGTTGCAGTGCGCAAGCCTAAGAATGTGACTGAACTGGAGGCCTTTGCCCATGAAGAATGGGCGAAGATACCCGTAGATCGCTGCAAGACACTTGTGTCAAGCTATGCTTCACGTTTAAAAGCTGTTATAACTGTAAAAGGATGCTGTACTAAGTACTAAGATTGAATGTCACTTGGGGGTTGAATAAAACTGATAATGCTGTGAGCACAGAAAAGACATTTGTGGTTATTTCATTATAACTGTTATGTTATATTTGTCTGACCTACAAGTGCCTCTTTAATGTAAATGTAAGCAAGATGACTGAATGATCAAAAGCAATGTCAAACTGGCCAAAACACTCAATTTCAGTGGGGGTTGAATAATTTTGGCCACAACTGTAGATGGCAAAAAAAGTTCCTAATAGCAGTTTTAAACCTTCCGTACTTTAACTGACCATCTGACCATTTCCCATACTGCTCCAACATCTGGCAATGAGAATGGTATTGCCAGATATCTTAGGGTTTACTGCAAATCACAACATGCTAGTAGCTCTCAGGCTATTGCCTGGTCTCGTACCATAAAAACTCTATGGTTTTGATTGGCAGTTTATCCCTTCAAACCTTTCATGTACAATCGTAGCTGCCCTCTCCAGCTATAAAAAGGGTTACCAAGGTCTGAATCATTCTGCAAGGAGTAGCTCATAATTTATTTAGCTATATCATTAAAACAGCAGCTATAATTAATCATGTATTTCTCTGTACGATCATTGAGATTTATACAGTTAGGCAAAGCACATGCTTCCTGGCTCCATAAAAGTGCCTAATGGCTTCTAGATCTGATTGACTGACTCATGAAATTTACATTTGTATGTCCACCCCCCAATAATAAGTGTAAATTTCATGAGAAGCTTATAAGGACCTAGCCCTATATACAGAATTTAGTTTTCTGCTTTTTTTTTTTACAACACTTTTATGTCATTAAAACAGCCACATATATTTCTATAAAAATATAGCTGCCTACAGTATGTATCACAAATATAAAATTATTCTATTAAATGTGCCCTTTTGCATATAATATGGAGATGTCATAGACATCTCTATTGTACTTGCAAAAGTGGAGTTGTTTGAAATGTGGAAAGCCTCACATCACATGTCTACATCCACATCATGTATATATTAACCTAAGAAGATATCTAAAACCAGAATTTTAAATATGGATATATACAATGTACCTACATTGGCTACAGAAACAGTAGTCTCATCTTCAACACTTAATATCGCTTAATGGTTTGCTGTAAAACAAATAAAGCTCAGCATAACATCCTCCAGGTTTCCAGTAACAAAATGCTCACTAAAAAGGTCTGGGCAATGAACTTCTGGTCATTTAAAGGGGAGAAGATATAACAAATTGTTCCATTAAGCATTTTCTGCGCTGTATCCTGTGTCAGATGCACATGCTGCGACACTTTACTGTAAGTCTAGAGAGATTTGAAAACATGCAAAAGATACAACTATTTGTAGTGAGACCTTAGACTTGAGCAAGGGAACAGCACAATACATGCTTTTGTAATGCTTCCAAATACTAGGATGTCCGGTACAAAGACCAGAAAGATAAGACATAGCTGAATCTTACATCAGAAAGACATGAAAACATTACCAACATCCAGAAAAAGGAATCAGCAGAAAACAAAGGAACTGAAAAACATTTGTTATGGTGTAAATTTTCTGCTCTTCACTAACTGTCAAAGAATACTTTTTCTAGGGTATTTGAGAAATATACAGTGTGTGTGTGTATATATATATATATATATATATATTTATATATAAACTGCTCAAAAAAATTAAAGGAACACTTTGAAGGCACATCAGGTCTCAATGGGGGAAAATATCATGCTGGATATCTATACTGATATGGACTGGGTAATGTGTTAGGAACGTAAGGATGCCCCATCGTTTTATGGAAATGAAAACTATTAATCTAGAGAGAGGACTGAATTCAAAAACACCCCGAAAATCAAAGTGAAAAAATGATGCAGAAGGTTAGTCCATTTTGCTGAAATTTCATTGCAGCAACTCAAAATGGTACTCAGTAGCTTGTATGGTCCCCACGTGCTTGCATGCATGCCTGACAATGTTGGGTCATGCTTTTAATGAGATGACGGATGGTGTCCTGGGGCATTTCCTCCCAGATCTGGACCAGGGCATCACTGAGCTCCTGGACAGACTGAGGTGCAATCTAGAGGTGTTGGATAGACTAAAACATGATAACGCAGAGGTGTTCTATTGGATTTAGGTCATGCGAGTGTGGGAGACATTCAATGGTATCAATTCCTTCATCCTCCAGGAACTGCCTGCATGCTCTCGCCACATGAGGTTGGGTATTGTCATACACTAGGAGGAACCCATGACCCACTGCAACAGCGTAGGGTCTGACAATGGGTCCAAGGGTTTCATCCCGATACTTAATGGCAGTCAGGGTACCATTGTCTAGCCTGTAGAGATCTGTGTGTCCCTCCATGCATATTCCTCCCCAAACCATCACTGACCCACCACCAAAACAGTCATGCTGAACGATGTTACAGGCAGCATAATGTTCTCCACAGCTTCTCCAGACCCTTTCATGTCTGTCACATGTGGTCTGGGTGAACCTTCTCTCATTTGTGAAAGCAGAGGGCACCTGCCAATTCTGGTGTTCAATGGCAATGCCAATCAAGCTCTATGGTGCTGGGCAATGAGCACAGGGCCCACTAGAAGACGTTGGGCCCTCAGGCCACCCTCAGGAAGTCTGTTTCTGATTGTTTGGTCAGAAACATTCACACCAGTGGCCTGCTGGAGGTCATTTTGTAGGGCTATGGCAGTGCTCATCCTGTTCCTCCTTGTACAAAGGAGCAGATAATGGTACTGCTGATGGGATAAGGACCTTCTACAGCCACATTACCCAGTCCATATCAGTATAGATATCCAGCATGCTATTTTCCCCCATTGAGATCTGATGTGTTTTCAAAGTGTTCCTTTATTTTTTTGAGCAATATATATATATATATATATATATATATATATATATATATATACATACACACATTGTACATTCAAATCAGGCCCTAACCCTCAAAGAGAGTACAATCTAAGGTCTCTAACCCACATTCATACATGCACATACTACGGCCAATTTAGACAGAAGCCAAATAACCTACCAGCATGTCTTTAGAGTGCGGGAGGAAGCTAGAGTACCCAGAGGAAACCCACAGAGGCACAGGGAGAATATGCAAACTCCAGGCAGGTGGTGCTATTGTTGGGATTTGAACCAATCATCCTAATGCTTCTGAGGCGGAAGTGCTAACCATTTAGTCACTGTGCTGCCCAATATTTTCCATATTATTCCATGGATATTCCATCAGTACATCTTGAATAAGCTGAGTGTGTAGAAAAATAGCACCCTATATATTTTTTGTACACTTCTGTAGTTTGATTATTAAATCCTGGGGATCGGTTTGTTGCCACAAAGTTAAAGTTTCATGAATGAAGTCATATGAACCAGTAATCCTATTGTCAGTTCAAAGATGAACTGACCCTGTTATGTTTTGCACATTTTTCTTTTATGCATTTGAACTTGTTTCATCGGCTTATTTCTATAGAACATGTGTCTTGCTCAAACTTCTTAAAACCTGTTAAAACTTCAATAAAAAATGGATGTAAAGCTGTACTGATACAGTATATTTGGGGACATAATTGCTTACACCAGACATTGGAAACTTTCTTCATTCGCATATAGTCTGTGATTAAGCCATTTTGCATGTTATCCATACATTAACTCTACCCTATGTGCATTTTTAGAATGTGTTTTGTTCTTACCAAAGCATCCAAATAAACATTTGTCCACTGTACTTGCTTTGCTTTTTCTCTCGCCAAAACCATTGGTCTTCCAAGGACATCTAAATATTCCTGTCAAAGAGAAAAATTATTTCAGTAATAAAGCTAGCTTTTGTTTAAACAAAGACAGCCATTTTATTGTAAATAAACCATAGCTTTCATATACATTAATTAATAGTACGAAATTGCTAAAAAATGTCATCTTAATGCGAAGTTTCACTTGAAAAAAAAACTGTAGCTGCTGATTTTTAAAATACAGACACTTACCTGTTCAGCTGTGTCCTCCCCACTGCTGGTTTCACCAGCCTTCTTCTCTACCCGGCATCTTCAGTGTAGGCACCTGGCTGTTACAGCTTGTGGCTTTACAGCTGGGTGCCCACTGCGCATGCACGTGTAGCGCTGCGCTTTGTGAAAGGGCCCGTAGTCTTCTGAGACCTATTACATGTCCCATAAGACTACTGGGAAGGAGGGGGGAGGACAACTTCACCTCCCGATGACCTTAAGTGATCGCAGCAGGAGTGGGAGCTGATACCTGTCAAATTTGGGTACCTGCTCCCCCCCCCACACTCCCCAAAGGTGCCAATCCTTAATGGGAAGCGGGGGACAAAGGCTTAAAGCGAAACTTCCCCTTTTGGGTGGAGCTCCGCTTTAATGCTGCTTTTTTTTAAATCGAACATTTTTCAGGAATTAACAGCATTCTATGAAAATGCAGATCTCCACAAGACAAGTTTCAGTAGACAACCCATATCCTTTCCATATGAAGATGGCTGTTTACTGAAGCAGACATCTGTCAGGCAGCGCATCCACAATTATTCCAATAATTTAACAACTGGATTTAGGTCATATGGGTAGTCTAGCCCCATCCTTTTTCCAACCACAGAGTAGGTTTTATGCATCAGTCAACATAGCTTTGTACTGAAGTTCCAGCATTTACCAAGTAGCTGTGAAAGCTTAATGTTGAGTGGACAGGTTTAATATAGTAAAATTTAAGCATATATATATATATTTTTTATAAAAATGGGCAAGGTTTAGTCCAACTTTAAGATCACAAAAGGAAAGCTGTGCACGATCCTGACTGGCACACTTGGCTACTTCATTTTCCAAGCTTTGTACTGTGTATTATATACACCACATGCATTACTGTCATTAATTGACTCATGTTTATCACTAAAGAAACAGTAAGTATTATATCCTAATGTATCTGATTAGCAGTTCCATTAAAAAGTTGAATAAGCCATTGAAGTCTTACTAGTGTCAGAGTGTTTATATTACTGCAGCTGCTCACAATTAATGTAGCAAGTAGAACTTTAGGTCAAACTGGGCAGCTGTGTTTAAAATTTACAAAAACATTATTTACACTCTAAATAGCCTATTATATTGGACACACATGTGCTGCTATCACGGCCTATTAGAAACACTTTCTTAATCCTGTTATTAAGAAACATGGTAAAAAAATATTTCTTGAGTATAGTCTAAATAGTAGGCATCTAAATGTGAAAAGAATAGCATGTTGCATGATGTTCAATCATTCATTCACATATATTTACAAGACATATCACAGATTATATTTGTTCAAAGCTGATTTTTTGCTATTGTATTTGACATTTAGAACTTAAAAATTGTGCAATACTAACTAAAGATTAATTAGGAGTCTCCACATTGTAAACAAATGTTTATGCCTATCATTGGATTTACATTATATAAAGCATGCCTCTCTGGTTCTTTTATGTTTGTCAAGTAATTTGGATAAAATCTTCATCTACATCTGCTAGTACTGCGCTGTATTTCCACTTCATTCTGTTGTAATGTACAACTATTTTTAATTCATTGTGATATAAATATTTTACTAAGGGTCATAAGAGAAGTTGAAATAAACATTGCCACAAAAAATGATATATTAGTAAAGTGTAGACTTCAGGTTGATACAGCACACACTGGTTGATTACTGTTCTTCACGTCACAGGCTACAAGCTTTCTTTAGACTGAATATAGCAGACAGATTTTCACTAATTCACTAATTTCACAATTTAAGAGAAGAATTAATCTTCTCTTTAACATTACTATTAGAGATGAGCGAATCGAAGTATCCGAAGTGGAATTCGAGTCGAATATCGGAAAAATTTCGATTCGTGCCGAATCCGAAAAACAGCCTAATTCGGACGCGCGAATCGAAATTTTTCCGAAAATGGCGGCTGACATGTGCGGCGACGGAGCGGGGATGTCGGGGAAGGCGCGCAGACAAGGCGCGCTGCCCCATAATGCATTCCTCAACGACATGTGATCGCATCAGCCAATCAGCAGCCAGCCAGCCAGCACTGTGTAATGGTCGAGGTATATATAGCGGCCATTTTGGAAATCTTCATTTGCCTGCAGTCATTGAACAGAGGCAGACCGCTCTGTACTAGGGACAGGGACAGAGTTAGGGTCACAGAAACGAGAATTGGGGACAGAGAGAAGTTACTTAGGGACAGAGAACCATTACTCAGGGACACAGACTTGTTAATGAGGGCCACAGAATCGTTATTTAGGGACAAAGAAACGCTAGTTAGGGCCACAGAATTCATACTCAGGGACAGACAGAATTGTTACTCAGTGCCAGAGAATTGTTACTTAGGGCCACAGAAACGTTATTAGGGCCACAGAATTTTTACTCAGGGACAGACAGAATTGTTACTGAGTGCCAGAGAATTGTTACTCAGGGACAGACAGAATTGTTACTGAGTGCCAGAGAATTCTTACTCAGGGCCACAGAATTCATTCTCAGGGACAGACAGAATTGTTACTCAGGGACAGACAGAATTGTTACTGAGTGCCAGAGAATTGTTACTCAGGGACAGACAGAATTGTTACTGAGTGCCAGAGAATTGTTACTCAGGGACAGACAGAATTGTTACTGAGTGCCAGAGAATTGTTACTCAGGGACAGACAGAATTGTTACTGAGTGCCAGAGAATTGTTACTCAGGGACAGACAGAATTGTTACTGAGTGCCAGAGAATTGTTACTCAGGGACAGACAGAATTGTTACTGAGTGCCAGAGAATTGTTACTCGCACAGACACAAAATTGTTACTTGCACAGACACAGAATTGTTACTCGCGCAGACACAGAATTGTTACTCAGGGCCACAGAATTCATACTCAGGGACAGACAGAATTGTTACTGAGTGCCAGAGAATTGTTACTCAGGGACAGACAGAATTGTTACTGAGTGCCAGAGAATTGTTACTCAGGGACAGACAGAATTGTTACTGAGTGCCAGAGAATTGTTACTCGCACAGACACAAAATTGTTACTTGCACAGACACAGAATTGTTACTCGCACAGACACAGAATTGTTACTCAGGGCCACAGAATTCATACTCAGGGACAGACAGAATTGTTACTGAGCGCCAGAGAATTGTTACTCAGGGACAGACAGAATTGTTACTGAGTGCCAGAGAATTGTTACTCAGGGACAGACAGAATTGTTACTGAGTGCCAGAGAATTGTTACTCAGGGACAGACAGAATTGTTACTGAGTGCCAGAGAATTGTTACTCGCACAGACACAAAATTGTTACTTGCACAGACACAGAATTGTTACTCGCACAGACACAGAATTGTTACTCAGGGCCACAGAATTCATACTCAGGGACAGACAGAATTGTTACTGAGTGCCAGAGAATTGTTACTCAGGGACAGACAGAATTGTTACTGAGTGCCAGAGAATTGTTACTCAGGGACAGACAGAATTGTTACTGAGTGCCAGAGAATTGTTACTCGCACAGACACAAAATTGTTACTTGCACAGACACAGAATTGTTACTCGCGCAGACACAGAATTGTTACTCAGGGCCACAGAATTCATACTCAGGGACAGACAGAATTGTTACTGAGTGCCAGAGAATTGTTACTCAGGGACAGACAGAATTGTTACTGAGTGCCAGAGAATTGTTACTCAGGGACAGACAGAATTGTTACTGAGTGCCAGAGAATTGTTACTCGCACAGACACAAAATTGTTACTTGCACAGACACAGAATTGTTACTCGCACAGACACAGAATTGTTACTCAGGGCCACAGAATTCATACTCAGGGACAGACAGAATTGTTACTGAGCGCCAGAGAATTGTTACTCAGGGACAGACAGAATTGTTACTGAGTGCCAGAGAATTGTTACTCAGGGACAGACAGAATTGTTACTGAGTGCCAGAGAATTGTTACTCAGGGACAGACAGAATTGTTACTGAGTGCCAGAGAATTGTTACTCAGGGACAGACAGAATTGTTACTGAGTGCCAGAGAATTGTTACTCGCACAGACACAAAATTGTTACTTGCACAGACACAGAATTGTTACTCGCACAGACACAGAATTGTTACTCAGGGCCACAGAATTCATACTCAGGGACAGACAGAATTGTTACTGAGTGCCAGAGAATTGTTACTCAGGGACAGACAGAATTGTTACTGAGTGCCAGAGAATTGTTACTCAGGGACAGACAGAATTGTTACTGAGTGCCAGAGAATTGTTACTCGCACAGACACAAAATTGTTACTTGCACAGACACAGAATTGTTACTCGCACAGACACAGAATTGTTACTCAGGGCCACAGAATTCATACTCAGGGACAGACAGAATTGTTACTGAGTGCCAGAGAATTGTTACTCAGGGACAGACAGAATTGTTACTGAGTGCCAGAGAATTGTTACTCAGGGACAGACAGAATTGTTACTGAGTGCCAGAGAATTGTTACTCGCACAGACACAAAATTGTTACTTGCACAGACACAGAATTGTTACTCGCGCAGACACAGAATTGTTACTCAGGGCCACAGAATTCATACTCAGGGACAGACAGAATTGTTACTGAGTGCCAGAGAATTGTTACTCAGGGACAGACAGAATTGTTACTGAGTGCCAGAGAATTGTTACTCAGGGACAGACAGAATTGTTACTGAGTGCCAGAGAATTGTTACTCGCACAGACACAAAATTGTTACTTGCACAGACACAGAATTGTTACTCGCACAGACACAGAATTGTTACTCAGGGCCACAGAATTCATACTCAGGGACAGACAGAATTGTTACTGAGCGCCAGAGAATTGTTACTCAGGGACAGACAGAATTGTTACTGAGTGCCAGAGAATTGTTACTCAGGGACAGACAGAATTGTTACTGAGTGCCAGAGAATTGTTACTCAGGGACAGACAGAATTGTTACTGAGTGCCAGAGAATTGTTACTCAGGGACAGACAGAATTGTTACTGAGTGCCAGAGAATTGTTACTCGCACAGACACAAAATTGTTACTTGCACAGACACAGAATTGTTACTCGCACAGACACAGAATTGTTACTCAGGGCCACAGAATTCATACTCAGGGACAGACAGAATTGTTACTGAGTGCCAGAGAATTGTTACTCAGGGACAGACAGAATTGTTACTGAGTGCCAGAGAATTGTTACTCAGGGACAGACAGAATTGTTACTGAGTGCCAGAGAATTGTTACTCAGGGACAGACAGAATTGTTACTGAGTGCCAGAGAATTGTTACTCAGGGACAGACAGAATTGTTACTGAGTGCCAGAGAATTGTTACTCGCACAGACACAAAATTGTTACTTGCACAGACACAGAATTGTTACTCGCGCAGACACAGAATTGTTACTCAGGGCCACAGAATTCATACTCAGGGACAGACAGAATTGTTACTGAGTGCCAGAGAATTGTTACTCAGGGACAGACAGAATTGTTACTGAGTGCCAGAGAATTGTTACTCAGGGACAGACAGAATTGTTACTGAGTGCCAGAGAATTGTTACTCGCACAGACACAAAATTGTTACTTGCACAGACACAGAATTGTTACTCGCACAGACACAGAATTGTTACTCGCACAGACACAGAATTGTTACTCAGGGCCACAGAATTCATACTCAGGGACAGACAGAATTGTTACTGAGTGCCAGAGAATTGTTACTCAGGGACACCTAATCGTTGAATTAAATAGTATGTCAGACAACATGCAGAGGAGTGGCAGAGGAGGCAATGTTTTAGGAGCGAGCAGACGTGGCAGCAGAGGAAGGGGTCGAGGCAGCAGTATTCGCAGCCAGAGGCCAGTGCTCCCGGTGTCATCCAGCGGTCGTGTCTCCACCGACAACCCTGCCGTCATTGATTGGTTGGCTCGGTCGTCTTCCTCTTCCCAGGTCACCTCTGACACCTACAGCCAACGGTCGGTGGGTACGTCAGACACAACCGTTAGTTGGCATGGCCCGGGACCAAGCCCACTGAAATCACGTGTCCTCTACCTGCCCCTGTCCTTTGCTGTTCCCTCACCAAGCGAAGTATCGCATGCTGTGGGCTCAGCCCCACTGTACAGTGAGGAAGAGCTAACAGAGGGCGGTCAGGAACGGGGGGAGACATCGGCCTTTTCAGCAGCCAAGCGAACAAGTACTGGCGAGGAGAGTGGCTCGGTAGCCGGTCTAGAGACAGGTCTGTCTCCTGACCCAGACGCAGCCGAGGGGGCTAGTAGTGAGGCGGAGACCCTACTTGATGATGAGGAGGTTGATCGCACTTGGCAGCCTCGTCGTCATCAGGCAATTTCTTCCGCATCATCAGGAGAAGAGGGTGGCAGCTTGGCAGCGAGCAAAACAGTCGGTGGGTTGCCCAGGAGACAGCAGCAGGGTCGCATCAGTGTCAGTGGAGCCAAACGTCCACGGAGTAGAGCACCAGCTCCACTGCAGCCTACCACCACGGCCAGTAGTGGTGCCGGTGCGCACGGAGGAAGTAGCAGTCAGCCAGTGAAGAGTAGCGGGGGCAAATTTTCCTACTCGGTGGTGTGGCAATTTTTCCTCAAGCCGCCCGAGGAAGTAAACGTAGCCGTATGTCGACTATGTGGCCAGAAATGCAAGCGTGGCCAGGGGGCCCATGTTGGGACTACAGCGTTGCGTCAGCATATGCAGCGTCACCATTCGGTGGCCTGGGAAAACCGTGATAAACATACGGCGGTTCTGCCTGCCCCAGCCCCCGCTCCATCACCCGCTCCGTTACTTGCTCCGTCACCCGACGTCGTCAATCGCCCTCTATCAGCCAGTCAAGGCTCCAACACCTCTGCTGAGGGGAGTTGTCGCTCATTGGCATCTTCCGCTCGTTCAGATGCTCCTTCTCCTGCTACTCCTCTTCTCGGATTCCGTCAACAGTCTTTCTTGGAATCCGTATCCAAGAGACAACAGTTTGCGAGCACGCACCCGACGGTGCAAAAGCTGAACGTCCTCCTGTCCAAGTTGCTGGTGCTGCAGTCCCTCCCTTTCCAACTGGTGGACTCAGCACCTTTCCGAGAAATGATGGCTTGTGCCGCGCCGCGGTGGAGAGTGCCAAGCCGTCATTTCTTTGCCCAAAAGGCAGTGCCAGCCCTGCATTCACATGTAGAAGAGATGGTGGGCCAGTCTTTGAGCATGTCGGTCTCTGCCAAAGTGCACGGCAGCGCCGACGTGTGGAGCTGTAACTACGGTCAGGGACAGTACATGTCATTTACGGCCCACTGGGTGAACGTGGTGCCGGCACAGCCGCACCAGCAACTTGGACAGGTCACGACGCTTTTGCCTCCACGTTTGCACGTCCTTGGTCCAGCAAGCATGTCCGCCTCTACCACCTCTTTTTCCGCCGTGTCCTCAGCCGCCACCCCCGTGCCAAGTCCCATTACCCGACCGGCATATCACATGTGCAGGGCGCAACGGTGTCACGCTGTGCTGCACCTGGTATGCCTTGGCGAACGTAGTCACACAGGGGAGGAACTGCTGAGTGTAATGAACAGAGAAATCGACAGATGGCTGTCTCCGCGCAAACTAAAAATCGGAACCATGTTGACTGACAACGGAAAGAACATGGTGTCTGCTCTGCGTCAAGGAAGGTTGTGCCATGCGCCATGCATGGCTCACGTGTTCAATCTGGTTGTCAAGCGGTTCCTAAAATCCACCATCCCACTGCAAGACATCCTTAAAATGTCACGTAAACTGTGCATGCATTTCAGCCATTCCTACACCGCAAAGAACACCCTCATTGAGCTGCAGCGGCAGAACGGAATTCCACAGCATCGCCTGATCTGCGACGTTGCAACAAGGTGGAATTCAACCCTACACATGTTAGACCGCCTTTACGAGCAGCGAAAGGCCATCACCGATTTCCTGATGTTACAAGCGGATAAAGGTACTCCCCTGTGTAACTTAGATGTCAGCCATTGGCAGCTCATGCGTGACACCTGCCGCTTGCTCAGGCCCTTTGAGGAGGCCACGCTATTCGTGAGTCGGCAGGACTATGGGATGAACGACGTCATTCCTCTGTTGCACGTCCTGGAACAAATGCTGTTAACAATGGCTGGTCAGGGTGCGGTAGACGTGGCGCACAGATCTCAACGCCACATGACCCCTGTGGGGGCAGGACAGGAAGAAGAGGAGGAGGTAGAGGAGGACATTTGTGCTCAGGAATTATTGAGTGAAATGGGTGGTTTTTCCACTCAGCGGACAGGAGTGGAGGAGCAGGAGCATCTGGTAGAGGAGGAGGAGGAGGAGACAGAGGACCCAGACGCACCGTGGCAGTATGCTGTGGAGATGGAGGCAGGGAGTCCCTCGCATTCCTTGGCACAAATGGCCCATAGCATGCTCGGTTGCTTGCGTAGCGACAGCCGAATAATAACCATCAGACAGAGGGATGACTTTTGGCTGTCCACCTTGTTGGACCCTCGCTACCGGTCCAAAATGGTGGCCTTTTTCACACCTGCTGAGAGGGAGGCCAAAATTACGTACTATAAAAACCACCTATGTAGTCAGTTGGTCTCTGCCTTTGTGCGCCATCGTCCATCCTCAGACACTGTGGGCCCTGTGCGCTCGCGTTCCGCTGGCATGGCAGCAGGGGAGGGGTGGGGTGGTAGGAGCAGTGGCAGCTCCACCAGCAGCGGCTGCCTCAGTCTGCAGTCGATGATGAGTAGCTTTCTTCACCAGCGCAGTGAGGAAACTACTAACCAGCCGCAGCAGCAGCAGCAGCATCAGGTGGACCTGGAGCAGGAGCTCAAACAACAGGCTTGGGCCTACTTGGACAGCACCCTGCCAACCGAGGTAGACAATCCCCTTGACTACTGGGCAACGAAACTTGACCTTTGGCCCCAACTAGCTGAATTTGCCCTTGAAAGGCTGTCATGCCCGGCCAGTAGCGTGGCATCGGAGCGCGTGTTTAGTGCGGCAGGAGGTATTGTAACTCCGCGGAGGACACGACTGTCCACCCAAAGTGTGGAGAGACTCACGTTTGTGAAAATGAATCAGGCGTGGATTAGTCTGGATTTCAAACCACCAGTTCCTGACACAACTGACTAAATCCGCCATGAATCATGCCTCAAACATGTGCCACTTTCAGGTCTCCTCACACTGCTGGTGTGTTGAATTTTTTGACATAGGGTGCTGGCAGATTACGGGCCTCCTATAGCTGCTGCCAGGCCCCTAATCTGCCATAGGCCCCTATATACCACCTCCTCCTGCTGCTGCCAGGTCCAGAGTCTCTCATGGGTCCCTGTACGGCCTCCCATTGCTGCTGTCTCCATCGCCACACTCTGCTGCCATGTGCCACTTTCAGGTCTCTTCACACTGCTGGTGTGTTAAATTTTTTGACATAGGGTGCAGGCAGATTACGGGCCTCACATAGCTGCTGCCAGGCCCCTAATCTGCCATGGGCCCCTATATACCACCTCCTCCTGCTGCTGCCAGGTCCAGAGTCTCTCATGGGTCCCTGTACGGCCTCCCATTGCTGCTGTCTCCATCGCCACACTCTGCTGCCATGTGCCACTTTCAGGTCTCTTCACACTGCTGGTGTGTTAAATTTTTTGACATAGGGTGCTGCAAGATAACGGGCCTCACATAGCTGCTGCCAGGCCCCTAATCAGCCATGGGCCCCTATACCGCCTCCTCCTGCTGCTGCCAGGTCCAGAGTCTCTCATGCCATGTGCCACTTTCAGGTCTCTTCACACTGCTGGTGTGTTAAATTTTTTGACATAGGGTGCTGGCAGATTACGGGCCTCCCATAGCTGCTGCCAGGCCCCTAATCTGCCATGGGCCCCTATATACCGCCTCCTCATGCTGCTGCCAAGTCCAGAGTCTGTCATGGTCCCTGTACGGCCTCCCATTGCTGCTGTCTCCATCGCCACACTCTGCTGCCATGTGCCACTTTCAGGTCTCTTCACACTGCTGGTGTGTTTAATTTTTTGACATAGGGTGCAGGCAGATTACGGGCCTCACATAGCTGCTGCCAGGCCCCTAATCTGCCATGGGCCCCTATATACCGCCTCCTCATGCTGCTGCCAAGTCCAGAGTCTCTCATGGGTCCCTGTACGGCCTCCCATTGCTGCTGTCTCCATCGCCACACTCTGCTGCCATGTGCCACTTTCAGGTCTCTTCACACTGCTGGTGTGTTAAATTTTTTGACATAGGGTGCAGGCAGATTACGGGCCTCACATAGCTGCTGCCAGGCCCCTAATCTGCCATGGGCCCCTATATACCGCCTCCTCATGCTGCTGCCAAGTCCAGAGTCTCTCATGGGTCCCTGTACGGCCTCCCATTGCTGCTGTCTCCATCGCCACACTCTGCTGCCATGTGCCACTTTCAGGTCTCTTCACACTGCTGGTGTGTTAAATTTTTTGACATAGGGTGCAGGCAGATTACGGGCCTCACATAGCTGCTGCCAGGCCCCTAATCTGCCATGGGCCCCTATATACCGCCTCCTCATGCTGCTGCCAAGTCCAGAGTCTCTCATGGGTCCCTGTACGGCCTCCCATTGCTGCTGTCTCCATCGCCACACTCTGCTGCCATGTGCCACTTTCAGGTCTCTTCACACTGCTGGTGTGTTAAATTTTTTGACATAGGGTGCAGGCAGATTACGGGCCTCACATAGCTGCTGCCAGGCCCCTAATCTGCCATGGGCCCCTATATACCGCCTCCTCATGCTGCTGCCAAGTCCAGAGTCTGTCATGGTCCCTGTACGGCCTCCCATTGCTGCTGTCTCCATCGCCACACTCTGCTGCCATGTGCCACTTTCAGGTCTCTTCACACTGCTGGTGTGTTAAATTTTTTGACATAGGGTGCAGGCAGATTACGGGCCTCACATAGCTGCTGCCAGGCCCCTAATCTGCCATGGGCCCCTATATACCGCCTCCTCATGCTGCTGCCAAGTCTAGAGTCTCTCATGGGTCCCTGTACGGCCTCCCATTGCTGCTGTCTCCATCGCCACACTCTGCTGCCATGTGCCACTTTCAGGTCTCTTCACACTGCTGGTGTGTTAAATTTTTTGACATAGGGTGCAGGCAGATTACGGGCCTCACATAGCTGCTGCCAGGCCCCTAATCTGCCATGGGCCCCTATATACCGCCTCCTCATGCTGCTGCCAAGTCCAGAGTCTGTCATGGTCCCTGTACGGCCTCCCATTGCTGCTGTCTCCATCGCCACACTCTGCTGCCATGTGCCACTTTCAGGTCTCTTCACACTGCTGGTGTGTTTAATTTTTTGACATAGGGTGCAGGCAGATTACGGGCCTCACATAGCTGCTGCCAGGCCCCTAATCTGCCATGGGCCCCTATATACCGCCTCCTCATGCTGCTGCCAAGTCTAGAGTCTCTCATGGGTCCCTGTACGGCCTCCCATTGCTGCTGTCTCCATCGCCACACTCTGCTGCCATGTGCCACTTTCAGGTCTCTTCACACTGCTGGTGTGTTAAATTTTTTGACATAGGGTGCAGGCAGATTACGGGCCTCACATAGCTGCTGCCAGGCCCCTAATCTGCCATGGGCCCCTATATACCGCCTCCTCATGCTGCTGCCAAGTCCAGAGTCTCTCATGGGTCCCTGTACGGCCTCCCATTGCTGCTGTCTCCATCGCCACACTCTGCTGCCATGTGCCACTTTCAGGTCTCTTCACACTGCTGGTGTGTTAAATTTTTTGACATAGGGTGCAGGCAGATTACGGGCCTCACATAGCTGCTGCCAGGCCCCTAATCTGCCATGGGCCCCTATATACCGCCTCCTCATGCTGCTGCCAAGTCCAGAGTCTCTCATGGGTCCCTGTACGGCCTCCCATTGCTGCTGTCTCCATCGCCACACTCTGCTGCCATGTGCCACTTTCAGGTCTCTTCACACTGCTGGTGTGTTAAATTTTTTGACATAGGGTGCAGGCAGATTACGGGCCTCACATAGCTGCTGCCAGGCCCCTAATCTGCCATGGGCCCCTATATACCGCCTCCTCATGCTGCTGCCAAGTCCAGAGTCTGTCATGGTCCCTGTACGGCCTCCCATTGCTGCTGTCTCCATCGCCACACTCTGCTGCCATGTGCCACTTTCAGGTCTCTTCACACTGCTGGTGTGTTAAATTTTTTGACATAGGGTGCAGGCAGATTACGGGCCTCACATAGCTGCTGCCAGGCCCCTAATCTGCCATAGGCCCCTATATACCGCCTCCTCATGCTGCTGCCAGGTCCAGAGTCTCTCATGGGTCCCTGTACGGCCTCCCATTGCTGCTTTCTCCATCGCCACACTCTGCCATGTGCCACTTTCAGGTCTCCTCACACACTGCTGGTGTGTTGAATTTTTTGACATAGGGTGCTGGCAGATTACGGGCCTCCCATAGCTGCTGCCAGGCCCCTAATCTGCCATGGGCCCCTATATACCGCCTCCTCATGCTGCTGCCAAGTCCAGAGTCTGTCATGGGTCCCTGTACGGCCTCCCATTGCTGCTGTCTCCATCGCCACACTCTGCCATGTGCCACTTTCAGGTCTCCTCACACACTGCTGGTGTGTAGAATTTTTTGACATAGGGTGCTGGCAGATTACGGGCCTCCCATAGCTGCTGCCAGGCCCCTAATCTGCCATGGGCCCCTATATACCGCCTCCTCATGCTGCTGCCAAGTACAGAGTCTGTCATGGGTCCCTGTACGGCCTCCCATTGCTGCTGTCTCCATCGCCACACTCTGCTGCCATGTGCCACTTTCAGGTCTCTTCACACTGCTGGTGTGTTAAATTTTTTGACATAGGGTGCAGGCAGATTACGGGCCTCACATAGCTGCTGCCAGGCCCCTAATCTGCCATGGGCCCCTATATACCGCCTCCTCATGCTGCTGCCAAGTCCAGAGTCTGTCATGGTCCCTGTACGGCCTCCCATTGCTGCTGTCTCCATCGCCACACTCTGCTGCCATGTGCCACTTTCAGGTCTCTTCACACTGCTGGTGTGTTAAATTTTTTGACATAGGGTGCAGGCAGATTACGGGCCTCACATAGCTGCTGCCAGGCCCCTAATCTGCCATGGGCCCCTATATACCGCCTCCTCATGCTGCTGCCAAGTCCAGAGTCTCTCATGGGTCCCTGTACGGCCTCCCATTGCTGCTGTCTCCATCGCCACACTCTGCTGCCATGTGCCACTTTCAGGTCTCTTCACACTGCTGGTGTGTTAAATTTTTTGACATAGGGTGCAGGCAGATTACGGGCCTCACATAGCTGCTGCCAGGCCCCTAATCTGCCATGGGCCCCTATATACCGCCTCCTCATGCTGCTGCCAAGTCCAGAGTCTGTCATGGTCCCTGTACGGCCTCCCATTGCTGCTGTCTCCATCGCCACACTCTGCTGCCATGTGCCACTTTCAGGTCTCTTCACACTGCTGGTGTGTTAAATTTTTTGACATAGGGTGCAGGCAGATTACGGGCCTCACATAGCTGCTGCCAGGCCCCTAATCTGCCATGGGCCCCTATATACCGCCTCCTCATGCTGCTGCCAAGTCTAGAGTCTCTCATGGGTCCCTGTACGGCCTCCCATTGCTGCTGTCTCCATCGCCACACTCTGCTGCCATGTGCCACTTTCAGGTCTCTTCACACTGCTGGTGTGTTAAATTTTTTGACATAGGGTGCAGGCAGATTACGGGCCTCACATAGCTGCTGCCAGGCCCCTAATCTGCCATGGGCCCCTATATACCGCCTCCTCATGCTGCTGCCAAGTCCAGAGTCTGTCATGGTCCCTGTACGGCCTCCCATTGCTGCTGTCTCCATCGCCACACTCTGCTGCCATGTGCCACTTTCAGGTCTCTTCACACTGCTGGTGTGTTTAATTTTTTGACATAGGGTGCAGGCAGATTACGGGCCTCACATAGCTGCTGCCAGGCCCCTAATCTGCCATGGGCCCCTATATACCGCCTCCTCATGCTGCTGCCAAGTCTAGAGTCTCTCATGGGTCCCTGTACGGCCTCCCATTGCTGCTGTCTCCATCGCCACACTCTGCTGCCATGTGCCACTTTCAGGTCTCTTCACACTGCTGGTGTGTTAAATTTTTTGACATAGGGTGCAGGCAGATTACGGGCCTCACATAGCTGCTGCCAGGCCCCTAATCTGCCATGGGCCCCTATATACCGCCTCCTCATGCTGCTGCCAAGTCCAGAGTCTCTCATGGGTCCCTGTACGGCCTCCCATTGCTGCTGTCTCCATCGCCACACTCTGCTGCCATGTGCCACTTTCAGGTCTCTTCACACTGCTGGTGTGTTAAATTTTTTGACATAGGGTGCAGGCAGATTACGGGCCTCACATAGCTGCTGCCAGGCCCCTAATCTGCCATGGGCCCCTATATACCGCCTCCTCATGCTGCTGCCAAGTCCAGAGTCTCTCATGGGTCCCTGTACGGCCTCCCATTGCTGCTGTCTCCATCGCCACACTCTGCTGCCATGTGCCACTTTCAGGTCTCTTCACACTGCTGGTGTGTTAAATTTTTTGACATAGGGTGCAGGCAGATTACGGGCCTCACATAGCTGCTGCCAGGCCCCTAATCTGCCATGGGCCCCTATATACCGCCTCCTCATGCTGCTGCCAAGTCCAGAGTCTGTCATGGTCCCTGTACGGCCTCCCATTGCTGCTGTCTCCATCGCCACACTCTGCTGCCATGTGCCACTTTCAGGTCTCTTCACACTGCTGGTGTGTTAAATTTTTTGACATAGGGTGCAGGCAGATTACGGGCCTCACATAGCTGCTGCCAGGCCCCTAATCTGCCATAGGCCCCTATATACCGCCTCCTCATGCTGCTGCCAGGTCCAGAGTCTCTCATGGGTCCCTGTACGGCCTCCCATTGCTGCTTTCTCCATCGCCACACTCTGCCATGTGCCACTTTCAGGTCTCCTCACACACTGCTGGTGTGTTGAATTTTTTGACATAGGGTGCTGGCAGATTACGGGCCTCCCATAGCTGCTGCCAGGCCCCTAATCTGCCATGGGCCCCTATATACCGCCTCCTCATGCTGCTGCCAAGTCCAGAGTCTGTCATGGGTCCCTGTACGGCCTCCCATTGCTGCTGTCTCCATCGCCACACTCTGCCATGTGCCACTTTCAGGTCTCCTCACACACTGCTGGTGTGTAGAATTTTTTGACATAGGGTGCTGGCAGATTACGGGCCTCCCATAGCTGCTGCCAGGCCCCTAATCTGCCATGGGCCCCTATATACCGCCTCCTCATGCTGCTGCCAAGTCCAGAGTCTGTCATGGGTCCCTGTACGGCCTCCCATTGCTGCTGTCTCCATCGCCACACTCTGCTGCCATGTGCCACTTTCAGGTCTCTTCACACTGCTGGTGTGTTAAATTTTTTGACATAGGGTGCAGGCAGATTACGGGCCTCACATAGCTGCTGCCAGGCCCCTAATCTGCCATGGGCCCCTATATACCGCCTCCTCATGCTGCTGCCAAGTCCAGAGTCTCTCATGGGTCCCTGTACGGCCTCCCATTGCTGCTGTCTCCATCGCCACACTCTGCTGCCATGTGCCACTTTCAGGTCTCTTCACACTGCTGGTGTGTTAAATTTTTTGACATAGGGTGCAGGCAGATTACGGGCCTCACATAGCTGCTGCCAGGCCCCTAATCTGCCATGGGCCCCTATATACCGCCTCCTCATGCTGCTGCCAAGTCTAGAGTCTCTCATGGGTCCCTGTACGGCCTCCCATTGCTGCTGTCTCCATCGCCACACTCTGCTGCCATGTGCCACTTTCAGGTCTCTTCACACTGCTGGTGTGTTAAATTTTTTGACATAGGGTGCAGGCAGATTACGGGCCTCACATAGCTGCTGCCAGGCCCCTAATCTGCCATGGGCCCCTATATACCGCCTCCTCATGCTGCTGCCAAGTCCAGAGTCTGTCATGGTCCCTGTACGGCCTCCCATTGCTGCTGTCTCCATCGCCACACTCTGCTGCCATGTGCCACTTTCAGGTCTCTTCACACTGCTGGTGTGTTTAATTTTTTGACATAGGGTGCAGGCAGATTACGGGCCTCACATAGCTGCTGCCAGGCCCCTAATCTGCCATGGGCCCCTATATACCGCCTCCTCATGCTGCTGCCAAGTCCAGAGTCTCTCATGGGTCCCTGTACGGCCTCCCATTGCTGCTGTCTCCATCGCCACACTCTGCTGCCATGTGCCACTTTCAGGTCTCTTCACACTGCTGGTGTGTTAAATTTTTTGACATAGGGTGCAGGCAGATTACGGGCCTCACATAGCTGCTGCCAGGCCCCTAATCTGCCATGGGCCCCTATATACCGCCTCCTCATGCTGCTGCCAAGTCCAGAGTCTGTCATGGTCCCTGTACGGCCTCCCATTGCTGCTGTCTCCATCGCCACACTCTGCCATGTGCCACTTTCAGGTCTCCTCACACTGCTGGTGTGTTCCATTTTTTGTCATAGGGTGCTGGCAGATTATGGGCCTCCCATAACTGCTGCCAGGCCCCTAATCTGCCATGGGCCCCTATACCGACTCCTCATGCTGTGACGTTGCAACAAGGTGGAATTCAACCCTACATATGTTAGACCGCCTTTACGAACAGCAAAAGGCCATCACAGATTTCCTGATGTTAAAAGCAGATAAAGGTACTCCCTGTGTAACTTAGATGTCAGCCATTGGCAGCTCATGCGTGACACCTGCGCTTGCTCAGGCCCTTTGAGGAGGCCACGCTATTCGTGAGTCGGCAGGACTATGGGATGAACGACGTCATTCCTCTGTTGCACGTCCTGGAACAAATGCTGTTAACAATGGCTGGTCAGGGTGCGGTAGACGTGGCGCACAGATCTCAACGCCACATGGCCCCTGTGGGGGCAGGACTGGAAGAAGAGGAGGAGGTAGAGGAGGACATTGGTGCTCAGGAATTATTGAGTGAAATGGGTGGTTTTTCCACTCAGAGGACAGGAGTGGAGGAGCAGGAGCATCTGGTAGAGGAGGAGGAAGAGGAGACAGAGGACCTAGACGCACCGTGGCAGTATGCTGTGGAGATGGAGGCAGGGAGTCCCTCGCATTCCTTGGCACAAATGGCCCATAGCATGCTCGGTTGCTTGCGTAGCGACAGCCGAATAATAACCATCAGACAGAGGGATGACTTTTGGCTGTCCACCTTGTTGGACCCTCGCTACCGTTCAAAAATGGTGGCCTTTTTCACACCTGCTGAGAGGGAGGCCAAAATAACGTACTATAAAAAACACCTATGTAGTCAGCTGGTCTCTGCCTGTCTGCGCCAACGTCCATCCTCAGACACTGTGGGCCCTGTGCGCTCGTGTTCCGCTGCCATGGCAGCAGGGGAGGGGTGGGGTGGTAGGAGCAGTGGCAGCTCCACCAGCAGCGGCTGCCTCAGTCTGCAGTCGATGATGAGTAGCTTTCTTCACCAGCGCAGTGAGGAAACTACTAACCAGCCGCAGCAGCAGCAGCAGCATCAGGTGGACCTGGAGCAGGACCTCAAACAACAGGCTTAGGCCTACTTGGACAGCACCCTGCCAACCGAGGTAGACAATCCCCTTGACTACTGGGCAACGAAACTTGACCTTTGGCCCCAACTAGCTGAATTTGCCCTTGAAAGGCTGTCATGCCCGGCCAGTAGCGTGGCATCGGAGCGCGTGTTTAGTGCGGCAGGAGGTATTGCAACTCCGCGGAGGACACGACTGTCCACCCAAAGTGTGGAGAGACTCACGTTTGTGAAAATGAATCAGGCGTGGATTAGTCTGGATTTCAAACCACCAGTTCCTGACACAACTGACTAAATCCGCCATGAATCATGCCCCAAACATGTGCCACTTTCAGGTCTCCTCACACTGCTGGTGTGTTCCATTTTTTGTCATAGGGTGCTGGCAGATTACGGGCCTCCCATAGCTGCTGCCAGGCCCCTAATCTGCCATAGGCCCCTATACCGCCTCCTCATGCTGCTGCCAAGTCCAGAGTCTCTCATGGGTCCCTGTACGGCCTCCCATTGCTGCTGCCTCCATCGCCACACTCTGCCATGTGCCACTTTCAGGTCTCCTCACACTGCTGGTGTGTTCCATTTTTTGTCATAGGGTGCTGGCAGATTACGGGCCTCCCATAGCTGCTGCCAGGCCCCTAATCTGCCATGGGCCCCTATACCGCCTCCTCATGCTGCTGCCAGGTCCAGAGTCTCTCATGGGTCCCTGTACGGCCTCCCATTGCTGCTGTCTCCATCGCCACACTCTGCCATGTGCCACTTTCAGGTCTCCTCACACTGCTGGTGGGTTCCATTTTTTGTCATAGGGTGCTGGCAGATTACGGGCCTCCCATAGCTGCTGCCAGGCCCGTAATCTGCCATGGGCCCCCGTACCGACTCCTCATGCTGCTGCCAGGCCCGTAATCTGTCATGGGCCACTGTTGTCGCTTGTTGGCATATTCCGCTCGTTCAGATGCTCCTTCTCCTGCTACTCCTCTTCACGGATTCCGTCAGCAGTCTTTCTTGGAATCCGTTTCCAAGAGACAACAGTTTGCGAGCACGCACCCGACGGTGCAGAAGCTGAACGTCCTCCTGTCCAAGTTGCTGCTGCCAGGCTCGTAATCTGTCATGCGCCCCTGTACCGCCTCCTCATGCTGCTGCCAGGTCCAGAGTGTGTCATGGGCCCCCGTACCGACTCCTCATGCTGCTGCCAGGCCCGTAATCTGTCATGGGCCCCTGTACCGCCTCCCCATGCTGCTGCCAGGTCCAGAGTGTGTCATGGGTCCCTGTACGGCCTCCCATTGCTGCTGCCAGGCCCGTAATCTGCCATGGGCCCCTGTACCGACTCCTCATGCTGCTGCCAGGCCCGTAATCTGTCATGGGCCCCTGTACCGCCTCCTCATGCTGCTGCCAGGTCCAGAGTGTGTCATGGGTCCCTGTACGGCCTCCCATTGCTGCTGTCTCTATCGCCACACTCTGCCATGTGCCACTTTCAGGTCTCCTCACACTGCTGGTGGTTTCCATTTTTGTCATAGGGTGCTGTATGGCCTCCCATTGCTGCTGCCTCCACCGCCACACTGTGGCTCCACACTCTGGTTTTGGCCCCGTGACTGCCCAAATGAGTGAAGTGTGCGGTGATTCTAAGATCGACGGCACTCATCTGCATGTCATACTGACTGACAGTATTATTTCTCTTCCCCAGCAGACTCCAAGGGCATTTAAATTAAAGGTACAGTGTTCTGCACTAATATTAAGTCTCTCTGAAGCCTAGAAACACCCTTTTTTAAGTTAAATTCACAGCGAATTTATTCGACTCGAATCGAATATTGTCCACGAATTCGCCGAATCAGTCGAATCGAATTTTTCATTTCTTCGCTCATCTCTAATTACTATATTTAACTAACATAGTTTTTACATATTTACAATACTGTACAAAATTAAGGCATAGAGGCCTGAAACAATAAGTCTACCATGCACCAATTAATAAAATGTTACATGTGAGAACCATGTCAGAAATATTCATTAACTTAAAGGTAAGAAGTAAGGTTTGAATGGGGGTGGGGGGCGGTAAGGTGTCACTAGAGTCTAAGGGATTATAAACAAATAGGAAGAAAAATATATTTGAAATATATTTTAAAACTATTATTCCCAAATATATTGACATATATTTGAAATACTACAATTTTGGCCATATTCAATATATTTCAAAATATATTTAAATAAATAAATATATATACAGTCATGGCCGAAATTGTTGGCACCCTTGATATTTCTCCAGGAAATCATGTATTTCTCACGAAACGTATTGCATTAACACATGTTTTGCTATACACATGTTTATTCCCTTTGTGTGTATTGGGACAAAACAAAAAAAGGGAGGAAAGAAAGCAAATTCGACATAATGTCACACAAACCTCCAAAAATGGGCTGGACAAAAGTATTGGCACCCTTTCACAACTGCGGATAAATAAGAATGTTACAAGCATGTGATGCTCCTGTAAACTCACCTGGGGCAAGTAACAGGTGTGGGCAATATAGAAATCACACCTGAAAGCAGATAAAAAGGAGAGACGTTCACTTAACCTTTGCATTGTGTGTCTGTCTGTGCCACACTAAGCATGGACAACAGAAAGAGGAGACGAGAACTGTCTGAGGACCTGAGAACCAAAATTGTGGCAAAATATCAACAATCTCAAGGTTACAAGTCCATCTCCAGAGAACTAGATTTGCCTTTGTCCACAGTGCGCAACATTATCAAGAAGTTTGCAACCCATGGCACTGTAGCTAATCTCCCTGGTCGTGGACGGATGAGGAAAATTGATGAAAGATTGCAACGCAGAATAGTCCGGATGGTGGATAAGCAGCCCCAAACATGTTCCAAAGACATTCAAGCTGTCCTGCAGGCTCAGGGAGCATCAGTGTCAGCGCGAACTATCCGTCGACATTTAAATGAAATGAAACGCTATGGCAGGAGACCCAGGAGGACCCCACTGCTGACACAGAGACATAAAAAAGCAAGACTACAGTTTGCCAAAATGTACTTGAGTAAGCCAAAAGCCTTCTGGGAAAACGTCTTGTGGACAGATGAGACCAAGATAGAGCTTTTCGGTAAAGCACATCATTCTACTGTTTACCGAAAACGGAATGAGGCCTACAAAGAACAAAACACAGTACCTACGGTAAAATATGGTGGAGGTTCAATGATGTTTTGGGGTTGTTTTGCTGCCTCTGGCACTGGGTGCCTTGACTGTGTGCAAGGCATCATGAAATCTGAGGATTACCAAAGGATTTTGGGTCGCACTGTAGGGCCCAGTGTCAGAAAGCTGGGTTTGCGTCCAAGATCCTGGGTCTTCCAGCAGGACAATGACCCCAAACATACGTCAAAAAGCACTCAGAAATGGATGGCAAAGAAGCGCTGGAGAGTTCTGAAGTGGCCAGCAATGAGCCCAGATCTAAATCCCATTGAACACCTGTGGAGAGATCTTAAAATTGCTGTTGGGAAAAGGTGTCCTTCCAATAAGAGAGACCTGGAGCTGTTTGCAAAGGAAGAGTGGTCCAAAATTCCGGGTGAGAGGTGTCAGAAGCTTATTGATGGTTATAGGAAGCGACTGATTTCAGTTATGTTTTCCAAAGGGTGTGCAACCAAATATTAAGTTAAGGGTGCCAATACTTTTGTCCAGCCCATTTTTGGGGTTTTGTGTGACATTATGTCATATTTGCTTTTCTGCCTCTGTTTTATATTTGTTCCAATACATACAAAGGGAATAAACATGTGTATAGCAAAACATGTGTTAATGCAATACCTTTTTTGTGTGAAATACTTGATTTTCAGGAAAAATATCAAGGGTGCCAACAATTTCGGCCATGACTGTATATACTGCATGTTGAAATGCATTTTTTATTACAAAATATATGAAAATCGTTTTATAAAATACATTTCAAATATACCGTATGTCTTTAAAATGATAAAAAAATCTGAAGAATATATTTAAAAAATATATATTTTAAAAAATATTTTTCATTTATTTTGTAATATATAAAAAACACATTTCAACATGCAGTATATATATATATACACTGAGTGCTCTGGTGAAGATTCTCCAGACTTCCCCTGACCTCAGTATACTATTGTTACAAGAAACCTGTTGCTATTACTTTTAGTGAGCCCAACAACCTTAGACCGTGCACCTTGTCTCTCCTGTCATCAAGTATCCAGTTTCTGCAGTTTCCATTTCCTCTCTGTGACTCTGAGCTACTACTACCAAGTCCAGGTCAATCAGTTCGCCTCTAGTGGATTCCTTATTAATTTGCTCAAACCAAGTTTTTTTGAACCCTACAAAGCACAATAGCAACAAGCAGATCTTGCTGAGAATTTTGTCCAAAGACTTAGTGCCGATGAGGCCACCTAGGTCCAGATGGTTCACCATCTTCATTCCATCATGAATTTTCTGGATCAAATTAAAGGCTTCCTTGCTGAAGCACCTTTACAGTCAAGTCTATCTCAGCCCCCTCCTGCTCAGCATCTGGTGCCTCTGGTGACTCCCTCTATTTACTTGCCTCCATCTCCTTGCTTTTTCAGAGACCCCATGACCTGGCTTTGTCAATCAGTGTAGCATTCACTTTGAACCGAAGCTGCAAAATTTCCCTACCAACCATGCTAAGTTTGCTTATTTAATTTCCTTGTTTTCTGGGGACACAGTGCCCTGGGCTGTTCCAGTCTGGGAAAAACTTGAACTTGTCATCCACAGTATTGCAGTATTCCTCATGCTCTACAGGAAAGTCTTTGACAAGCACACTCTAGCCTTCTCCAGAGCAAGTGCTCTTCTTCTACTGTGTCAGGGAAGCTTAATAGTAATGCAGAATTCCATCCAGTTTTGCACATTTGCAGCAGAACTGTCTTGGAACAAAAATGCTCTCATGGCCACCTTCTGACTAGGCCCATCAGAATGTGTTAAAGATGAATCGTCAAAAAATTCCCACCAACTTGGAAGATTTAGTTTCCCTGGCCATCCAGATTGACATCCACTTCAAAGAGTGAACCCAAGAAAGGGCTTGCTAGAACAAGGCTTTTGCTCCTCACCTGGCTCTTAACTTCCAAAATCCCCTTTAAACCTTCCAAACTTGCCATTGCTCCACCTCAGGAGGAGCTCATTCAACTAGGCATCTCTTGTCTTCCCTCTTAGGAAAGAACTCTGTGTCTGTCTCAGAGCCTCTGCATCTACTATGGCCAAAAAGAAATTTTTTAAATTAATGCCCACAATGGCCAGGAACCTCCCAAGTCTAGTGTTTCCTGGGGGGGGGCACATTAGGCCATTATTCTCAGATTCTGTGTATTTCAGAAATAAATTCTCTCCTCTGCACTTATTAGTTCGCATATCAATCCAGTCAAAATGTATGTGGAGATACTACATCATGAGACTATCTACTTTCTGGTAAAGCCTCACAACTCCTCTAAACATGCCTTGGATCTCCCATAGCTTCAAAATCATTCACTAGTGTTCAGTTGGTCCACAACTCACCTTGTGCCCAGCCTGTTACATCCGATGCCTTGGCAAAGCATCTGCATCTAAATTTCTTATTTTGACATCCTCCAAGACCTCTAGTCTCATCCCAGCTCATTATACTGACTTCACCAAACAGAAGGCAGGTCAGCTTCCACCCATGGGCCTTATGAAACTGCTATTGATGCCAGCATTCCTAGAAGTTAGGTATACCCCTCGATCTTCCTGAAACCGTGGCCATATTAGAGTACATTGTAGAAAACATCAGACATAAGAAAGTCATCAGCTTTTTCTTCACAACTACAATGTGCTTGTCGTCCCAATCAAAATCCTTAAGTGGAAGAATGCCATTTCCAAGAACTGGCCACCCGAAGCAGTAGAAACATTTCACACTCTAAAATAAGCCTTCCTTTTTGGCTCTGCTTTCTATAAGGCCAGACATTACCAAGCCTTTTTCCACTGAAGTTGATGCCTCCTCTTTAGGAGCTGGGATAGCCTTTTTCCAGTACCCCAGTGAAGCCTGGAAACCCTTTGTCTTTTTCTAAATTAATTTTTTCCCAACAGAGAAAAAGTACTCTACTTGGAATCAAGAATTCATCACTGTAAAACTGGCCCTGGAAGAGTGGCATGACCTCTTGGAAGGTTTTCCTCATTAGATCACAATCTAGACAGATAAAAAAAACTGAAATACCATCAGTTTCCACATTGCTTGAATGCCAAGTAGGCTTAATCTTCCTTATTCTTCTCCAAAGTTGATTTTTATTACTTTCAAATTGGGGGTATCTAATTCTAAAGTAGATATTCTTTCCTGTTCTTTTGACACACTAGATTCTGACATTTCTGTTGCCTCTGGGCAAAACCTTTGCACCCACAGAGCCATGTACCAAACTTTTCTGCTTGACCCATGACTCTAAGGATCCATTGAACCTTTGTTTCACTCTCTCACCATTATTGGTGACTCAGTCTCTGCAAAGATGTGGAAGAGAATGCTACAGTCTGTCCAGTCTGTGCCCAGACCAAATCTGCCATTCAAACTCCTGCCCTTTTTATCACGACCTATTTCTGCAGAACCCTGGTGCCATATTACTATAGATTGCATTACCTGACTGCCTCCATCTGAGGGATGTACTGTGCTTTGGATAGTTGTGGATCAAGTCTCTAAAATAAACAATTTTGTAACTCTTCATTGCCTTTGACAGCAGATTTGGTGCCAATATTTATGTGGGAGGTTTTTAGATTCCATGAAATGTCAGCGACTATAGTGTCTGACCGTGAGCTTTAACATACCTTGCAATTGTTAAGGGGTTTCTGTAAATCCATAGATGAATATTTCGTTTTCTGCAGATTGCAATCCACAATCCAACAGCAGACCCAGAGAATAACTCAGTCTTTGGAGCAGTGCTTCTGAGCTTTTGTGCCTGCTCATCAGGACTACTGTGCTGTCCTTCTGCCATGAGCAGAGCTCACCCATAAAAATCATCTTAATGTTCCATATCCAGGATTCACCATCCTTCATTATTTATGGTAAACTTATATTCCCCTGCCGATGACTTGTACTCTGAAAACCCACACCCAGAATGCTTTATAACATAAAATGAATCTAATCTGGCACCTAGTCCAGACTCAGTTTCAGCTATCAGCTCTAAGATACAAGAAATTTGCTGACTGTCATCAGTGAAAGACTCCAGGCCTTCAACTCAGGGACAAGGTTTGGCTCATAATGAAGAACACCCAACGTAAGGTTCCTTCTACGAAATTTGCTCCATGTTACATTAGGCCTTACGCAATTCTGCCAAAATCAACCCACTTTGATGCAAACTCTGTCTGCTCTCACACCTAAGGATTCCTAACTACTTTCATTTATCACTCTTTAAACCATTAGTCCTGAAAAAGTTTTTCTCATTCTTCTTCCTTGAGTGCTCATCCTGCCAACTCATCTCAAGAATATGAGGTCCATCAGATACAGGATTCCAAAATCTCTCACAGGAAGCTCCAATATCTGATTGAATGGAAAGGCTTTGGTTCTGAAGCAATGTCCTGGGTCTCTGATTTAGATTTCTTAGATGCTAAGAGATTTCACCTTTGCTTGCTGTTGAAACTAGGACTTCAACAAGTACATAGAAAAGCCTCATCAAGAAGGGTAATGTCACACCTACCTCTGGCATGTTCCACTGTCACAGCCTCTCCCCTGCATGTGACTTTGGGCATGCAGCCAATAAGCAGCTGCTGGTGCCTCAGTCAATTTATGGTCAGAATATGACTTAAAGAGTGGGCACATGTGTTTTTTGGCATTCAAGAAAAATAATCACCCAGTTAGCTGCCAAGTCCCGTGTGAGACATTCTGAGTGTGCCTCCAGTGATCCTCTGTGACCCTTGCATGTTCCCAGTGTTCCTGACTCCTACGTTCCTCTGTGATTTCCAGTATGTTCCAACCTGAAATCTGCAACCAGTACCTGTGTGATTCCCAGTGTATTCCAGCCAACAACTTGCATCCCATCAACTTTGTAATTCACTGTGCACTCCAACGTGTACCCAGCGTACCTGTACCTGTGACTTCCTTGTGAATCTCAGCCTTAAGGCCTTTGTTAAACAAACAGGAATGCTTACTCAGTGTCATCAGGCCTGTGTCTCCTCTGTGACCTAAGATATCATCTAGCCACAGCAGGCTGCTATCCAGTCCTGGCAAGCCAGTCTGCCTTTAGTGGGAATGGATTTCCCATTTGTGACACTTTCCTCACAGCAATGCCAAAAGTGTTACTCCTATGACACCTTATGGGCTTTCTATAGCCACGTGAAGACTACAGTGAATCTTAAAACATAAGTTAAAGTGAGCCCATACAACAGCACTGCACTGTAAGTACAATTTACTACTGGTGACAACTACTGATATATACCAGACGGTGCTGACCCCAGTGCTGTTGCCTCAGAATATCTCTAAAGGGTATTTTTGCAATTTAGAGAAAGGATTTAGTCTGAGAGTGGCCATACACACTGCAATCTGATTGTACAATCCTTTTACAATCTCATTTACATTTACCAAAACTATGTAAAATGAGCACAAACCTATACAATTGCACAGGCCCTATATTACATAGTTGATACTAAAGCTAAAGAATATGATATAATCAGATTGTATAAGGCATGGTCAGCATTAGATGAACTAAAAAGTAATAATAAATATGTTTGCTACAGTAGTACTGTTAGAGCTAAACTAAAGTCAACTTGCATAATAAAAACATATGAAAATTATAAAATACTGACCTGTGTGTTAATACGAATTGCTCCAATGGATGGAATCTCATAATAATAACCTAAAATAGGATTAAAAATTTGTAAAGTTAATGTTATTCTGAGACAAAAATCACAGCATTATTTACTGCAGAAAAAACATTTTATTGTTTGCTATGGGTTACTTTGGCGATTCCTGCAAACTCTTTAAAAAAACTTTCTTCTAATGAAATTACTTAGAATTTAGATTGGTAGCGAATCAAAGAATATATTATTATTATTATTATACAGGATTTATATAGCGCCAACAGTTTGCTCAGTGCTTTACAATATAACGGGAGACAATACAGCAACAATACAGTTCAATACAAGAGGGTTAGGAGGGCCCTGCTCCTCGGAGCTTACAATATAGGAGATACTGTATATAAATAATTCTTCTTTGTCATAGCAAAAAAAAAAGAATGCAAATTCCATTTCTTCAGGATACACATCAACACTGAACAAAACTTAATTGATTCAACTAAGACTGTTGTATTTTATTTTGTATTGACAGAAACAGTGAACTTCAAAAGAACGCTCTGCAGGTACAGTCACTCTATAACTTAAACATAAGGGCAGAGTACAGTTTTTTTTTGTGTTATCATGATCAGTTATCAAAAGATTCACTTAAATCAAACCTTATCCACAAATATGTTTTACATTTTTGGGATACAAAGATCAGCCGCATATGATCATGTAATTCCATGGTTGTTTTTGTTGTAGAAAGCATTAATAAAGTAACTATTCAGTTGATATCAGTGGGACAAGCAGTTATTGATGCACATAAGATTTTGATCTGCAATATGTCTTTTAAACATAAACTATGCATTTTTTAATGTTTTATTTAACCTATTTGCATTATTATTGGTACCTAGCAATCTTGTGACCTAGAGTGACTAGACCGGAAGCTGTGGAACAGCAGTTCTTTATTTGTGCCAAGAAAATGGTACTTTTTTTTACTCATAATGAAAATATATTTTGGCAGTTCTGATATACGCCCTACAGTGTTTTTTTTTTTTTTTTTTTTAGAAATGGGAAACACTCATATTATTCATTTATTATTATAACCCATCTAACTAGTACTGTATAGAAATGTATGAATAAAAACAATCATAACATCTAATATTTCACATTTGGATCAGATCTACTACAACATATATAGCACTAATTACTTTAAACTGAATACTTTACAACTACATATATATTGTATTTCCCTGATATTATCCGTAAGATTGTTAACCACTATAAGTTATTTAAAGTAACTAATAACTTTGGAATTTAAGTCATTACCCACTGGGATGTGTTAATAATGGTAATGTTAAATATTCATGAAAATCACTGGTATCTACATGGACTATAAACATAATTATAATTCCTTATTGTAAAAAAAAAACAATCTATAATTTAATATAGACAAGAAATCCAAACTAGGTGGGAAAGTTGAGTTCAGCTGGTTACCTTGATATTAGATATGAAAGCACATTAGTGAGTGGTGGAGATATCACTATCAATTAGATTACAGAGGATTGTAGAAAAAAAGGCTAAATGTAACCGCATTATATTTTATCTTTATGAATATTATATTGTATACTATGTCTACTTTTTTTGTAGGTATATGCAAACAGTCAGGTTTAGTCATTTACTGCCCTCTAAAACAACTTATTTTCTGCATTTAACCTAGTTAGCTCTTCAAAGGTGATATTACCATAGCCTGTATAGCTATATACCACAGAATATACCATGATCTCAGTAAGTTCCTCTGAAAGCGGAACTTAACTGTATCTGAGATCCACAAACTAAAAACACTATTTAAGTAATTTTTAATATTCACAGCAAACTCACCCATTCATCTACAGTATGTCTTCATGTTTTATTTTATTGAGAAATCAAGTTGAAAAATATCCCCTAGCTTTACAAGCCATGGTTGTCTTGATTAAGGGCAGATGATTTATGTAGCATTTAGTTCCTGGAATCTATCTGCCCTTAGCTCAGGCATTAAGACAGGAGAGGGTGCTTAACTGAGAAAGCTCCTCCCCTTTTGCACCAGATGAAAGAAAAAAAAATACCCGTGAAGATTCATGGGATGTACGGCATAATTTTGTCATAGGCCAGAAGCAACTGAAGAAATTTAAAAAAAAAGTTAAAATAAGTAAACATAATATACTTTCGTATCTATTTACTAAAGCTAGTAGAGTAAGAATTCAAGTTGTTTCAAACTGATGTTTACAAAATCAGCAGACAGGCAGAATTTTTATCTTAGTGGATTCTTCTGTCATAATTGCCCTTCCCCGCCTGTCAGTGGTAGTGTGATGTGAGCCATAGATAAGTAGCTCAGACCACATTTACGGCAACCGCTGTATGCGGTGGTGATGTGACTCCCCTGCACATGTGTGAAAGTGACCTCATCGCAGCTGGTCCATTCAAGCGGCTGAAGAGATGGAATATGGAAGAAAGACCAAGGGAAGATGAAAGTGCCCAGGACCAGCAGGAGTAGTGATAGCGTAGAGCCACAGAGCTCTGTTTGACAGGTAAGTCTGTCATAATGTGTTAGCATGTGATACATACTAGCACATTATAACTTAAACATGCAGGGGGCATTATTATTTATGTATGTATGCATTTATTTATTTATTTTTACTGAGTTTACTAATGCTTTCAAAATAGTTAATGTTTATTGAAAGAGTTTAGCTCTGGAATTTTATTCTGGTTCTTCTTTGCTCACTGAGCCTTCGACACCCATGAGGTGACTGGTGTCTAGTCGATCCTATTCTAACAGACACAGTTGTGTTCAAAATAATAGCAGTCAGACATCACTAACCTGATCAATCACTTTTTTTGGTAGAAATGATATTTCTACATGGCAAATAATTTACTAGCAGGTGTAGTAGAGTAATAGAAATCCAACAGACCCAACAGTCATGGCATGCATGCTGCTGATTCTGTGTAATTTAATCACTAATTGAAAGGGACATGTTCAAAATAATAGCAGTGTGGAGTTCTATTTGTGAGGTCATTCATTCTTTGAAAAACAGGTGGCAAGTATTGCCCTTATTTAAGGAAGGAAGGCAGCAAATGTTGTACATGCTGGTTACAGTGCATTTCTCTCTGAAATTCTGAGGAAAATGGGTCGTTCCAGACATTGTTCAAAAGAACAGCATACCTTGATTAAAAAGTTGATTGGAGAGGGGAAAACATATAAAGAAGTGCAGAAAATGATAGGATGCTCAGCTAAAATGATCGCAAATGCTTTAAAATGGCAACCAAAACCTGAAAGACGTGGAAGAAAGCGAAAAACTACCAATCGAATGGATAGAAGAATAGCCAAAATGGCAAGGACTCAGCCAACAATCAGCTCCAGGAAGATCAAAGAAGGTCTAAAGTTACCTGTGAGTACTGTTACAATTAGAAGCTATGTGAAGCCAAGCTATCTGCAAGAAGCCCCTGCAAAGTCCCACTGTTGAAAAAAAGACATGTGCTGAAGAGGTTACAATTTGCCAAAGAGCACATAGACTGGCCTAAAGAGAAATGGCGCAACATTTTGTGGACTGATGAAAGTAAGATTGTTCTTTTTGGGTCTAGTGGCCGGAGACAGTTTGTCAGACGACCCCCAAACACTGAATTCAAGCCACAGTACACTGTGAAGACAGTGAAGCATGGTTGCGCAAGCATCATGATATGGGGATGTTTCTCATACTACGGTGTTGGGCCTATTTATCGCATACCAGGGATCATGGATCAGTTTGAATACATCAGAATACTTGAAGAGGTCATGCTGCCTTATGTTGAAGAGGAAATGCCCTTGAAATGGGTGTTGCAACAAGACAATGACCCCAAACACACCAGTAAACGTGCAACATCTTGGTTCCAGACCAACACGATTGACGTTATGGAGTGGCCAGCCCAATCCCCGGATCTTAATCCAACAGAAAACTTGTGGGGTGACATCAAAAATGCAGTTTCTGAGGCAAAACCAAGAAATAGAGAAGAACTGTGGAATGTAGTCCAATCATCCTGGGCTGGAATACCTGTTCACAGGTGCCAGAAGGTGGTTGACTCCATGCAACACAGATGTATAGCAGTTCTCAGAAACAGTGGTTATACAACTAAATATTAATTAAGTGATTCAAAGGAAAGCAAAATCTTCAAACATTTTTCAGTTTATATAGTGAATGTTTGAGTTTGTAAAGAAGAATACAAACACTGCTATTTTTGGAACAGTCTAATATTCACTTTTCTTCAATTGTTTTAGAGGAACAACACAAATTTGATATATTATTCTTCATGTTTTGATTTGGAATATAATGCATAGTGTTCCCAATGCATTTGTGTGTATGGAAATAAAAGCTATTAGAAGGATTTTGAGCTTTATTCACTTTTTTCAACACACTGCTATTATTTTGAACACAGCTGTATATGTACCATAGGTTATAGTTGCCTTCTTAATGGAACTAGGTGTTGCCTACTATGTACATCTATTGTGACTATGTTACTTTGCCTAATGATCACTATGACACCTCAAGGATTTGGTCTTTTGTGTAAATAATTCACACATGCACCAGTACTTTGGTCTATTTCTGAAGTGTCTAGTTGTCTGTTCTTTGTAACCCCAATAAACAAACTGAACAAGAGTTTAGCTCTGTTTTAATATATTCCATCATGAGATTGTGATAGTCATAGTGCTATTATGAATCTGGCCATACACAGCTCAAATTTTGTACAATTTCTGCTGAAGTGGCTAAAATTTGAGCCATGGATGACCTTCTTGGTACCACCTGGCTCAACATACTTAGACTACAAAATTAATTGAAGAAGCCATGTGGAAATTTGTTGACTGAGCAGTGGCTGTATCCTATCAGATTTTGTTGCTGGTCTGGCATTCAGATAGCCATGAGTACTGCAACTGTATGACTATGGCAGGCAAGTGTCACAGTGTTAGACAAAATTATGGAAACACCAGGTAAAATAACAAAATTGTTACTTCATTTGGTGTTTGACCACCTTTGGCATCCAAGATGGCCTGAATTCTCCTGGGAATTGGCAAATATAGGTCTTGGATGGCTGATAATGGAATGCGATACTACTCTTCATGCAAAAATTGACCATACAGGCTCAGTGATATTGAGGTCCAGTGACTGCGGCGGCCAGGGAAGATGTGAGACTGCATCTGCATGTTTGTCAAACCTTGATTTGACAATACCACCTGTATAAATCAGAGCATTATTATCTTGGCAAATGGCGCTGTCTTCAGGAAACAATGTCTGCACTATGGGGTACATATGGTCGGCCAAAATTCACCAAAAAGGTGATGAGAGACCCTGCAAGTACCAAGATATGGCTGCCCAAACCATGATTGCGCTGCCACCATGCTTTACCATTGGCACAAGACAGTCCTGGTCATAAGCCTGGGGTTGTGTTTACCACACGTAAACACGTCCCGGTGGTTGGCAACAGTGTGAAGCACACAGTGATTGATGAAAGTGAAGCTTCCTACTTGTTTGCTATAGGTCTCAATATAAAGCAGAGGCAAGAGAATGTTTCATCACCTCCGTTGATATGTCAGCTCTATTCCCAAGGACCAGCAGGCAGGTAGATGTAGCTTTAACTCACAAGGTTCTGCTGTTACCTTTATCCCACAAGACTTGTTCTCAAGATTGAATACCCACATGTTATTGATTCAATTCGCTACATACCCAGCCCAGTCCAGGTCAGTTCATCCAGGCTATCTCTCTCTCTATTTAAGCTGGGCTCATTTCCTCAGGCACTGCCTGAGCAAAAGTATTCCCCGCACTAGATCCCCCAGTGATTTTGAAGATTCCTAGAGTTCTACAGTGTTTCCTACCAAAAAGGATTCATAATGTACCGCACCCCCCCCCCCTTTCCCCTCAGTGCTTCCTTGTGCCCCTGGCTTCCTGAGAAGGTTTCTAGTGTGCCCTAGTGCATCCTTGTTTCCCTGGTGTCCTAAGATGATTCCTACTGACCCCATGTGCTTCCTTGTGTTCTTAATTTCCTGAGAAGACTTCTAGTGACCCACCAGTACTTCCTAATGTTCCTTATTTTCCAAGACATTTTTGAGTGACCCCAAGACTCCTGGTGTCCCTGACTTTTAGATAAACACATAGTGACCCTAGGTTTCCTAGTGACCCTGTAGTCAATCCCCCATGTTCCTAGCATGTGTTTGCAAGAATCTCCTTGGTGCTTTTTAGTGTTTTTTTTGTACTCCCACTGTCCCTATGACTGTTCACAGTGACTCTCAGCCTGTTCCTGCTTTCAACCTTCATCCTTGCACTTGTTATGTCCTTTGAGCATTGCAGTGCCCTTGTGCCTCTGTTTCCTTTCTGCCAGATTTCAGCTTCTATGCACCTTTGTGATCCCCTGTGAGCAGTAGTGTATTTAAATTTTGTGCTGCCCTAGGCAACACAAAAATTTTGCGACCCCCCCCCTCCCCCCTCCCCAATGAGAAAGCGAGAGAGTTCAATAAGTGTGTGTATGTATATACGATTCTCTCTCTCCCTTTTTTTCTCTTCTTTCTCTCTTCCCCACCCCCTCTCTCTTCCCTCTATCTCTCTCTTTCTCCCCATCTCTTCTCTCTTTCTTTCTACCCCCTCTCTCTTTCTCCCTCTCTCTCTCTTTATCTCCCTCTCTCCCCCTCTCTTTCTCCCTCTCTTCCCTCTCGCTCTCTTTCTTTCTCTCTCTCTCTCTTTCTCCCTCTCCCTCCCTCCCTCTCCCTTTCTCACCCCCTCTCCCTCTTTCTCTCTTTCTTTCTCTCTCCCCCCACTGTTCCCCCCTCTCTTCCCTCTCTCTCTCTTTACCCCTCTCTCTCTTTCTTCCCCCTCTCTCTTCTCTCTCTCTCTTCCCTCTCCTTCTCTCTCTCTTCCCTCTCTCTCTTCTACCCCCCCCTTCCCCCATCCCTTTCTCCCGCTTTCCCTCTTTCTTTCTCCCTCTCTCTCTTCCCTTTCTCTCTCTATTCCCTTTCTCTCTCTCTTCCGTTTCTCTTCTCTCTCTCTCTCTCTTCCCTGTCTCTCTCTTCCTCCTCTCTCTCTGCAGTCCCATACGATCTGTCAGTGATCAGTGTCAGTGTAATGTACTGGATGAATGACAGGAGGGAGAGCCCACAGAAGACAACACAGCTCACCTCCTCTGGGCTCTTTTCTCTCTGACGCTTCTCGTCTCCCTGCTCCAGGCTGCCCCCTTGTCCTGGCTTGTCAGCTGCTGGAGGGAGAGGTACACGACCAACGCTCTGCAACTGCCCTCCCCCACGCCCCACCACATCAATCTTCCTACTGTCCTCCGCTGTGAAAAAGATCCCTTCTTCTGAGGGCGGTGACGCCCCCCTAAAAATTGCAGCCCTAGGCAAACGTCTTGTTTGCCTCGCGGTAGATATGCCCCTGCCTGTGAGTTCTAGCCTGCCTTTCATTAGCAGCATTCTGTGTGTGCAGTCAGCTTCAGTAACACTCTTTGTATTTCTAGCTTGTTTTGAGTTCTGTGTCCTCATGCACTTCTCTCTGCTCTTACTGATCTGTTTATCTCTGTGCATTACTGCGCACTCCAATACGTTGTGTCCCTGTGTACTACTACCACTGTTCCTAGTGCCTCTGTGTGTCCCTGTGTACTGCTGTTCCCAGTGCCTGCTAGCTTGGGCTGTACTACCTACTGACCTGTGATTCCTGCACCTCAGCACTGCAAGGGACTCTTATCTGTCTATCAGACCTTAGTTCCCAGCAGCTACCTGCTTGAGTATGCCTGAGAACTACAATCAGGGAATCTCCTGCAACACAACCCATCACATCTTACACCACGGTCACATCTAACCCAACTTTGAAATCATGGGACTTAGTGGAGATTTCAGGAGCGATTTGCAAGACATCTGACACAGATGTCTATGCAAATTGCACCAAAAGTAATACGTGTACTACTTTAGAAATCGGTGCGGATCCGACCGATTTGACCGCTCTAATTGCGGACAATAGGGTGCGACTTGGCATACGATTTGCAAGTCGCATTGGCATGCAAATCGCATGCCAAGTCGCACCCGATGTGACCAGACTGTCTACAAATGGAGAAAGTTTAGCACTGTTGCTACTCTTCCTAGCCGTGGTCGTCCTGTAAAAATCACTGCAAGAGCACAGCGCAGAATGCTGCATGAGGTAAAGAAGAATCCCAGAGTGTCAGATAAAGACCTACAGAAATCTCTGGCACATGCTAACATTTTTGTTGACACATCTACAATAAGGAAAACAGTAAAAAAGAATGGAGTACATGGGAGGACACCACAGAGGAAGCCATTGTTGTCTAAAAAGAATATTGCAGCACGTTTGAAGTTTGCAAAACAGCACCTGGATGTTCCACAGCACTACTGGAAAAATATACTGTGGACAGATGAAACCAAGATTGAGTTGTTTGGGAAGAACACACAACACTATGTGTGGAGAAAAAAAGGCACAGCACACCAACATCAAAACCTCATCCCCACTGTAAAACATGGCGGAGGGAGCATCATGGTTTGGGGCTGCTTTGCTGCCTCAGGGCCTGGACGGATTGTTGTCATTGATGGGAAAAGGAATTCCAGAGTTTATCAAGACATTTTGCAGGAAAACGTACAACCATCTGTCCACCAACTGAAGCTCTGCAGAGGATGGGTGATGCAACAGGACAATGACCCAAAGCATACAAGTAATTCAACAAAACAATGGCTGCAACAGCACAGAATACACCTTCTGGAGTGGCCCAGTCAGAGTCCTGACCTCAACCCGATTGAAATGCTGTGGCATGACCTTAAGAGAGCGATTCACACCAGACATCCCAAGAATATTGCTACACTGAAACAGTTTTGTGAAGAGAAGTGGTCCAAAATTACTCCAGATCGTTGTGCAGGTCTGATCTGCAACTACAGGAAACATTTGGTTGAGGTTATTGCTGCCAAAGGAGGGTCAACCAATTATTAAGTCCAAAGGTTCACATACTTTTTCCTCCCTGCACTGTGAATGTTTACATGTTATGTGCAATTAAACCATGGCAACATCTAATGTTTGTGTAGTATTATGTTCAGCAGACTGTGTTCTTCTATTGTTGTGACTTAGATGACGTTCAGAGCACATTTTATGCCCAATTCATGCAAAACTCCACGTAATCCCAAGGGGTTCACATACTTTTTCTTGCAACTGTATATCTGATAAAGATATAGAGTCTTCAACAGATTCTAAATAGCTTAAAACCTAATCGTGGTCACCCTTAGACATGCATATTTTTTTTACTGTACCTTTGTTCTCACAAGCCATCCACTGTATCGGCCCCTTATCATAATTATGCTGTCCAACAGAAAAGGTAAATACTCTGACCTAGAAAAAATGGGAAAAACTGGTAATTACTTAGGCATTAAATAATATGCAACTCTTCTTCAGTTTATGTAAGTTTAGGTTTAGTTGCTTTATATGGTTTAACATTATCTATAGATTTCACGATTAGGAACATAACTTGCATTGTCACTTTTGCAGTAAAATTTGGATAACACCAGTACTTTATATTTGTTAAATGTTCTCATTCACACAGCATAATGTATTTAAAAAGTTCTGCTTTTTTATGCTCAATTCTGGAACCAACAGCATTGTAAAATCTTACATGGATCTCTTTGCTCATAAGGGAACTGGGTAACTGTGTTTGCCATAATTAACCCTGTCTGTCCTACACAGACAGATCTTCATTATCAGTTGTAACTAGATTTGAACACTGTCTGTTCTAACAAACAATTAAAAGTTTAGTAGCTGGGCTTCTAGCATTGTATGGTAATGAGAGGTAGCTCATCCTGTTTTTAGGAAAGATCCACATTGTTCAAAAATCTCTGAAGTCAGCCATTACACCTTCTACTAAGAAATGTGGTTTATATGGGAACACAAAACAAACATATAGTAGAGTTTTGTCCATTTCGACTGAAAAAGTGGAAATGTACTGCCATGCGTCTACCTGACTACAGACATTAAATCATCTCTCGATGCAGTTGAAAAATGGCCATATCAGGCAACTCATGCCTACAGATACTCTAACCCATGAAGATCAATAACCATTTGGGTCATTAGGTCAGAAGCTTTTTTTGAGTTTCTGACATCACCACCTATATACTGGCAAGCTCACCCTGCTTGCCTCCCTCCCCAAATCATTCCTCTGCCCCAGCTCTGGTCCCCCTACTATCCCTGCATGGCCCAGCTAACTGCCATCATAAACCCTGGCACCTGGGCACAGATTACATAATTTCTGTGATGGGCACCAGGGAGCTGTCCCCTGCTGAGAACCTCATCCTGTCCTCCTAACTGAGCTCTAGGCAGTCTGCCTCCCTGAAGTACCTACATGTGTATTCACCACATGAAAGCTACATGCCTGTTACTGCACACACCGCCCCCCCCCCCAACTGTCTTGGTGGGCACAGCGGGGTCACACTGTTCCCAAGATTCAGTGCCTGCTGAAGATAAATGCCGAGTTCCTGTTTGTGGCCTGGGGCAGAACCTGTTGCCAGGTCAAGCCAACACCAAGCTTTGAGTAGCCTGGACACAGTATCGTGCCCAGCTCCAGAGATGAATACTGGAGTGAGGCCTGGAGCGCATTGTTATCTCTCCCCCTTATTCTGCTTATATGTTGTGTGTGGTCCTGTGCTGCAGCCAGACTTCACAGTTCCCCCCTTACCAGGACCTAGCAAACTGCAAAAGACCTCTGCCTGGCCTTCCTCCTCTACCAGCCTCTGAATTCCCTCACCTGGATGCTCTTGTCTGCTGGCTAATGAGTCCCTTAACTCTTGCTGTGCCAGAATCCTATCCAACCCACCCTTGCTGTGTGCATGGATTGTTGTCCTGTGCTAAGGACTTAACCCTTGCTGTACCATACCACTGTCCACCCTTGATGTGTGTCCAGATTGCTGACCTGTGATAGGGACTTCACCATTGCTGTGCCAGAGCACTGCCTGCCCTTGCTGTGTGCCTAGATTGCTACCATAAGGACTTAACCCCTTTTGCACCAAACTCCTTGTGCCTGGATCACTGCTGTGTGCTTGACCTAACCCCTGATGTGCTATAACCCTTGTGCCCAGATCACCACTGTGCATTGGACTGAACCCTGACTGTGCTTCTATATCCCCTGTGTCCAGATCACTGCTATATGCTAGACTTAACCCCAGCTGTGCCATACCTCCCTGTGCCTGGATCCCTGTTGTGGGCTAGACTTAACCCTGCTGTGTCATACTCTGCGCGGATTACTGCTGTGCGCTGGACCTAACCCCTGTCATCCCAGATTATCTTGATTTTCTGTCTGTGTCCAGACGGCCCTTGTGAACCTATCCTTCCCCAACCCTCTGTCAGCCTAATCCCCCAATAAAGAACTCCATAATCACCTTTGCTTTCTGCATGTGGTCTGTTCCACTTGCACCTCCATCACATATATTTTTGATTATTCAATGGTCATCCAAGCATACCACAATCAACATGCAAACAATCATTTAATATCCTTTAGATGATTAGGTGTAGTTGTGTAACAAGGCTATACCTTGAATTCTAAGTAAGCTCTCAACCAACATTAAAACAATTACACTGTGCTTTGTACATTTTAACTCTAAGAGCACCAAACATTTACATTAAGGGGAGAACACGCTATGTGAATGATATTGCTGGACCAAAAGTAGTTAAAATTGGTTCTGATAGATATACCATAAGGTGCATTTTCCTTCAAAGAAGCACATCCCTGATGAAAATATAGTGTGGGCGGATCTTGTTCTGGTCCTAGACTGCAACCTCTCTGATTGTGACAATGGGAGCACGCAATAGATGGAAAAATTCTTGGATGTGGGCTGAGGAGTGTCTGGTACTAAAGTTTATTTCATGTGAAGGTCTTTTTGAAATATTTGATGGCTAAGAGCATCAAACACAGCTATCACATTTCGGGTGAAAAAGCCTCCCTCCTTTTCAGGGCTTGAGCAGTCAATAATAATATAATCATGAGAGAATGTATTAAGGGACCATGTTAGGACTCGATGAAGATTAGAATATCCTAATAGCACTAAACTCAGTACGCTGAAATATGTAGCATAAAGTGCTGATGAATGCTTTCATCACATTAGAACTAATTAAAGTATATCTGGAGCCAAAACTTTTTTCTGTTTCAATTGGAGTAGGAAATAGATAAACTCCATGTCTGAATTCTTTTTTCAATAGGAGAGATTTCCATTATCTTCCTTTCCTGCAGACAGGACAGGCCGTGAGAGGATATCCCTCCATAGTGAGGGAAATCTCCTCTGAGACCGTTGTCACCAAAGCAAGTGTCCCATTTGATGATTTACCCTCTATTCCTGTTCCAGTGCATTTTTTGATTTTTTCAATGAGCTCTGGCATCAAGTTGCATGTTTTAGCAATTTCATTATTTAGTTAATGACAAATTGCTCAAAATATCTCACAAATAGTGTATTCTCCAAAATAAGTACACACAGCAAATGTACTATCAAATAAATGTCAGCAGAATTTTATAGCGTTAACAATGACAAAGACAGTTTTTTTTCCTTTTGACCTTCCCTAGTAAAAGATAACATGAAAAAAAGAATATTCTTAACAATTATCTGTGAACACCCCTAACAACATCTGAATGGATCATTAATTGGAAGAGTACTTGTGGAAATTGAAGAGAATGAAAAATGTAAAATGCTAACAGAGCTGAATCAACCCTGCACATGACCCAGCACAGACCTACACAAAACTCACTTGAGATATACCAGACACATAAGCACTATACATTTACATCTACTAACTGCAGATGATTCCAGGACAAGTTTATAAAGAATGCAGTGCATTAAGCACTGACCTCTGTAATGTAAAGGAGGAAACCAGTTTACACAAACATTTAAGTATCAAGTTCTATACTTTTGATAAAAATGTATAATAAATGTAAAGCAACGGCTTTCATGACTATTTTAATAAGTACTGTAGATGTCATTGCACTTGACAAATTATTTCTTCAGTGCATCACTTTACTAACCAGCTTCAAACAAATGCCTAATCTCCAATGACATTAGAATTTCAGGGCTCATGTGTGAAAGCATGTACAGACTTGCAAAAAAGCACACAGCTATAAAGAGTAGAAGGACTTATTTTCAGCAGACCCTCCGTTTTTCATGTTTTGTATCTGCTTCTCTTATGTTTCTAATAAAATGTCCATTAACCTGCTTTGTCTACAAATGTAATTCACTTTATGAATCAGGGGACGTGACTAAAATTGCATTGGTGTGAATAAGTTTTACAATTACAATTTAAATATAAATTAAATATTGTGTGATATAATGTTGTATATCCAGTTCACAACCGAGCCATAATCAAAAGATGTCTACGGTTGGAAGTGGAATACCAGGGTTATGGCTGCAGCAATATGCCATAACCTTTTTATTTTTTTTTCAGCTGTTGATTCTCTTTCTGCTAAAAGTGAGCCACTGGAGAATCCACTGCTAGGATCCTAGATCACTTTTAGAAGCGATGGGTGTCCCCCCCCCCCGGTTAAACTGGTTACCTGTAGAAATTTTTAAAGAGTTGCCAATGGAGATTTTAAGTACCGTAATTTGGCACCATTCCACGAGCTGACATGTTGGGTATCTATTTACTCAGCGTAACATCATCTTTCATGTTTTACAAAAAAGTAGGGTTATATATTGTATTTTTTTTTAAATTCATTAAAGTTTATTTATTTTTTTTAATTGCATTTGAAAAATCGCTGCACAAATTCCATGACATAAAAAATTGCAACGTCTGCTATTTTATTCTCTAGGACCTCTGCTAAAAAAATATATAGTGTTTGGGGGTTTTAAGTAATTTTTTTGCAAACAAAAAAAAAACACTGATTTTTGCATATATGAGAGAAGTGTCAGAATTGGCACAGTAAGGTGAATATCATCTTACCTTGTGTGCTTAGCACACTGAGTAGTCAACAATCTACTACTGTGCATCCAAGTGCCATCACTTCCAGCCACTGCCATCAAGCCTATCTATTAAACCCATTCTGGCACACAGCTTGAAGCTGGCCATACATGGAGCAAATTTTCTAATCAACCATCTGAAAATCGCTCAGTGGGTGGCCCTGTTGGCCACCTCCTGCCCAAGATCCCTTGATTGAAAAATAAAAAATCCAGTTCAGAAAACTGTTGAGTGAATAGTGGCTGCATCCAATCAGATACAGCTTCTTTTTGGATATTTTGACAGATGGGGACTGGCTAACAAACTACAATAGCCACGCAGAAGAATTATCAAACCTTGCTGTATAGTTCGGCTGGAGAAAACTTAAAATAAACTATTTGTATATGGACAGCTTAACAGGCATTGAAGACCATGGTAATATTATTACATACAGGATTGCAAATAGCACTGATGAAATATAAAGTACAGTACCCAAAGCTGACATTTACATTTTAGTTTACATAAGGTACATCAGCACAACATAAAATCTGACAGTTTGAAATGGCTTACAGTACTAACATTATTAGTATACTATTATCATAATTAAGTCTGATAAACTTTACTGACTAGAAATATTTTACGTGTCTGCAATATTACACGAATGGCAGTAAGGTATGTGAGAATGATCGAGCTAGGAAAAAGATATTAGGGCTACTTTATACTAGATATTTTCAAGTTTGTCAAGTTAATAGACACTTGTTTGGGTGACATCTGTCCCTTTTCTTTTTTTTTTGTTTACAAATGATTTTATTGAAAAAAAGCAGGAGAAAATACAAAACAGTGTCCAAATATTACAGAAATTAACAAAAAGGAACCTAACCAAGCCAAGCCAAGCCAAGCGATAGCGTCAACAAATACATGCAAATGCTTATGCTTAGAATACACTATAATATATTATCTAGGAAGTGACTTCCAAAATGTATATACATATCTATAAAAAGACTTCAGTCATGGGAGAAGAAAAAAAGTGATATGATATCATGACTTGGTTTGAATGAGACCCAAGAACTGGTAAGTACATAAAAAGGAAACAACAACAGTTTGGAAAGACAATAAAAACCCTAAAACAATGTGAAAGATGTGTACTGGAGAGTGTGATGGATGCATCCAGACAATTTTATAATTTCCATTCTGGAGGTAGCTTGGGACCAAGATACTGAAGGGGACTGACAATTTAGAGCTATTGCCCAATGGATAGAGAGAAACAGGGTATACAGTAATCTTTCACATGGGGTAGGGACATTGGGGAAGGGTGCGGATAGAAATATCGGCATAGTGAGAGATATACTAGAACCAGCAATTTAGTTAGCTTTATTGGCAGCTTGTTGCCACATCGCCTTAAGCACTTGACAATGACAGAGAGTATGTATTAATGTGCCACAATCTGGACACCCCCTGATGTTATTAGGTGAGAATGTGCCTTTTCTTTGTAGGGATTTCCTATCTGTTGTGTTTCGGATACAAGAAATGAAGGGAAATGTTCCCAATGAGACACAGACAAAAAATAAAAAATAAAGTGTCAGGGGTTTTAACCCTTGCCTACTCTATCCAAAACTAAAAAAAGTTTTGCCTTTGCATAAATAGGCAAGAAAGCCAAAAGGTGGGTTTGTCTTATTCCTTATCTAATTACCATGTGGGCACCATCCCTTCATTTCAAATAGAACTACAAAACCTCTCTCCCCAAATAGCAAAGTAGGGTGAGGGAAAAAAACTGGGACTTTGAATACACCACTCAGAGAAAACACAAACGTATATGAAAAAAAAATCACCTTTGTTATGTCATTAAAAATAAAGTCTATTAAATGTGTGACAATCTAACATTTATGGCAAACGTTGAATATAGACTACATGCAATTCTTCCTAATATGGCATTAAAGATCATATAGAAACCGTTCAGTAAATGCAAATATCCATTATATGGTCTCTAGGATCAAAGCTTTGTGTGGTAAATTGCTTCTTCAGGATCCGTGCCTAATTCAATATTGTGTCCTGTAATGACCCCGGGGCTGGCAGATAGAATGGAAAAATGTGTCAACCTGCTCAGCAGACTTTCCATCACTTCAGGACCTGACAGGAAGAGATGGAAAATACCTTACAATGGGCACAGGTGACAAAAAGACCGAACTTCTAAACCCTGCCTGCCCCATTGATGAATAAACAAAATTTCTTTCTGGAATTGGCACCCATATTTAGGTATGGGAGAATTCAGATGCATATTTATAAATGTGACCTAGTAATTAGAGTTTTATTTCACAATGAGGTTTTGCCATCAGCGACCATTGTCCCCAAACCATGGCCTGATGACTGCCAGGAACTGACCCCTGCAATAAAAAGGCCCTACATGCAGGGCTTTTTTATTAAATACCTAGGCAGTCACTGTGTAGAGTGGCAGTACATGTCAGGCAAAATGTTCCAGCAACCTGCTGTGTTTATGAGGTGCATTGAGGAGGAGTAATATTTTGGCCCATGGTACCTGTATAGTCCAGGATATGATGTCATAATGAGCGCCTTGGGGGTTGGATTGGTCTGTTATTGCTGCTAATGTAGCAGCCAGGAAGGGGGGTCAGGATATGATGTCATAATGAGCGCCTTGGGGGTTGGATTGGTCTGTTATTGCTGCTAATAAGCAGCCAGGAAGGAGGGTGGGAGAGGAATAATCTTTTAATACTAACACTGTGTAACGGAAGCGGGTGGTATTTTATTACTGCCAATGTAATTTTATTATTCCCACTAACAACAATACCCAGAAGAAGGGATTCTTTTATTATGAACAAAAGAAAATTACTTGATTCCCATCCACACATTCGATATGGATGTGAGAATCCCTCCCGCTGAGCTATTATGTTCTCACAGCCGGGAGACTTCCCCGCTATCAGAATACACTGATCAGCACCGCTAGCTATAGCTGAAGACACTGATCAAGAGAAACATTTCTGGCTGGTTGTATACCATAGCTGGTTGCTATATCGACTTGTATGCAACCAGTCTATCCATACATGGATCAAAATTCATTCAGTTCCTGCAGAACCAGCTGAATTTGAATCCATGTATGGCCAGCTTTAGTTCTGATGCTGGAGCATTTTTTACTCCTACTAACCATGGTCCAGCCCACCAAAGTCTTATGGATGGGAAACTGGTCCTTTGTTTAGAAAGTTTGGGGAACCCTGATATAGGTTACACTAAGCATAATTTTTTTTAGAATTAAAATAGAAATCTTAGCACATTCATATAATTTACACAATATATCCATTACCAAAAATATGTAAGAATAATAAGAGTGGCTACCTTGCACATAAATACTTATAATTTGTGTGCAATGTAAAAGTCACCATGCAAATAAATAAAAAAATAATAAAAAATATGTTGTGTTACAATAATATTACAAAATTAAATACTAATATTAAATATTAAAAAATATTACAAACAAGTCTACTTTTCCAGCCTCAATTTCCTTATCAAAACTCATGACATGTTTATTTTACAGAAACAAGTACTCATTTCAGTGCTCAGCTATTTTAGGATTTACCATAAGATACTGATGTCTGACCCTCTGCAAAGTTAAAGAACTGTCACATGTTCTAGTCACACAAAATGTTACTTCACTGGAATTCTGGCATAAAAAACAGATGTCACTATATTAGATTACAGGAAATATTAATGTTCAGATTGTTCAGGCAAAACATGTCTTTGCTGACAGTGTCATCTAGATAAAAATTTACAAACGTCATTATGAATAGAACATTTACTGGTAGTCCTGATGGCATTTGACGCAAAGTTTACACAGGGCTCTGTTTTCTTGCTCTATGTGTTTGCCCAGAGCAGTGAGGAAGTGAAAAAAAGATGAACACTGGGGTAGGGGACGTTAAAGCAGATCTGGTTGCTTTAAACCTGTATGAGAAAACAAAGTGACCCTGCAATGGCTATTTTCATCCCTGTTTTTCTCCCCTGCCACTAGGTAAACCTTCCTATGTAAGCTTTCACTGTTAAAAAGTGAAAACCTGCAAAGGACTAAAACAGCTCTCCTAGCCCCTCATATGACACTATCTACTCCTTTAGTAAACAGAAATGGTGTCCTGGGATTTTAATCAACATAACTGGAAGCAAAATGATTGCATAAAAATGAATACATTAGAAGAGCAAGAGCAATTTTCCAACATAGTTCAGAACATGTTAGCCATTCTATTGCTCATATATTTATTTATTTATTTATTTATCGAGTTTATATAGCGCCAAAGGGTTTGCTCAGCGCTGTACAATAGGGGGGGACAATACATGAAACAGTACAGTAACATCAAACAGCACACAAGGGGTAAGAGGGCCCTACTCTTTTGAGCTTACAATCTAGGAGGGAGGGGGTAGAGGTACAGGAGGAAATGGCTGTGGGGGATGGAGTGGTAGGAGGAGGGAAGGGCAGCGGCTGTTAGGTGAGGGTGGGGTAGGCTTCCCTGAAGAGGTGGGTTTTCAGGGAGCGCCTGAAGGTGAGGAGGGAAGGTGACAGTCTGATGGATTGGGGTAGTGAGTTCCAGAGGATGGGGGAGGACCTGGAGAAGTCTTGCAGTCGTGCGTGGGAGGAGGAGACCAGGGAGCAAGATAGAAGGAGGTCCTGTGAAGAGCGAAGGGTACGGGTAGGGTGGTACTTGGGAATCAGGTCGGTGAGGTAGTTAGGGGCAGTGTTGTGAATGGCTTTATAGGTCAGAGTGAGCAGTTTGAATTTAATGCGTTGGGCAATGGGGAGCCAGTGGAGGGAGAGGCAGAGGGGGGTGGCAGAGGTGGAGCGGCTGGTGAGGTGGATGAGTCTGGCAGCTGAGTTCAGGATGGTCTGAAGCGGGGAGAGTTTGCACTGGGGTAGGCCGATGAGGAGGGAGTTGCAGTAGTCCAGGCGTGAGATAATCAGGGAGTGAACGAGTAGTTTAGTGGTGTCTGGGGTAAGGAAGGAGCGTATTTTGGCGATGTTGCGAAGGTGGAGCCTGCATGTATTTGTGAGTGATTTGACATGAGGTTGGAAGGAAAGGTTTGAGTCCAGAATGACGCCAAGGACCTTGGCTTGCTGGGCGGGATTGATGGTGGTGTTGTTGGTAGTGATGGAAAGGATGGGGGGGGGGGCACGGGAAGGGGGAAAGACGAGAAGCTCGGTTTTGGAGAGGTTGAGTTTGAGGAAATGGAGCGACATCCAGTCAGAGATGTCGTTTAGGAGGTGAGTGATGCGGGCGGAGAATGTGGGGGTGAAGTGAGGGGTGGATAGGTAGATTTGAGTATCATCAGCATAGAGGTGGTAGTTGAAGCCGTGGGAGTGTATGAGTTTGCCAAGGGAGGAGGTGTAGATGGAGAAGAGAAGGGGTCCAAGGACAGAGCCCTGGGGGACCCCAACAGAGAGGGGGAGGGAAGAGGAGGTGGCGCCGTTGTAGGAAACGCTGAAGGAGCGTTGGGATAGATAGGACGAGAACCAAGAGAGAGCGGAGTCTCTGATGCCAAGGGAGAGTAGTTTATTAAGGAGGAGGGGGTGGTCGACTGTGTCAAAAGCCGCAGAGAGGTCTAGGAGGAGGAGGACAGAGTAGTCGCCTTTGGCTTTGGCGGTTAGTAGATCGTTGGTGATTTTGAGGAGGGCAGTTTCGGTGGAGTGTAGGGGACGGAAGCCGGACTGTAGTGGGTCAAGGAGGTTGTTGTCAGTTAGGTGGGCGCTTAGGCGATCGTAGACCAAGCGCTCAAGGAGCTTGGACATGAGTGGCAGCAGGGAAATTGGTCTGAGGTTGTTGAGGTCAGTGGGGTCCAGGGAGGGCTTTTTGAGTATGGGGGTGATGTGCGCATGTTTTAGGGGGGAGGGGAAGACGCCAGTAGCGAGGGAGAGATTGAAGATGTGGGTAAGGGAGCGGATGAGGGAAGAGGGGGGTGACCGGAGGAGTTGAGAGGGGATAGGGTCCAGGGGGCAGGTAGTGAGGCGGGCTTCTGAGAAGACTCTGGTGACTTCCTCAGTGGTAGTAGGGCTGAAGGAGTGCAGTGATGGGGGGGTTACGGTAGGCAGGGCCTTGGGTGTGGTGGGGGGCAGTGCCGTTGCAAGGTCAGAGGAGGGGAGAGATGAGAGGGTGATGGAAGGGGGGAGGCTAGATGGGGAGGTAGACTGCAAGTTGACTATGTCCTTGCGGATTGCGTCAATCTTGCTATGGAGATGAGTGGCAATCTCGTGGGCGGTAAGTGAGGTACTGAGTGGAGGAGGGGGGGGAGAGAGCAGGGAGTTGAAGGTGGAGAAGAGTCGGCGAGGGCAGTTTGAGAGGGTGTTGATCAGGTCAACGAAGTAGGCCTGCTTGGCGGCGTGGAGGGAGGAGGTGTAGGTGAGGAAGGCAGATTTGTAGAGGGAGAATGCATGAGGGGACCTGGTTTTGCGCCATAGTCTCTCCAGCGCACGACTGCGACGTTTGAGGCATTTAGTGTGGTCGTTCTGCCATGGTTGGAGCGGTCTGGGTTTGATGTTGCGTGTGGTTAGGGGTGCCAGAGAGTCTAGGGTGGCTGATAGTGAGTCGTTGTACGCGGTGGTGGCTAGGTCAGGACATGACAGTGGAAGGATGCTGTCGTGCAAGCGGTCGGCAGCCGAGTGGAGGGGGGCCGGGTGCAGGTTGCGGAGGTTGCGGCTGGTGATGGTTTGGCGCACTGGGGGGGGGGAGTTAGGGGAAGGGGAGATGGAGAACGTGAGGAGGTGGTGGTCGGAGAGAGGGAAGGGGGTGTTAGTGAAGTGGTTAAGGGTACAGAGGTGGGAGAAGACGAGGTCCAGGGTGTTCCCATTGATGTGGGTGGAGGATTGAGTGTGTTGTGTGAGCGCGAAGGAGGTGGTTAGGTGGAGGAGTTGAGAGGTAGCTGGGGTGTGGTCGTTGATGGGGATGTTGAAGTCCCCGAGGATGATGGTCGGTAGCTCAGAGGAGAGGAAGAAGGGAAGCCAGGCGGCGAAGTCATCCAGGAAGCGGGCTATGGATCCGGGGGGCCTGTAGATCACTGCGATCCTTAAGGGGGTGGGTGAGAAGAGCCGGATGCAGTGAGTCTCGAAGGAGGAGAAGGTTAGGGAGGGGGGGTTAGGGAGGACCTGGAAGGTGCTCAGCGGTGATAGGAGCAGGCCGACACCACCACCTTTGTGACCGCCCAGTCTTGGTGAATGGGACCAGATGAGACCTCCATGAGAGAGTGCCGCAGGGGAGGTAGAGTCGGTGGCCTGTACCCAGGTTTTGGTGATGGCTAGGAGGTTGAGGGAGCGGGAGATAAAGAGGTCATGGATGGCAGTTAGTTTGTTGCAAACCGAGCGGGCGTTCAGAAGTGCAACCGAGAGAGGGGGGATGGATGTGGGGAGGAGGTGCACAGGTATGAGGTTGAGGGGGTTGCGGCGGCTGGCGGGAGCAGGGGGGTCCCTGGAGGGGGGGAGAGGTGGTGAGGGGCCAGGGTTCGGGGAGATGTCCCCAGCGGATAGGAGAAGGAGAAGGGTGAGGAGGGTGGCATGGGAATGGGAGGTGCAGGAGCGTGTGGGTCTGGTAGTGGTGGCACGTGGGTCGACCGGGGAGTGGAGTACCAGGAGGAGGTGGTGAGTGCCGTAGTGGGGAGAGGGCAGAAGTGAAGGGGCAATGTAGAGCTGTTTTGGGGGGGTGGGCGGGTAGAGGGAGGCGATTTTTGGGATGGAGGAGAGGAAAACGAGGAGAAGAAGTGCAGGTGGCATGCTGGGGTGAGTGCAGTGCTGTTCGGGACAGGGGAGGTGAAGGGATACGGGTCAGGGCGAGGTGATGTGGAGAGTCTATATCACCGTGGAGGAGTCCACTAGAGTCCTTCTGTAGGGGGAGAGTGGGAGTAGAGTCCAGCAGCTGGCTGGCTGCAATCTGTGGGTGCAGTATGCTGGCGTCCGAGGGGGCTTCAGTGGGTCTGGTGGATCGGCGAGTGGAGGGGACGTAGGGTGCGATGTTGGGGGGCGTTGGCAGGCAAGGCGTCTGGTGATGCTGGCGGCTCGGTGACTGGAGATTCGCTGGGTGGTCCGGTGGGAGATTCGCTGGGCGACGTCTCGATTCGCTGGGCGACGTCTCGATTCGCTGGGCGACGTCTCGATTCGCTGGGTGGTCCGGGTGTTGGGTGACCAGAGGTGGTAGCTGGGTGCCCGGTAGCTGGGTGCTGGGTGTCCAGGGGTGGTAGCTGGGTACCCGGTAGCTGGGTGCTGGGTGTCCAGGGGTGTTAGCTGGGAGCTTGGACTTCGAGTTGCCAAGCAAAGGCCAAGAGATGGGAAGGACGGGAGAATCCTCATCAACAATGCATTGCAATATCTGGAACGGCATTAAAGACCCATGGTTTTACGGAATCCCCTCGATGCAGGTAGCGGAGGTGCGGCGTTGTCCTGGAAAGGTTCCTGGTCTGGGGCTGGCTGGTGCAGGGTGGCCCGCAGGGTGCTGGGAGGCCTGAAGCAGTTCCCAGGCAGGGTCGCCGGGTGCGAGCAGCTGGGTGCCCCGAGGTGGCGGCTGGGTGCCGGGTGGTCTGGGGTGGTCCCAGAGCTAGGGAGGGCTCCAGGGAGACCGTGAGGCCGTGCCGGTTCCTGGTGGTCCAGGGTGATCAGCGAGGACCCAGGGCTGATGGGGAGGGCCCTGGGCAGGCAGGCAGGTCGGCGGGACCCGGTGGGCAGAGCGGTGACGGTCCGGGTAGATGTCCGGCGATCCGGTCCGATCGCGGCTCGGCCGCGGCCAAAATCGAGGCCGCGGCTTCGGGTGCGCGGGTAGGCCGCGATTTCCGGGGCTCCGGGAAAAGGTCCAGAAGTGGTCCCTGGTGGTCAGGCTGGGCCGGGAGTGTCTTAGGGGCCCCGCTGGGTTCCGCTGCGGCCCGGATGGCAGCGGATTGGGGCTAGGAGCGCAGGAGCTCCTAAAGCGTGTCTGCTCCCGCCGCCATCTTGGCATAGAGTTGGCATCTTGGCATATAAAGTAATAGTCTGTTTTGCTAATTCAACAGAAAATACTGTAAATATTATTACCTTGTTGTTGATGGGTAAAGTGTTTTATAAAGCCATTCAAGAAGCTATTACATTTTGAAAAATAAAATTACAGCTGACCTTAAAGTGGTATTAAACCCCAAACCAAAAATGTAATACATTGCAGCTTACCAATCACTAGATGTGGTGGCTCCAACTTTCGAGACCCTCAAAATTTATAGAGTTAGGACTGCAGAGACTGGGATGCCATGACATGGCATCTGCAGCTTATGCATATATTTGCAAATGTGTGCAAACTAAACCCCTTGTTTTTTTTTTTAACATGCACCACCCTTCCATGTGCTCCTTGCTGCAAAGGCCTGTTATAGGTTAGGGTGGTTGACATTTGTTTGTAGTAGATGTGGTGGCTGTAATTGTTTCCTTTTCTTTTCTTTCTTTCTTTCTTTCTTTCTTCCTGGTGACCTGGCCAGTAACACACCTCCTGTATTGGAATGCCCCCCACTCCTGATAAAAGGAGCATATGAACAGCTTTGGACAGCAGCGTTGTCAGTCTGGGGGAGGGGAATGATAAATATACTAGAAGATTTAGATACCCACTTGTTGACCTGCCACAGTACATATAATATGGCAGGACGGCACAGCAATGTACCTGTATGTCGCTTTCCTGTAGCTTGGGATCTCCAAACTGGCGTCTGGAGTGGGGGCATTATCACAGCAGTAGATCTAGGTATGTGCATTAGAAAGTAACACATAAAGGTGAAGCTTCCATAGGCAATGGATGGCGTGTCTGCTGTATGCCTTAACTGATGCAGGTTTTTTGTGTTTTTTAATCATTTGATTAATGCATCCTCCTATGCATTGCCTTTTGAACCTCTGGGTCAGATCTTTGGCTACCATTTTCACATTGGTTCCATCAATTGCCCTTCACGCCTACAGCCATACTCTGTGGGACTCTTTAGCAGATTGGGGTAAATCCCCTTTGTTGGGGCTACTTGGTGGTATTCATTTTTCCATACTCAACTGCACCCCATGAATGCCTGAAGCAAAAGTGTGAAATGCCTTTTTGCACCCCCTTCCTGATATACATATATTGATTATGCTGTTGTATATATGTGTTTTGAAAACAAATAATTGAGGAGGAGAGGTGCCTCTCAGGGCGGAAGGGGGGTGGCATTTAGGGGTATATGGCCTGCTTTAATCCTTACCTTGGGGACTAGATACACCCCATCTGTTTTTAAATGAAATGTTGTCACTAAATGTTGATTTTTTTTCTAATGTGTTCTATTTGTTCTGAAAAAAGATATCAGCACTGGTTAAAATACATTTTTTTCTTTTTTGGATTACCTTTCAAAAAACTCAGTGGTGATACCACCAAAAGAAAGCTCTATTTGTGTGAAAACAAAATTATATAAATTTCATTTGGGTACAGCGTTGCATGACCACACAAATGCCAGTTTAAGTAGTGAAGTGCCAAAATATAAAAAAAAATGGCATGGTCATGAAGGGGGTAAAATCTTCTGGAGCTTAAGTGGTCACACTAGGAAATTAAAGCCAAACTCCAGCTAAAACTGCAAGTACACAGGTTTTTTTAATTTTGGGATAAAGGTTTTATATATATAAAAAAAGCTGATTATTGTAAGCATCCCTCTCAGTGATAAATGATCTGTCTCAACATTCTAGAAGCTACATCTGCAGAACAGCTTGTTCTGCATATGCACCTACCAGCCAGATCACCAGTCAAAAAAATAAAGGAAAGAAAGTCTGAAAAGGAAAACTAATACAGCCAACACATCTATGAATTTGTAAGCTTCAATATAATAATTGTTTGCTTTTGGGTTTAATACTGCTTTAAACATTTTCACTAGAGGTTGGAAAGTACACTTTAAAAATATTCCAAACACACGAACATCTGTTTGTTATGCAACTAAAAGCAAGTTATTTCACACTCTAATAAAGCCTTTCTCTAAAGCTAAAAAGAAAAAAAATATATTTTTATGAGTAACAAAGGGTTTTTTAGGTAGGTCATGCAATTTGTGTATCTAAATCTTTTCAGAGCAGCACCAGGTAAATTTATAGTTACATTATTCTAGGAAACCAAAAAGTAGGAACATGAAAGAGGGCTTGGAAATCTGTGTCCGAGTAAATCTCCATGCTCTTACTCAAGAGGTTTTCTGAAGTCTGTGTATGATAGATAGCCTAACTGCCTTGTATCCACTTGCCTGCATGATATTATCCTGTATAATTTCCGTTCTTTTCCAGGGCCCACACCAGCAGGTGTTAGGAGACTTAATTTAATAGATTTGGACTTCACAGAATTCTTCAGCATCTGGTTGCTTTTTTTTTATACACTTTCATACATCTAATGCTGATTAATGTCTTATATGTTTCTGAAAAACTATCCAGCAAATCTTTATTTTTTTACAGGTAGTTTACCAATTATGAAGCTAAAGTAATTTAAAACAAAAGTGTAAGAAGTGTAACTAAATTAATGTTTTATACTTTTGTATACTGTCATAAACTGCCAAAAAATAGAGTGAATCTGCAAAAACGTCTGCTATTTATATTTTCATTTGTAAATGCTGCACAATGTCTGCTTAATTGGCAGACAATTATTCTCCTGTTGCTTCTGTCCTGTTCCCTATTTTAATAATGTCGCATAGTTAGCCCTATCACTATACACATAATCTCTGTGCCAACACAAGATAAGCATCTCCCCCACCCTCTAAATATTCCTGCAATTTGAGTTACAAAAATCCCCGAATCCATATGACACACCAGGGCCTTAGTCTTCTTTCTTGTAGAATCCTTTTTCAATTGTTCCCATTGTTGCCTCATGAGATGGCCACTGCCAACTGGGTGTCCATTGTTGGGAGTCCTAACAGGTCCTGAAGACTCATTTGTGGGCATAGTGTTTTCATGAAGAGAGGTGGCTACTTAACCAGATGGCAGCAGACACAGACTACATCACATTAACAGTCATCACTTTAAAAAATAAGTCACAGGGGCGCATGCGCGGCCGTCTCCGGGATGGATGCATTCTGACAGAAGCTCTGTCCACCCGCTAGCTGTCAGCACGGCTCACGCCGACTCCAAGGCTTCTAACTCACCCCGTCGGGTCACATCAGAGGGCAGAACCCACACACTGAAATGCCGCAGAAAGGCTCCGGGACAGCCAGGGAAGCTTACTAGCTTCTTCCCTGCTGTCACATCACAGATCCAAGATGGCACGGCGGCTCCTTAAACGGCCACACCACCTGTCACAGCCTGCATGACAGACCATATGAGGAGAACAACAAAGCCCAGCAGCTGGATCCCAAGCTCAGAACCTCTCTTTATCCAGGGGACCTTGGTGAGTCTTCTCCCCCTCTGTCACCCACCACCAGCAGTCCAGCCAAATCCAGGCCCAGACTGGACACAGACCCCCTGACTGATATTCAGCTACAGCCTCAACCTCTCTTCACGCAGATATTACCTCACACTGCTACGCCATCTCTGATAGATTCCTTCCCTCCCTGCCACTGACCAACCTATCACTGAAATAAGCATGAAGAATATGCTTCTATCTTTACGTCAAACTATCCACAGTGACCTGACCACATCAATCTCCCAAATTTCAAATGTGATACAACAACAAGACCACCGACTGCGTCATATTGAAAATAAAATGGGAAAAATGGTCATAGCACATAATGACCTGATAGACGCACACACAGACCACAATACAGAGATTGAAAAAATAAACCTCAAATTAGCGGATTTAGAAGACCGATCCAGACGCAACAATATTAAGTTCAGGGGTATACCTGAAAATATTACCAATGACGCATTGATCCCCTACATCCTTCAATACATGAAACTTCTCATGCCATCACTCTCGGATATAGAGATAGCCATCGATCGTGCTCACAGGATTCCTAAGCCTTCTTTCCTCCCAGCTTCAATCCCCAGAGATGATCTGACGTGCATCCATCTTTATCACATAAAAGAAAAATTAATGGCGGCAGCAAGGAACCCACCCCCACTCCCGCAATCACACGCAAACATCAAGTTTTTTGCCAATCTGTCAAAAGCTACATTACTCAATTGCAAAAAGCTGATTACTATAACTAAAGCGCTTAGGAACCACGGAATAGTCTACCAATGGGGCTTCCCCACAAAATTGACCGTTAAACACCACGGTGCAATCTTTACAATCAAAACCCTAGAAGTGGGTATGGACCTCCTGAAGACCTGGAATATAATACCTACGACAATCCACCTCAGCTAATACACAACAAATGGACGCTGAATGGTCCTAAAACATAAAGCCCTCAATCTATCTACACCACTATGCCTTGGGCATTATAATTTTGCAGCCTCAAGCTAGCAAACGGCCCGTTACCAAGCATTTGCATGTTACAGTTTTTTCGGTATGACCTAGTTTATGGTCAATACCTGTTCACACCCCCCAGTTTTTCAGTAGCAAGATCCGCTACTCTTATGACTTGCATTTTTAGCAATTTTTTCTTACCCATCCTTGCCTCCCTCCTTTCCTGCACCACCAGTCGACTGATCAACTCCATTGTTCTGAAAATCTCACTTCAACAAGGAAAACATTACCCAGTCCAATGACAGACCCAAAAACGCACCATCCAATCCGCAGAAAGACACCATCATCAACGACCATGACCTCTCCAACTCTCTCAACAACTACGAAAACAACCATCCTACTCAACCAAACCACGTACTAGCCAACAAAATGGTTAAGATATCCTCACTTAATGTACATGGACTCAACTCCCCCTTCAAAAGATCGCTGCTCCAAAAAGAATCACGCTCACTTCACGCTGATATACTCCTCCTACAAGAAACCCATTTCGCATCACCCAAGACTCCTAAGTTTCATATCCATGGATACTCCCACCTATACATGGCAACAAACCCCCCCCCCAAAAAAATGGAGTCATTACAGCCATAAAGGACTCTTTCCGATTCCTACACATTTCTGAAACAGCAGACCCTCATCTTGATCTGCAAAATCAACAACATTCCCTATACATTGGTTAATGTATCCGGTCCCAACAGCAATCAAATTCAATGCTATAACAAACTCCAATCAACTATCTCCTCTCAGAAGCAAGGTAGACTTATTATGGGCGGAGACTTCAACGTTATTGGTAATTCTCTTCTAGACTCCTCCACCAACAGACGCCCCTCTAAACATAACTTCAACCGCTTTTTGCATGACCATGATCTTTACGATATCTGGCGATGCCAACATGGCACAGAAAAGGACTACACATATTACTCCATTTCTCATCTTTCATACTCCAGAATTGACTTCTTTGTCACAGATAAATGGACACTTCAACACATGACGTCCTCCAACATCGGAAATATATCCTGGTCAGATCACGCTCCAATCAACATAACCTTAGACAGCAACCAACATTCTCCAATCCCTCGTCTCTGAAGACTGAACTCAGCGATATTGAACAACCCTGATGATAAGAAACATTTGCTAGAAGCAAAAATTTATTTTTTGAATGCAACGATACTTCTGATATTTCTATAACCACATTATGGGTCGCTTACAAAGCATACATGAGCGGTATCCTCATACAATTAAACTCCAGCATCACAAAACAGCGAACACAACAAATTGACCAACTCCTGACTTCCATAAGTCAAAAAGAAGACATTAACAAAAAAAATCCAAATCCCTCCACTTCCGCGGCCCTAGCTGCAGATAGAACTAAACTCCGAACCCTTCTACTTTATAAATAAGATCTTAATCTATTAAAAACCAAATCTTACTCCTTAGGCAATAAAGCTAACTCCTTTTTAACAAAATTAATCAAACAACGACGCCTTAACCACTTGAGCTCCAGAGGATTTACCCCCCTTAATGACCAGGCCTCTTTTTGCTACTCGGCGCTGCACTAATTCAACTGATAATTGCGCGGTCATGCAATGCTGCACCCAAACAAAATTTATGTCCTTTTTTTCACACAAATAGAGCTTTCTTTTGGTGGTATTTGATCATCTGTGCGCTTTTTATTTTTCACGCTATGAACAAAAAAATGCCAAAAATTTTGAAGAAAAACAATATTTTTTACTTTCAGCTATAAAAAATATATAGTAAACTCAAAGTTGGTTATAAATTTAGGCCAAAATGTATTCTGCTACATGTTTTGGTAAAAAAAATCCCAATGAGTGTATATTGATTGCTTTATGTGGAAGTTATAGCGTCTACAAACTATGGTATAAATACTGCAACTTACGCCATTTTTCTGCTATACAGCGCTGCGCTAGTTTAACGGACAATTGCGCGGTCATGCAATACGGTACATAAATGAAATTTACATCCCTTTTTTCCCCACAAATTGAGCTTTCTTTTGGTGGTATTTGATCATCTGTGCGGTTTTTATTTTTTGCGCTATAAAAAAAAAGGCTGACAATTTTGAGGAAAAAAAACAATATTTTAGACTTTTTGCTATAAAACATGTCCAGTAAAAAAAAATGCAAAAATCAAATTTAGTCATAAATTTCTGCCAAAATGCATTCTGCAACATGTCTTTGCTAGAAAAAAAACAATACGTGTAAATTAATTGGTTTACGTGAAAGTTATAGCGTTTACAAATGGCGGGAAAGATACTGGGATTTTTAGGGTTTTTTTTATACTAATAATGGCGGCGATCAGTGAATTATGGTGGCGATCAGTGACCTATGGCAGCGACCAGCGACTTATGGCGGGACTGCGGGACTGCGGCGGGCTTTCTGACATTGGGGGGTACTGACTTAGGGTCACTGACATCCCCAAAAACACTAATACAGTGATCAGTGCAAAAAGAAAAACACTGACACTGTACTAATGGCACTGGGGAGGAAGGGGTTAACTTTATTTTGCAGGGAAGGGTTATCTGAGTGAGGGGGAGTGTTTTACTAGGGGGTGGGGGTGTGTGCTGCACAGGACACCGCTGAGCGAGAGAGAGAAACTCTTCTGTCTCGATCAGCTCGTCCTCAAGCTGAGAAGGAAGTGACAGACAGCACAGCTACTGCAGCTGTGCTCTCTGTCACTGTTTACCGCCGATCGCCGGGAAACAGCCGCTAAGGACCGGCTGTGACCCGGCGACTGACATCCGCGGCGGTGATCGACGGGACAGATAGGGCGGCGGCGCGCCTCGCGCGCGCCCCCTATTTGTTTACAAAACACACGTTTTAAAACGTGGTTTTGCCTGCCAGTGCCGCCCTGCCGCCGTATATCTACAGTGGCTGGGCGGCAAGTGGTTAAATCTAAAATCTCCTCAATCCAACACCCAACTACCCATACATCTCTTACAAACCCGCAAGATATAGCTAATGCATTCGCAACATACTACCAGAAACTTTATAATCTCAATTCGGACCTAAACACAACACAACCGTCAATTGCTTCCATACAAAAATTTCTAAGTGCTGCGAAACTCCCCCAACTTACCCCTTCGCATCTATATCTAAACCTATATCTCCTTGAGAGATAGAAAAAACATCAAAACTTTACCTCATAATAAATCCCCAGGAAACGATGGTTTCACCAAAGAATTCTACAAAACTTTTGCCCCTGACCTTTCACCATACCTGACCAAGTTATTTAATCACGCCTCCTCTATATCAGAATTCCCCAAAGAAATGCTACAATCTATAATCACCACTATCCCTAAACCGGGTAAAGACCTTAAAATGGTCCAAAACTATAGGCCTATCTCATTACTTAACACAGATATAAAACTCTATGCTAAAATAATAGCCCAAAGACTCCTTGAATACCTCCCCATCCTAATACACCCTGACCAAGTAGGATTTATCCCTGGACGCCAAGCCCCAGATGCAACTAGAAGACTTATATCTCTTATCCACAATTTAGAAACCACCAAACAATCCTCCTTATTATTATCTGTAGATGCAGAAAAAGCATTTGACCGCATACATTGGCACTTTATGCAACAAACATTACAAAAATTTGGGAACATAGAATGGATGCTATCAGCTATTCTCTCACTATACTCCAACCCATCAGCTATAGTTCTAACAGATGGCACACTCTCAGACTCATTCAACATTTCAAACGGCACCAGACCAGGATGTCCTCTATCCCCCATAATATTTACCCTACTCATTGAACCGTTAGCATCAATACTTAGAGATGACCCCACATTTACAGGAATCACACATATGAAAACAGAACATAAAATCAGCTTATTCGCAGATGACAATATACTAATGATAACTAACCCACACAAATCTCTACAGACAATCCACTCACATCTCCAACACTATGCGGAAGTATCCTACTATAAACTAAATGAAACCAAATCCACCATCCTTAACCTCCATACACCGATCCAGGCCCAAACAATGCTTGCCAAACAATTCCCCTTCTCTTGGGAACAACACAATATCCCCTATCTAGGAATCAAAGTCACTGCTACGACAGACCAATTATATTCTACAAACCATAAATCTCTACTTGATAACATACCAAAAGAACTCATTAACCTCCGCACAGGATCACTATTATTATTATTATACAGTATTTGTCAGGGCTCCGGGTATGACCAGAGGTATGTGAACTGACGCAGGGAAACGCAGGCTGCAGATATGTTATAAACAATATAATTTATTAATACTAACAATACAAAACGCAGTGCAATACTAAAACATAAACAAAGTGCAAACGAACCAAACCAAACCACCCACAGATAACAATACATACAATGCAAGTGTAGTTAGGCAGGCCGGGTCAATAACAATTGGGCAGGTAGGAACAGGAGGAGCAGGCAGAGAGTAGTCAGGTCACGAGCCGGGTACAGCAACTAATGGGCAGGTAGGTACAGGGGGTCAGGCAGAGAATGGTCGGGGTCACAAGCCAGGGATCAAACAGGAGAAGTCAGCAGAGGTCAGGATCAAGCAGGGTCGGCAACAAGTCAGTCAGGCAGGAACAGGAATGCAGGTAACAAGATACAGGGGCCCATGGAAAAACACACACCAAGGCACAGACTGCAGGTCTGGCCATTACTTAAATACACCTCCGTAATCAGCTTCAGGTGTTTGGCTGACTGCAGGGTTGAGTCTCTGATTGCTGAGAGCACCCACTGGCCAGCCCTGGTACTGCAGCCCACAAGGCAGGTGAGTCCCACCATTACTGGCAAGTCCATTCCTGACAGTACCCCCCCCCCTCAAGGAGCAGCCTCAGGACGCTCCAAACAGTCCTAGCTGGGCAAAATGTTCCACCGCCCGGGTCTGGTAACTGGCGGGATATCAAAGACTGGCACATCGGGCTGGACTCCGGGCAGAGGCACATCGGGCTGGACTCCGGGCAGAGGCACATCGGGCTGGACTCCGGGCAGAGGCACATTGGGCTGGACTCCGGGCAGAGGCACATCGGGCTGGACTCCGGGCAGAGGCACATCGGGCTGGACACTGGACAGAGGCACATCGGGCTGGACACCGGATCACCAGGTGGAGCAGCAGGCACAGGGCCCCCAGGCGGGGCGGCAGGCACCGGGCCCCCAGGCGGGGCGGCGGGCACCGGGCCCCCAGGAGGAGCGGCGGGCACCGGGCCCCCAGGAGGAGCGGCAGGCACCGGGCCCCCAGGAGGAGCGGCAGGCGCCGGGCCCCCAGGAGGAGCGGCAGGCGCCGGGCCCCCAGGAGGAGCGGCAGGCGCCGGGCCCCCAGGCAGGGCGGCGGGCCCCCAGGCGGAGCGGCGGGCACAGGGTCATCAGGCACGACAGCGGGCATCGGGTCACCAGGCATCAGGTCATTTGGCTCGCCAGCGGGCACCGCGTCATCTGGCAAGGCAGTGGGCACCGAGTCACCAGGCACAACAGTGGGTTCCGAGTCAACTGGCATGACCGCGGGCACTGGGTCAGACATTGGATCGTCTGGCTCGACAGCGGGCATCGGGTTACCAGGCATCAGGTCACTTGGCTCGACAGCGGGCACCACATCATCTGGCAAGGCAGTGGGCACCGAGTCACCAGGCACGACAGTGGGATCTGAGTCAATTGGCACGACAGCGGGCACCGGGTCATCAGGTACCGGATCGTCTGGCTCGACAGCAGGCACCGGGTCATCTGGCGCTGGATCGTCTGGCTCGACAGCGGGCATCGGGTCACCAGGCATGACAGCGGGCACTGGGTCATCAGGCATTGGATCGTCTGGCTCGACAGCGGGCATCAGGTCACCAGGCATGACAGCGGGCACTGGGTCATCAGGCATTGGATTGTCTGGCTCAACAGCGGGCATCGGGTCACCAGGTATGACAGCAGGCATCAGGTCATTTGGCTCGCCAGCGGGCACTGCGTCATCTGGCAAGGCAGTGGGCACGGAGTCACCAGGCACGACAGTGGGCTCCGAGTCAACTGGCATGACCGCGGGCACTGGGTCAGACATTGGATTGTCTGGCTCGACAGCGGGCATCGGGTCACCAGGCATCAGGTCATTTGGCTCGACAGCGGGCACCGGGTCATCTGGCGCTGGATCGTCTGGCTCGACAGCGGGCATCGGGTCACCAGGCATGACAGCGGGCACTGGGTCATCAGGCATTGGATTGTCTGGCTCAACAGCGGGCATCGGGTCACCAGGTATGACAGCAGGCATCAGGTCATTTGGCTCGCCAGCGGGCACTGCGTCATCTGGCAAGGCAGTGGGCACGGAGTCACCAGGCACGACAGTGGGCTCCGAGTCAACTGGCATGACCGCGGGCACTGGGTCAGACATTGGATTGTCTGGCTCGACAGCGGGCATCGGGTCACCAGGCATCAGGTCATTTGGCTCGACAGCGGGCACCGGGTCATCTGGCACTGGATCGTCTGGATCGTCTGGCTCGACAGTGGGCATCGGGTCACCAGGTATGACAGCGGGCATTGGGTCATCAGGCGTGATAGGATCATCAAGCTGGATCAGTTCATCAGGCTGGGTATAGACATCAGGCTGGGTACAGACATCAGGCTGAAGTGCGGGTGCCAAGGCACCAGGCTGAACTACGAAAGGCAGGTTCTCAGACGGCAGGCTCACCGGTTTGGATACTGGCAGGATGGTACTGGTTGGAAAGAATTTTCGCTTTTTTCTGGTTTTAACTACTGGAGCACTGCAAGTAAAAGCAGGTCTGCAAACGAATGGAGCAGCTGAGGACAGAGAAGAGCTGGAAGATGGAACAGAGGAGGGAGCAGTTGCTACAGAGGACTTCTTTACAGGGTTAAAGAAAGGATAGGTGCAGCGAGTGGGAGCAGAGGACTGGTATGTGGTAGTTAGCAGAGTATACTGGGCCGTCACTGGGGGTGCTGTCGGGGATGTAGGAAGAGTGCCTTGAGCGGAGGAATGACGTTGTAAGCTGACTGAGGCTGGGTGCAACAAGTCTGACCATGTCTGCAGTATGGGTTGAACAAAGCTGAGCTTACACAAAGCCTGTCTGGTCAAAGACTGCACTGCGTTTATACAATCCCTTAATACCTGTGGTGAACATGCAGCATAATGCTCCAAGAAGCAATCCACATCATCCTCTAATAACCATACCAGGGACTCTACCTGGTCTGCACTAAATGGTGGCAAAAAGTCATTCCTACTTTCAGGGGTACCAGATGAAGCCAACTCTACACAAACCTGAATCAAAGGTTGCACCTCAGAGAACTCTGTGCCCTGATCTATAGAACATGAGCGATCCGTATACATTCTAGCAGTTGATCCCGGGTATACTCCCTCAGAGTCTGATAAGCATATTCTCTGTCATCAAAAACCAGCAGCGACAAATACACAACCTCATCAAGATCCATTCTTCCCAGCAACAAGCCAAGATGGCTTCCCTGTGCAGCCACTTCTGGTCAGGATTGGCCTTGGTGTAATGTCAGGGCTCCGGGTATGACCAGAGGTATGTGAACTGACGCAGGGAAATGCAGGCTTCAGATATGTTATAAACAATATAATTTATTAATACTAACAATACAAAACGCAGTGCAATACTAAAACATAAACAAAGTGCAAACGAACCAAACCAAACCACCCACAGATAACAATACATACAATGCAAGCGTAGTCAGGCAGGCCGGGTCAATAACAATCGGGCAGGTAGGAACAGGAGGAGCAGGCAGAGAGTAGTCAGGTCACGAGCCGGGTACAGCAACTAACGGGCAGGTAGGTACAGGGGGTCAGGCAGAGAATGGTCGGGGTCACAAGCCAGGGATCAAACAGGAGAAGTCAGCAGAGGTCAGGATCAAGCAGGGTCGGCAACAAGTCAGTCAGGCAGGAACAGGAATGCAGGTAACAAGATACAGGGGCCCATGGAAAAACACACACCAAGGCACAGACTGCAGGTCTGGCTATCCCTTAAATACACCTCCGTAATCAGCTTCAGGTGTTTGGCTGACTGCAGGGTTGAGTCTCTGATTGCTGAGAGCACCCGCTGGCCAGCCCTGGTACTGCAGCCCACAAGGCAGGTGAGTCCCACCATTACTGGCAAGTCCATTCCTGACAGTATTTATATAGCGCCAAAGGGTTTGCTCAGCGCTGTACAATAGCTAGGGGGACAGAACATGAGACAATACAGTAACAATACAATACACGGGGGGTTCAAGGGCCCTGCTCTTTTGAGCTTACAATCTAGGAGGGAGGGGATAGTGGTACAGGAGGAAGTGGCTGTGGGGGATGAAGTGGTGGGAGGAGTGGAGGAGATCGGTTGTTAGGTGAGGGTGGGGTAGGCTTCCCTGAAGAGATGGGTTTTCAGGGTGAGCCTGAAGGTGAAGAGGGTAGGTGATAGTCTGATGGATTGGGGTAGGGAGTTCCAGAGGATGGGGGAAGTCCTGGAGAAGTCCTGCAGTCAAGACCAGGGAGGAGGAGGAAGAGACCAGGGAGCTAGAGAGTAGGAGGTCCTGTGAGGAATGAAGGGCACGGGTAGGGTGGTATTTGGGTATCAGGTCAGTTAGGTAGTTTGGGGCGGTGTTGTGAATGGCTTTGTAGGTCAGAGTTAGTAATTTGAATTTGATGCGCTGGGCAATCGGGAGCCAGTGAAGGGATTGGCAGAGGGGGGTGGCAGATGTGGAGCGGTTGGTGAGGTGAATGAGTCTAGACGCTGAGTTCAGGATAGACTGGAGTGGGGATAGCGTTTGTTTGGGTAGGCCAGTGAGAAGGGAGTTACAGTTGTCCAGGCGTGAGATGATGAGGGAGTGTACGAGTTGTTTAGTAGTGTCTGGGGTGAGGAATGTATGTATCTTGGAGATGTTGTGGAGGTGGAGCCTGCATGACTTTGATAGTGATTGGACATGAGGTTGGAAGGAAAGGTTTGAGTCCAGGGTGACACCCAGGACTTTGGCGTGTGTGGTGGGATTGATGGTGGCGTTGTTAGTCGTGATGGAGAGGATGGGGGGTTGGGCGCGGGCTGGGGGGAAGACCAGGAGCTCAGTTTTGGACAGGTTTAACTTGAGGAAATGGAGCGACATCCAGTCTGATATGGATACTACTCATCCCATTGTGATAATCACTATCCAAAATGGGACGATTAGCAACCTTAAAAATGTATATACTACCCAAAATCCTCTACATATTACGTACACTCCCCATCCCCATTCCCAATACTTTCTTCACTAAATTACAAGCAACCTTTTCCAAATTTCTATGGAGCTCTAAGAAACCTAGATGCACCACAAATCTATTAATATGCCCTACATGCAGGGGAGGAGCAGGTCTACCACATTTAAAGTCGTATTATATTGCCTCTATTATCGACCAACTTTATTTCTGGTGGAATCCAACTAAAGAAAAATTGTGGTCCTACATGGAATCACTTTTTCTCTTTCCTCTCACACCACGTAACCTACTCCTCCTCCCACAAATACCTCCACTCAAACCACTACTTAAACACCCATGTATCAAGGCCTCCCTTCAAGCATGGTATGATATCCAATCATCTAACTCTTTAGAAACCAAACTAGTACATTCCCCACTCAATACGTTACTCCTCCCTACATCCTCTCTAAACCTCCAACAATGGGATAATTGTGGCATAACTTGTATACAAGACCTATACATAGACCATAAACTAAATACTTTTTCTACTCTACAAAAGAAATTTAACCTTCCCAACACTGAATACTTCACATACTTGAGAATAACCCATCCTCTACGAGCAGTAAAAATCCCGAAACTTTCAAAAATCCCCACTACGCATACAATTTTTTCAATAAACCAAAATACCCAAAAAAAGGCATCTCAATTTTTAACGCGCACACAACAAATATACAATTTACCCTACACACTACATCCCTAACCAATTGGGAGAAAATTTTATTGCACCCAATAACACCACAAAATTGGGAAGAAACCTTTAAAATTACATAGAAAGCGTCCAAATGTAGTTCACACTGGGAATCTTATATGAAAATCTTACACCAATGGTACTTAACACCCACCAAACTCTCAATATACTATCCACAGCATTTCCACACTTGTTGGAGACTTTGTGGTGAACCAGTATCCACATTCCACATATTATGGATGTGTAAATCACTCAGATCCTATTGGAATAAGATCTTTCAATTGATCTCAACAATTACGGGAACTTCAGTAACTCCAAACCCTGCCTTGGCCCTTCTCCACATTGGAATAGATGATTTTCCAAAAGACTCCCGTACCGTCATTATCCACAACTTGGCAGCTGCCAAAATTAATATTACCAAACTATGGAACACCACTAAAACTCCCTCTATCAATTCATTACTGACAGACCTCAATTTCCAATGTGACATGGAAAGAAGATCAGCCCTGAAAAACTCCACATATCATTCATTCAAATTTCAATGATCCCGTTGGTTACAAAACCCAAACTGCTCTGTAAACTCCTGATACATCATTCTTTTGTTTAACATTTAGACCCCTATCCCTAGACTGGTGCGCTTTTTCCTTCCCCTCCCCCTTCTTCCTCCCCATCACTACTTACACTCCTTTCCCTCACCCCCCCACCCCCCCCACATTGTAACCTGCTCACCATAACACGGTTCAGATTTAGTATAACATACCTCTCATGACTATGCATCATAACTGTTTACAATCCCCAGTCAATTGGTGGGGATTCTACAGCAAAATAATATGTATTGTCAAGCCTACTATGAACCGTATTGAATTACTCTGTTATGCCAAAACCCTTTAATAAAAAAATATTGAACTATAAAAAATAAGTCACTGTAGCGGATAATGTGACAACAGACTCAGGTGAGGCCTTTAAAAAGGACTTTATGGATGTAAGAGGTGGGGACAAGGGGGATTAAGGACTCCCGAACCATACCAGGCCACATGCCCTTACCACGGAGGTACTACCCATGTTGAAAAAGACAAAGGCCTCTTTCCCACAACCCTGGCCCGGTGATCATGGGGGTGCGGGGAGGGTGACTTATCAGAATCTGGAAGCACCCTTTAACATAAATAACCCCATAGGACTTATTCACCAAAAAAATTCAGTAGTAAATAGAAGCACAAAGGGAGCATGCTCAAGTCGCTTAGCTGGGTAGCTCCGCACTGTGGCTGCCTACTCTGGCCCATTCCAGCATTTCCAGTGGGTCACTCCAGCTCCCGATGGGTTCATCAGCCTCCAGTGCTCTCCCACTCTCTGCATGGCTGGTGGAATGGGTCCTTGCTACCGCTAACTACACGTTCCTCTCAGTCAGATTTCAAGATGGCCACTGTACCATCAGGTGAGAGACATGGCAGACCCAGCCAGGAGGATGCAGGTGAAGGGGACATGTTTCTGGACAGCTGTGAGGGCTCCTTTCCTCCCACTCACTGCCACTGCACCTTCAGGGGCATTATCAGCCTCCATGGAGTCCCTCCTGGCCCACACATTTGGAGGCTTCCTGGACTTCCACCTTGTATCATAGCCCCCCAGCCCAGACAGGGCTGCATTGTCCCCGAACATCTCTCCACAATTGATGTGGGTCACCAAGCACTGTTAATTAAATTTTCTGAGTTTTTGGAGCAAGGCCTTGTCAGAACAGTGGCACAGATTACTGTTGAGATGAAAGCTGATATTCAAGGCTTAGGCATGAGGGTGGAAGTTGTGGAAACTAAACTATTATTGCTTGTACCAATCAGCATATGCAGCGCATACAAGATCTGTTTACACAACTGGATGTGGCTGTGTCCAAGATTGATGACCTGGAGAATCGCTCTAGGCTGTACAATTTTAGGATCCAGGGATTGTCGGAATTAGAGAAGGACACTGATGCTGTTTTGTGCTCTTTCCTGCATGATCTGCTCCAGGATTTAGCAGATCATCACTTGGAACTGTATAGAGCTCACCGGGCATTACAAGCCCTGTGTTCAGATGGCCCTCCCCGTGATATCATCGTGAAACCACACTTTTATACCACCAAAGAACTGGTTGAAGGCCTCTCACTCAGCTGAGTCATTGTCCATTCACGGGTGTAAAGTCCAAGTCTTTGCTGATATTTCGCTTGTCACCATCCAAAAGAGGCATGCCTTGAAACTACTTCTGCAAGCCTTATCCCGCCGTGAGATCAAATATTGGTGGACCTTTCCATTGCATTCGCATTTCACCCACAAAAACAAGGCTTATGCCTTTTCCACCTTTCCAGAGGGAGCAAAGCTTCTGCTCCACCTAGGCCTCATCTCTCAGGATCCCCCGGCTGTCTCTTCACAACAATCCAACCATCCTCTGCTTGAGGCCGTAGCCTCTTCAAGTCCAATTTCTCTACTCTGGAGGTCCCAGGGCTCTCGTTCCTCCAGGAATGCTCGCCCCCCTTGAACTGCCGCTTTTCCCATTTTGAGTTTAGTTAGCCTAGGTTCTGCAACTGTTTTTGACCCTTTTTCAAGAATGTTTCCTTGCCAGCTGTTGTAATCCCTCCCTGGAGAGGGGAGATTTAGAACTGCTAACATAATGTTAGCTTTATGTTAGCAGGTAAGCTCACGATAGCCCGCTCTGCAATTTGTCTCCAGCAGACTGACACTCCACTTCCCTCTTGAAGTGAGCTAAGGGGCAGTGTCATCCAGAGATGTCATTGACCATACATGGACGTGCCCATATTTTATCAATGACATCATAAGGCAGCAGGGTCACCCGGTGACATCATTGACAAAACAGGTCCATGTATGGTCAGTTATGTCATTATGTGACCCAGCCTCCTTATGACATAATTTACTAAATATGGACATGTTTATGTATGGTTAATGATGTCACTTGGTAATCCCACCCCTTCATTTTCTTTAGCGATGTAGGGAAGCAGACTGTCAGCCGGTGGAAGGCAAGCAAAGAAGTGATCAGGTGCCGTCAGGCTGTGGGTTTTTTTCGGTGGTCGTTCAACATTATTGGAGATAGATGTACTGTACATTGGAGGGCATTTATTTATTTTAATAAAGGGCCCAAAATGTCTGTGTTTTTGTTTACTACTGACTTTTTTTGGTGAATGCATACGGTTACTATGTACCCCTTATGCATTCACATGGGGCAGCTGATATCTGGGGGCCCCTTTGCTAAAGGGGAATTCTAGATTGTGATAAGTCACCCCTGCACCCCCACAATCACCAGTCCAGGGTTGTGGAGAGCAATTCCTTGTCCTCATCTACATGGGGACAAGGTACTTATGATTCAGTGGGGGTCATCCACTTATCTGCCCCCATTCTTTGTCTGCCAGACTGCATGCTTATATAAGGGACTCACACCATTTTTTTGTGTTTTGGCGAGACTGTGAGCTACCCCCAAAATCCATAGTTTTTTTTTCCATTTTTTAATGTTTACCCTTTTCTTTACATTTTGCTGTCAGTGGGGAATCCCCCACTGAAAGCTAGGGTAAATCATGGTTGTTAGGATGCTGGCAGGAGCTGGTCCCATAACAACCAATGACTTGTCCCTGCTGCTGACAGCAGGGATGAGTCCCAGGTGGGTGCATAAACGGACCTCGCCTGCTTTTATCAGTTTAAACATAACATGATGGAGACTTGTTCCATTTAAAAGAAATGGACTTAAACGGAGACAAATGTAAACAGTTGCTCATCCATCATTAGCCTAGAGAGATGCATTGCTGTCTGCTTTTCTTCTGTCAACAGATGGGTGAAAGATGAACAAGCTGAACACTTATGTGAAACAGACGTTTGTCTTTATCTTTGTATAAAAGAGGGGAAGTTCGATTATATGCTTGGACACAAAAAAGGAATGATATGTAAATAATACACATGTACTGTATATAATACAGAAGTAGGTACAGACTGATCCTCAGCCAACTAAAGTAAATGCCAGGAGACCTTGTGTACTACAGCTAGGGGTTGTGTTAGCTCTGGCTCAAAATGTCCACCTTTAATAAAAACAGAAGGTTACCCTACAGTGCATAAATATTCTGCACTTAGTTCCCAATATTGTAGACAGAAAAACGTATACAAACATTATTGGTCTGCATGATTTCATTTTTTTTATTTTTATACCCGATCCAGCAGTGAACAGAATACAAAACTATCATCAAACCTCAATTTTGCATAATGTCTAAGACTGCAGTATCTTCAGATTTGTTAAGTACAATATATTGTTACATTTATTTCACACAGCAATAAAAAGTATATCTGCTGTCTAACTATTTGGCATCAATAACAACTTTGTGATTCAAAATCTCAATAAATCCTAAAGCTGTTTCTAGGTAATGAAAGCTACTTGAATATATAACTACTTTATTGTGGGTGTTATTTTCCTTTCTGTGCTGGAGACATTGCACATTTAACACAACCAACATGTATGCTGGTCAACAAAGATTACTTGCAGTAGCTGCTCACATGTCCCACTACTGCCACCATGTGTCAAGTATTCAAACATGCTCACATTTGTAAGCAATCAACAATATGGAAAAAAAATAAAAAAATAAAAAGCACATTCAAGTTTTAATAAGCAATTATTACATTACTAAAATATTAACAGCACTAACAACAGCAATACACTAGCCATTTTATTTTACAGATCTTAATTTCTAGTAAATTTATAATAAGTATTAACAATGTAGTTGTTTCAAGAGGAAAACTATAATATTGTCATATTTTTACAAATTTTGAAAAGAGCCAATATTTTGAGATTGGTTGTTTTCTGATATCTACTGTATATGCAGTTAATACTTGCAAAGATAGCTTTCAACATAGGAATTCTTTTTCTTGTTCACATCTTTAATCATATTTGCTCTCACAATTTACATGCAGACCAAGCTCTCCAGCAGAAGTGACAGTAACAGAGAATGAGACGGACTATAAAACCGGAAGAGCTGCTTTTGATGGTCTTATAGCCCTGGTTCACACTGATGCGATGTGGAATTCGCAGCGTTTTCTGTGCGAATTCCGCACCGCATCAGAATCGCACCCCATTCATCCGAACTGCTGCGGGTGTGTATGTTAAGTTAACAACACCTTGACAGCAGTCCGCAAAACACAGTGTGATGTGCAGAATTCTAGTGCGGACCAAAAAAAGGGTACTGCATGATTTTGGGGTGGGTGCAGGTGTGGTGCGATTAGAGCCATACAAAATGTATCGCTCCAATTTTCACTGCACACAAATCGCATGTGATTTGCACAGGAATGCGGTGCAGTTGTCATATACCGCACCACATATATGTGAACCCAGGCTCATTTTAACATTTCTTGCTCCAATTGCTGGAGCAACCTTTGCAGTGTTACTGTTTGCCCCAACCCATGTCAATCACAATTTAGCTGGATAGCTTTGTGTTTTGTGTACATGTTACGAACAACAAAAAAGCATAAATGAAAGCATATTAAATGAAAATAGGAATTTATAAACTCAACATTATCATTACATGCATTAATCACACTTTGTTAAAACACAATCTGGGTGTTTAAAGCTGGGTACACACTGGCTGCATCCAACCAGCATCCAATGGCTGGGAGCACTGATCAGTGTATTCTGGCGGGAGGGCCTAAAACACCATTTGGAACTCCTTAATGCCTCTGCATGACAAATGTTGGTGTGGGCATCAAATTCATGTGTCCATTATAAACAGGTACATGAACCTGGAGCCAAGGTGCAATGAGACTAGAGAGACTATACGGACTCCATACTCTGTTCAGTGCAGCTGACCTTCCTCCTGCCTCTACAATTGTCACACAGACAGTGCAGCAGTCGAGGACTTTTAAAGTTGGCTGGGTGGAGCCTATTGGGTATTCACAGATACTAGATAGACCTCTATTAGCTATAATATCCACCCACTGCCTGCTGCTAATCACAAAGAGAGAGGACCTGATGGGGAACTAGTGCTACAGCGTCCCCATCAGGCTTGGTCCACTGTCAGCGTCACTGGTTGTTAGCATAAACTGTGAAGCCAACAGCATCTTTAAAGCGGAGTTCCACTCACGTTGTCAAAAAATAAAAGTCAGCAGCTACAAAAACTGTAGCTGCTGACTTTTAAAAAACACACTCACCTGTCCCTCGGTCCCGCGGTGTTTCCCCTGCAGCCTGTTTTACCAGCCGTCTTCTCTCCCTGAGCGCCGGCATCTTCAGTGTGGGCACCAGGCTGTGACAGCTTGCGGCTTCACAGCCTGATACCCACTGCGCATGTGCGAGTAGAGCTGCGATTCCTGAATGGTCCTGTAGTCTTCTGGGACCTGTCACGTGTCCCACAAGACTACAGGGAGGAAGGACACCTTCCACTTCTGATCGCCTAGGCGATCGGAGCGTAACTGGTCATTAAAGTGGAGCTCTACCCAAAAGGGGAAGTTCCACTTTAATGACTGGTCCCCCGCTCCCTATTAAGGATTGGCACCTTTGGGGGGTGGTTGGAGGGAGCGGGTACCCGAATTTGACAGGTACCCGCTCCCTCCAACCACCCCCCAAAGGTGCCAATCCTTAATAGGGAGCGGGGGACCAGTCATTAAAGTGGAACTTCCCCTTTTGGGTAGAGCTCCACTTTAATGACCAGTGACAGGTGGGGAGAGGAGGTAGCAACAACAAAAATGCCATCAGGTACACAGCATACAGAGACAGATACTCTGCCTTTCTATGCATGCTAACCTAGTTTAATTACTTTCTAAACTTGGTGCTATTAAGAACTACCCGAATGTGCTGCACATATCGGTAAAGCTACCGACAGGTAGCAGGATTTTTTTAAAGGGTCATACAACCAGAAAATGTTACTAGGATGCTACTGAATTGCCCCAGATTTTTTTAATTTGTAATAGTGGTCCTTTAAAGCCAAATTGGACCCCGATCATTTATTATTATAATACACTTAGACTTCATATGCAGTAATAATTATGCCTCCTTTTTCATCAAATAAGTGCTGCAGCTAAGGTTAAAAAACCCTGTACTGCTAGCACATAAGAGAGTTGGAAAAAAGCTCTCACACACAAGCTATTCAGAAGTCCGACACATTTGGACTTATCCAAGCCAGTTCTTCAGCTCTAATGGGTGCCAAGCAGTCCAGCATTTACATTTACACAGACATCTTACCACATCTTACCATGGAAAGTCAGATACTATTGTCCAAGAACAGCATGGGAATCATGAAAAAGAGGTATATTCATCACTGTATATGTAACTTGACTGCATATAAGCAAAGTTTACTAGAACCTTAAACATCATTAATTTTAAATTTTTATTTTTAAGGTAAATCTCAACCTAAACCTGACATAGTTAGCTGCTCCTGCACCACCCTATAGCAGAAATACTGCTACAGGGCAGCACGGGTGCGCAATATCACGTAAATATAGATTAGAGGGTCTGCTCGCTGTGTCATTCGCGGCCTCGGCTGTCAATCACCGGGTCCTGACTGATGATTCCTCGCCGCCACCTGGTATCACCGATGGGGTAGAGACCTGTGTATAAACAACACAGATCTCTCCCCTGTCAGCTCCTGCACAGTGCTTTGTATGGCTGTGCATAGCACAGCCATACAAAGCAGTGTGCTTACAGTGTAAAGAACACACACACACCACACAGTTAACCCTTTGATTACCCCACATGTTAATCCCTTCCTGTCCAGTGCCATTAGTACAGTGTCAGTGCTTTTTATTAGCACTGATCACTGTATCGGTGTCACTGGGGATGTCAGTGACAGCAAGTCAGTTCCCCCCAGTGTCAGAATGCCCACCGCAGTCCCACTATAAGTCGCTGATTGCTAGCATTACTAGTAAAAAAAAATCTAAAAATAAATTCCAGTATATATAACGAGTTTATGTGAAATCTCCATTAAACACTGTAAATAATACTGTAATTATGAATATATTTCAGTTAGAGCTTTATCAGTGCGGATGTGCAATATGTCTTCTCATAAATTCCTGTTCTATAGATACCATAGTTGCCAAAGGGAATATTCTATTAATTACACCTTCTTTACTGTATAACAGAAGTCTTTGCTGAGAATCCTCTTTCAGACAATTCGGTGCCAGAGTTAGTTTAACTAACAATGGGACAGACCTGTTGGCTTCCCAAATATGCACTTCAAAGGATATCTCATTTAGATATGCAATGAAGGTGGCCAACCTTTCATGAATACTTAGTTTCCCAGGAAAAGGTCATGAACTGGCATTCTTAAATTCCATAAAGGGTGTGCCAAGATATTCCTTAAATGGGGTTGGTGTATGCTAAATACAGGGGATTTGAAGTTAACCAATTATGAAAGGGAATAGACTGGTCAACCAATCAGAGATACTCCATGAAAATTAATGGAGGAGAGGCCTATAACTATGGACACAAGAGAGAGAGAGGCTCTCTTTTGAACACCAGAGGAAGGGAATGGAACTTTTATGTCCAGTTCCATGGTAATTATGGAATATATCCCTTGCACTTGTATTTAAATGTTTGTCTTATGTCTTTTCTGTCTCACTGTTTGTATTTTGTAATATGTTCAAGTTTCTTAATAATTTTTCTTTTATGTAACTAGATTGTTTGTGTTAGTTTAGACCTCCATCCTATTCACCAATAAATTTTGGTTGTTATGTTAAACCTTTCACTTCTGGGTAAGAACTCTTAATTTACCAAATCATACCAGATAAATATTATATTTGGTCAACAAGCGCCATTTGTAAATGCTATAACTTTTATGAAGAAGTTCGATTTTAAAATTTTTTTTACTGGACCTGTTTAACAGCAAAAAGTATAAGATACAGTTTTTTTTTCAAAATTGTCGGCCTTTGTTCGTTTATAGCGCACAGGTGATCAATACCACCGAGAGAAAGTTCTATTTGTGAGGAAAAAAAAGACACAAATTTCATTTGGGTGCAGCGTTGCATAACCGCGCAATTGTCAGTTAATATAACGCAGCGCCGTATCACAAAAAATGGCCTGGTCAGGAAGGTGGGTATATTCCCCTTTTTTCACCTGCTATCGTGTAATTGTTTATCAGCGGTGTAGGTATTTTCTCACAGACTTCGGATTCATGGCTCTTGTATTGTGATTACACTGGGTGAGTGTTTCCTTGTCTGTGAGCTTCAAGAAAATGGCACCTGTCAATTGGTTGTGCACCGTACAGGCTATTTAAATGAAGTCTGTCCATGATGCCGGCAATGGGTATACCCCTGAGGAAGTGCATACAAAATGCGGTGGGTGGAGCCTTAACTGCTGACGTCATGCCGCCGCGTCCACGACTTGGAGCGGCGGCCATTTTGGTATGTGTGCTTACACATGTGTGTATACTTTTCCACGTGGATTGTTTTATACTTATTTTTATTAAACTACACTATATATCAAATTCTGGGCTCCTGTGGTGAGCTTTTTTCCTTAGGAGAAGTTCCTTTTTCTGGTCTGAGTTTACCAGCACTCATTGGAGAAGTTTGTTTTGGGTAAATGGATCCCAGAGTATTCATCTGAGAGATCAGCATCAATGCTACTATACCAGTAGTTTTCTGGTGAGTGCATAGCCATAAGAGGTGGTGGATTCTCTCACTGGATTTTATAGCACCTATTTGGATATTCAGCATTGGTATTGCTGTGTCTTGTAGTGCCACAGACACTTTTTTATTTTTTCATGATTTTTTATCATTTTGTTATATTATTGGATGGACATTTATTTATGTATCATACTACTGAATCACTTCATTGTTATTATTATATATACTTCATTGTTTTTTTTTAATTTTTTTGCACTAATGATGCTATTTAACATATAGCGCTGCACTTTGTTAATATTTATGTTTTGTAGGATTTGTTGTCACTTTCTGTTTGTGCTAGCAGCTTTCTATATTAGCGCTTGCCGCGTATCTGCATTTATTAAAAAATAAGTAATTAAAGCAGTATTAAACCCAAAAGTAAACATTTACTATATTACAGTTTATCATTTGTAGATGTAGTGCCTGCATTTGTTTTATTTTTTAGGCTTTCTTTCCCTTATTCACACCTGGTGATCTGGCCAGTAAGTCTGTTATTTTTCAAAATAACAAGCTCTGTAGCAGTTAGAGGAATGAGACAAACCATTTACCACTGACAGGGGTGCTTACAATGCTCAGCTTTTATTTATGTAAAACATTTATCTCAAAATGAAAAAAAAAAATTGTACTGTAACTACTTATAAAGTGTGCTCTGGGGTACAGCTTTAATTCATTAGCGCATCTAAATCTGCGAGTACAGCTAACACTCCCTTCCCCCAGATTGACACTGTTGCTGTCCAAAGGCACCCCTGTGCTCCTTCATCCAGAGTGGGGACACTGTAATACAGGAGGTGTGTTACTGACCAGATCACCAAGTTAAAACAGAGGAAAAAAAGCCTACGAAAATGCAGCTACCACATCTGATTGGTAAGCTGCAACATATTACAGTTTTGGTTTTGGGTTTAATACCGCTTTAATCTGTTTTGATATCAATCTCTTGTGATTCCTGTCAAGGAACACATGCCTGGGATAGGGAGGGGTGACATGTGTGGTCCAGGTAGTATGACTTAACCTCAGTGCACACGTCAGGGAGGTAAACAACATACTGCATTGTCTGGCAGGTGTGCCTGGATCACAAGACTAATTGAGCTCACCTCCATATATTGACCCTCACAAAAAAGGTCAATATGCGCTCCTATGTGATCAATCAGATTTACACATTCTCAGCCTGATCTTAAATCCTGTTGTATCCTCTGGAACTCTGATAATCACCAGTAGCTCAGATGGTGGATGGATGGATGGGTCAGTGCAAAGCACATGTTAAAACACAATGGAAGATGAGATAGTGCTCACTGTTGTTTTAAAATTTTAATTTTAAAACAGCGAGCACTATGTACATGCTCATTGTAGAATACAATTTTGGGCACTGCAGTGTAAGAAAGAAATTGTATAGTAAGAAAGGGTTTGCCAGTAGGCTGTTAACTTAAAGCTAAACTCTAGACTTATAAGAAAGACACACATTAACCGCTTCCCGATCACCCTATAGCAGAAGCACTGCTACTGGGCGGCTGGGATGCGCAAAATCACCTATATATACGTGATTTCGCATTTCCGGGTAGGGGACGCGCGCTGCTATTGGCTCCTCGGCATGTCAATTATGTCATCGAGATCTGTATGTAAGCAACACAGATCTCTTCCCTTTCAGCATGAACAGGCTGCTTTTTATTGCCCTACACAGCAGAGCAATACAAAGCAGCTTGTCTACATAGTAAAACACACACAGCACACTATGTAAAACATGACACAGCACACTTTTAACCCTTTGATCGTCCCGTATGTTAACCCCTTCCTGCCCAGTGTCATTAGTACAGTGTCAGAGCTTTTTATTAGCACTGATCACTGTATTAGTGTCGCTGGGGATGTCAGTGGCAGTTAGTCAGTTCCCCCCTCCAGTGTCAGAATGCCCGCCGCAGTCCTGCAATCAGTCGCTGATCACCGCCATTACTAGTAAAAAAAAAATAATAATAATAAAAATGCCAGTATATATACTGCCATTTGTAGATGCTATAACTCTCACGTAAACCAATTAATTTACACGTATTGGGATTTGTTTTAGCAAAGACGTAGCAGAATATATTTTGGCCTAAATTTATGAAGAAATTAAATTTTTTTTTTTCAAAATTGTCAGTCTTTTCTTTTTATAGCGCAAAAAATAAAACCTGCACAGGTGCTCAAATACCACTGAAAGAAAGCTCTATTTGTGATAAAAAGGACACAAATTTAATGTATGTACAACGTTGCATGACCGTGCAGTTGTCAGTTAAAGTAACGCAGTGCCTTATCGGAAAAAATGGCCTGGTCAGGAAGGGGGGTAAATCATCTGGAGGGCAAGTGATTAATTCAGCTCCATAATCTTTATCACATAAATAAAACTATTTTTAAAATACAAGTAGTATAGGTACAAAAATGTGATCTGTTATCAACCTCTTTTGTACAGCAGGAATGAAGTATGATTGGAAAAAGCAGTAAAAGGAGCCAATCAGTTCACGTACTGACAAGAAGCATGCCGATATAGGGGATAGCAGACTAAGAGAGAGATGTGCTCATCCCTGTGCTCATTCTCCTTTCACTGGCCCATCACAGCTTGGGGCCATTTCTAGGTTGACCTGGGCTCAGAGGAAGTGGGTAGAATATTGCAACAGAAGCTGGTCTTGTTATGTTATCTTTCAGTTTTTATTGTGTTGATTTTGAGCTCAGATTGGAAAAATGTCTTGCTTACAAAAAGGAGTTTATGAACTAGCCTTTCATAGTTTTTAAAAAGACACTTCAGAGGTGATTTAATAAAATGCACATATACTGTTCTTCAAAAGTAAGAATTTACATTTTTCATCTTTATTTCTACTCCAGGTTGTTATGACAAAATCAACAATAGAGAAAAAAAAACTTGAAGCTTTTCTAATAACTAACATGTTTCTCAGTTATAACTTGTGAAGGGTAACATGGAAATTGTTTATTCCGAGGAACTGAATGCCATTGTGTGGTCAATAAGATCTTTTCATTCCCTTATGAGGCAGAATTGGCCACAATTGCTTGAGGGCTTTGGTTTGCTTTTCTTTGGAAAAAAGAGTTCAGAAGAGGCTAAATGTTATGGGCACGTGTCTTTTTTCAACTTAGTTAACAGAACTAAACTCTAAAGAATTAATATTTTATTTTGTAGAATGCTGTAATACAGGATCACATTCTAAAGATTATTTTATGGACTTTTCTACGGCTGTTTGTGCTCCAGCAGTTGCTGAAAGTCACAGTTTTAGGCTCCATGTACCTACCCTGACCGCCGGCCGTGGGAAAACGCAAATTGTGGCGAAACTGTGACAAAACGTGGCAAACGCGGTACTGCAATTTTGCCATGGTGTTGCTGCATTTTGCGTTTTCCTGTGGTCGGTGGTCAAAACGTTTCTATCCTGAACGTGATTCTTCCGCATTCAAGAGAGGGAGGTTTAACCTCACCTAAACGTGGCAGCTCCTAAACTCTGCTAAAGGTCTATGTGTACATGGACACGTAGGCTTTTGTGGAGTTGAGTTTAGGAGCTTTGGCAAAAAAATGCCAAAAGCTCCTAACTAGAGTTTAGGAGCTGCTCGTGTACATGAAGTCTTAGGGCTCGTATACACTGCAGCTGATAAACTCACGTTTAGGAGCTGTTCAGCGTTTTTTTCAGCAGCCCCTGAACTCGCCCTAATGTTTTCCTATGTACACATCTTCGTTTACAGTCATTTACAGGCATTTGAGTTTACAGTTGTTTTTTTGAACACACCAAACTTGCGTTCAGCAGTTGATTTTATCAGCGTTTCAAATGCAAAACGCTTGTAAACGCGGCGATACGTGGCAAATTGCGTTTATAAGCGTGTGCGTTTGAAATTTTTGTTTAACTCTTCCGGTTCCCAATGCTGCCTAGAGCCTTTTTTCATCATGAAAAATGCATGCAAAGCGTTTTCAATGTACTCAGATGGACAAAACACTGAACACAGGATGTTCCTACAAAGCTTGTCACACATTGTAATGCCCATTCACACCTCAGACCTCTCCCACCCTTGGAAACAAAATATATGTTAATGACCATTCACACCACAAATTCCTCATGAAATTCCTGCCAGGTGGCCTTCTGGACTCATTCCAACAGACACCTGTCTCACCCTTGGAAACAAAAGAAATTTTAATGAGCAACTCACACCTAGCTAATGTCAACACATACTGATGTGTCTGCTTCTACTCTCTGTATGTCTCTGAAACAGTTAATAATTTACCACTTTTCAGTGCATTCTGGGCATTTGGGAGCATCTCCTACTACCTGCTTATCTTTAAAAAACGCTTCTAAACGCAAACGTGCATAAACGCGTTATGCAAACGCGGCTAAACAGACGTTTTTTAACCTATATTTTCCAGCAGTCATTTTCCATCATTCAGAAGTGTCCCGTGTACATGGGGCCTTACAGCAGCGGCAATAGAAAAACACATCAGTACACTGTGCATTGACACAGGTGCCTGTTGTCCAGCTCTGGAATGTGCAGGGAAGGGTTGACAATGCTGAAAGTAAAATGAATAAGTGCTGTCACCCTAGGATATGCATATGGATATACTTTGCTAGTAGAATTGATAGTTTCTACTAGCAAAGTATATCCATATGCATAATTGTAAAACAGGAAATATATACAAATATATATTTTTAACCACTTGCCCTCTAGAAGATTTACCCCCCTTCATGACCAGGCCATTATTTGCTTTATGGCACTGCACTACTTTAACTGACAATTGTACTGTCATGCAACGCTGTACACAAATAAAATTTATATCATTTTTGTCACACAAATAGAGCTTTCTGTTGGTGGTATTTGCTCATCACTTGGTTTTTTATTTTTTGTGTTATAAATGAAAAAAGACTGAAAGTTTTTAAAAAAATACTTATTACTTTTTGCTAAAAAACATATCTAATATAAAATAAAAAAATAAAATGTCTTCATTAATTTAGGCCAAAATATATTCTGCTACATGTCTTTGGTAAAATAAAATCCCAATAAATGTATATTAATTGGTTTGCATGCAGGTTATAGCATCTACAAATTGCAGTATATATAATGGAATTTTTTTTATTGTTTTTATACTAGTAATGGAGGCGATCAGCAACTTATAGCAGGACTGAGGCGGGTATTCTGACACTAACTGACACCGGGTGGGAACTGACTAACTGCCATTGATATCTCCAGTAAAACTAATACAGTGATCAGTGCTAATAAAAACCACTGTCACTGTACTAATGACCCAGTGGGCAGGAAGGGTTTAACATCTGGGGCAATCAAAGGGTTAACTGTGTACTGTGTTGTGATTACTGTGTGCTGTTTTACTAGGGGACATGCTGGTTTTTTATCTTCCTGCTTTGCAGAGAGAAAGCAGCATGGCCCTGCTAACCAGAGAGAGATCTGTGTTTTTTACACTCAGATCTCTCCCCTGCCAGCTGCTTTGCTGATCACCGAGTCCTGGCCAGAAATTGCTGGCTGGAACCTGGTGATTGACATCTTCGGGAGGCAATGACAGCGCAGGTAAAGTGGGGTGCACACGTGAGTGCCCTCTCACCCGGACATGAAAAATCACCTATATTTGTGTGATTTTCAACAGAGAGGTCACCTTGTAGCAGTAAAACTGCTATAGGGTGGCCAGGAAGTGGTTAAACCTTACAGCAACATTGGAAAAATATGTTTGATTTACTTTTCTAGAAAAAAACCCTCCTCCCCCACCCCTTTCTTAGTCTATCCTCTCTATCCCACTTAATACACTAACCTGTGTATAAAAATATAGAGCTCATAGAAAGTTCCATAGAAAATAACAATTCTTGTTGGCAGCACATCCAAAGAAGTCATCTTTATTAGAAATCTTCATTAAAAAACATCTTCACAACCAGGGGATACAGCAAACAAAGCTAACATTTCAAGATAAGGAATGAGTAAAGCGCTGGTCTACCTGTGTATGCTGTATGTCCTCACTGTGAAGATGCTTTTAATGAAGATTTCTAATAATGGTGATTTCTTTTGATATGCAGCCAACCGGAATTTTTCTTTTTTATGAAGACTGCAGCGGACAGGGCCTGCACCTATTACTGTGGTAGTGGAGGTGGAACAGGAGACCGACCTGGAGTGGTGTGCTTGCACTTCTTGTGTTTCTACAGGCAGTCCCGTAGACTTGAATAGACATGCTCCTGTAGTATGAAACAATATATTAAAATCTATGAGTTGTGAGTGTGCAATTTGGTCGGCTGCAGATAGCGCAGTAGGTGGAAGCCCCTCGGAGGAGGTACTAGTTAGTTATTGAAGGTGATAGGGAAGAGAGTAAAGGAAGTATTTTAAGGCTTTTTTTCCCCATATATGGCCAGGGAGGCAGTAAACACAGATGGCTGGGCCTCGGTACTGCCCAGGGGCGGACTGACCATTTGGAAACTCGGGCACTGCCCGAGGGCCCGGGGTCAGTAGGGGGGCCCATGAGATGCCCCTAGTACCTTTTTCATAGGCTTTTTTGAGTTTGGGCAAGGACACAGGGGCCCCATGATCCCCTATTGCCTGGGGGCCCCATGAGTTGTCAGTCTGCCCCTGGTACTGCCACCCTAAAGTGTAAAATACAGAAAACACTAGCAGAAAATGTGCTAGACTGAACCCTAAAAAAGTGAACATATAATTTTAGTTTTTGTTTACATACACTTGTTTGTTTAACCACTTGCCTTCCAGAGGATTTCCCCCCCCCTTCCTGACCAGGCCATTCTTTGCAGTATGGCGCTGTGTTACTTTTACTGACAATTGCGCGGTCATGCAGCGCTGTACCGAAATTAAATTTACGTCCTTTCTTTCCCACAAATTGAGCTTTGTTTCAGTTGTACTGGATCACCTGTGCGGTTTTATTTTTTACGCTATACAAAAAAGGCCGACAATTTTGAGAAAAAATTATATTTTTGACTTTTTGCTATTAAACATGTCCGGCAAAAAAATTTAAAAAAATCTAATTTCGTCATAAATTTAGGCCAAAATGAATTCTGCTCCATGTCTTTGCTATTAAAAATCCCAATACATGTAAATTGAGTGGTTTGCGTGAGAGTTTTAAATGTTTAAAAATGGTGGTATAGATACTGGAATTTTTTTTTTAATTATTTTTATCTGTAATGGCGGCGATCAGGGACTTATAGTGGGACTGCGGCAGACATTCTGACAGTGGGGGGAACTGACTTGGTGTCACTGACATACCCAGTGACACCAATACAGTGATCAGTGCTAAAAAAAAAGCACTGACACTGTACTAATGGCACTGGGCAGGAAGGGGTTAACATTAGGGGTGATCAAAGGGTTAACTGTGTGCTGGGAGTGTTTTACATAGGGGGCCATGCCAGTGTGCTTCAATGTAAGCACACTGCTTTGGATGGCTGTGCTGTGCACAGCCATCCAAAGCAGTGTGCCCAAGCTAACAGGCAGAACTGTTAGTAAACAAAACAGCCCCCCCCCCCATTGGAGATCGTTGGAAATCACTGGGCGACGGTGAGTAATCACCATCCAAGACCCGGTGATTGACAGCCGCGGCCACGACTGGCTGTCTGGGTAGGGTGCACGCCCCCTATCTGGAATAGCAAAATCACGTATATATACTTGATTTTGGGTACCCGTGCAGCTCTGTAGCAGTATTTCTGCTATAGGGTGGATGGGAAGCAGTTAACTTGGCCATATACTAGGTTTATATATAGCATACATAAACATATTTTGATTAGCCTATATACAGTTAATGAAATCACACTGAATTGTGCACATAAACCTAAGGCTCTCAGTCAGTTGAGAAGTGAACTGCTCTGAGACATCTGGATAGAAAAGTTATGTAGGATGGTATCTAAAATAGAATCACAATTAATTTAGTAATTCTGGATCATTTCTTGAACATATGGTCATGTAGTCCCCACTGTGTTCATCTTCGCTCACCCAGCAGGAATGAATATGGTGATGTTTTCAGAGCAGCCATTTGTTGTAGTTTTCTGTGACTATGTACAGTAATACATTACCAATGTTCTAGGAGTTGATGTGATGCATTAGTCTATAATGGTTCTGTCTGCTGCCTATTTTGTACAACCTTTTACATTATTCTTTGTAAGTGGATATTTTCTAGTGAAAATAAGCAATGAAACTGTGGCACCAGGCAAATATATACTTGGTATATATGTCTCATACTCAAATGTCCTTCTAACGTGTAAAGTGTTAGGAATTATATCACAAACAATGACAAACAAAATAAAAAGTGAAATTACTCTGCAAACTTCATGCACTCACTAGGCTATCCTATATGCATTTAAAGTAAGAAATAACAGTTCTTAAATGTTTAACTATAGCAGCTAGAGGCAATTGCTGTTCCTGTAGCACCCAAACCATAAGTTCCAACATGCTAAGTACTGGTTGTAAGAAAAAATTGAAGCTTAAAATGAATATAAACTGAATGACATCTAGTTTGCTAAAAAGCACTGTGTATCATACACGATTGCCAAGTTTAAGGTATTAGGAATGAAATACTGTATTCACCTTTTTCCTTTTTTTAATCTCAATATTGTTGATCTTCTGCTGTCTGAGCCATACCCTGTCTACATGCACTCATTGCAGTGTCATGCAAGCATTATTGCTCTGGACAGGCTTCCTGATATTGACAGGAGTGGACAATGCCTGCACAATGGAATGTTGAAGCATAGGGGAATATTTGGTTCATTTTGGGAGTCCTGTTTTAGGCATCGTAGAGAAACACTCTCAGCGCACTAGAGGCTCATATCCTGTTAAATGCACAAAAAGTCCATGATAGTCCATAAGTGTCCATCACTCTATACCCGCTTAGGTGGCAGCCATCACAGAGTATGCCAACTCTACAGAGATGATTGTATAAGAAAGAAGAGAGAGAGGTGCCTTCTAAGTGCAGTATATAACACAATTTAACCACTTGCCGCCCAGCCGCCATTTGGCCATATGGCGTCCTTCCTGAATCGCACTTTGCGCATGCCCGCAGGGCCGTCCTGTTGCGAGATCTGTCACCGGCCGTGTACCTCGGACCCGGCCAATGATAGACCTGTGTACCGACCCCGTTGCCAGTACCATGTGAACTGCTGTGACCAATCACAGCAGGTCACATGACAGTTGTACACAATGGATGGCTTCCTTTCATGCCATCCATTATATACAAGTGTGTCTATCTGTGAATGGTCACAGCAATCACATGCACAGGATGGGCCAATCACAGTCCATCTGCGTCATGTGATTAGCCATGGCCAATCACAACTAATCACAAAAAAAAAAACCTGAATTAATCGATTTCATTCAGTTAAATGCTTGCTTATAGCAAAGAAATTCTTTGCTATAATCAATCAAAATGTGTGAAACAAAATACTGATCACTTCCCCAAAGTAGTACAATGTTACTATAGTGACATTATACTACTTTGGTCATAGTGCAATATAAAAAAAAAATCTTAAAATAAGAAAAACAATTTAATAAAAAATAAAAGAAAAAAAATTGAAAAAAAGTATAATTTTTTTTTTCGTACTGTCACCAGTTAGTGTCCCTGATCACCGCCACACCAGTTACTGTATATGCTGATGCTGTACTGCACTGGTGACAGTATGTAAAAAAAAAATTGTGAAATACGTCGGACTGTCTACTTTGCAATAAGGGGTCATTTGAGGGATATCTATACTGTTTTGACAATGTTGGGCCTCAAGAAATTAGATTGGCTGTCAGTACTTCAGGATTGGTCAATTTTCAGATATATTCCATAGTTTGTGAACTCTATAACTGTCCTACAGACTAAATAATACATCCTAATTTTGGTTATTTTCACCAAAGAAATGTGGCAGAATACATCTTGGCCTAAATTTATGAAGAACAATTATTTATTTGCAAACTTTTATAACAGAAACAAAGAAAAACATGTTTTTTTCAAAATGTTTGGTCTTTTTTTGTTAATTTGGCAAAAAATAAAAACCCCATTGTTGATTAAATACCACCAAAAGAAAGCTCTAGTTGTGTGAACAAAATGATATTTTTATATATGAGAATTTTAGTTAGGGTACAGTGTTGCATTACCGTGCAATTGTCATTCAAATTGTAAGAGCGCTGAAACCTGAAAATTGGCATGGGCAGGAAGGGGGTAAAAGTGCCCGGTATTGAAGTGGTTAATAAACCACTGTATAAAAAACTCACAATAGTGAAGAAGTAAAAAAGCCCATCAATAAGGGATAATCTCCAGGTTTGCTGCCTTGATTCACATCCTGCAGAATTCTGTCCGACTAAACACGATTTCTTCTGCGCTCTAGGACCCAGGCGGGTGGCAAATAGATGAAACCAGAACTGGAAAAAAATGACCACCAGTGCATCAAAGGTTATGCAGCTCCAAACAAGGCTGGGGAAGCCTGACCAACACTACAAAGCGAAACAAAAACGAGAAGCGCACAAACCTTGCGCATTACCTCCGTAAACAAAAATTTTATTAATAAGAAAGGTACTCACAAACAGCGAATAAAATCAGGCATGTAAGTCCTCACAGGGACTTCAAAGATAAGGAGCCAGCGCGAGTCCCATCGTGGGGGTAGACACTCAGTTCAGCTGACGCATTTCGAAGGCCAAACCTTCTTCATCAGAGCTGACTGAACTGAGAGTGATCGCTCCCATTTATGTCCCAGGACTGAAATATTGACCCTCCCCTCTGGGTTGGGCAGTCACAGGATGTATTCCCACATGATGGCGTGGCTTGTGCAGATCGGGAGGTGGAGATCTCATGTGTCAGGCTGGTCGGTCATATTCCATGTTTAGCAGCAGAGGGAGATCTGCATAGTAGGAGGGTCTCCTACTATGGCTCTAGACTGCTGCTAAACATGGATCTGCCCAACCGATCTGCACAAGCCACGCCATCATGTGGGAATACATCCTGTGACTGCCCAACCCAGAGGGGAGGGTCAATATTTCAGTCCTGGGACATAAATGGGAGCGATCACTCTCAGTCCAGTCAGCTCTGATGAAGAAGGTTTGGCCTTCGAAACGCGTCAGTTGAACTGAGTGTCTACCCCCACGATGGGACTCTCGCTGGCTCCTTATCTTTGAAGTCCCTGTGAGGACTTACATGCCTGATTTTATTCGCTGTTTGTGAGTACCTTTCTTATTAATAAAATTTTTGTTTACTGAGGTAATGCGCAAGGTTTGTGCGCTTCTCGTTTTTGTTTCGCTTTGAAGTCTGTCCGACTGCCATGGGACCACCGTGGGTGAGTCTCCTACCACTCATGGTGGTCCCATTGTAGTCGGATGGATTTCTGCAGGATGTGGATGAAGGTGGCAAACCTGGAGATTATCCCTTATTGATGGGCTTTTGTACTTCTTCACTATTGCGAGTTTTTTTTACAGTGGCTTATTAAATTGTGTTATATACTGCACTTCTTATACATTCATGTTTTAGGTGTCTTCTAGTCCTGTTTGGCCAGCCACAGATTAATCGATTTTCTCAGGGATGGAAGGAAAGAAAATCACTTGATTCCGCCATCAACACAGTCGGTGTTGATGGGGGAATGACTCTGCAGCGCTATCATATTCTGCAGGCAGGGGGAGTACAGGGAGCTTTCCCAGCTGGCAGAATACAATAATTACTGCTAGCGGCTATAGCCATGGGCAGTAATCAAATTCTAAAATTCCAACAGGCTGGTTGTACCCAAGTTCATTGATAGATTGACTTGGGTACAATCAGCCTGCCCATTGATGGAATTAATCTCAGCCTGCTAAAGCCACTAAGTTATCTGAATGTGCTAAACCTGCATTAACAAATTGGACTGAAGAAGACAAAAACGTGTATCAGACCCTTTAGTCTTTAAAGAACAACTCAGTTTTTGTTGAGAAAAAAAATAATTCCCTCTGAGTGATCTATGTACATTGCAAGGATTTTTACACATTTTGTTGAAGATTCCTACCTGTTTCTGTTCTGAAGAAATAGCTGTTTGTTGTGTGCAGAGTGAATCTGAGTGGGAGTGACTTTTTATTATTAATTAGCTGATGCACTCTCAGTGTTCTAATGAGGAATATTGCAGTGTTTGCATTTCCTTACAAGTGGTTAATCCTTTGGGAGTTTCTAATCAAAAACAAAATTTTGTTGCAGATGGAGCCTAAAATCTGATTTGTATCTTAGTGAAGACTTCTTAAAAAACCAGTCACAAGCAGGAAATAACATTACTGGGGAAGTTATGTACACTGGCTGTGTACAACAGGCCTCCAGGTTGCCATATTGCATTGAATTTTACAAAACCTACAGTGCTGCAAATTGAAAAGGATAGGTAAATTTTAATAACATTCAATTACAATATGATTTGAGTAGCAATTGTATATGCTATCTTAATTTTCTATTTTTCACCATGAAAGTAGAGTTATACTTTAAGCAGCTGAGAACTTGTTTTATGTGCATCTTTCAAACGTTTAGGGAAATTAAACTTGATTACATTTACTATATTGCTTTTCTTCTCATTGTAAGGTGCAAAAATGAATGATATAAACTGCAATGCACTGTTATCCAGAATTTACTCAATAGTGGCATAAATTAAAGTGCCCCTAGCTAACAACTGTTTCACCCACAAACAACAAAACTACTCTCTCATTGCACTTAAAGTGGAAGTGAAGGCTACATATGAGTCTGCTTAAAGTCACGGATTCCCCCTCCCCCCCACACTATCTATGCTGTATACTAGGTGTGTGTACATACCCTTTTTTTTATCTGCTTCAGTGCAGTCACTTGATGCAGAAGCCCTGACTCCCCTGTGTCATGGAATGGATGCTGCAGGGGAGAAGGGGAATTTCTAACATTGGATGGGCAATTGAAGTCACTGGGGTGACGTCACAGCTCCCTGTTGTCAAGTGCTCCATGATACAGAGGAGTCAGAGCGTCTGCATAATGTTACTGCACAGAAGTAAGTTGAAAAACTATTTAACCACATTTTTTTTTACCAGCAGTATACAGCAAAAGTAGGAGGAGAAGGAAGACCCTTCAGGTCTGATATGGATCTGAAGGGGAACCCCACACCAAAAAATAAAAAAGTTGTGGGGTCCCTCCAAAATCTGAACCAGATATTTATCTGAGCATGCAGCTCGGCAGGTCAGCAAATGGGGGAGGATGAGCAAGCGCCCCCCCTTGAACCATATCAGGCCACATGCTCTCAACATGGGGGGTGCTTTGGGATAAAGGGGCTGCCTCAAAGCACCTTGTCCTCATGTTGATGGGGACAAGGGTCTCTTCCCCACAACCCTGGGTGCTGGTTGTGGGAGTCAGTGGGAGAGGGGCTAATCAGAATCTGGAAGCACCCTTTAACAAGGGGGGGCCCAGATTCCAGCCCCCCCCCCAGTGAATGAGTATAGGGTACATAGTAGTTAGAAAATTAAGAAAAACACACCAGTTTTTGAAAAGTCCTTTATTAAAAACAAACCAAAAAAAAAAGTCCCCCAAAGTAGATCCAACGCCAATCACAATGAACGCTGGCCTCTGACCCGAAAAAAAAGAGCTCTGCACTCAATGAAGGCTCCAGCTGTCTCACACCTCCGCAGTCTGACAACTCTTAAATATGAAAGGGTCAGGGTCACCCAATTACTTCGTTGGGTGACTCCACCCCCTTGTGACATAATCAACACAGCATGTCCCGGTTGATGATGTCACAAGTAACGGGGTCATCCAGTGATGTCATTGGGTGGCCCCACTCCTTTGTTATTTAAGAACTGTCAAACAATGGAAGTGTGAGACAGAAGGAGTCTTCATGGAATGTGGAGCTCCTTTTTTTTCCCCCGAGTCAGTGGTGCGTTCACAGTGATTGATGTTGGATCTACTTTGGGGGACATTTGTGTTTTTTCTAACTTTTTACACATTTTTGGTACTATGGTACTATGTACCCCTACTCATTCACATGGGGGGCAGGATCTGGGGGCCTCCTTGTTAAAGGGGGGCTTCCAAATTCTGATAAGCCACCCACCCGCAGACCCCCACAATCACCGCACAGGTTTGTGGGGAAGAAACCCTTGTCCCCATCAACAGGGTGCTTTGCGGGGAGCCCCCCACACCAAAGCACCTCCCTATGTTGCGGGCATGTGGCCTGGTATGGTTCGGGGGGGAGGGGTGCTCGCTTGTCTTCCCATTTCCTGACCTGCCAGGCTGCATGCTTAGATAAGGGTCTGGTATGGGTTTTGGGGGGGCCCCAGGCTGCTTTTTTTCTTAATTTTTAATTGCCAGCAGTTATTTGTTTACATTCATCTGTCAGTAGGGAAACCACTGACAGCTGATAAGTCATCGATTGTTAAGGTTGCAATGGCCAGTTTCCCGACCCTTTACTTAACAACCAGCTATTTTTACCACAGAATTAGGATCGGTCAATTCATTTTTGACTGATTTGAATTGTTCTGAAAATCTGAAATTCATTAGAAAACAAATAAATAAAATGAAACATTTTTTTTTAATGAAATTCAATACTATTGTTATTCGGAAATTCAGATGCATACAAATCTCTGATTAACTAAAAATTTGTCCGAAATTAGATTCAAACCGAAACAGATTGTACAGGTCTAGAAAGGATTATCGATTTCGCTTTTTAACCTTTCTGTGATGGGAAGGTAATACAATTGGTGAGCATATTTCTAATTTGTTACAGAAGAGCACTTATCTGGGAAAAAGTTGAGCACAAAGTTTGAAGTGAAGAGAGGGTCATGCTTATATAAGAGACATTCACTAACAATATTTTTAACATACTTTATTATCTATATGTGTAGATATAACTGTTTTTAGAATTGTGTTTTTGCACTTTATTCATATAAAATGGATATATGCACTTTAATGTTTAATATATGGGGGCATGATGGTATAAGCACTGCAGATGTTATTATTTGATTTGCTGTTACATGTTTTATACACTTTTTGAGCAGTAGCTGCTATATTTATTTATGGATAGTGTGGATAGCATAGTGCTTCAGATACTGTATTATATATGGTATTCTATTTGCTCTGAAAGTAAAGGTGCACTTTATCATCTGTAATATATTGAGTTAATTATTTCAATGAGAGAAATTAAATAAAACAGGTATATTTTAATGTTCTGAACATCTTTGAAAAAGCCAGTTAAAAAAAACTGTTGCATCTATAAATTGTAGACAACTCCAAACGCCTACAGCTATGATCAAATGTTGAACTTTCGTTAATAGAACACAGAAAGTGCATCAACTGATTAATAATGAACCAGTCACTCCCACTCAGAATGAATATGTGAAGAGTCTGGTGAAACAAAGAGCTATTTTTTCAGCAACAAAACACAGGAATCTGTTAAAAAAGTTTGTTTAAGTCCCTGAAAAGTACATTGATCCCCCAGAGGGGATTATTTTTTTGCAACTAAAGATATATTTTTATTTAACGGGCGGCACAGTGGCTTAGTGGTTAGCACGTCTGTCTTACAGTAAATGGGTCTTTGGTTCGATTCCCGACCATGGCGCCTCCTGCATGGAGTTTGCATGTTCTCCCTGTGCCTGCATGGATTTCCTCCGGGTACTCTGGTTTCCTCCCACACTCCAAAGACATGCTGGTAGGTTAATTGGATCCTGTCTACATTGGCCCTAGTATGTGTATGTATGAATGTAAGTTAGGGACCTTAGATTGTACACCCCATGAGGGTTAGGGACTGATGTGAATGTTCAATATATATATATAAAGCGCTGTGTAAATTGACAGTGCTATATAAGTACCTGAAATAAATAAATAAAATAAATTTAACCAGAATGAAAAAGGGGCTCTGCATGAAAAGCTGGAAACACAAAATAACTTTTCAGGTATTGCTACAAATGAACAAACAAATGGAAACCAACCACAACCTATAACTTGCAGAAAACATAGAAGGGTGATGCATGTCTTAAAACAACAAACATAAATTCCCAGCTCACTTACCAGCCAGTCTGCAACAAACCAAATTACCCTTTCTACCAGGTCACGTTAAAAAAAGGTCTTAGTTTGCACACATTTGCAAAAATATGCGGAAGCTGCAGAGACCACGTCACGACACTCCAGTGTACTGCAGTCCTAACTCTATGAAATGTGAGAGTCTCTAAATTTGGAGCACATATATAATAATGGATAGACTGGGGGCACCCAGCAATAGCACAATGGCAGTGAATGTATCCATAAGTGAAGGTTGCAGAGGCCAAGTCACTGCACCCCCCCATGTACTGCAGTTACCATTTCTGTGTACTGTTGGTGAACTAGTGAGGGGGACTGGATAGTTTTGCTGCAAATGTGCTATTACTGGACTGCAGTACACAGGGGTTCCACAACGTGGCCTCTGCAGCTTCCGTACATATTTGCAAATGTAATTTGGTTTCTTGCGGGCTGGCTGGTAAATGAGCTAGGAATTTTTGTTTGTTGTTTTTTGACATGCTTACCCTTCCATGTGCTCCTTGCTGCAAAGTCCAGTTATAGGTTGGGAAGGTAGCTATTTGTTTGTACTGTTGGTGAATTGGGGAGGGGACACACTGGATATCTTTGCTGCCATTGTGCTATTGCTGGGTGTCCAGTACATCCATATTCCTTTAGGGAGTGGTGGGCTCCCTCCAGGCATGCTTGCCCTCAATCTATTAAATATTTGTGCTCCAACTTTGGAGAATCTCAATATGTATAGAGTTAGGACTGCAGTACACTGGGGTGCCGTGACGTGGCCTCTGCAGCTTACACATATACACTATATTGCCAAAAGTATTGGGCTGGGGTGTCATTAAACTTCATGTGCATGAAAAGGCAGGCATGCCTTTACATGCACATGAACTTTTATGGCATCCCAGTCTTAGTCTGTAGGGTTCAATATTGAGTTGGCCCACCCTTTGCAGCTATAATAGCTTCAACTCTTCTGGGAAGGCTGTCCACAAGGGTTTGGAGTGTGTCTATGGGAATGTTTGACCATTCTTCCAGAAACACATTTGTGAGGTCAGGCAAATTCCTTCACCCCAAACTCGATCATCCATGTCTTTATGGACCTTGCTTTCTGCACTGGTGCGCAGACTGTGGGAACAGTTTGGGGATGGCCCCTTTCTGTTCCAACATAAGTTGGGAGCATGACATTGTCCAAAATGCCTTGGTTTGCTGATGCCTTAAGAGTTTCCTTCACTAGAACTAAGGGGTCAAGCTCAACCCCTGATAAACAACCCCACACCATAATCCCCCCTCCACTAAACTTTACACTTGGCACAATACATTCAGGCAAGTACCGCTCTCCTGGCAACTGCCAAACTGAGACACATTCATTGGATTGCCATACAGAGAAGTGTGATTCATCATGTAAGGCTTGGATGCAGCTGCTCAGCTATTGAAACCCATTCCAAGAAGCTCTCTACACACTGTCGTTGTGCTAATCTGAAATCCGCACAAAGTTTATAGGTCTTTAGCTATTGATTGTGCAGACAGTTGGTGACTTTGCGTACTGTGCGCTTCACCATGTGCTGACCCCCGTTTGTTAAAAGGCCTACTACTTCGTGGCAGAGTTGCTGTTGTTCCCATTTGCTTCCACTTTGTTATAATACTACTAACAGTTGACCATGGAATATTTAGTAGCAAGGACATTTCATGAATGGATTTTATTGCACAGGTGGCAACCTATTACAATACCATGACTGAATTCCCTGAGCTCCTGAGAGCCACCCATTCTTTCAGAAATGTTTATAGAAGTAGTCTGCATGCATAGGTGCTTGATTTTATAAACCTATGGCCATGGAAGTGATTAGAACACCTGATATCCAACTATTTGTAGGAGTGTCCAAATACTTTTGGCAATCTAGTGTTTTTACAAAATGTGTGAAAACTAAAACCCTTGTTTTAATGTGACCTGTTAGACAAGGTAATTTGGGTTGTTGCTGACTGGCTGGTAAGTGAGCTGGGAATTTTCGTTTGCTGTTTTTTGAATAGCAACAACTGAAACCTTATAAAAGTTGTACCATCTCTATGTAATTGTTCAGTATATTATACAATGAAAAACACACAAGAAATGTTTTTTACACAACAAAGTAGGGCTAGGGATTTTGCTTTAATGTCAGACCCACTCCCTTTTTTTAGTATACCTCCTGATAACAAGTGAACATCAGTAGAGTCATTGAGCAAGCCAAGAAAAAGCCTAACGTAGGTGGTGAGCACACTACAGGACATTTATAAAGATAGACACTCTGAAGACTGCACTGAGTTAAGTCTTTTGTGCAAGACACTAAACAAATGTGTCTAGGGATAATATTTACAATAATAATAGTATATTTTGCAACTTTGCTTGTAAAACAAAAGAATTTCTTACATGCCTTAAACCCTCCCGGTCCACCAAAACGCATGTCTGTAATAGTGAAGTAGACCTCACATTTTTTACTTTAGTATTTCCAGTATCCAATTACTTAAAAAAGGGCCAACTTTAGAATTGTATTCAATGTATCTCAGTTCTTTTGAAATCATAGCTATATTTGAGACTGGATCTATAATAACCTGCTATATATAATTTAATTTGGAGCTGTCAATACAAACCGTGTGTGGGCATTACAGTGATGTAAAATAGCTTGTGTGTGATTTTTCTTACCTCTGCTCATCAGTGGGAGGTGAATGAGCCTTATTTTAATCTAATTATAAGTGATTGCAGGAAGAGCTATTCCAGCCAACATGTGTGTTGGCAGCAACTAAAGAGAGCCAACCCTGGAAAATGGCTGTACAGAAGTGAAAATCTAAACCTGAGTGGATGTTATGGGACAATTCAGACTGTATGACATAGTTCTCCCTCAACAACTTTGCTAAATAATGTCTAAGGTTCTTTGTAGCATCAATCTGAAAATTTTGCTGCATGAATGCATACATTTATGCCAGAAAGAATATACTTACTGTTTTATTCTTATTGTAGAGTTTAAATGTTTCTGTTGCTTTATCCTCTCCTCCATCAGTAAACAACATAATGATCTTATTACAGTTTGCTCTTGATACATTAGTCTGTAAAGCAAATGAAAGCAAATTTTCTTTACTAAAAATATAACAACCATAAACAATCCTACTTTATTTTAATATTGTATATTAAATTATATTTATGCAATCTATCATAGCCTTTGCAAATATTTAACAGATGAAGCATTGACATTAATAGATTTGTGGTCTTTAAAGGCTCAGTCCCAGCAAGTGATATTTTAGTCATATATAGGGCCAGTCCGTTAAAAAAGTAATATGAGCAATATGTAGCCAGAGTCTTGCGGGCTCAGTCCAGTAACAAGACCTTTATTACATAGTACTTGGCTCTGTTCCCACCCACCAACGTCTTACCCCTTGTGGGGTATGGGAGGATTCTGTTTTTGCACTACTCTTCCAATCATAAGAACCATGACATGAATACAAGATTATTATTATTATGCAGGATTTATATAGCGCCAACAGTTTGCGCAGCGCTTTACAATATAAAGGAGACAGTACAATTACAATACATTTCAGTAAAGAAGGAATAGGAGGGCTCTGCTCGTGGAGCTTACAATCTAAAGGAAGGCGGAGGTGATACAAAAGGTGATAACTGCGGGGGATGATCTGGCGGCAGTGATTCAAGTACAGTTCTTAGGTGGAGGTGGGGTAGGCTTCCCTGAAGAAGTGAGTTTTCAAAGATCGCCTAAAGGCAGACAGAGTGGGGGCTGACTAGACATGCTGTGGTAGGGAGTTCCAGAGGATGGGAGAGGCTCTGGAGAAGTCCTGGAGGCGAGAGTGGGAGGAGGTGATGAGGGAGCTAGAGAGGAGGATATCATGGGAGGAGCGGAGAAGATACCTCTGAGGCTGCTGGGTCAGATCAGTGTCAGGGTAATGGGCCTTAAAAAGATGATATTACACTGACCAAAGTACCACTACTGAAACTAGTAAATTACAATCAGGATCTTAGTCTATGGAACTGAGAGCCGTTATTCTATATTTACACTTGGGTGTATGGCACTGTATCTTCCTGTGACACAATTTCTATATATTAATGCAGTAACTCACTGTGATGGTGGAGAAGATTATAAAAGCCTAATTATAAAAGCCTAATTTGTTATTTTACCCACATTAACCACTTGCCGTCTGGAAGATTTACCCCCTTCATGATCAGGTCATTTTTTGTTATATGGTGCTGTGCTATTTAAACTGATAATTGTGCAGTCACGCAACACTGTACACAAATGAAATGTATTTATTTTTTTTCACACAATATTTTAAATTTTTTGCTGTAAAACATCCAATAAAAAAATAAAGTTTCTTCATAAATTTAGGCCAAAATGTTTTCTGCTACATGTCTTTTGTAAAAAAAAATGGTGACAATCAGTGACTTATAGAGGAACTGTGATAGTATGGTGGGCATTCTGGCACTGACACTGGGTGGGAACTGACTAACTGCCACTGACATTTCCTTTGACACTGACACTGTACTAATGACACTGGGCAGGAAGGGGTTAGCTGTGCGTTAGGGGGTGATTACACTGTGCACTGTGTGCTGCTTTACTAGGAGATGTGCTGGTTTTTGCAGAGAGAACAAAACTAGATCAAAGCCCCCAATGACAGGAGAGAGATCTGTGTTGTTTACACTCACAGATCTCTCTCCTGTCAGCTGCTCCGCCTATCACCATGTCACAGCCATGAATTGCTGGCTGGGATTTACACCTACATGAGCCAATGACAGCACGGGTAGGACGGTGTGCACTCTCTGCCTGGAATTGCAAAATTACGAATATATACCGATTCCAATTGATGTTCCTAATGGTGATTACCAGACTATTGCATTTTATGGGAAGGCTATGCACTCTTTATAGTGACATGATTGTATGGGCAATGTACCTTGTTTGAACACATAAGGATGGTGGTGACAATTTGGGAGTGAGTAAGGATCACAACATTAGAGAAGGCTTATTTATGATAAATTCTTTACATAGTTCATCAAAATAGAGGTGCCTTTGGAGCATCATTTACACTCTAACAACCACAGCCCTGTTGTACTGTGAAATTTGTTGTGCTGGAATTAGTATGTACATGTGGAAGAAGTCTCATACATTAATAAAAGCTATTCACATTAGGTCACATTAGGCAAACACTTCACATGTTATACTGAGCAACTGAGAACACTGCTGGAATGTTATATTTATTGAGGCACAGTGTCCAGGAATCTAAGGAGGCTGAAAAACATAGTTTTGAAACTAACTGCCATCATGAAGATCAGCAATGAAAGACTAATATCTATGTAAAACCCCTTTATAGGTCATTATACAGTTTGTATTTTCACAAATGTATCATTGCCCAGTTTTGTATCTTTAGGTGGGAGGATCAATCTGCTAATGATCTGTATGAAAGAGGACCTTACATTACACCAATAAGGGATGATATATATGCTTAGAGTGAATATCTCCAATGCCATTCTGAATATATTGAGACTACTTTGAGGAATTGTTACTTTTTAAAGCACTGTGCCTATGTTTTTGGGTTTATCTAACAGTCATTCATGGGTGATATATGCATCACTCTTTATATCTAGTTTGCCATCTTTTTATTTGCCTATTGTTGGCTTGATATATGTAAGGTCTACTCCTTCATTAGGGTTCCAGTAACTGTTCTGTTATTTATGATGAATTAGAACAATTAGAAAATTGGTAATTACAACTGCCTATCCATTAGGAAGATAGAAGTGTGCATTTCTCCCCCTTTCCCTAGACAGAATAAGAGGATACATTAAAGCTCAATTGTCCCTATTTGTGGTTAAAGAAAGGTTGGAGAATTTGTATATCTTCTATACATGAAATTATACATAGACTGTATAAACCAGTCTGGACTTTATACATTAACCACCTGGCTTCCCACCCCCATATTCACTTTTTCATCCAGACCTGATCTTACTTCAAGTGAGGAGGAGTCCCCTTGATCTTCTGTATGGTAATATTTAGAGATTTTTATCCTTACTTAGTTCCATTCAGGTTTGTTGTTTGATATTTATGTCTCACATTTATACACTTTTAGAATCATTTACTACTGTGGATACATTTCTATCTGGGGTGGTTACCCAGGAAGGCCATATATCCATCCTTTAATGATGGTCAAGCTTATGAGAAGGAAGTCATTCTATCCATTGTGGTGGTTACCAAAAACATTTTTTTGAAGAATGATCTCCCTATGCAGATATTGTATGGAAAATATGAAAATTCTTTGATCAAGTAGTTAGGAACTTCATTGCCTTATGTGGATTCCTGATTGCCGAATAACTATTAGATCTGGAGACGCCAAATGTTTTTAACTTAGTGATTTTATAATGACCTGTTTACCATGTCTTTGTCTAACCTCTTTATGATCCATGTGATCGAATAAAGTTTTTTTGTAATTATTAATAATATTACTCCGCTTGGATTTTCAAGTAACCACTTTGTGTGAGCAGTATTGCACCTGTCATACTGCTATTTTTTATGTTGAATATGTATATCACCATTGTGGAAAAGGTACATTGGCAGGTGCATAAATATTGACAATATTGAAGGTGTGAATACCATGTCTCAGTAAGATAGGCGTCCATCTGCCAGGCATATTGTTTAGTATTAACATTCTTTGTAAAGAAAAAAAGATCCAGTCAATTGTTGTTATGAATTATATCAATGACTAAAATATTTTATTGTGTTTTTATCCATAGAAATCCAAAAGTCGGGATTCATTGAATTATGTATGATATGATGTATGCAAGGGACTGCAGGCTGAGGTACGAGTTGAGTCAAGATTTAGATTGTGCCATATCAGTATACTTTATAGGTACAATATTACACAAAAGGTATCTTATAGTACAGGAGTATTGAATTAAAATTCAAGGAGGTCTGGTCACTGGACTTTTCTTCTGGCCGAGGTCCGAATAGGGTGTGCCCATCAGTGTGCCCCCTTACATTAGGTGTCGCCATCAGAGTGCAACTTTACATCATGTATTCCCATCACACCAGTTGTTCCCATCAGAGTGCCCCTTTACATCAGGTATCCTGTCAGGAAAGGGCTCACCGCTGGGGGTGCTGTGGTTCACCTGCTCTATGGGCTGCAGTACCGGGTCTTACCAACGAGTGCCTTTCAGCAGCCAGGATCTCACCTCCTGCAATCAAGCCATCACCTGAGACTGATTGCAGGAGGTGTACTTAAGGAGGTGTACTTAAACAGTATTCAGGCCTGTAGTCAGTGCCTTGGTGTTTGTTTCCCATGAGCATGTATTATCCTATTTCCCTGAACCTGCTACCTGTTTCCTACTCCTGTTATCCGCTCCTGTTATCCGCTCTGTGTCATGTCTTCCTCCCTGTGCTCCATGCTTGATCTCCTGTGTATGACCCTGGCTTTTATTTCTGCATAAGTATATATATATATATATATATATTGGGTGAAGGTTTTGGGTTTTTTGTGTTTGCACTGTGCATTTTGTATACCGGTATATCTCATAATAAATCATATTATCCACATCACTCCTGAAGCCTGATATTCCCTGTGTCAGTCCACACATCTCTGGTCATATCCAGATAACTGACATATCCCCATCACATTGCCACTTTACATCAGGTATTCCCATCAGAGTGCCCTCTTACACTCAAAGTACCCCTTTCTATCATATTTCCCCATCAGAGTGCCCCTTTACATCATGTCCCCATCAGAGTGCCCCTTTACATCACATGTGGCCATCAGAGTGCCCATTTCCACAGTATGTGCCCATTTAACATAAAATGGGGCCATAAGAGTGCCCTTTAATATAAAATGTGCTAATCAGAGTGCCCTTTAATATAAAATGTGCCTATCCGCAAACGGTCCAAGCAGTGCTGCCGTCCGGACCGCCAGCCCGCAATGACAGATCTGCAGCTGAGCAGGGTGGTCGTCACGGCAACATGACATTACGTGTGCGCCCTGCCTCTTTCAACTCACTGTCTCTTTGGCTCCTGCTCCCTGCCTATACAACATTGTCCAGCAAGGATCCCGGCACAGCTCCTGTCTGCCCTCAAGGTAGGGTGTAGCCTTACAGGGGCACTCTGATGGGCACATTGAATGTTAATGGGCACTCTGATGGGCACAACATAGAATGTGCCCACCAGCGTGCCCCTTAACATAACATGTTCTCATCAGAGTGCTCCTTAATATAAATGTGCCCATCAGAGTGCCCCTTAACATAAAATGTGCCCATCAGCATGCCCCTTATTTTATGGTTTTCCTTTTAGTGCAATAGCTTCTTTTTTATCTAGCGCTCACTGAACACTTTTATACTTTTATGGTTACATAGTTAGTCTGTCTGAAAAAAGACAAAAGTCCATCCAGTTCAACAATTAAAAAAAAAAAGTTATAATCCTACACCCACAGTTGATCCAGAGGAAGGCAAAAAAAAACCCAGCAAAGCGTGATCCAATTTGCTCCTGCAGGGGAAAAAATTCCTTCCTGATCCCCCGAGAGGCAATCGGATATTCCCCGGATCAACTTTACCTATAAATGTTAGTATCCAGTTATATTCTGTATATCCAAGAAAAAATCCAGGCCTTTTTTAAAGCAATCCACTGAGCTGGCCTGAACCAATTCTTGAGGGAGACTAATCCACATTTTCACAGCTCTTACTTCCCTTCCATGTTTGGAAATTAAATTTATTTTCCTCCAGATGTAAAAAATGCCCCCTTGTCCTCTGTGATGACCTCAGGGTGAATAGCTCTACACCGAGTTCACTATATGAACCACTGATGTATTTATACATGTTGACCATATCCCCCCTTAATATCCTCTTCTCAAGAGAGAATAAATTCAGTTCCTCTAATCTTTCCTCATAGCTGAGCTCCTCCATGACTCTTATCAGTTTGGTTGCCCTTCTCTGTACTTTCTCCAGTTCCCCAATGTTCTTTTTTGTGAATTGGTGCCCAAAACTGAACTGCATATTCCAGATGAGGTATTACTAATAATTTGTATAGGGGTAAAATGATCTCTCTCTCTCTCTCTCTGGAGTCTATACGTCGTTTAATACAAGAGAGGATTTTGCTCGCTTTAGAAACTGCAGCTTGGCATTGCATGCCATTATTAAGCTTGTGATCTACCAGAACTCCCCGATCCTTCTCTACCATTGATTCCCCCAGTTGAACCCCCCTAGTATGTATGATGTATGCATATTATTATTTTTAAAGACCTGCACATTGCATTATCCATTTAGAGCCTTTTTAGCCTTGTCACTTTATTGTTGTAATGCAGTGTACCTTCCCTGCCACCCCCATAAAGTCAAGATAACAGCTCACTGTGAAATAAAAATTTATTTTATGCAAGATGCATGTGTTGCAAAGAAATACAAAACTTTCAGATATATGAATGTGCTTACAATTTTTTAGATGTTATTAGCCTTTTTAGTGACTTTGATAAATATCCATGCTTTTAGTTCTGGAAATCGCAGAACTGCTTAACTTTTTTAAAGACATGTATAAAAAAAATTGAAAAAAAATATAATTTACAATCTCTTATAAATATTTACATTTATCTAGTTCACATTTACAAAGTTCATTTGGGATTATTTAACCAAGTCCCAGAAAACATTATAAACATTTCCTATAATATAATTATTGCGGATTTCAAAACCACTGTATATCCTGCTTCTCCATATGCTTGTTTTATGGCTTAATGAAAAGTAATATTTCTTATTGGCAGAACAGCTGTCCTGAGAGGATATATAGAATGTCAAATTATTATTTAGTCATATATAACTGGTTCCAGCAAAGACTGATTATTTCTATTTCCCGAGAGCTCATGACTCTTCATATCTTAATTTCCCCAGATATATCAGGTCCACAATCATGCACATATCTTCTCTTCCTCTTCATTTTGTAAGATAAATTGTAACAATACTATTTAACTAATAAGTGTATCTCTTATAAATGAAGAATGTGCATTTGGAAAGGAAATCCTTTACATCCTATGGGGAAATCAGAAAAGTTCTATCTATTTTTGTCCCTATGAATGACAAATGACCAAAGAAACAATAAAACAAGTACACTTTCAACTTTTACCACTTGTGGCCAGCAAAAATAAAAATAGAGGCAAGACTTCTAAAATGTCAATAGAGGAACCTCCTTTTTATCATTTATTATTAAAAATATTTTCATAAACATCATTTACTAAATAAGTATCATGTTTTACCTGAGTCTGTCAGCTTGTGGATTGAAACATTTCATAGAGTCAAAACCTTTTTTTTTTGTTTAGATACAGTGGTGAGGGGTTAGAACCTCTTTCAGGTTTAAGATCACTGTCTGTGTTTTCAATAGAAAGATATGCCTCTTCTGTTTGTCCTCATGACCATTGTCACCAAGACAGAAGGTAATGGAAAATCAAAAGTTTCATAGTTATTACCAGAACAGGAGGGGGGAATTTTCTAATTATTAAATTTATTTGGGGTGCGGTCATTTTGATTAGTTATCTACAATGTAACATGCCATCTCTGATGAGTAAATATAAATAAACATATTTAAGTTTTTTTTAATCCAATGCACATAGGAAACAACCCAAAATGTTCAATGTATATCATATTATCCTTCTCTACATAGTTAATGTATTGTTTTTAAATTATTTAAATAAAATGTTCACACAAAAGGACAATGCTAGCTACAGTAAGACAATTATTCAGTAAGACAATAAACAATAAATTGCCATCCAAACAGTGGTCACATTCAATAATGTATAACTTGGATGGAGGAATCAGTCAGATTTTTTTTTGTTTGGCCCATATGAAAACATTTTAATAGTATAAGGCCAGTTTGACAATGTTTGAATTTACTTGAAAAAGTGAATACTTACATTTCGGAGTTGGTCAAAAGCAAACTTGAAGCCTTGCTTGTAGTCTGTTGTCCCTTTAGCTGTGATGTTGTTGACTGCTTCTTTCAGAACCTTTTTATTGCGTACATTTGCTTGGACAAGATGGTGGAAGCAGCTGACATCATGGGCATTGCTGTTAAACTAAAACAAAAAATGAAAGCTGGTGACTAAGGCAACTAATAAACCTGGATTTTTATTACATTTTTAGACAAAAGTATTCTGGAGGAAAACCAAGGGAGAAAACTCCTTGCCAAATAAAAAGCAATAAAAATGCCACAGATACTTGCATTTCCCATCTGTCTGCCCTGTTGGATATAGATTTACTAGCTTTGCATACATATGTTGTATGGATTATTTAGTTAAATTTAAGTCCAACCTAATTACAAGATTCTAATGGGTTTAAAGAAAAATCCCAATTCTTCCACAGTCCTGTATGGTACACATTAAAGACATTAAAGAACAACTGCACTTTTAAACACATGATCTAATTTAAACTCTAAAGACACACTAAGCAACTTTTCAAATATTACCTCCCATATCTACCTTTTCTTTTCCTGTTCACTGGATGCTGCCATGAAAGGCCCAGGGGAATATTTACAATGTTTTTTGTTATTTTTTAATCAATAAATATAGGTTTGTCGGCATTCTAACTGAACAACAGTACAATAAGGAGAGATTCTATAGACCAAGACTTAAAACATACATGGCATCCTCTCCACATACTCCGCATACCTATTTCATACAGTGTTTTCAGCAGGAGGAGCTATTAATGTTTAATTATTTTTAAATCACACTCATGTACTCAATGGGGAAACAGAACACAAAGTGCTGAAAGACATTGGTTCCAGCTTATTTCTATAGACCAGGACTGACAACAGAAAATAAGGCATCAAAGGTGCATTCAATTTTTTACAGGTAGCTGGATGATATAATTTTGAGTAGGCAGGACTTAGTTATGCTGAAGCTACCTTCTTTCAGTGGTTTGTGCTTTGTTTTCAAAGTAATAACATGAGCACATTCAGCATAAAAAATTATTTAGAATTGGAGACGTTTACTCCATTCTCAGTTACGTAAAACACGACTTAAAAAAAAAAAAGCTTCTAAGTCTATGCAACTGCACTTTCATTCTTTTTTCTTTTCCAGGTCCTGTAACTTATACAATGATAAATGTCAACAAGGAGATCTTCTCTGCTTTGCAGAATTTTCTTTTTGCTTTACATTATAAGAGTCTTGTATTATTAAATAATAAAAATTTGAGCACATTCTTAACTTTTTTGAGAACATATCATTTCTGACAGGCTTACACAGATACATATATTTGTGTCTTTTTTGTAGAACTGCTAAAAACTTTATAGGAAAATTGTGAAAAAAACTGTTTCCCCTAATTTTTGCTCTAAAACATTCCAAATAAATAATCTTTTTTTCTAATATGTCTTCTGCTACATTTCTTTGGGAAAAAAATAACCCAAATCAGTGTATATTATTTAGGCTGTGTGAAAGTTCTAGAGTCAAAAACTATGATATATATATATATATATATATATATATTTGCACATACTGTATATATCTCTGAAATGTATCAATCCCAATGTTCAGACTGTCTATCTCATTTCCTGAGAAACTAAAATGCCAGGATAATACAATTAACCCCCAGATGGCCCCTTTTTGGAAAGTAGACAGTCCAATGTATTTAGTTACTGGTATTGTGATTTTTGTTATCAAAGTTGTCATTTTAACAAGTTATTTTTTTACACACAACATGTGTATACTTACAGTTACATTCCAAATAACATTTTCCAACTCCCCTTGGAAATTGCAAAAAGAAAATTAAAATCTTATTTTTTTACACAAAGTTGTAAAAAAATAAGATATTTTTACCACAAATCATGGGCATACTTAGAATTACACCCCAAAAAACATTCAACTAATCCTCCCGAGTATGAGAATACCACATATGTGAGACTTTTTAAGAGCCTATCTTCAAAGACGGAACAAAAATCCATTGATCATCTTCAGGATTTCAAGGGGCATAATCTACACATCTAATTTTCTGACCACCTACAACCTTTTTTGGAGGCCCCAAAGCACCAAGACAGTAGAAACACCCACAAAATTACCATATTTGAAGTAAAAATCCCCCAAACACCCAAAGGTATTTTTAAGAGGCATGTTACACCTAAAGGTATTTTTAAGAGGCATGTTGAGTTTTTTAAATATTTGATTTTTTGCCACATATTTTTGGAAAATGTAGAAAGGAATTTTTTTACACAAAATTGTCAATTTAATATGATATATCAAACACACAGCATAGGTATATTTAGAATTTCATACCAAAACACATTCTGATACTTCTGAGTATGGGGGTACTGTATGTGTGAGACTTTTTAAATGTCTGACGGATTATCTACCAGGCACTGTATCTTGTGTATCAAGCAAGCAAGCCTAGCCTGTTGGTATGTGGCTGCTCCCAGAAGTTCACTGTTCACTGGCCAGGAAGTACAGTAGGCTGAACACAGGGTGGACCTGTGGCTCCAGGAGTGAGGTGTCTGCAGGCGATGGCTGGGACTAGTGTCTCACAGAAACATAGTCAACAAGATGTCCCGATGGGTCAGTTCAGGTGGCAAGCAGAGTCATGGTCAATAAACAGGCAAAGGATTGATCCAGGAAGCAGGCAGAAATGTGGTCAATAAATATGACAAGAACTGGTGCGGTGGTGATCAGGAACACTGTTGCTGGCTGCACTGGCTCTGGTCATACTGGCACTGGTGAGGTCAGTGATCATCAATTGGCTGTGCTGGTCTGATTACATTGTCACTGCTGTGGCAGCAATCAGTAACACTGTTGATTGCTTATATTGGTCTGCTGAATCTGATATTGGTGTTGTGATTAGGGATCAACTCAGCCATCGCCTATGATTGGCTGTTGGCTTTGACAGCTTCCCTGCTGGGAAGCTGTTAAGGCCAACAGCCAATCGAAGGTGATGGAGGTATTCCGTGCCTCACAGCTGCATGTATACAAGGAGGGTGCTGCGGGACAGGGTATGCCTCTGCTGCTTGATTGGCTTTCAGCTTTGACAGCTTCCCCGCAGGATAGCTTGGGTGGCTTCAGATTCATGTCCAAACACAATTGATCTCATTCCTGGTGGTGATAAGGACAACAATTGCTAGGTTACCCTTGTCTGGTGACACTGGGACTAGTGTGGTAATCAGGAATACTGTTGCTGGCTGCAATGGCTTTGGTGACACTGGCACTGGTGTTACAGTGATCAGAAACACTGAGGTTAGCGTTCACTGGTCTGGAGACACTGGGACTGATATGGTGCAAATCAGGAACATTGTTGCCGGCTTACACTGGTCTTGTATGGCCATGATCAGGAACACTGTTTCTGGCTACACTGTACTGTGTGGCAGAGTATGCTGACACTGTGACTGGCTGCACTGGTCTGGTGACACAGGGAATGGTGTGGCTAGTGGTCAGGGACATTGGCTGACTGCACTGGCATATAGTGTTATCAGAGCAGCCAGATAGTTTATCTGATCACTGGCCACACCAGTCCCAGTGACACACTGTACTGGTCCAGGACACTGATCTTTTTTTACACAGTGAATGCTTACAACTGTGTTCACTGTGATTGATCACAGTGACCACAAGGTACAAGGTCAATTCCATGCCACCCAGTGGGCCACTCTGTGATTTGCTGTTTCTGAAGGACAGTGCATTTAAGTTCAATGTGAGCACTGTGCATCCCCTAGAGTGGCAGGATAATTTAATAAACCCTCCCACATAAATTTCCTCCTGGGAATGAGCCATTTTGGTATTTATATAAAGCACCCAGACGGCAAGTGAGTAAAGCATGTACCTTCATTTAATTTGTGAATTACTTTAGGTTGTGTTGTACCAGTTTTGCCAGCAAATTATATTGTTGGCGAAACTGGCAAAACACATGCTAAATAAATTTGCAACTAAAATAATGGTACTTTCTTTAAATTTGTATTGCCTTTTATATATTATTATATATACTAATAAACAATTTTTATACTAACAGTAAAACAAAATACTAACCAGGGTTAAATTGAGGCTAACTATGGTTAATACAGGGTCAGGGGTGGACTGACCACTTGGGTACTCGGGCACTGCTCGAGGGCCCAGGGTCAGTAGGAGGCCAAATGAGATGCCCCTGGAACCTTTCATAGGCTTTTTTGGGTGTGGTTTGAGTGTGGGCGAGGACAAAGGGGCCCCATGATCCCCTATTGCCCTGGGGCCCCATGAGTTGTCAGTCCACCCCTGTACAGGGTTAATTCTAAACAAATCTTTACCAAAAAACACAAAAACAATCAGTAGAATTATCAAAATAAAATATTTTCAGATCAAGGAGGGTTACAATAATTGGAAAGTGAATGCACTATAAAGAGAGTGTATATGTACACACACACACACACATAAACCTATATGTATATATCCTAACATATGCAATATATAGCAATATAGCATCATTAGGCAGCTGCACACTTCTACATACTCCCAGGTTCTGAAACTGCATAAACAGTTAAGCACTTAAGCACACCTTAAGACCATATTATTTTAATTGTGTTTAGGTGACTTGCAGTCATTTATCTTAAATTATCCAATTGCCTGAGCAACATAATCTAGGTAATTTATATTAATTACTGACCTGCTGACAATGTGCAATTTAGCAGAGCTGGAAAAACAGTAGATAAATGTGGTAAATAAATTGCTATATTTTTTTATGTGAGAAACCTGTGTTGCGTTCTCTAGCATTGAAGTATGAAATGGCTAACGAGTAAACAATTGTTGTGACACTTCATTTATTAGCTGTTGACCAAAATCCTATTGTGTTACATTATTTTAATATAGTTTTTTATTGATTTGTTTTGCAAGCTGTTTATTGCATACTCTAAAAATAAATATAAGGATAAACAAATGGCATAATAATAAGATCATTGTTGGTATGAGTACTGAATAACATATTGAGCAATAAGAAAAAGATCAGTGCACTGTGATTAGGATATACAACAAAAACATATATATATATATATATATATATATATTGTAACGGGGTTAGCTCGGCAGCGGGTGTGTGTGACCCCCTGGATGGGTGCACAACACAAAAAGACAGGCACAGCACAACAACAGTGGAGGAGAAAACAAACAGGTACAATTTATTTACAATATTTACAGAAAATGGTAAACCAAAAAAAAAAGAAACATCAAAATAAATCCTGGCCAACTTGGCTACTTACTGCAACAACAGCTTTCCCTAGCTACCCACTAGGTACAGCCTGCTGCTATACCTAGTTGCTAGTACTTGGAGGCTAGCCACACATGCTTTGGTCTCTCTGCACACAGATAAGATGTCAGCTCCCCAGTCAGTTCAGACACAGACCTGGTTCCAGGTTGGAGCAGCTCCCTAAGCACTCTGGGAAGTTTTATACAGGTTTTAATGAGCCCACTACCTTCAGCTGGGCTCATTACCTCAGTGCTGAAGGACTCAGCACTTCCCTCTAGTGGGACAAATCCCCATAAAGCCTGAACCTCGGACAAATGTATCGTCCATCCAGGACGCAACCAGGTGATTTCACCTGCCTACTGTCACAATATATATATATATATACTGTATATTATATATATGTGTGTATATATATATATATATATAATGACTGAATGACTGCAGTGAAGTAAGCATAGGTGAGTGATTTTTTTCAAAAGTTTGATCAGCTATGGTTCATTCAAACATTTCAACAATTTGTAATCCTCCAAGATTTGGAATTTTCAAACCACAAATCCCTCGAGGTCAACGCAAATCTAAAACAGGCTCCAACATAGTATGTATTACAGAGCTGCAAATAATGAAAATATGTGCAAAATGGTTTCATAAACTGCTAGCATGGAGGGGTCAAAAAACAGCCTAAACCACTTACTCAAAAAAATTCTATCGGGGATACTAAGTGCCAGGACACTGGCAATCGAGCTATGGGTACTGACAACAGCAGAAACAAACATAAGGTAGAAACAGCTTTGGAGCACACTTTGGAACCCCAAAAAATAAAACAGATTCGGATTTAGCTTGCAACTTCTGAATTCATGACATTTAGTCTGAATCTAATGTCTCCTTGACTTTCAGGTTGCAACATTTAGGTGCAGCTCATTATAAAAGCTGAGAAATTTTGTCATGCACACCCTTCTGACTGTCTTCAGTTCTCTAGCAGTGACCCCTGAAAAGCTCTGCATGCCAGCAACTTCTGTGAAAAAAGATGTTGTGACACTAAAAGAGACAGCTTTAATCTGGCTGGAAAAGTAAAAAAAAAACAAAAACAAAAAAAACTGTAGTACATCACTAGGATACAAATCACAATATGTTAAAATTTCAAACTAGAAGCATTATCAACCCACTACAATGGAAGAAACCCTTTTATATGCTCCTAAATATTCAATTTCAGGGAAAACTCAGTTCTTTGAGAAAAGTTCTTTTATAAATGAATTTTGTTTATAAACAGGTTAAAATTCATTGGATAATAAATTTACAGTACAATAAATATAACAGGAGAATTAAACCGCTATGATGTTTTATAAGAAAAATAAGTGAAATGCAGAAAAAATGGACAATAACAATATAACCCTATTGTAAAATGACTTTTTTTTTTTTTAACAAAAAAACACACACTTTAGTAAACTAGAACATATAAATTAATATGCATCTATACCTCACTATATACTGGGTGCTTTCTCCTCAGAGCAAAGACCAATACAACAGTTACTAAACAGAACCACTAGGTGGCAACAAAGTACCAATGACACAGTTTTGCTGTTGTAAGCACAATTTGTAGACACAATACCTTTACCTTGGGACATAACATGACACACAACCATCTGCATCCTAAATTATTTCATAATAATTCTTCCTATTAGAAACAACAATCATATGCTCTTATAACAAGCAATACTTAACCTCTTCACGCCGACGGTACGCAACTATACGGCCTCTCGACGGCTGGGCCTTGATGCCGAGCGGCCGCATATTTGCGTACCATTTTTAAACAAACATGTGCTGAGAGCGTGTGCCCTGTGCAACCCAGCACATGTGGGCATCCTATGGAAAGCTCCCAATCTCTCCTTGCAATCGGGACCTTTCCGATCATGTGACTGCTGTGACAGGATATCATGGTGGTCCCATGACCCTAAACCCCGCCCAGGGGCGGACTGACCATTTGGAAACTTGGGCACTGCCCGAGGGCCCAGGGTCAGTAGGGGGCCCCATGAGATGCCCCTGGTACCTTTTTCATAGGTTTTTTTGAGTTTGGGCAAGGACACAGGGGCCCCATGAACCCCTATTGCCCGGGGGCCCCATGAGTTGTCAGTCCGCCCCTGATCCCGCCCCGCCTCCTGGCGTCAGAAACCCCTTAAAGGCACTGGCATGAAGGGGTTAATAAACCTTAATACCATATTAATTGGAATTACTCTTTTAATCAGCATGTTTCTTTTCTGAGTGCTTCTTTAACAAGTGTTGTCGCAGTTTCAACGCCGATTCTATCACCTTCTCATCATTTCTTCTCTGCTCTTTCACAGGTAAATGTCTGCATGCAATATCCATTTATGTGCAGTATCCATCTGTATTTATCCATCTCCATGCCATGTATGACTGCTAATTGACACTGCTATGCGATATGGTAAATCTCTGCATGCAATATCCTTTAATCTTGTCTATGAGGATTGCAGTGATTCATTGGCCTCCTGGACCAGTATCACACTTTTTGCTGACTTCTCTGCCTGGCTACCCTTCTTTCTCTCCTCTGAAATACCCACTATCATTCTTGGTGACTTTAACATCTCTGTTAATGTTAACACCCCGGCTACTGCTCAACTTCTCAACTTAACTCCATCTTTTGACCTAACACAATGGACACACACTTCCACTCACTCCAATGGTGATACTCTTGACCTTGTATTCTCCCATCTCTGCACTCCTGGCAACCTCACCAACACACACTTTTCTCTCTCTGATCACAATCTCATCACTTTCACAGTATCCTTGTCTCCAACCACCTATCCCTCCAAATGATCACTTGTACAAACATTCACAAATTTAACCCTTTTTTTCTCTATTCTGTTACTAACCACCTCTATGACAAAATCTCTTCCCTTTCCTGTCCTAACCTGGCCACCTTTGTTTACAACTGTTCACTATCATCCTCATTGGATGCACTTGCTCCTTTAACAACACGAAGAATCAGGCCCGACTGTTACAACCTTGGCAAACTGACAACGCCAAAAAACCCAAGAAATGTTATCATGCTCTTGAATGACTGTGGCGTAAAACCAAATCCCTGCAGGACTTCACTCTATATAAATCTGCCCACCTAAAATACAATTCCAGACTCCATGCTGCCAAATAAACCTGCTTTGTCTCTTTTATTAACACCTTGTCATCCAGTCTTCGTTGGCTCTTCTCTACCTTTAACTCTCTACTTTGCCCCCCACCCACTTTACCCACTAACTCACTCACTGCCCAAGAGACTGACAATCACTTCAAACACAAGATTAATGCAATACGTGAGGACACATCTACTATACAGATATCTTCCCCACTTAACAGACCTTGTCTAACAGCACAGTCAACACTTTCCTCTTTTGAACTGGCTACTACTGAAGAAGTTACCAAACTTTTCTCAGATGCCCACCTAACCAACTGTCCCCTGGATCCTGTTCCCTCACAAATACTACAGTCATCTTCTTCATCTATCTTATGCTCTCTCACTGACATCTTCAATCTCTCCCTATCTACTGGCACCTTTCCCTCCCCCCCTAAAGCATGCACAGATCATTTCCATACTTAAAAAGCCCTCACTGGACCCCACCAACCTGAACAACATAAGACCTATCTTGTTGCTCCCATTCACCTCTAAACTTTTATAACACTTTGTCTATAACTGTCTTAGCTCCTAACTCAAAAACTGAAAACAACCTTCTTGACCCCTTACAGTCTGGCTTTTGCTTGCTGCACTCCACAGAAACTGCTCTACTTAAACAATTTACTAACTGCTAAAATCCAATGGCAACTACTCCATACTCTTATTACTAGACCTCTCTGCAGCTTTTAATACTGTTGACTACCCGCTCCTTCTCAATAACCTCCACTGCCTTGGTTTCGGAGATTCAGCTTTTTCCTGGTTCTCCTCCTACCCATTGCAACACTCCTTCGGTGTTATCTATAACTATGTCTCCTCCTCTCTACTTCCTCTTTCTGTAGGGGTCCCCTAAGGCTCTGTTCTTGGACCCCTTCTCTTTACTATCTACACCTCCTCTCTTGGTCACATGATAACCTTTCACAGCTACAAATACCACCTCCATGCCGATGACACCCAAGTCTATCTGTCTACTCCTCACCTCCCTCCTTCAGTCTATTCTTGCATTACTGACTTACTAACTGACATAACAGCATGGATGTAGCACCACTTCCTTAAACTAAACCTTTCTAAAACTGAGCTGAAAATATTCCCCTTGGTTCGTGCCCTCCTGCATGACTGTTCCATCAAGATCAATAATGCAACTATCAGTTCCTCCACTCAAGCCAGGGTATTGGGTGTAATCCAAGACTCTGACCTATCATTTCAGCATCAAATCCAATTGCTGTCAAAAGCTTGTAGACTTCACCTCTGTAACATCTCTAAAATTCACCCCTTTTAACTAACAAAACCACCAAGCTACTTATTCACTCCCTTGTTATCTCTCAAGTTGATTATTGCAATTCCCTTCTCATAGAACTACCTCTCCTCTTTAGTCTATCATAAATGCTGCTGCCAGAATCATCTACCTTACCAACCACTCAGTATCTGCCACCCTTCTCTGCCAATTCCTCCACTGGTTTCTGATTTCCCAGCCAATTAATTTAAATATACTAACAACAACATCCAAATCGATTCACAGCTCTGCCTTGAGCTACATCACCAATCGTGTGTCCAAATACCACCCAAACCATCCTCTCTGCTCCTCTTATAACCTCCTGCTGTCAAGCTCCCTTGTCTCCTCCTCCAAAGCTCGTCTTCAGGACTTCACCAGAGCCTCTTACATCCTCTGGAACTCTCTACTTCAATCTGTCCGGCTATCCCTACCCTGGCTGTCTTTAGTCCATCTCTTAAAATGTATCTCTTTAGGGAAGCCTACCGTGCCTCCAACTAGACATTTGTCACTTCCATCAGTTCACCCCCCACAGTTAAAACCTTTTGTACCACTTGCCCCACCCTATTAGATTATAAGCTTTTATGAACAGGGCCCTCTTAATCCTCTTGTTTTTATTATATTATAACTGTACTGTCTCCCTTTATATTGTAAAGAGCTGTGCAAACTGTTGGCTCTATGTAAATCCTGTATAATAATAATAATTTAGAATAAATGACATTTCCACAATAAATAGTGCATGCATTGTAGTACACCAAAAAAGAAAATAAATTGTACCAAGCCAAGGTAACCAATCCAAACTCAAATAACATTATTCAACAACTTTATGCTGAAATGGTTCAAATATGTTTATACACTTTGAAGGGACCCAAACCACCAGTATTTGTTTTTTATAAACAAGTTACTTTTTTTCTTGATACTAAAGTTTTATTGTTATGTTTTTCAACATAGACATACTGAGGAAGAGAGAAAGGAGAAAGTCATAATGTTTACAAAGCCATATGACAAATATGATTGTTTAAGTATATAATGTGAGCTTTTATGGGCAGTGTTCTGGACATTAACAGAAAGATGTACATCGACGTGCTACACTATAAATGCAAGGGGGTGTATCGTTCACAATAGTGTACAGAAAGAAGAGGGATATAAGAGTCAAGCATTTAAAATATGTATTAGAAAGAAGAGGGATGAGTGAGACACTGTCTTGTATAAGGAGCAGAGACTTTGAAAGTGGGTAGTAGGTACAAAATAATAAAGATGTATATATAAAAAAAAACCCATCTAAACGTTTGCTTAAATAAAGGCATACCAGTTGGTGCTAAGGGGGCATGAACATTTACAAAATTTAGGTTAAAGAGATGCTTCTGGGGTAACCAAGCCATGGGTTCCAGTGCTTGTAAAATATGTTAGTTGTTAAGTGAGCTTTGGCAAATGTATATTCAATTAAACAGTGGTCACTGAGAATGGTTATCATATATTGAAGAGAGAGCGGGCTAGCGCTCTTCCAATTGCAAGCACTAGAGATGCAAGCAGTCAGCAAGATGTGGGTAACTAGAGAATGTAATGTTTTGGGCCAGGAATCTAGCCCCAGTACCAGAAGAGCCATTGTAGAAAACAAGTTAACAGTAATACCAGTAATCAAACTGAAAAATCATTAATACCGAACCATAACATATGTAAAGCAGGACACTACCATCAGATTTAAGGTGGAGTGCCATCCTATCCAAAATTTCTTCAGCACTTGGGTGAGTGGTTGGGATAGACTGGGGGACATTTATCAATTTGGTTGCACAGAGAGCCTAACCTTATCAATAGCAGTGAAAGATTTACTACAAGGTTCCAACATGAGTTCCTCATTGGAACAGAATGAAAACTGATTCTAACCACGTCTTAATTGTACACCTGTTTAAAATCTGTCTCATCTATAGTAATACAATTGTTGCCGGCCTTAGCAAATACAGGGGTTGGACAAAGAAAATAAAAACACTACATGATTTGTAGGTGTGAAAGTGACGACATGTTTCGTACTGAAAGCGGAAGTGATGTAACATTCTTTTGCTTCTGCTGTATGATGAGACACCTAGCTAACTGGTGGGAAGCCTTACTTTCGTCATTTGTCATTAGCAAGTTAAAATATATTACAATTTGTTTTGACTTTAAAACCGCTTAAACACTACATGCTTTGCTTATGTCTTAAACGTTCATAACAATAAACATAAGGAAGCTTGAATTCTCAACAAATATTTGGGTTTATGTTTAAAGCATATTTTGCTTTTTCCTATTTTGCACACAACAAGATATTTTAGAGATCAAACTTAACTAATTGTCAATAGAGTTACATGAAAAACTAAAAAGATTACTGGAAATGAAAAGCAGTAAAATTATGTTAACTCGTGTTTTTGCACATGAGCATGAAATGTATTACGGAAACTGAAAAGCGCTTAGATTTTATCAAGGACCTGATATTGTCAGTTTCAATAATGAAAAGAGTCTGTGTGTTTTTAGAATTGCGCAGCCTGTCTGGAGGTTTTTAACATAATGTACATGCTTATGTATAAACAGAAAAGACTTCTTGTCTGAAGACAGCAGCTAGAGACTAAGTGAAGAATCTCCATCCACCTCCCAAGCAGCAGACCATATACAGTATTTACTGGATGGGGCTGAAACAGGCTTTTGGATATTTGATTATTTATTTTATTATCTTCACATTAAATTAAGAAAACAATAATAATTTACTTCTAAACAAGTGCAGCATTAAACTAGAATCTCATATTAGAACAACTTTATAATATACTACCAAGTTACATATAGTTATTTATGATATATTGTGTTGCTTGATAATATAGCAATTGTGTAATACTCCAGCATAAGAAGAAAATGAACCTAATAAAATAACAATGTATTGAAGAAACCTTTCCGTGTTTGGAGATTAAATGTATTTTCCTCCAGATGTAAAGAGTGCCCCCTTGTCCTCTGTGATAACCTTATGGTGAATAGCTCTACACCGAGTTCACTATATGAACCACTGATGTATTTATACATGTTGATCATATCCCCTCTTAACCACTTGCCTACAGGGCACTTATACCCCCTTCCTGCCCAGGCCAATTTTCAGCTTTCAATGCTGTCACACTTTGAATGACAATTGCGTGGTCATGCAACACGGTACCCATATGAAATTTTTATAATTTTTTTGAGACAGATAGAGCTTTCTTTTGGTGGTATTTAATTACCTCTGGGTTTTTTTTATTTTTTGCTAAACAAACCAAAAACAACTGAAAATTTTGAAAAAAAAAGTTTATTCTTAGTTTTTGTTATAAAATTTAGTAAATAAGTGATTTTTCACCTTCACTGATGTGCGCTAATGAGGCTGCAGTGATGGGCACTGATAGGCTGCACTGATGGGCACTGATGGGCACTGAGGAGGAGGCACTGGTAGGTGGCACTGATGGGCATTGACAGGCATCACTGATGGGCACTGAAAGGCAGCACTCATATATGGCACTGATAGGTGGCACTGACTGGCACTGATAGGTGACACTGAAAGGCAGCTCAGATTGGCACTGATATGTGGCATTGATGTGCACTGGTAGGCACTGATATTGGCATTGATGTGGCACTGATGAACACTGGCAGGTAGCATTGATGGACACTGACAGGATTTAGTAGACTCTGCTATACCAGTGCAAGATACTAATGATTATTTCTTCCTCAAATGCCCTTTTTTCTTTTTTTGCCTTGTTTTTATAAAATCTACAACACTTGTTAAAAAAAAAAAAATGTTTGATAAAAAAAAACAATTATGTATATGTTACAAAGGAGGAGATGGCTGAACTTGAAAACAAAAAGCTTGTCATTTTCCAAGTGGCACTGACAATGGTGGTGATGCCTGTAAAAGGCGAGGATAAACAGAAACACTCAGACATTTCAGACTTAACCTGAATACATTCCTCAGTGGTAATGAAGGAACTGGAAAAAAATCACCCAAAAAGGTTCAAAAAGGGTAGCGTTTGGTTTTAAAACTCCTTGGTAATATAACTTTTCATAGCAGAAAAACATCAGAAACTACAGTTCTTACATTAATATAATTTTCAAGAGGAGCTTCAAATGTGCTTCTCAAAGTTTAGCTTTAACTGACAGATCATTCAGTAATTATTCTCTTCAATTTGCACATAAATGGTAAAAAATATGTTTGCATGTGACCTACACAGGGAGTTGTATACCTATATATATGTTGTATAGAGATCTGTTGCATTGTATATTACTTCACTTACTGTAGTTACATGTGGTGTATTAGTACAAAGAAACTCTGCTTGGTGATTGGCCACTTTTGTGAACAAATAGTTACTGCCCAAATGAGCTTTGACAGGGCTCTTGAAAACTAGATCAGAATTGTGATCTATATTTTATATATTTGGAGTCTCAGAACTGGCTCTGAAATGGATTGTCATATCTCACTTATCGCTGTCACTTTGTTTCTCTTGTTTAATTCCAGTCATGATGTTGTCCAGTCAACTACGGTGTTCCTCAGGGCTCAATTTTAGGTCCCTTGCATTTTAGCATTTACATTTTTCCACTTGGCCAACTGCTTAGATCACATGGGCTCAATTATCACTTCAATGCTTACGACACTCAGATATACAGATTCTACTTTGACTGCTTCTCTCCTAACTGTATTTGTGATATAAAATCTTGGATGACGCACAATTTTTATTTATTAAAGTGTGACAAGACTGAAGTCATGCTTAGGGGTACACCCCCTCAATTATGTAAGGCCAGTCCTGGTAGCCTGTCTATCGATGGCACTGCACTTGAACTTCAGTCTAAATTGAAAAATATGGGTTGATATTTGATGCTACTTTAACCTTTGATCCACATGTACAAAATATTGTCAGAACATCTTTTTTCCCTTGAGAAACATAGCTCAGCTGTGTCCTATGCTATCATACACTGTAGCTGAAAAGCTGATGCATAAATTTTTGTTCTCCTGACTACTTCAATGCCCTACTGTGTACCTAAATCCACTATTACTATAACTTCATTATGCACAAAATTCTGCACCCAGAACCTGACTAGGTCTGGTACAAGTGACCATATTACCCCTATCCTGGAGCTCTTGCACTGGCTACCCGTCAGGTTTTGCATAGATTTTAAGATCCTCTTGCGCACCTATAAGGCTTGGCACCTTGTTATTTGAAAGTTTATCAATTTACTTCCCCCCTCGTAACTTCCACTCCTCAAATTCTGGTCTTCTGTGTGTCCCCCTACTCACCTACACTCGATGGGAGACAGAGCCTTCTCCTGCTATGCCCCAAAACTGTAGAATTTACCTCCAAAGAATATCAGAGAGTCATCTTCTCTAAACTCATTCAAATCAAATTTTAAATTCTCATTTTTTTATCCTGTGTATTTCTTGTGTTTTCTTTGTAAAGCACTTTGAGAAGCTACCTTTAAAGATGCTATATGCAATAAAGTGTATAAAGTGTATGAAATAAATTATATTTTTACTGGCTAAAATAACTTATTAAAGATTATTTTGGACCTGTTAAATTCCTTCCTCAGGTATAATATATTTGCTAGCAATGATTAAATGAGTTCCATGGCTAGTGAAAATCATTTATAGTGTGGCCAAGAATAATAAAGAAATATGGGGATAGATTCCCAACACAGGGTGGTTACTGTGGGGATATGGACAAAGCTCCAAAGTGCCACGTCCTATTCAAACTATTTTGGAAGAGAGAAACCCTTTGTTGACTCTATAGGCACTACAACAATAATAAATAAAAGTATTACTTTATTAGACATACATAAACATACAATAATACATACACTTAATAAAATTTTCTACAGAGTGCGTTACTCCTGTAGCATACAATAGTATATACTCAGTACAGATACATGCAATGCTAATAGGTTCCACAAAGAAGGTGTACCATATCTCAGCAAAGATTTAAGAGAAGGTACTCTGGTAATGGCAGATATAGTAGCTCGACATGTTTCGCGATAATATTGCTTCTTTAGGAGTTGTAAAAGGATTTCTATGTAAAGGAACATGAGTTGGTAAACAGCATTGTATATTGACAAATATCTACATTTCAGACTGGTTAGACAAATTGTCATACCTTAAAATACATGCATCTGTATGAGGGCTGTGTAGGGGAGCATTCGACCATCCCATATGGGGCCAGTCCATGAGGGGATCCCCACAAACCAAAGGGGCAAGTGGCACGCTCTGCAATACTTCCTAACATGTATGAAATGCACAGTTGTTACAAGGACAACATGATACGGGCCTCCTAGGTGGTTAGGCCCCATATGGGATGGCCGAATGCTCCCCTTAAAAATCTATATAGGTGACGCTTTGAAATTTTTTTATCAGTTACCTGTTTAGAGTTACAGAGGAGGTCTAGCACTAGAATTATTGCTCTTGCTCTAATGTTTGCAGTGATACCTCACATGTGTGCTGTAAACATCGTTTACATAGGTGGGTGTTACTTATGTTTGCGTTCATTTCTGCATGTGAGCACAGAGGGATGGAGGCACTTTAAAAAAATTTTTGTTTGTTTCTTATTTTATATTTATTACTTTTATTCCTATTACAAGGAATGTAAACATTCTTTGTAATAAAAATAAGGATGACAGGTCCTCTCTAACCACTTCAAGTCCGCACACTTTCACCCCCTTCCTGTCCAGGCCAATTTTCAGCTTTCAGTGCTATCACACTTTGAATGACAATTGCGCGATCATACAACACTTTACCCATATTAATTTTTTAGTATTTTTTTGAGACCGATAAAACTTTATTTTGGTGGTATTTATTCACCACTGGGATTTTTATTTTCTTTGCTATATAAATGAAAAAATCCAAACTTTTTGAAAACAAGTGCTTTTCTTATAAAATTTTGCAAATAAATAATCTTTCTTCATAAATCTTGGTCAAAATGTATTCAGTTATATTTTTAGTAAAAAAAAAAAATAACCCAAATAAGTTTATAACCAAAAATTATAATTTTTCAAATTTTTTTTACATTTTTATTTTATTTTTTTATATTATTATTTATGTTTTTTAACATACTGTTACCCTAGCAGTACAGTGTACTACTTGTGATAGGTGATGAAGATTTTTTTTTTGTACACTGATTGCTTTTACACCCATAAAGGCTGTAAAAGCAATAATTTCTCCTCTCTGGCTGCATTCTTGCAGCCATTAAGAAATACTGTGAGAGCTGTGATTGGTCACAGCTTCTCACATGGTACAGGGCTGTTGGGAATAGCCTTGTACCATGTGGCCTCTGTGATCATTCACAGATTCCACAAGTAGTAAGCAATGATGTCAGAAAGTGACATCTTGCTGACTACTATTCATGTGATCACTGATTGGCCAATGTAAACATCTGATCTTACATCTTAATGCCCAGCTACTGTACATGTGCATCCATAGTGAGGTGGTGTCGTAAAATTGTAACCAACAGCTCTTGGTCTCTGGGGTTTCTCTCCAAGCTCCTGATCATATGAACACTGGAGTTAAGACTCACATAAAGTATAGGAAGGAGGTAAATCAAGAAGACATTAGGAAACAGTATGTTTTACAGTCATGTGATACTTTGTACTATAATTAAATTAATTTCTTTACATTCTCAAATAAATAAGTTTCAAAATATTACCAGAACTTTCATCTCCACTACAGGACTGCTAACATGTCAAGTTTTTAGCATTTATTACTATCCATATGTAAAATATAAAGGACAGAAATAGCAACAGCTGTTGCCACTGAAGAAAATCCTTAAATTCTGAAGCTGAACTTAAAATAATACTAATGGCTGTATATGGTACGACTTCTTTAGCCTAAAGCAGCTAATAACAAATTAATAGGCAAAGTGAATGAAAAGAAAGCATCTAACAATGGGTGCACTATGTCAAATAGTGTACCCATGATTTCTGAATGCAGAATGTTTTAATAGTCTTTAAAGTAGGATTCCTGATCACTAAAATCCATTGAAATAAAACACTGCATTCCTAAAAACCTAAATCTGCAAAACTGCCTTGTGATAATGCTTTTAAAAATTAATCTACCCAACAATAATGTAAAATAAGTCATTAATATTACTATATACTGTACATGTTTACACCTACCTGATAAAAATATATGTTCAAGATTCACAAAATAAATAATGGTTGGTTATAGCATTAAACTTTTCAACCAAAAATCTCTCTTGCAAGTGTTTAATGCATTCATGGCATAATACCCATTAGCAAAGAATAATATTTTTGCTATGTGATTTTTGCATGATGCTATTTCATTAGCACTGCATTATTCAGACTGAATGATGAGACATTCTTTAGTGCCTACCAGTCCGAGCTACTGAACAATGGGAATACGTTTGGCTGCAGATGTCATTCATCTCTATTCTAAGAGATGTGTATGTTCTGAAAATAAGTAACCTTGGAATAAAATCTGCTACATAGTTACGTATGTATCTTGTGCAGAGAAGCAAAGACATAATGAAATTATGATGGCAAAATGTTCCTTAGATACCTGTTCAATAAGGGGAAAGATAAAATGGTAAGAACATAATGAAAGAAAAAAAATGTTAATTAGTTTGTGAACACCAAGAACGATACAGTGTATATACAGTATATATATAATATATATACAGTCATGTTCAAAATAATAGCAGTCAGACATCACTAACCTGATCAATCACTGTTTTTGGTAGAAATTATATTTCTACATGGCAAATAATTTACTAGCAGGTGTAGTAGAGTAATAGAAATCCAACAGACCCAACAGTCATGACATGCATGCTGCTGATTCTGTGTAATTGAATCACTAATTGAAAGGGGCATGTTCAAAATAATAGCAGTGTGGAGTTCTATTAGTGAGGTCATTCATTCTTTGAAAAACAGGTGGCAATTATTGCCCTTATTTAAGGAAGGAAGGCAGCAAATGTTGTACATGCTGGTTACAGTGCATTTCTCTCTGAAATTCTGAGGAAAATGGGTCGTTCCAGACATTGTTCAGAAGAACAGCGTACCTTGATTAAAAAGTTGATTGGAGAGGGGAAAACATATAAAGAAGTGCAGAAAATGATAGGCTGCTCAGCTAAAATGATTGCAAATGCCATAAAATGGCAACCAAAACCTGAAAGACGTGGAAGAAAGCGAAAAACTACCATTCGAATGGATAGAAGAATAGCCAAAATGGCAAGGACTCAGCCAACAATCAGCTTCAGGAAGATCAAAGAAGGTCTACAGTTACCTGTGAGTACTGTTACAATTAGAAGACACCTATGTGAAGCCAAGCTATCTGCAAGAAGCCCCCGCAAAGTCCCACTGTTGAAAAAAAGACATGTGCTGAAGAGGTTACAATTTGCCAAAGAGCACATTGACTGGCCTAAAGAGAAATGGAGCAACATTTTGTGGACTGATGAAAGTAAGATTGTTCTTTTTGGGTCTAGTGGCCGGAGACAGTTTGTCAGACGACCCCCAAACACTGAATTCAAGCCACAGTACACTGTGAAGACAGTGAAGCATGGTTGCGCAAGCATCATGATATGGGGATGTTTCTCATACTACGGTGTTGGGCCTATTTATCGCATACCAGGGATCATGGATCAGTTTGAATACATCAGAATACTTGAAGAGGTCATGCTGCCTTATGCTGAAGAGGAAATGTCCTTGAAATGGGTGTTCCAACAAGACAACGACCCCAAACACACCAGTAAATGTGCAACATCTTGGTTCCAGACCAACAAGATTGACGTTATGAAGTGGCCAGCCCAATCCCCGGATCTTAATCCAATAGAAAACTTGTGGGGTGACATCAAAAATGCAGTTTCTGAGGCAAAACCAAGAAATAGAGAAGAACTGTGGAATGTAGTCCAATCATCCTGGGCTGGAATACCTGTTCACAGGTGCCAGAAGTTGGGTGACTCCATGCAACACAGATGTACAACAGTTCTCAGAAACAGTGCTTATACAACTAAATATTAATTAAGTGATTCAAATGAAAGCAAAATCTTCAAACATTTTTCAGTTTATATAGTGAATGTTTGAGTTTGTAAAGAAGAATACAAACATTGCTACTTTTTTTGAACAGTCTAATATTCACTTTTCTTAAATTTTTTAGAGGAACAACACAAATTTGATATATTTTTCTTCATGTTTTGTTTTGGAATAGAATGTGTAGTGTTCCCAATACATCTGTGTGTATGGAAATAAAAGCTATTGAGCTTTATTCACTTTTTTCAACACACTGATATTATTTTGAACACAACTGTATATATATAACATAGGCATGCTCTAGTTAAATCAGAGAGTTAAAATTAAATTACGCACAGCCTCTAAAATATAAACTGCAATAAATATGGTATGAAAAACACTTGCTGAGGTCATTTCTGGTGCGCCATGACATCACTTCTGGTGCATGATCTTCGGTACATCAAGGAGGTTCTTCCTGGTTCCTCTCATCCCTCCAGTAGCATTTCATCAGACCGCTGGCCTATGGACACCCTATTTACCACCAACTGTGGTTAATTACTCTTCCATCTACTGAGTTCACCATTCAGGCCCCCCATAGACATGTATACACAACAGTAAGTTGCTCACACCATTCCTTTCAGCCCAAGTTTTTTTTACCAATCCTTGCCTTGCATCATATATCTTCATGGATACAATTTATAAGGTGATTATGGCTTTATCAAGTGCTCTTATTTTCTATGCTCTTTTAGTATATACTAGGCATTATATTGCTCATCAGAATTTATATAATCAGAGTGTGAATAGAATTCTATAAAGTCTGAAGAAAAAATCTAAGGAATCCCAAAAGCTTGCATCTTTAATAACCTGAGTTAACCAATAAAATGTACCACTTAAACTACAAATATTTTACATGTTATAAAATGCAGATTTTTTAAAACATTTACAGTATATGCACTGCTCAAAAAAATTAAAGGAACACTTTTTAATTAGAGTATAGCATCAAGTCAATTAAACTCCTGGGATATGGATCTGGTCAGTTAACTAGCAGAGGGGGTTGTTAATCAGTTTCAGCTGCTTTGGTGTTAATGAAATTAACAACAGGTGCACTAGATGGGCAACAATGAGACAACCCCCACAACAGGAATGGTTTAACAGGTGAAGGCCATTGACATTTTTACCTACTCATCTTTTCTGCCAGTTTTTCACTAGTTTTGCATTTGGCTAGGGTCAGTGTCACTGCTGGTAGCCTGTGATACCTGGACCCTACAGAGGTTGCACAGGAAGTTCAACTCCTCCAGGATGGCACATCAATAGATGCCATTGCCAGAAGGTTTGCTGTGTCTCCCAGCACAGTCTCAAGAGCATGGAGGAGATTCTAGGAGATAGGCAGTTACTCTAGGAGAGATGGACAGGGTTGTAGAAGGTCCTTAACCCATCAGTAGGACCAGTATCTGCTCCTTTGTGCAAGGAGGAACAGGATGAGGATGCCACAGTCCTACAAAATGGCCTCCAGCAGGCCACTGGTGTGAATGTCTCTGACCAAACAATCAGAAACAGACTTCATAAGGGTGGCCTGAGGGTCCAACATCCTCTAGTGGGCCCTATGCTCACTGCCTGCACCATAGAACTTGACTGGCATTTGCCATTGAACACCACGATTGGGGGATCAGAAGGGCTGCCTCAGAGGGGGAAATGGGGAGGAGCCGCAGCAGCATGGCTGGGAGGCTACGGGCGCCAACCTGCTAGGAGTATGAGGTGTTGTGCCCTAAGTGCGGAAACAGCTTACCCTTCCCTGGAATGAGAGGACGTGGAGCCCGGGTGTCATCTGATCCGGAGCGGTGGAGGACAGTGATGCGGCAAGGGAGTGGTGTCGGTGTGCTGGGGGAGCGGAGTGAGAGTCCGCTCCCATGTGAGTCTGGAGCTGGTGTGCTAGGGGAAGTGGCCGAGGAAGGAGAGAGAAGAAGCAAGGACCTGGAGAGGTACGGAAGGACCCGCAGCTGCCCCGGATATTGCCTGAGGACCGGAGGAATGGCGGTCACAGGTTAGAAGGGGAAGGGAGCAGCAGCAGTGGGACCGAAGCCTGGGGACATATGGTCAGTTCCCAAATTCATCTCGTATTCCACTGAGCATATAAAATAAAACATATACAAAAAGGTTGGTGCAGATTTCCTGGTGTAGGGTGATTAAGGGTTGCTTCAGACATTTTCCAGCACACTGGGTATATTTGTTTGAGAACTGTATTACCAATGTCTGTTGGTGCAGGTGGAAGTCTAATGACTGACTGATATTTAATTACAGCTGATTCTTGTCAAGCACCATACAGCAAACCCACATCAAGCTTTGAAATGTAGATCTATACCAAAGTATATACAGTGTACCTGTAACAATCTCTATACAGCTGATTAACGCCAAATGTTATACAGTGGATCCGCACCTTGCTCCAAACAGCAGACTCACACCAAATCTTATATAACAGACCTGTACTACGCTATATATAGCAGGCTTTTGTTAAATACAACGCAGCAGACCCGCACTAAGCTTCAAACAATAGACTCATATGGAAGTCTTAACAAGTGACCTGCACCAAGGTGGTGCAGATTTCTCGGTGCAGGGTGATTAAGGGTTGCTGCAGACATTTCCCAGCACACTGGGTACATTTGTTTGAGAACTGTATTACCAATGTCGGTTATTGCAGGTGGAAGTCTGGTGACTGATGTTTAGTTGCAGCTGCTTCTTGTCAAGCACTATACAGCAGACCCACATCAAGCTTTTAAATGTAGATCTATACCAAAGTATATACAGCGTACCTGTAACAATCTCTATACAGCTGACTGACGACAAATGTTATACAGTGGATACGCACATAGCTCCAAACAGCAGACTCACACCAAATCTTATATAATAGACCTGTACTAAGCTATATATAGCAGGCTTTTGTTAAATACAAAGAAGCAGACCAGCACTAAGCTCCAAACAATAGACTCATATGGAAGTCTTAACAAGTGACCTGCACCAAGGTGGTGCAGATTTCCTGGTGCAGGGCGATTAAGGGTTGCTGCAGACATTTCCCAGCACACTGGGTACATTTGTTTGAGAACTGTATTACCAATGTCTGTCGGTGCTGGTGGAAGTCTAAAGACTGATATTCAGTCACAGCTGATTCTCATCAAGCATCATACAGCAGATCCACACCAAGCTCTTAAATGCAGATTTATACCAAAGCATATACAGCATACCTGCAAGAAGCTCTATACAGCTGATTGACGCCAAACGTTATACAGCGGACCCGTACATAGCTCCAAACAGCAGACTCACACCAAATTTTATACAGCAGACCTGTACTAAGCCATAAATAGCAGGCTCTTGTTAAATACAACGCAGCAGACCCGCACTAAGCTCCAAACAACAGATTCATATGGACGTCCAAACAAGTGACCTGCACCAAGGTCTATACAGTGGAATTCTGTCTAGTGTTACATAGTAGATCTGCACAAAACTTCAAATAGTAGACGCACATCAAATTGTATACAGCTGATCTGCATCAAGTTATATATTGCTGACTTAATTCAAGTACTATACAGCAGACACGTATTAGCTGTATATAGCAGATTTTTTGCAAATTCAATACAGAAGATCCAAGTTAGTCTTATATAGTAGACCTATATTATATATATATATATATATATATATATATAGAAGGCCTACCCCAGTCCAAAATAACACATAAGTCATTAAACGGGAATCCTCTAAAGAAAATGAGAAGTAAACCAACTAAAGGGGGTGGCCCTAAAACACCCCAGGCAAGTGCAAACTCCCTTACGATAAAAAAATATATGCCGCCACAGGGGAAAAAAAGTCCAGAATCGCAAAATTAAGAGAACCAGGGCGAGTGCTCTATAAACATGAGAGGTGATCAATCAAAACTGTCACTTGGTAATATGGAGGCGGTCCAAGATAAAAGAAGCCCAATTTCAGAGAGGAGAGGGGAACAAAGAAAAGTGGAACAGGAAGGGTCCTCAGTACATACCCTTTCAAAAAAGGATTTTATAGAAATGTTCACGAAATTAAAGATGGTTGTCAAGAAGGAGATCGGAAACCTCCGAGGCGATCTGGGTCATGTACTGTCCCGTTTGGAGGAGTCAGAGAAAAGAGTAGAGGAAACACGCTAAAAATTGAGAGATTAAAAATGCAAACAGAAGAGAGGTGATTAGAAATGAGAGAAGTATTATTTAAAATGGAAGATCAGGAGAACCGCAGTAGAAGGACTAATTTGAGGTTTAGAGGTATTCCAGAAGAAAAAGGACAAGAGGAAGACTTGCTGGGGAAAATGAAAAGAATTTGCAACCAAATTATGGGAAGACCGGAGATAGATTGTATAAAAATGGACAGAGTATATAGGTTCAGAAGGCCAAAGGGTATATCAGCAGAAAGACCCAGAGACGTGATAGCCAGATTTCAGGATATTGGAGATCGGGACCAGATTTGGAAAGGGTTGCAGGATTTTCCAGAAATAAAATTTGAGGATTCAGTCATACAAATTTATGCTGATATTTCCCCAGAGACATTGGCGAGAGGGAGAGCCCTTAAACCACTTCTAATCCATATGAGAGAGAAAACGGTAAGATATAGGTTGAGATTTCCTTCTTGTTTGGTCGGATGGAGAGATGGAAGATCGGCAAGATTGAGATTCCCAGACTACAATGACTTTTGTGAAAAATTGGACTTACAGAAAGTTAACATAGAGGGGTGGCTTGAGGGGATTAGAGAAAGAGACACCCGGGCCCCAGTTAGAGGGCAATTGGTAGAGGGTAATTAGTAAATAGGATGTAGATCTTAGAAGATGAGTGCGGGGAAGGGGCTATGGGATAGAGATAAGGGGAGGGGTGGGGATACATGGAGCCCCCTACCCCTGGTGGTTGGGGGGTTGTTCCCTCCTTTCTGTCCAGTGGCCCACTGGGCCGCATTAGAATTTTGTAGTTCCTCATTGGTTTATATCCCCTTGTGCTGATGATCAAGGGATAGGAGAGGGTTAGAGCAGGCTGGCAGTCCAGTAGGCTCACCGCATGACTATTTGACAATTAGAGATGTCATCTGTACAGATGAAAGGGAGGTGGTCATGGTGTGAGTCTCACCCCTAACAAGGAATATGCTAGGGGGAATCCTTCTAGTCAAACTCTTAGGCTTATGATTAGCCAGGAAGGTGGGGGGGAGAGGGAAGGGGGTTGGGGGGTGGGGTGGAGGAGAAGGAGGAGAAGGAGGAAAGGGTTGGGGAGGGGGGAAGGGGAGGGGGGTTGGGGGGGATGGGGGTGGGAGGAGATGGGGTAGAGAAGGGGTTTAGTAGTAATTATCTGTATTCAAGTGGAAAGGAATCAAAGGGAACAGATCAAAAGAACAGAGGGTATGAATGAGATTAAGTTTATGACCTATAATGTGAAAGGGCTAAACTCACTCAGCAAAAGACATAAGATATTGAGGGAGGTCCAACAATACTCAATAGATATAATATTCTTCCAAGAGACTCACCTAACTAGAAATATAAATGTGAAATTATATTCGAAGCATTATCAAACATGGATATATGCGGATTCACCTGTAAAGAGGGCAAAAGGAGTAGCAATTGGTTTTTCAGTAAAAGTTGATTTGCAATTGGAGGATAGAATGGAAGATTTGGAAGGTCGATTCTTGTTTATCAGGAGGAAATTATTAGGAAAGGAATATACACTCGCTAACATATATTGCCCAAATAAAAAGCCAGCTGGATTTTTGGAAGGGACATTAAGGAAACTCATGGAGTTTAAAAAGGGGAACCTGGTCATGGATTTTAATCAGTGTTTGGATCCCAGATGCGATGTGTCATCTGAGGGGAGGAGAGAAGGAGAGAGGAGTCTTAAATCTTTGAAGGGGGTATTGTATAGATATCAGTTGTTTGATGTGTGGAGGATAAACCATCCAAGGGAAAAAGATTACACCCTCTTCTCACATGCCCATGGTACATATTCAAGATTGGAGCATAGACAGTTGGAGATAGTAAAAGGATCTAAGATTGAAGATATGTCATTATCAGATCATGACCCAGTCATGATGAGGTTTCAAATGGGGAGTGGAGAAGATAAAACATTATCTTGGAAATTGAATGATTTGCTTTTACAGGATCCTGAAGTGGAGAAGAGGATAAAAAGGGAAATTGAACAATTTTTTTTTTAAATAAATGAGACAGAGGGAATGTCAGAGGCAATAGTGTGGGAGTAACATAAAGCTTACATCAGAGGAATATTGATTTCCATAGGCATAGAGAAAAAGAAGAAAAGGGGAAAAAAAATAAAACAGGCCATGGAAGAACTGCAAAAACTGGAACAAACTCACAAAAAGGAAAAGGGGATGGATAAATATCAAAAGATAATAAAAAAAAGGGATGAGTTGAAAGAACTGATGTAACAGGATTCTAGGAGGATATTTAATAGAATGGCTAAAGAAAGATATCAATGGGGGAATAAACCAGGAAAATATTTAATGAGAAGACTCAGGAATTTAGTTTTGTTGAAAAAATTAGTGACGGGAAGGGAAAGAATTTGTTTAAAACATCTGATATTGCTAGGAGGTTTCATAATTACTATAGTGAACTTTATAATGTAAGAAAGGATAAGTATGGGGGAAGTGAAGAGGAGGAGGAGAGAAGAATAAAGGACTATTTAAGTGAGGAGGAGCTCCCAAATATAGTACAGGAAAAACTAGAAAATCTCGAAAGCCCGATCACCCCCAAGGAAATTAATGTTGCTTTAAAAAAATAAGAAAGTGGGTAAGTGTCCCGGGTCAGATGGGTATACAGTAAGATACCTGAAAAAATTTAAAGAGATATTGGTTCCCAAAATATGTAAATATATGAATGTGATAGGAGAGGGAGTAGAAATGAGGGAAGAATCCCTCAAGGCTTATATCACCCTCATTTTGAAGGAGGGGAAAGAAGTTCTCAGTGTGCAAGCTATAGGCCGATTTCATTGCTAAACATTGATACCAAATTGTACGCAAAAGTACTGCCTGCAAGTTTGAAGGATCTGATGTCCGAATGGGTGCATTTAGAACAGGTGGGTTTTGTACCAGGGAGAGAGGGGAGACCAATGGTCTGAGATCTTTGATGTTGGTACAAAAAGCTAAAAACGAAAAATCATCTGCGATCTTATTGTCAGTCGATGCGGATAAGGCATTTTACAGGGTCATCTGGGGGTTTATGTTTGACACGCTTGAAAAATTGGGGCTAGAACCTAAAATGATGAATTGGATAAAAGGATTCACATACAGAAAACATGCAGCGCTAGGGTGTAAAGATCTGTCTCATGATAAAGTATGACCATCTAATCGGGTATAAACGCAGCTAGCATAATGGTCTTAAGCAACCAATACTATAACATTATCATCATTAAGAAGGTGTAAATAGTGATATAGGTGTCAAAGTCAATATATCATAGGAGTGACGTAAATAAATCTGTGACATCTGTGGTAGGAAATGTGGCTGTAGAATGCACTAACCAGATAGCGCAGATAATAGCGCCTTGGAGTAAAATGACCTACTCCTGGTCAATGGATCAGGGAACCTGCCGGAGTGGTGGTCGTCTCTGCTGTGGTCACCAGAATCATCTGCGTCCTCTCCATTTATGGAATTTCCAGGTGTCCAGTGGAATAAACGCTCATCCGGTATATAGTGGAATCCTTATGTCAGCGACCTCCAGGGGTGCGGTGTGCGCTCAAGGACCAGGAATCACCTTCAGGGCTCAGAAATAAACCCAAAAGAGAGGCTTCCGATAGTGTGATATCTTTTATTGAGGAGTAATAAACAAATAAAGCACTTACATGGTGTAATACACAATTCCAAAGATGGCCGCCCGTGTCAAGGTGTGGACCATGTGGGTAGTAGTTGTAGATAAAATAGCATCTTTCTAACGCGTTTCGTGGCAATTGCACGTTATCAAAGGGGATTGATAACGTGCAATTGCCACGAAACGCGTTAGGGAGATGCTGTTTTATCTACAACTACTACCCACATGGTCCACACCTTGACACGGGCAGCCATCTTTGGAATTGTGTATTACACCATGTAAGTGCTTTATTTGTTTATTACTCCTCAATAAAAGATATCACACTATCGGAAGCCTCTCTTTTGGGTTTATTTCTGAGCCCTGAAGTTCGTTTATTCCACTGGACACCTGGAAATTCCATAATTGGAGAGGACGCAGATGATTCTGGTGACCACAGCAGAGACGACCACCACTCCGGCAGGTTCCCTGATCCATTGACCAGGAGTAGGTCATTTTACTCCAAGGCGCTATTATCTGCGCTATCTGGTTAGTGCATTCTACAGCCACATTTCCTACCACAGATGTCACAGATTTATTTACGTCACTCCTATGATATATTGACTTTGACACCTATATCACTATTTACACCTTCTTAATGATGATAATGTTATAGTATTGGTTGCTTAAGACCATTATGCTAGCTGCGTTTATACCCGATTAGATGGTCATACTTTATCATGAGACAGATCTTTACACCCTAGCGCTGCATGTTTTCTGTATGTGATTGTTTACCACGAGGCGTTTTGGAGGCTTGCCTTTCATGCCAGCTGCTTTTATACTTTGCTCTATAACTATCCAGCGCTCGTTACACCCCTTTTTTTCTATTTAAACATGGATAAAAGGATTATATAAGAACCCATCAGCGGCAGTAAAGGTAAATGGAACCTTATCCCAGTTTTTCAGGATGAATAATGGAACTAGGCAGGGTTCCCCCCTCTCCCCGATGTTGTTTGTGTTGTCATTAGAACCACTGTTGGAGAGGATCAGGAAAAGTAATGACATAAAAGGGTTAAAAATAGTAGATAGGGAACACGAAGTCGCTGCTTATGCAGATGACATGCTGTTCTACGTGGCTAACCCTAGGAAAACTTTGCCCAACTGAATGAAAGAACTAAAACAATATGGAGGAGTATCAAACTTGAAGATAAATCCGGTTAAATTGGAAACCCTAAATATCAATCTTGCAGTCACAGAAAAGCAAAGATTACAAAATGTGTTCCCTTTTTCCTGGAGGAAAAACGAAATAGGATATCTTGGAATAAAATTAACGACTTCGGTAAAAAGCATATACCAAATAAACTATATTCCCCTAATAAATGAAATAAAAGACGAGCTGAAAAGACTAGTAAAAGGGGGGTCTCGTGGATTGGAAAAATTCATTTAGTCAAGATGGTGACACTCCCAAAAATTCCGTATAAGTTTCAGATGCTCTCGATATCTTTACCAGGAACTTTCTTTGTAATAATTAGAAAGATGATTACTAAGTTCATATGGGCAAATAAGAGGCCTAGGATTAGTTATAAAGTGTTATGCAGAGTAAAAGCAGGAGGACTGGGGTTACCGAATATAAAGAAGTATTATACAGCTGTAATATTGTCATGGGTGATTGATTGGTTTTTTAATTCACGAGGGAAAAGTTGGGTAAAGATAGAAGGGGATTAAGTAAATCGCAATTAGATAAAATAATTTGGATACCTCACAGGTTTCGTACATTAGATGTAGAAACGAGTAAGCTGACTAGGATAGTGTTGGATACATATGGGACAGATTACACAATAAGGAAAAATGGGAATTTAATTCACTATTGATACCACTAGTGGGAACAGATTTTTTTGTACCAGGAAATGGTAAAATAAGTGGAAGATGGATAAAGGATAAAAACGCACGCTTGAAAGATATTATACAAGGGGGGAGATTATGCACTTTTCAGGATTAAAAAAAGAATAAGGATTTGTTTGTTAGAATAGATGAATGGAAGTATAACCAGTTGTCTCATTTTGTTGCAAATTTACCACAACCATTTAGGGAGGTAGGAGAAATGAACCCGTTTGAAAAACTAATGAATGCTGAATTAAGCCCAAAACACATCACCTTAGAAGACTTAGATGTGTGGACTTAGATGATGTAGAGCCCCTGGATATTTAAGTAAATGGGAAAGGGAACTAGGAATATAAATCAACCCCCAGCAAAGGTAAGGTATTTTTAACCTAACACACAAGGTAATAAACATGCACACAGTGGAGATTAACTACAAATGCTTGGCAAGATGGTATTTGACACCCAGTATAACCCATAAGCAGCAAGGGGAAAGCTCCCCATGGTGCTGGAGAGGATGTGGAGAAAAGAGCAATATGGAGCACATCTGGCGGAGTTGCCCGAGGATACAGGTGTATTGGAGGGAAATAGCGTATTATATCAAGGAAATATGTGGGGTAGATATTCAAGGGGACCCACTGAAATGCTTATTCTACTATTCTGAGCCCACGGCAGAAGTAAATAGGAATAAAGTATTGTACCATTTAATCAGTGCAGCAAAGGGTTTGATACCAAAATCTTGGTTAGTGGCAGAGGTTCCGAGGGTGGTGAATTGGATAGATAGAGTGGAAGGCATTTTCAGAATGGAAGAACTGAAAAGTTTAGGAGAGGAAAAAATGGGAATATTTAAAAGAATATGGAGTGTTTGGTTAAATTTTAAAACCGCAGAATCCTATACAGAACTAATTAAAGTAAAGGTGGTAGCCTAAGAAATCACGATGAGATTGGTCAGAATAACAAGTTATGGAGAAATGGATACAGATAGAGAAAGATAAGACAATGAGGGGGGATGGGCGTGGATGGGTGGGGGGTGGGAGATGAAGGGTTATAGAATGTATTTATTAATTTAGGGGAGAAAAGAAAAAGCATATTTTGGAAGATGGAATGTTTTAATGTTGCTTGTATAAGTATGAAATAAAAAGTAAAAAAAAAATAAGATGTAATGACGATGCGCAAAGTGCAGAAACCTCAAGCAACCAATCACTGCTCAGTGTATTGGAGTTAGAAAAATAAATGATGCTTTCTGATTAAAAAAAAAAAAAAAACACCACAATTGGCAGGTCTGCCACTGGTGCCCTGTGCTTTTTACAGATGAGAGCAGGTTCACCCTGAGCACATGTGACATACATGAAAGGGTCTGGAGAAGACATGAAGAACATTTTGCTGCCTGTAACAGCATTCAGCATGACTGTTTTGGTGGTGGGTCAGTGATGGTCTGGGAAGGCATATCCATGGAGGGACACAAAGACCTCTACAGGCTAGACAATGACACCCTGACTGCCATTAGGTATTGGAATGAAATCCTTGGACACATTGTCAGACCCTACACTGGTGCAGTGAGTCCTGGGTTCCTCCTGATGCATGACAATGCCTGGCCTCATGTGGCGAGAGTATGCTGCTAGTTCCTGGAGGATGTAGGAATTGATACCATTGAATGTCCCAAACGCTCTGACCTAAATCCAATAGAACACCTCTGGGATATCATGATTTGGTCCAGGAGCTCAGTGATGCCCTGGTCCAAATCTGGCAGGAAATACCCCAGGACCAGGGGCGGACTGACCATTTGGAAACTTGGGCACTGCCCGAGGGCCCGGGGTCAGTAGGGGGCACAATGAGATGCCCCTGGTACCTTTTTCATAGGTTTTTTTGAGTTTGGCCAAGGACACAGGGGCCCCATGATCCCCTATTGCCCGGGGGCCCCATGAATTGTCAGTCCGCCCCTGCCCAGGACCCCATCCGTTGTCTCATTAGGAGCATGCCCCAACATTGTCAGGCATGCATAGAAGCACATGGGGCCATACAAACTACTGAGTACCATTCTGAGTTGTTGCAATTTAATTTCAGCAAAATGGACTAGCCTGCTGCATCATTTTTTCACTTTGATTTTCGGAGTGTCTTTGAATTCAGTCCTCTGTAGGTTGATCATTTTCATTTCCATCAAACGACGGGGCATCCTTACGTTCCTAACACATTACCCAATCCATGTCAGTATAGATATCCAGCATGATATTTTTCCCCATTGAGAACTAATGTGTTTTCAGTGTGCCTTTAATTTTTTTGAGCAGTATATTATTTAACATTATCAAAGTATATTTCAGACAGTCTAACAGTATTAATTTGTGCTTACTGACCTGTCAAAGTGTAAATCTGCGCACTCTAAATACAGTTTCTAAATAATGATATAGGGAACTAAGTGTTATAAGCTGCATATACAGTATAGCATGGCATCCATGTAAGAGTTCAAGGGCAAAATATACCACTGCAAAAAATAAAGCATCAAGTGTCAAAATATTCTGTTAAACTGGGAAATGTCAAATTTAAGAATAACATTAAGATATAACATTGTATGTTTTAATTGACAATGGCCTGAGTGTCGAAAAGCTGTTCTTGCAAGAGCTATCTTATTTTTTAATAAGTGGTATATGATCCAGATTACAAGAAACTTTATCCAGACTGGTTTAAAGATTAGAATCCATCTTGTGAGCAACAGAACAGAACATCATATTTACCTCCAAAATGTCTTCTTGTCAAGGAACCTTATTTAATAGAGTGTTATTCTCAGAAAAACACAGAACTCTCTACAGTAACATTTAGTGTAGTTTATGTCACAAATAGCCATTTACTGCAAGTCCAAGATACATTTTTCCTCTCTCAATGAGACACACAAGTTGAAATGTTAACACAGCAATGACTTTGGTGGTTAAGCTTTGGGGCAATAAGTGTTTTGCCAGGATGGTTATCTATGTAAGGAATTATTATTCACACACACTCCAGACACAGTAATAGTCTGCATTCAAGGTGTTGAAACGTGACCCATTAATGCTGGAAATAAGGCTATCATATTAATCCCACTGAACAGCTCCCACTAGTAACTTATTCTCTACTTGTCAGAGAAAGCCCAAAAAAAAATTTTTTGCTTGGCTTTCCCAGAGCCACAAAATAACTTTAAAATGATCTTCATTGCATCAGCCAAAGGAAGCCAGGCTTTAAATCACACAGTACGCAGAGCAAGTCTTTGGACCTATCATTTACCACTTTGTGCAGTCAAAGCATATAACTGAATTATTTGGAAGAAATGGCAGTAATTCCCATATATTTGCACATTTATGAACAGCAGGCTTCTTTTCACATGCAAAGAGGAACACTTTCCTGTAGATGAAATGAAAATTAAGATGAGAATGCTTGACATATTAACCCTTGGTGATTTATACTGGCATGGTATGACTCACGTGCTGCAACTTACCGAGAAACAAATGCATCTGTATAATTAAAAACTCTGCACTTAAGTGGTTCTGCACATTAATATTTAAGCCTCTTGTTCGTCAAGACTTCAGCATAAATCCTGATACAGCTGATTAAGTCACAGTGTCATTTTCCTGCCTGCACTGGCAAGAAAGTATATCCTAATCTTTTAGCTGTGACCATGAATAATGATAGGTAGGGTTCTGCTAACAACATGATTGGTAGTGCCACTTTTATTTTTATCTTAATTCTCAAGATGGATGTAAGCAATTGGAGGACTGCATGTCGGGAACGCATACAATTGAGATATTTGGGGATTGCATCTTGATGTCTTTACATCAGTCTTATTTAAAGGGGCTGAAGCAGCATGTTTGTCCTTCATCTCTCTTCTGTGTCATTTAAAATTAAAACATCCTTATTCCATATTTGGGAGCTTTGAAATGACAAAAAGACAGTTAACGGATGCCTGTTCATGCTACAGAAGATACAGAATGCTGTAGATATGCTCAATTTAGTTGGTGTCTTTTTTCAATCTTTAATTTTTGAACACCCTAAATGCAGACAGACAGAGCATTTATAATAGTCAGTATTTAGGAGAACTAATTAACTAAAAACATCTTGTGAGGATGTTATTCAAATGTTAATAATGTCAAGGTAAAATAAGTGGTCTCTGTACCATTGCTTCTTTTGTGTCACCCTGGAGTGAAGGGCACCATGGTCCTGCACTAAGGAGGCGTCACCATGGTGCCCTGCATTCACGGTATTATTAAGAATCTTGGACTGAATATGGAGAAGAAGTGAAGATGACTCTTTAGAGAAATGAGATCCTGTATGGCCTTGAAAAAAATGAAAGGCCAATGAGGGGAGGTACACTTCATTTTTATTATTTTTATTTAAGTTTGTGCAGAGCTTTACAACAGAAGGGCAGACAGTACATTTAAAATACAATTTAATACAAGAGGAACCAGAGGGCCCTGCAAACAATATCATGGGATTGATGGAAACTCCCTCTTGTACCTAGCAAAGATGACCTTCTTAACTTCAGTATTTGAGATTTGAGTATTTGAGATGTTTCTGAAGAATACAATTGACAAAAATGTACATTTCCTGATCTTTGTCACTGAAGTTTTAGCATAACAGAAGGCCTTTTGCCTGAGTTAAGATTTACAGTTGAAGAAATCTTCAGATTCTTGATCCTGCAGGATTGAAGAGAGGCATCCTATTTTCTAAGGATACTAAATCAGGTTAACCAGGTGTCTACAGACGGTGTTGCAACTAGGAAGAACATTTTAATTTGCCTAGTGCTCAAACTCCTAGAGACCTAATATACCCAGATTTCTGATGTGTCCCCAAAGACAGCTGGGGGATTTTTTAAAAAATATTTTATTATAATTTAATTTCTTCAAATGTACTTCAGTCTATTAACTTGGACAAGACTGTCGCTCTTAATATTACTTTGGATTCCGATTTGGTTTCACGCCTTCAATCCTACTTCCCTTATAAATGGGCTTCCTCCTCTCTTGAATACTTGGGCATCCGCTTGACCCCCACCTATGACTCCCTCTTTGCTGCAAATTATTACCCATTGCTTAGTTCTTTATCTTCTCTTCTGCATTCCTGGCCATTTCCGCACCTGTCTTGGATAGGGCGGGTTCATTCGGTGAAAATGACCGTCCTGCCGAAATTGTTATATTATTTTCGTACTCTCCCAGTGCGGGTTCCCCCTCATTTCCATCGGTTGCTTCAGGCAAAGCTTATGCGTTTCACCTGGGCCAATAATCACTCCAGAGTATCTAGAAATACGCTCTTTGCTCATAGACTCCAGGGTGGCCTTGGGGTGCCCAATGTAACTAAGTATTACCAGGCGAGCCAGATTGCCCCGCTGTCTATGTTGCACGCTTCCTCTGACGTCCCTCTCTGGGTCTTGCTGGAGCTACCTAACTGTGCCCCTATCCAACCGTCGGCGCTTCTATGGCTTCCCCCTGCCCTGCGCCCTATGTCGCTGAGCCCGATGTTGCTCCATGGCTTACAAGTCTGGGACTCGGTACGTTATTCCAGTGGCCTGATGTCACCCTTTCTGCCTTTGCTTCCAATTGTTAACAACCCTCTTTTCCCACCGGGTTTAGATCACCCAAGGGCGTTCTCTTGGTGGGTGGCTCATGGGTTTTCGCAGGTGCGACACTTTTTGGTTTCTCGGTCCTTCCCTACCTGGGATCTTCTTCGGGAGTCCCGGGATGTTCCCCCGGTGGAATTTTTTCGATACCTTCAATTGCGGCACTGGCTACTCTCGCTGCGGGGCACTTCTTCTTTTCCATACCGGAAATCGGCCTTTGAACAGCTTTGCCAGCAGCGACCGGGCACCCCGGGCCTTATCTCCCTTCTTTATGCAGCCTTGAACAGACGCTCGTCGCATACTTCTCTTTCATATGTTGTTCAGTGGGAGCGTGACTTGGGAGTGGATGTGGATCCGGAGGACTGGAATAAGGCCTGGTCACTCATAGCTAAATGCTCATTCAATACCACCACGCTGGAGGCAGCCTATAAGGTATTGTTTCGTTGGTATTGGGTTCCGGCTCGTTTGGCCCAGGTTAATCCCGCTTGTAGTGATCGATGTTTCCGGGGTTGTGGCCATCGTGGCGATGTCTTGCATACCTGGTGGTCATGCCCGAGACTGGTCCGTTTTTGGTCTCGTGTATTTGACCTCCTTTTTACGTTGTTTCATCTATCTATACGCCGAGATGCTCGGTATGCCTTGCTTCATTGACCCATACCGGGTCTCTTGGCTCATCAGCAGAAGCTGGCGTCCTATTTGTTTTTGTCGGCCACTAGAACAATTGCTCAGGCCTGGAAGAGTCCGTTTGTCCCTTTTCAGGGGGTGCGGGATCGTATGACCAATATGATGCTTAATGAACAGATGTCGAGCATATGCAACGACTCCCAATGTAAATTCTCGAAAATATGGGAACCATGGTTTCAATATGCCTTTCCCACGCTTCCTTTGGTTAGTATGGGGATGTACTGGCGTTAGGCACTGGCGTTCGATGGTGGCGCTCTTGGATCTCTGCCCCCCCTCTTCTCCTTTTTTTTTTTTTCTCCTCTCTTTCTATCTCTCCATTTCTGTTAGTTTTTTGGGTGGTAGTGGACAGCTGCCTTTAATTGCAGTTAGAATTTCATTACCGTCATTGTAACCTATGTGCCATTGATAGCCCCTGCGTGGGCGTACATTCTGCCTTGTTGAAGTTAGAGCACTGTTTTTCTTTTATTATTATGTTTTTTATCTTATCGGTGCAATTGATAGCCCCTGTGGGGGCATGTTTTGTCGCCTCTGTTTTATACTGATTAAAACTAATAAAAACTATTGAAATACAAATGTACTTCAGTCCTATATTATTCACTACACTCACTCTGTTCCATAGCAAAAAGTAATTGCTGGTCAGTTGCTGGAAAATGCAATGGCAGACAATTTCAAACAGTTAGAAAATTTATTTTCTTGGAGCTACAGATTCCCTTTCCTTGGTAGAACTATACTTCTGGTTGCTTGTTCTCTACTTTAGCAATGTGTACATTGCAAAAGTAGACATCATCTGTGTATTTTTGTATAGCACAGGAACATAACAGTTTTCAGCTTGCAAAATCTTATATATGCTCCCTGTTATAGAATAACTTTATTTTGGATAGAGTAAGAAAGGGTTATAACACCTGTCAGTTGTTTTTTGTTACCTGTGTCCCAGATTTTTGTCATCTGTGTCCCAGGGGAGCTTTACATTAACTTCTTGTCCCATATCCAAAAGAAGCAGGGAGAAAAAATCCCTGAAAATTAAGGGATGGGGATCCCCAGATCACTAGTCCCCATAAGATTTCCACTCTATTACTGTTCTGGGGACAACCCAAAATTTGGCAATTTATTTTACTTTCATTTTCAATGATAATGGTAAACAGGACAAATAAAAAGGGTGAATCTCTCTAACAATGGCGCAGCGAGCAATAAAACCCTGACAGGAGTTCTAACCCCACTTCACTCTGTCCAAAACAAAAAAAAGTTTTAATAAAACATCAGTGCAGCGCTATCAATAGTATATGATTAATCAATGCATTGGAGTTCGTATAGTGGTTCTCAGAAGCAGCATCAATGATAAATAAATAAGCAGCATTTTTAAACAGAGGAAAGAACCCATCTACCCAGGCTGTTCATCCAACATTAAGGAGACCTCTGTGCCCTGCTGTATACCACTTCACCCAAGTTGGATGATCCATACCCTAGAGGGATGTCCTGCTATCTATCCGGTGTTATCCACCTCAGTTGATGATTATTCACATGCCCATTCCTAATGCGCGGTTGGTGAGTGCGCATTTCTATTATTTTTACCAGTCAAGCGTATTACAGCAGAGGAAGTTTTACTGGTGCCGCATATGTATTACATGGACTTTATATCTTTCATTATTAACTTATTTATTTATCATTGATGCTGCTTCTGAGAACCACTATACGAACTCCAATGCATTTATTTATTATATACTATTGATAGCGCTGCACTGATGTTTTATTTATTATGATATGAGGATTATGTGATTCCTTTAGTGTTCTAGCTGCTACTCATATGAACGCTCGCTTTATTATAGCATTTCCTAAAAAAATGTTTTGCCTTTTGTTATACGTTAACATCTAGTTATTTACTTCAGCTCACTATAAGCTGCATCCTTTCTGCCTACTCAACACCCAAGCTAAAGCTGGCAACATATATTATATCACGGATGTTCAATTTGTATAATCTGAACATGTAGTTTATGGCAGGTAGTTTCTTTTAAACTTTAGCCCTGCTGCGGGCAAGTACCAGGGCTCACCTGTCAGGTGGAAGCATTCGGGCGGCAGCGCTGCCGCTGATTGCTTCCACACAGCCCCCTACAGTTTCAGCCTCCTCTGCCCGCCGGCCCCTCAAACTGCCACCTTGCCCGCTATATGTCCCGGGCTCCGCTTGCCCATCTGCGGGCCCAGGACCTGTTCAGCGAGTGCCAGTGTGTAGAGGGGAGGAAGGAGAGCGAACATTTGCTCCCCTTATTGTCATAACGTCACTTCAGGGTCCCGTTGAAAGATTTCCCAGTCATTGAGGCCGGGAAAGAATGTAATGCAGTGTAATGTGCACTGCATTACATCCAGTGGAGTACAGGGGAGACACCCAGGGTCTTTTAGACCCTGCATGTCTCAATAAAGAGAACCTGTCACCAAAAATCATCACATACGGGACTTTTTGCCTCCTATCTGATGAAAAAAAAAAGTTGGGTAAAAACATTTTTTTAAATTGTATAAAATTAAAGTTACACCCAATCACATCCCCCCCCCCCCCAAATATACACATATACAAATGCAAAAGCACACGCCGGAGTGACTGAGAGCAATAATTCTACCACCAGACCTCCTCCGTAACAATAAACTGATGACCTATAAGGGGCTTTAAAAGTATCACCTATAGAAAATGTATAGAAAATGTAGGGTACAAAATTTAAGGTTTGACACGTTGGATATCTATTTACTCAATGTAAAGAAATATTTTAAAAAAAAATGGGTGATATACTGCTTTTTGTGCCCTAAAATTGTGGTAATATCGCGTGACATAAAAAATTAGAACTACCACTATTTTATTCCTTAGGGTCTCTGCTTTCAGAACATATAAAATGTTTTTGGAGTATTATGTAATCTTTAGGCCTAAAATGATTTTTTTAAACTTGTGAAAAAAAAAATGCAAAAAGGGCTCGGGCAGTGAAAGGGATAAAGTATAAGCCTGACACTCCCCTTACCTGACAAGCACCCAATCAGTGCTCATTACACTGCAAGGTCTCTCCCCTCCCAGCTAGGAGGTGAGGAGGAGATAAACAACACAATATTAAAATTATTACAAGCTTAAGTGGCCATAAAGCCCCTTTTGTTTTTAGAAGCCCGAGACATTCCTAAAAGCACCTCCGATTTAAATATGGTTTTGGTTAAAAAAAAATGTTTTAATCCGGACAACTAGATTGTCATGAGGGACAAATAAATTTGGACTCCAATTTAGTCCCTGGACAAGTAGATTTTTCAAAAATTTCCACTGATTGTACAAAAAAACTAGCTTTACCAACAATAGTTGTTGTATAAATAAAATATATGCTTTAGGTAGGCCCTTGCACTACATAGTTGTTGGTCAATATAGAAGTATGTGCAATCAGGTTATAGAGTGTGGGTTGATCCTAAATACGTTATCAGCAAGTTGGTCCTATTGTAATTGTTCCTTTTCTCTGAAAATTACTCTTGTTAGGAGCCAAGCACAAGAGGACCAAGTACTTTACAAACATTAAAGCCCAACTCCGAGCACAAAACCAAAAACCCTTTCAGAGGTCCACTCCCACACAGCAAGTGTTAAATGCATGTTCAGTCTAGGGGGTTGCAGACGAGGCTGTATTACTTACCATTTCCTCACACCAGCAGGCTCCCTCAATCTGTGCGTAAACTGGTCCCTGACAGCTTCCCCTGTAGGATGCTCCCAGCTGTGGTCGCACTCCTGCCTCAACTATGTGCATTATAGAGTTATTAGCCCTGAATTCTAGGTGATGACTCTGAGGCTCCTCCAACAGACCAGAGCTTTAGCGAGAAGAGACAGCACTGACGGTTCCTAGAACTGGGGATCAGGTAAGTAATACAGCCTCTTGTTCTCCCTCCTAAACTTAATAAGCATTTAAGCATTGAAGTGCATGGGTGCATGATCTTTTTTTGTTGTGCCTGGAAGTGGGCTTTAAGATCTATACAATTAATACATGCCTAGACCTAGATTTTAAACCAAACTAAGGTACTATACAAATAATGGCATTTCTCCTTATTTTGGTTAGTATTTTCTTTAGTTTGCACATAATTTGAGTTATTATTATGATGCTTATGTACCAGTAACCTTTTTATATAAATGCTGTAATGTTTATCTATTACTAAAGTGCTGCACAAACAGTTGGCACTATATAAATCCTGTAAAGTAATAAACATACATATTGTATTTGCACATTCTTCCTGATGTAGCTGTATATCACTTTTCATGGTGTAACCTTTTGCCAGTGTGGAACTGACTTAAAAGTTGAGCACATGAAACTGAGTATCCCATATTTATCTATCAAGAGAAGCTTCACATCAGTGGTCAATGGATATATCACAACTGCAACAATAGAGGAGTCAGTAAGCTGGGTTATTAAGCTAGCCATAGATGGTTCAAACCTCGGTTTTTTCAGTAGGAACCAGCCAAGATTCGACCGATGTATGGGCAGGCTGAATGTACCCAAGTTGATTGATCGATCAACTTGGGTACAACCAGCCTGCCAGATTTTACTTGCAATTTTGCTAGTGGCTGTTATAGCCACTAGCAATAATCCATCCCACTGGGAGAAAACAATAGCTCAGCTCAACCTATGGTTGCAGGAAAGAAATTTGCACCGTCTACGTCCAGCCTTATTCATGTCAGTTTGTGTAACTGTGCCAGCTCCAGATGAAGAAAAGAAAAAACTTAGTGAGAACTTGGTACATAAAAATCTTGAGACCACGTATCATGCATTACCAATCCAGCATTTTAAAAAAAAAGCTTGCATTAGATGTACTAAGAATGCATCGTGATCATCAAGAATGGAAGAGTTTAGTATACAGTATGTATGTGCAGAGCTCAGTGCCCAATAAACTCTTCATATCCACAGGTTTTGTGAATTTAACTTTAATTTTCTTGGATAGAATAGAGGATATTTAGGGTAACTGGCCTTTTTTAAGATAAAATAAATATATCTTGTCTAGATGTTATGGTTGTTTGTCTGCACTATCCAGCACAGGACCCCCTCCCCCCACTGTGATAGGCTGTGTGGTGCTAAAAGGTATTGAGGCACTTTGATGGGGATGCCTGATATAAGGGGCACACTGAAAATAAATATCATTGAAATGCTGTGGAAATTGTGCATTGCTAATTTTTTATAGACATAAAATGACTATAAATACTAAGATCTCATAACAAAGATATTTGGACCTCTGCTGGAGGAAATTTTTACTGATCGGGCCTCTTTGAATTTGAATTTGTATAGAGGCTGATAAGTGCTTTTCTAAATGAACTTAAAGGGTTCAAATGTGACCTTGCTAGGTTTCAGGTTTAGCTTTTATAGACTAAACAAGCAATTAGAGCACAATTTGCTATCAATGCACTGTTTTGAAGATTACTTAATCGTTTTTATCAAGAGATTCAAGGAGCAGAAATGCCCTCAGATGTTCTTTTCTCCTTTTAACAAAGTGGAGTTTCATCCCATATTAAAAACTAACTGAAAGCTTTTCTGCATAGACAGGTACAACTGAAATGAATTTGTTTCATCTACAGTTTCCTTAAATACCCTCTATCCAAGGAAAATCATCTATTACATGGATAGATATTTCATGTTTCTTCCATGTCATCATATGTTTCCCCTGGGAGCTTTGGTTTTCTCCCACAATCCAAAATGATAGGAGTACTAAAGAGAGCATGGGCAATTGACTTTGTGAACACACTACGAAGGAGTACGAAGGTACTGTGATGTTAGCACCTCCAATATATTTTACATCATATTTTGTACTTAAGATTTAACTTCACTTACCGTCAAAACAAAAAGTCATTGGAGAACTGTCCAATGGGGACATTGACAAAAAACACAATTGTATTAGAGTGGAAAGGGTTAGAATCTCTAATATTGTTTTTATTGCTGATTATGCCATCCTGTAGGGATGGCAACTGCTCAGCCTATAACTTTGTATGACAGACATTTTAACTCTTAACCTGTTTATAAAATAATGGAGAAATTGGCTGGAGTACATTTAAGATAAGATTACATGAATGCCATACAAAATGTTAAAAAAAAGTTTCAGTGAAATGGTTACATTTTAAATAGCACAACATGATTTGGGATAAAAAAAAAGAAATAGGCATCACCACAGAGATACTTACAGCAGCAACATTTACAAAATCATCATCTGAGAGGGTTTCCAACATCTCAGTCACAGAGGTTCTTATCAACTTCAATGTCAGCCCACTGACACTTCCGCTTCTGTAAAAAGAGACATAAAAATTTAAAGGGTTTACAAAAATAAATCTGCCTGAAATATCCTAATCATTTTCAGGTCTAGTGTCAATGAAATTAATTGGAAAACTATCCAGTTATTCATGTCCATCCCTTCTTCCTTCTTCAGATAATAGGCATTTTAAAAGATCTAAATGGCAGTTTGTCTGCTTCAGGGCAAAGCTCAAACAGGAGAGATTGCAAATGCTGATGAAACACATTGCAGTAATATAAAAGTATTTCAATCCATTTAAAGCATCAGATGCAATCTATTCCATCAAAGCGACAAACAAGAGAATAGATTTTTTTTACTACAAAGCAATCTACTAGACACATCAAGCTTGATGTTTTCTCCCCTGACATTAACCTAACAAAGAACCCTCTGTGGAAACCAAGAGATGCTTTTAATAGACTGAATCCACTCAGTATATACAACTCTAAATAAATGCCAAAAAGAACATATGTACTACCAGGGAATGAGATCAATTAGGAGGACAAATGTTTTTTTTTTGGCTGGACAGGGGATATTTTGTGTTTTTTGAGAGGGTATTTGTTGTGAAATGACTTTGCTCTATGAGCAAAACAGGTTTAGCAAATCTGGACAGAAAAGCTTACTGCCTCTTGTGAACATTGATATATTATTTTTTTTTTTTTTGCTTGTGGTTGATTTACTACAGAGACAGGGAATGCTCACTTAACACTCTGAAGCTTCAATCATCCAATCAAGTGCAAACTTTAATGACTAAGAAACCTTCTCGTGTGTGAGCTTTTTTTGTTTTTCTGCTATTGTATATGTAGAAAGTGAAGTAAGCAAAAGCAATACATTAGATCCTAGCACTGCTCATGCCAGGTTATTTACTATAACAAATCATCCATATGTTAATTATTTTGTTTTTCATGCTGAATATTTTTTGGTTTTGTTACGGGGTATAATTTACTACCTTCTTGCAGAGTAACCTATTTACCCTGTTATATCTCTCATCAAACATGACATATCATCGAGAGTGCAACAAACATCGCAAGGCATGATTTTTTTGTCAAAGTTTCCTACAGCCTTATCTGTTCTTGGTGACAATACAACATCTTCCTATCTTCCTTGCATGTGTTTTTTTATTTTCCAGTTGATGTGAGTATTTAACTAATATTTGATGCTGCCCCTAGGTTTTATAACAATGCTGTTTTCTTTAAGTTAGGTTTTCATCCCTAATATCAGAACACATTTCTTTGGGGATCTTCAATTTTCTGTAAGGGTTTATACCTTATGGGTTTTTAGAATGACCAATCCTAAACAGCCCCTCCACCCATTGTAAAGGCCTGCTACTCAGGCCCCTTTCCACTGGCTTGTGTGGTTGGGTGATCTACCAGTACCTAATATCCCCACCAAAATTTAAGCTAATGGAACACTCAGAACACTAAGAAGGCACTGCTGGTAGATGTATATAATATAATATTAAGTGAAAATAATATTTATAGATGCCCTATCCAATTTCTTCTTTCCTGTAATGTGGATTGCAATTTTATTACAACCTAATGTACAAGCTCAAATTCTTCCCCTTAATACCCCACTAAAAGGACTCATGAATTAGGAAATTCTTATTTAACTCCCATGCTACCAAGACCACTGTAAGAGAAAATCTTATTTTGTCTATTAATTCCTTTAGCATTTTGTCCCGAGATTCAGAATCTATTCTTACTATATGTTGGATACTTAGTGATCATTGCCAGACCTTCATGCTTTAACCACTTCCCGCCCGGCCAATAGTAAAATGACGGCTGGGCGGGACTCTCGTCGATCCGGGATGGCATCATATGATATCCTTCCCGGATCATGCCTTGCGCGTGCCTGCAGGGCTGTGCTGTGACGAGATCTGTCACCGGCTGTGTACCTCAGACACGGCCAATGACAGATCTGTGTACTGGTTCCCTTGCCAGTACCTTGTGACCTGCTGTGACCAATCACAGCAGGTCACATGACAGTTGTAAACAATGGATGGCTTCCTTTCATGCCATCCATTGTATACAAGTGTTTCTAGCTGTGAATGGTCACAGTGATTACATGCACAGGCTGGGCTATTCAAAGCCCATCCCTGGCCAATCACAGTTAATCACAACAAAAAAACCTGAATGAATCAATTTCATTCAGTTAAATGCTTGCTTGTAGCAAAGTGTAAAAAAAAACAAATACTGATCCCTTCCCCAAAGTAGTACAATGTTACTATGGTAACATTGTACTACTTTGGTCATAGTGTAAAATGAAAAGAAAATCTTAAAAAAAAGAAAAAAAAATAATTAAATTTTTTTTTTTAAAAATCTTTTTTTTTTTCATACTGTCACCAGTCAGTGTCCCTGATCACCACCACACCAGTTATATGATGAAGCTGTACTGCACTGGTGACAGTATGTAAAAAAAATATGAATCTTTTTTTTTAATTTCTTAATTTTCCAAAAAATGATGACAAAAAAATTACAATTTCAAAAAACTTGCCATGCCCCTTATAAAATGCATTAGACTGTCTACTTTTCAAAAAGAAGTCATTTGGGGGATATCTGTACTGTTCTGACATTTTTGGGCCTCAAGAAATTAGATTGGCTGTCATTACTTCAGGACTGATCCATTTTCAGATATATCCCATAGTTTGTGAACTCTATAACGTTCCTACAGACTAAATAATAAATACTGATTTAGGTTATTTTCATCAAAGAAATGTAGCAGAATACATCTCGGCCTAAATTTATAAAGAACAATTATTTATTTGCAAACCTTTATAACAGAAACAAAGAAAAACATGTTTTTTTTTCAAAATTTTCAGTCTTTTTTTGTTTATTTATCAAAAAATAAAAACCTCATTGGTGATTAAATACCACCAAAAGAAAGCTCTATTTGTGTGAGCAAAGTTATAAAAATTTAGTTTGGATACAATGTTGCATGATCGCGCAATTGTCATTCAAAATGTGAGAGCGCTGAAACCTGAAAATTGGCCTGAGCAGGAAGGGAAGGAAAGTGCACAGTATTGAAGTGGTTAAAGCGGTTTTAAACCCAAATGTAATATATTGCAGCTTACTAATCATTAGCTGTAGCAGCTGCATCTGTTTTCTGTTCTTAGTCTTTTCCCCCTCTGTTTTCAAATAGCGATCTGGCCTAATACACACTTTTTGTATTAGAGTGCCCCCACTCTAGATGAATAAGCACAGGGGGCACATTTGGACAGCAGCATTGTCAGTCTGGGGGAGGGGGTGTTATATGTGCTAGCAGATTTAAATGTACTAACAAACTGAAGCCAAACTCCACTATTACTTTTTAAACGGTTACAGCAAGCTGTTTTTTCCTTTTGGGATAAATGTATTACATACTGTAAATACATAAAGGCTGATCTTTGTAAGCACCCCTGATAGTGTTAAATTGTTTATCTCACCTCTCTAACCGATACACTCTTCGGCAGAACTTGTTTTTTTTTTAATAAATGAAAGAAATGAATGCAGCCATCATGTCTAAGAATTGGTATGCTGCAATATAATGAATGTTTGCTTTTGGATTTAATACTGCTTTAAACGGACATGCCATAACCAAAAAAAAGGAATTGTTACACATCAACTTTTTACCTTAACAGGTGGACTTTTTGGTTTATACATTGGTAAAAACTATGTTATGTACTGAGTGTCTCTCTTGAGAATAGGTTCTATGTAACACAGCATCTCAGTTAACATTACTACTGTATTGTTATAACTCCTACGCAGAAGCCTATTGTTCCATTTCACAATTGTGCTGTTTTGTCCTTCACTCTACTCCTTGTTTACATGATTCTGCCTTGTCCTTCACCCCTAACATTCACTAAATGCATTTGATGCTTTCAAAATAAAACTTTCTATGAATAAAACTTTTAATGCAATGATGCATCTTAGAAGCTAATAATTTACATTTCTGAGAATGTTTAGAATATGCAGTAGACATACTGTTTCATCTTGTTAACAGGTAGGTTTATTGAATTTAAATGTAAAATACAAAAAAAAGGACTTGCACATTTAGTAACATAACAAAACAAAAAGTAAATGCTGTGTCATACATTTTAAATAAAGTATGGAGTGTCAAAGCAGCAGAATAGTATCATACAGTAATCATTGTAGCTAATTATGTATAACTATTGGTAATCAATAGTACCATAATTGTAGTAGATGCAAGGTGAAAATATGTCTGCCCAGTTCTTTCTCTGAGGGAGTAGGGCAGAAAAGGGAGGAGGCAGTGAGGAGGTTGGGGTTGGAGCCACAGGATTTTGCAGGCATAATATAAAGGATAAGAATAGAAGATACATACCTAACATGAGTCAAAGTGGAGGGTCCTCTTAAAAAGAGGAGAGCTTCACAGGCATAGGCTTATACCATTCTCCCTTGTGCATCCACCCAAGCCCCCCAGAACTTATTACATATTTTGAGGCAGTTTGGTAGAGCCTCATTGTTAGCAGCTTGCCATGTCTTCACAGTGGATCATATAGGGAGTTTCAGATAGTAAATAGCATTAGTTTCATTGATACCTATGAGCATGATTGAAGGGTTCACTCCCAATGTTAGGCCTCCCACTGTGTTGATAGCATCTAACACCTCTCCCCAGAAGGTTTTAAGTTCAGGACAGGTCTATATTACATGAATGAACCAAATGCAGTCTGACATCAAAGACACATTGCCCCAACGTTTGGATAAATAGTATGGAATATTTATGGGGAGAAGTAAAAATTAAGTTGTATAAATCTGTCCCTAGGGGAAATTATTAGGGAAACGTATTGTTGAAGAAAGGTCAACAATTTGTTGTATTTATGGAAGAATGGGTCAGTTTTAGGGTGTTGCTACATGATAATTTTAGATATAAAGATGAAAGTGCTTTGTTGACCATATTTGCAATTAGAAAGTTTCAGTAGTGTAAGATGCTATGTTATTGGGATATGAAATTGAGCTTGAATTGCATGCTTCACCTGCAGAAATTAAAGATACAGTGATGTGAAAAATCATTTGCCCCCTTTCTGATTTTTTTTTTGTATATTTGTCATACTTAAATAATTCAGATCATCAAATAATTTTCATATTAAACAAAGATAACCTGAGTAAATACAAAATTCAGTTTTTAAATGATGATTTCATATATTAAGGGAAAAAACTGGCCAAACCTGCCTGGCCCTATGTGAAGAAGTAATTGCCCCCCTACCTTTGCTAAATCATGAATGAACTTTGATTAACAGACAAAGTGAAGCATGCTAAAAGATCTAAAAAAAGCAACACATAATGCCGTGAGCTAAATAAATTCAATAACAGTTAAAAAACAAAGTAATTGACATGTATCAGTCTGGAAAGGGTTACAAAGCCATTTCTAAAGCTTTGAGACTACAGCAACCCACAGTGAGATCTATTATCCACAACTGGAGAAAACATGGAACAGTGGTGAACCTTTCCTGAAGTGGGCAGCCTACCAAAATCACTCCAAGTGCACAGTGATGACTCATCCAGGAGGTCATATTAGAACCCAGAACAACATCTAAAGAATTGCAGGCCTCACTGTCTCAGTTAAGGTAAGTGTTCATGATTCAACAATAAGAAAGTAACTGGACAAAAAATGGCATCTATGTGAGAGTTCCAAGGCGAAAGCCATTGCTGACCAAAAAGAACACAAAAGGCTCTTCAGTTTGTCATGAATGCTGATGCCAGACTTATCCACCTTACCAACCATTCCATGTCTGCCATCCCTCTCTAACAATCCCTCCACTGGCTTCCCATTGCCTATTTAATAAAATTAAAAACATTAACAATAACATATATAGCCATTTATAACTCTGCCCCAAATTACATCACCAATCTTGTCTCCAAATAATCACCCAAAACCTTCCTCTCCGCTCCTCCCATGACCTTCTGCTCTCTAGCTCTCTTGTCTCCTCCTCCCATGCTCATCTTCAGGACTCCTGCAGAGCCTCCCCCATTCTCTGGAACTCTCTACCCCAGTCTATCCAACTATCACCTACTCTGCCCACTTTTAGGTGATCTCTGAAAACCTATCTCTTCAGGGAAGCCTATCCTGCCTTCAGCTAATAACTGAATCTTCTATTTCTCCTATCAGTTCATCCCCCACAGTTATTACCTTTTGTACCTCCAGCCCCTCCGTCTTAGATTGTAAGCTCCAAGGAGCAGGATCCCCCTAACCCTCTTGTATTGAACTGTATCGTTGCTGTAGTGTCTCCCTTTATATTGTAAAGCGCTGAGCAAACTGTTGGAGCTATATAAATCCCATATAATAATAATACTAATAATAATAATAATAATAATAAAAAAATTTGTTTGATGATCTGAATCATTTAAGTGTGACACATGCAAAAAAAATCAGGAAGATTGCAACTTTTTTTCACAGCACTGTATACCATTTAAAAAAAATGATTTTTTCCATACGTGTGCTGTAACAAGTGAATGAGTGCATAATAATAACCAACAGTACTAAACGCAGTAGTGAAATGATGAGTTTTATAGATGTTTAGCAGAAAAGGCAACAAAAGGAAGTTACACAGTTAATGTAGGAGCCAAATGAGTAAGTGAAAATAGAGAGCACACAATAAGTCGTTATCAAGGAAATAAAAAAATAAATAAAAAAGAATGATAAAGTGTTATATCCAAAAAAGGGGGAATGCACATGCCGGCAATGCCGTAGATACATGTAACTGCATCCTGATGACGATCCATTGATCAAAACCGGTCGAGGTTTGAAGATGCAACTTCTGCCGATGTAATTTCCGCTCTGTGGTACACAAGCTGGAACACTGAGGCCATCTCGGTTCCTATTCACAGGCAGCAAGGCTGAATACACTGAGTGCCATGTTATGGGCACTTTGCTTGTGAGTCTTAATCTTATAATTTCTCCCCATCATTAATGTTTTGTATGGGTTTTACACTATGGGATGTTTGCTTTTATTTATGTTCACATGCTGAAACTTGGTTTACTGCCTGGGAGGAGAGGAGAAAGTTTAAAAAGGCTGTTTTGAAACTACATTGGCATTTACATCCACGCTGGTCATCATCCTATTGGTTACTATCAGCCAGATCGCATGATTCCCAGGAATAAATATTGGTGCCATTCTTGCCATCACGCATTGGGCTAGTCCCAAACCAGGCATTTAAGACTAACCTAGAGATAGGTGGTCCACGGCTAACAGTGAGTGCACATCCATGTGGGGCACCGATTGAGCACAGAGGAGCACCTGTCATTTTTTGCATGAAGTTCACCAATTAGTATTCAACACTTGGGCATGTTATTTTTCTGTATTGGGACTGAATGTTACATCTATTCACTTTGTATATGTGAAGCATTATTACTCATGTATTGTCAAATTTAATGCACTTAATTTATACGCGGTCCACATGGTATTTTGTTTGTTATTGTGTTATTGGTCCACAAATTAGGACTGCAGCGTATACTTATCAAAGTTGCATGAATATCTATTTCTAAGCGCAACAGCACTATATTTTATTAACTGCATCTTTACTGACTTGTCTTTGAAGATCTTTATGTAGGGCATTACCAGCATGTGATGTCACCATTTTTGGATGTAATGTTCACAGTGTTAATGAGACAGAAAGGTCCCAGCAGGAGCTGCAACACAGGTATTTGGACCAAGCTTGACTGTCAAAGATTTTCTGGCAATCTGCAACCCTTTCTAGCAGATTTATTAGTAAACAAAGGTAAAAGTGAGTTGTACTTTTAGGTATAATTGTGAAAGGCAAGCTCTAAATTTATCTTTAGCTATGTTGTGATTTGGTTGTTGAAATATTTATGTAATGATCCTTACTTGCCACAAATAATAAGAAAAAAAGATACCTACACATCCACCAAAATAAGCATGTCTTTTGGAGATGCTGCTCCTTGAATATACCTAAAATATGGATAAGGAAAAAAAGTTACAGCAGCAAGTTTAATTTCACTAAATAACAACTAACTACTAAAATATAAAAATGACATTTTTTAAAAAATGGGTACTCCTATTCCATGTATCAATTGTAAAGTAAGGATACTCAAAAGCACCAGTTCAGTAATATGTTGGGTCTAAGATAAATATGGAACGAAGACCTTGATTCCCTGTCGAATGCAAAGCTAAAAAAAAAATGAGCCACATGACTATATTTTGGTTTTGTTGTGCTATTCTCCAAATGATTTAATTTTAACCAGCTCAGATAAATAATGTAGGGAAATGTAATTTAGCAGAAACTGGCAACTGTCCATTGAATTTAAATTCGTGTGTGGGGTGTTATTTACAGGTTCAGTGAATGCTACAATTATCTACACATGTAGATGCATTCATAAAGACAATTTAAGTTAGAGTTTACATTTGGAAGTATTGTCCTTACCTTGATACAAACAGAAAGGTCAGCTGTCCATCAAAAAGGAGTGTGCATTGTGTGATAATAGATTATGTTTTACCCTTTAACAAATGTGTTTGCTCTATTTTTCACATAGCTACTTATGATGGCTGTGTTCTAATTACAGATATTCTATGCACTATTGTTAAATGGAATAAGAGACATAGTCACAAGAAAATAATGAACGCATTTTTAGTACTTAAGGTCTTTTCTACAAAAAAAAATCCAGAACCTCTTGCTGTATTAAAGCTAAAGTGCCCTAGGTATCACAGAAACACAATAGCAGAGAACATTGTGTAGTTATATTCCCACTCAATGTCTCTATCTACTCTGAATGTCATAGCGCAGTCTGGTTCAAAATAATTCCAAGGATATAACTCAGTATGATGAAGAGGTTGTCATCTGATAAATCCTGATACAAACATACCAACTACTACTGTAATATTTAAAGCAATTCTATAGGGTTGTTTTTTTTTTAATACAAAACATACTATAATTACCTGCTGTGTGCAGTGGTTTTGCACAGAGCATCCTGCATCCTCCTCTACTCAGGCCCCCTGCAGGCCCTCCTGGCCCCTCCCTCCTGTTGGGTGACTGCACAGAAAGCAGCTTGCTGTGCGGGCACCCGCTGCTTGTGTGTCCATTCACACATGGAGCTGTGTCTTTGCCCCACCCTCTCTCTCTCCTCATTGGCTGAATGACTGTTATTGACAGTGGCAGATGCCAATGGCTCCCGCTTGCTGTCTCAGCCAAGGAGGAGGCAGAGACCCAGGACAGCCCAGGCTGTTGTTCACATCGCTGGATCATGATGAGGCTCGGATAAGTATTGTGGGGGCTGGGGGCACTGCTGCACACAGAAGGTTTTTTACCTTCATGCATAGAATACATGAAGGTAAAAAAACTTTAGCCTTTACAACCACTGCTGACCTGACCCTGCTTTTAAAATGTAGAGAAGAAAGATACTGTTGTGTTTTATTTTCATCATTGGGACTAAAAAAGATTTTTTTTTTCCCTTCTCTTTTTTTCTTCCAACTCAGGTAAAAATAAAAGACAAGAATATTGTTACTGACATCAATAAAAAGGGCAAGGTTGTGATTAATATGTGTATCTGTGTTGAGTATTAAAGTACGGTTGGCAGAAGTAAATATATATTCAGGTTGATTTACTAAAAGTGCAGAGACCGTACTCTCCAAAGACACGCTGGTAAGTTAATTGACTGCTGTCTAAATTGGCCCTAATATGTATGAATGTGAGTTAGGGACCTTAGATTGTAGGTTCCTCGAGGGCAGGGACCGATGTAAACGTAAAATATATACAGTATGTGTAAAGTGCTGTGTAAACTGATGGCGTTGTATAAGTACCTGTTATAAATAAAAAAATGAATGTTCAATAACTAGTGAATAAAGTGAAGCTTAGCAAATAAAACAAAGCTGTGAAACAATCATCCAATTATGTGCAATCAGAATTAATTTTTTTTTACTATTACTATTATACAGGATAATACTAATTAATTCCCCTACACATGATTAGTTCTCAAAAAGCAACAGAGCTGATCCTTATTTACTAAGTTAAAGTGGAACTTCACTCTATTGTTCAACTATTATTAATCCTTATGCTCATAGCTTTAGTAAATAGAAAGGACATTTTTTAAAGCTTACTAGTTTTATACTTTTTTATAAAAAATTTTCACTTACTTCCTGGATTCCAGACCTGGGCAAATGATGTCATACATCCCTGGAGTCTTCAAGAGAGGAGGAGGAGTGCTCTCAGCTAAGCACACCCACTTCCCTGCATGCCTGAGCAAAGGGCAGATGGATTCCAGGAAGTAAATGCTACATGAATCATCTGCCCTTACTCAAGATGGTCATGGTCAGAAATGCTAGGGGGTATTTTTCAAAGCGATTTCTCACTTTGCAGCTAAATAAAGCATTGAGACATAGAAGGATGAGTTTGCTCTGAATGTTAAAAATGAATTAAAGAGCGTTTTTGGTTTGTGGTGCTCATAGGTAAGGTAGTTCCACTTTAAAGAAAAGTGTACTTTTAAACAAAATATACTTATCCTTTATCTACAGGCTCCTTTTCCAAAATGAAAAGACCTTCTCCCTCTGCAGATCAATACTTGCCTTAATGCCACATCAGTATCTTTAGCAAACATTTATCTTCCAAGTCTTCTAGCAACAATAATCTTAGCAACAGCTGCTGCTATGCACTAAATTTTCACAGACTTGCATACACCGGTCAACTGTTTTGATATGGATCTGTGGAAGGGGAGGTAGCTTCATTTTAGCCATGGAGCTTCAGGGATAAATTTGTTTTGTACACCTATATTTTTGGTGAATATTTGATTACTAATGTCCCTACTTGATTTGACACCTAATTAAAAAGAAAACAAAAATTATTTAACAAAAATGATAACATTCTATTTTTTAAATTTTTCTAAAAGGAGCATTATTTAGTATTACAATACTTTTTGCTTGTGTACATGTCCTGCAATATGAGAGTATGTTTAAACTGTTGATCGTGTTCCTTCACATATAATACAACTTCCCAACTGTGTACTGTGACAATTTACTTCAAAGGACTGACCACTATTCCCATATCACAACTCACATGAGTTATTAATAGTGACCAATCAGTAACCTGGTTTAGAACCTCTAAACTGGTTACACCCCTTGTAGGATTGTTAGGTGTAGTGATCAAGTGGGGTGCTTTAAAGTAGTCACTGTACAGATATTAGGTATGCTATGTGCTCTCTTTTTCTAGGGTCCCAAAAGCACTCAATAGGACCAGGCTTGAAGCTGAAAGGTAAAATAACTTAATGCTTATACAGTACATTGTCTTATAAATATTGTTTTGTGTGTGATATACAGTATATACAGTGGGGATCGAAAGTTTGGGCACCCCAGCTAAAAATTTGTATTAATGTGCATAAAGAAGCCAAGGAAAGATGGAAAAATCTCCAAAAGGCATCAAATTACAGATTAGACATTCTTATAATATGTCAACAAAAGTTAGATTTTATTTCCATCGTTTACACTTTCAAAATAACAGAAAACAAAAAAATGGCATCTGCAAAAGTTTGGGCACCCTGCAGAATTTATAGCATGCACTGCCCCCTTTGCAAAGCTGAGACCTGCCAGTGTCATGGATTGTTCTCAATCATCGTTTGGGAAGACCAGGTGATGTCAATCTCAAAGGTGTTAAATGGCCAGACTCATCTGACCTTGCCCCAACAATCAGCACCATGGGTTCTTCTAAGCCAGTGTTTCTCAACTCCAGTCCTCATGGACCCCCAACAGGTCATGTTTTCAGGATTTCCATTATTTTGCACAGGTGATTTGATCAGTTTCACTGCCTTAGTAATTACCACAGCTGTTTCATCTGAGGGAAATCCTGAAAACATGACCTGTTGGGGGTCCATGAGGACTGGAGTTGAGAAACACTGTTCTAAGCAGTTGTCTAGAAAACTGAAACTGAAAATAGTTGACGCTCACAAAGCTGGAGAAGGCTATAAGAAGATAGCAAAGCGTTTTCAGATGTCAATATCCTCTGTTCGGAATGTAATTAAGAAATGGCAGTCATCAGGAACAGTGGAAGTTAAAGCAAGTTCTGGAAGACCAAGAAAAATATCAGACAGAAAAGCTCGCAGGATTGTGAGAAAAACAATTCAAAACCCACGTTTGACTGCATGATCCCTCCAGAAAGATCTGGCAGACACTGGAGTTGTGGTACACTATTCCAATATAAAGAGATACTTGTACAAATATGGTCTTCATGGAAGAGTCATCAGAAGAAAACCTCTTCTATGTCCTCACCACAAAAATCATCGTTTGAACTTTGCAAATGAACATATAGACAAGCCTGATGCATTTTGGAAACAAGTTCTGTGGACCGATGAGGTTAAAATTGAACTTTTTGGCCGGAATGAGCAAAGGTACGTTTGGAGAAGAAGGGGCACAGAATTTAATGAAAAGAACCTCTGTCCAACTGTTAAGCATGGGGTTGGATCAATCATGCTTTGGGGTTGTGTTGCAGCCAGTGGCACAGGGAACATCTCACGAGTAGAAGGAAAAATGGATTCAATAAAATTTCCGCAAATTTTGGATGGTAACTTGATGCCATCTGTGAAAAAGCTGAAGTTAAAGAGAGGATGGCTTCTACAAATGGATAATGATCCTAAACACACCTCGAAATCCATGGGGGATTACATCAAGAGGCGTAAACTGAAGGTTTTGCCATGGCCTTCACAATCTCCTGACCTCAACATCATTGAAAATCTATGGATAGACCTTAAAAGAGCAGTGCGTGACAGACAGCCCAGAAATCTCAAAGAACTGGAAGACTTTTGTAAGGAAGAATGGGCAAAGATACCTCAAACAAGAATTGAAAGACTCTTGTCTGGCTACAAAAAGCGTTTACAAGCTGTGATACTTGCCAAAGGGGGCAGTACAAGATATTAACTCTGCAGGGTGCCCAAACTTTTGCAGACGCCATTTTTTGATTTTCTGTTATTTTGAAAGTGTAAATGATGAAAATAAAATCTAACTTTTGTTGACATATTATAAGAATGTCTAATCTGTAATTTGATGCCTTTTGGAGATTTTTCCATCTTTCCTTGGCTTCTTTATGTACATTAATACAAATTTTTAGCTGGGGTGCCCAAACTTTCGATCCCCACTGTATATATAAATATCATGTAACTCTACCAACAAAGGTATATTGCTGACTGAGCTACTTCTTTTCTCTGAGAATCCCAAGATCTAGGCATGTTTAGGTAAATACTCTTATAGCAATTGAAATGTAATTACATATCCACTTAAAGTGAAGGTCCAGTAGGAATAAAAAAAAATAAAAGTCAGCAGCTACAAAAACCATAGCTGCTGACTTTTTAAAAATGGACACTCACATGTCCTTCGATCCTGCGGTGTCCTGCCTCCTCGGCGCCAGCATCTTCAGTGTGGGCATCCGGCTGTGACAGCTTGTGGCTTCACAGCCAGGTGCCTACTGCACATGCATGAGTAGCGCTACACTTTGTGAATGGTCCCGTAGTCTTCTGAGACCTGTCATGTGTCCCAAAACACTGAGGACAGAGGGGGGAGGACAACTTCCACTTCCGATTGCCTAGGCGATCACAGTGGAAGTGGTAGCAGGTACATGTCAAATTTGGGTACCCCCTCCTCCCCACTCCCCAAAGATACCAATCCTTAACAGGGAACGGGGAACAAAGCCTTAAGCGGAACTTCCCCTTTTGGGTGGTGCTCCGCTTTAACATTTGAAAATAGTGGACATAAATGCATAATGATCAGTTGTTGTGTCTCAATCACATAAAAATGTTTTATATATATATGAATATACATACTGTATATTATATATATAATATATATATACTGTATGTATATATACACACATTATATACCTTTACCTGCACATGATCTTTGATGGCATCCCAGTCTTAGTCCATAAGATTCAATAGTGAGTTGGCCCCCTCTTTGCAGCTATAACAGTTTCAACTAATCTGGGAAGGCTGTCCACAAGGTTTAGGAGTGTGTCTATGGGAATGTTTGACCATTCTTCCAGCAGAGCAATTGTGAGATCAATGATGTCGGACTAGAAGGCCTGGGTCGCAGTCTCCGCTCTAATTCATCCCAAAGGTGTTCTATCAGGTTGAGGTCAGGACTCTGTGCCAGTCAAGTTCCTCCACCCCAAACTTGCTCATCCATGTCTTTATGGATCTTGTTTTGTGCACTGGTACACAGACATGTTGGAACAGGAAGGGGCCATCCCCAAACTGTTCCCACAAAGTTGGAGCATGAAATTGTCCAAAATATCTTGGTATGCTGACATCTTATGAGTTCCGTTCACTGGAACTAAGGAGCCAAGCCCAACCCCTGAAAAACAACTCTACACCATAATCCCCCCTTGACCAAACTTTACACTTGGCACAATGCAGTCAGGCAAGTACCCTTCTCCTGGCAACTCCCAAAGCCAGACACATCCATTGGATTGCCAGACAGAGAAGCGTGATTCATCACTCCAGAGAACACATCTCCACGGCTCTAAAGTCCAGTGGCGGTGTGCTTTACACCACTGCATCTGACGCTTTGCATTGCACTTGGTGATGTAAGTTTTGTAGCAGCTGTCGGCCATGGAAACCCATTCATGAAGTTCTCTATGCACTGTTGTTGTGCTAAACTGAAGGCCACATGAAGTTTGGAGGTCTTTAGCTATTGACTCAGTGGAGGATGCACCAATGTTGCGTGAAACGGCTTTGGGTTATTGGCGTTATAGCTGGAGGTTGTGCCACCATTCCTAGTGTCCGGTGGCCCCTTATGTAAGTGAACTACTACACTATGAGAAGTTTTTTTTTAAGCATTAGAGTGTATATACTGACATCTGGTGGAACGCGATGTGAGGAGGATAATTGATTTTCTGATGTATTGGAGGATTGAATCTTGGGAGTTAATTATACAAGCGTATATTGTTCTATTTTTAGACAGCAACATCTTTTGGTGAGTTTTCATTTTAGTCATTGGTGAAGGTGACACTCTTGAATGTCCTGGATCACTGGGTGAAGACTTCTTACAGAGGACAGTGGGACTATATACGTGGTTCATTATACTATCTTCTTCAGAGAGTCTATAATATTCATCAAAGCACCATTGGAGGTTTTCTACGTTTATGTTATTTTACAATGCTGCACATTATTGAATTCACATTTATATATGTGGATACACTATATTTTTCAACTGTTTTAGCGCTGCAATTTCTGTTTATACCCGTAAAGTAATGTTTAACATACGGTAACAGGAGTATTGGAGACAGTAAACTAACTAGCTATTTACCAGTTTCTGACAATTAAGAGGCTAAATTGATCATTTCCTAACACTCAATATTAGTTTTTTTTTTCAATCTAGTCATGACCATATTTGGTCAATGAGGGCGCCTGGGATCTCTGGCTGCTTGTTTACATTTCAGCAGCTGGGAAATAAGGCAGGTGAACCTTCCAATTTGAGCCAGTTTCTTAAGTGGTTCAGCAACCCCAACCTAAATCTGATCTCAAGTGACCATTGTCACTGGAAAGAAAAGTGTGGGAGAATGCAAAATTTGAGTTGTCACCAAAACAAGAAGAGAAGGAATCATATTTTCCACACTTTGGAAAGTTCTCCTCTCAATTCAGGTTTTGTGTACAGATTTGTAAATGAGGAATGAGAGTTCCATGCAAAAAAATTGGGCACTTAAATTAAATTGTAGTCCCCTGAAAGAGTGCATTTGTGTCCTGTGTGTTTATACAGAATGGATCAATGACATTTTTTTACACTATTACAGTGCTCTAGACATGGAGATCCTCAGACCCTTAAAATGATTCCCAGCAGGAACCCTTACTCCTCTACCTAGGGAGAGGTGAGCCTTCTCGTAATTCCAGGATAGGGATTAATATTCAACTATAAGGGATTATTGAGTGTAGAAATAAAATACAACATTGTAACTTTTCTTACTCAAGGTTTTATACTCTTTGGAATTCCTGTTTGTATACATATAAACTTATTCATTTTTGTTTTGATTGCTTTTCTTCTACTTAATTTTTTTGGTTATTTATTAATTTAGATGTGTTTCCTTAAAAAATAATAATAAAGCCCACAATACATTATTACATTCTGTAATTCCCACTAGTATACATACAGTATGTACATATTCATTTTTGTTTTAATTGATTTTTACAATTTTTTTGGGAAGATGTATTCATTCTGATGTGTTTACCTAAAAATAATAATATAGCCACCAATACACTATTAAACTATGCATTGTTCAAACCTACAATATAACTTTATAGGTAGGAGGATACTTTAAGAATGTGGTAAGTGCTTTTGCAGCTTGATGAATGAGACCTATTGTGTATCTACAGATGATAACAATCCTTCTTCATCTCTACTTTACATAAATGCCACAAGCATAGCCTGGTCATGTCAAGTAATTCCACTGGCATTAATTTGAAGTATTTGATGATCATATTAAAAAAACAAACACAACACTCTGGGTAGCCAGCAGAAGCTTTTATGGAGACAGTAAATATGTCCTTAAAATAACAGCAAACTATAAGGCTAAAAGTTCTTGGAACCCATTTTTTCTGATTTTTTTTTTTACAAAAGTGCTCATGTATTGAGCTGTAAGATAGTTTTTGAATGGATGCAAGGATTACTGCACTTTATCACTTATACCAGAAGGCCAAATATATTTTACTTTACATAATGTGTTCCTGCATAAAGATGCTGATCCTCAATATTGGTGCATAATATAATGTACTTTTTAAGGAATGATAGTAGTCGCCATGAAATGTGTCTTTTAAAGGATCCCAGTCATTGTTGCTTTTCATAGTTAATTATTCAATAACTATGATCCATTTTATGTTTTTGTTCATAAATCAATAATGCCTGAAAGTATATAATTAAAAGTTGTATTACAAAAAAAATACAATAAAAATTGAATAATGAATTCTATTTACCAAAAAATCAGACTAAAGCTTATATTCGGTTATTGCTCATTATTATGCCCCTCTTAAGATAATGCTTTTTGATAGGATTACAATTTTTAATTAAATGATAGAACAAATGTTATGGATATTGCTTGTACTCCTCTTAAGCTGCACAGATAGCACAACAATTCTGGTAGAGCACTCCATCTCCCACGTTTCATTAGACTGTAATTTGTAAGTAACATTGTTTAATGTCTTTTTATAATGAAAAATAATGAAGCAGAGAAAGCAAATGAGCCCTGCTTTGTCAGTGCCATAGTTGCAACACAAAGTGAATATATTTTTTTATTTATAGAAATAATCAAGTACATATGAGTGTATGCATCACATTCGTTGAATAAATTACCAAATGCATAAATATAAATAAACTTACCATGGTCGTCTTCTAACATCATAAAGGTCAATTTTATTTGGTGTTCTGCTCTTATCTACCCATGGAGAAGCTAGACAAAACAAAAAATTACTTTTATTGTATTTTTGTGTATGATAATGACTACTGTGTTTATGGGTGAATAAAACATAGCATTATCCCTGATTGTCTACCATAAAAATGACTGAAAACTTCAGCATTGCATTCTTTTGGTGACAGGACTGTTATTTATTTTTTACTTCTAGTAATGATATGGGATGTATAAAGTATAGCCAGTAAACATATATTTTGAATCATAATTGCAACATTTGCCTTAGAGTCATTTTTAATATGACTTTTACACACTTGCTTTTATATAATTTTTATTGCATTAAGTATAGTTTTATAGATTAGCCATTAGAGCTCTACTACCCAGCCTTTCCTTTGATACTTGTTGTATGGCTCTCAGGCCACAGCAGCGACTAGTCAGTGTTTCCACTTTCTAGATTCTTATGCAGGCATGATCTGTGCATGACCTGCCACAGAACTAGGAGTGTTTCTGCCTCTGTGACCTGTGAAGGGAAAGCCTGGGAACACTTCCCTTAACTGTGTTGGGTTCCATGTAATGAATAGCTCCAAGAATGTAGTTTGCTGTAAAACAAGTGCACTATACAAATGGACACATGGTACTACAATATCTGCATGGCCAAAACTGCTGCCTTGTAGTTTTTTTACACTTTTGTTTTCACATTCACCTTTGTTGTGCTTTCCATTTTTTTTTACTTTTTGGAATTTTTTTTCTCTTATCTTTTTGATTCTTGTGCATAAAGTATATATGTGGACAATTGATTTGAAAAGGTCTTGTAATGCTTGTGACTTCCTCTAGCTTTTCTTCAGTCTCCAAGGACACCTGTTGAATGAAAAAAATGTGACCATGCCCTGTAGCATATCTGCAGCCTCAGATAATGTATTATGTGAGGCTGCAGTATTATCTGAGGCTGCAGCAGTATTACTACAGCCTCTGATCATCTCTGGTAATGTGTTCTCAATCTTTTCAGTTTTCTGTAATATTAAACATGTTGAATATTATGTGCATCCCTTCATCAATGTCAGAATGTGGGTAAACTAATTTTAAAAGGGTTTGCAACTCTGAACATTTCCTGCAGCTTTTTTTCAGTCTCCAAGAACACCCATTGCATGCCAATAATCTGTGACCAAGAACTGCAGCACATTTTCAGCCACAGATAATATCCAGCACTCAAATGAGAAAATGCTTAATTTGCAATCACGCAGCCTCCCTTTAGAGCAACTGTGAAAGTGCAACTTCAGCAAAATCCAGAGTGCAGGGTTTTCAATAAATTATTCACTGTCAGATGAAACAGTAAAGCAAAACCACTGTGTGTAAAAGAAAAGCACAACATGAATGAGCAAATGTGGCTGCCCCTATCTGCTTGTCTATCATCAGTGTACCCAAAATGCAAGGTGCATTTGAAATCTCTGTGTACAACAAATATCACTCCTATAGGTCATAAACGGTTTTGAATTTAATGCCTTTATTGTCCTGTAAAAATAAACTTTACAATGATAATATTAAATTCTACACAGGCCAACCCTTGCTCAGTTTGTTCAAATGGCAGGGCTTCACCACAAGACCACTTGTAGGTGAAAGATATGCACTTGGGCATCAAGAAATATAAGACAAATTAGGCTCTGAAACATTACAGCTGATCTCCAGATTTTAGTGACTTTAAAAGAGTTAATTTGTGACAAGCTGGTCCAAATGAACTGTAAATTTCACTACTATTTGTTTCTACTGTGTGTACTGTAAAAGATGTATGCAGCCCCAGCTGCATATAGTACAAAGTGTTGTGCCCTGACAGTGAGGCAGGAACTTCCCATCTTACTCCCGGAACAAAATCAAGCCAGACTGAGTGCTGCCAAGCCATTCACAGGGAGCTTTGTATTCTATGAATTAATATGTTTCCTCTGAATGGCTGAGGTGGAGATTTTGACATCATCCATCCTCTCTGCCTCAGGCAGCTGAGGTAATACAGCTTATACATGATGGACATATCTAGTAGTGAAGATAATTTGTCTTGTCCAGCCTGGTAAAAATTAACTAATAACTAATAAATGCTGGAGATCAGCTGTAATAAAATTTTTTGGTAATTTTTTTTAAAAAAATTTAAATATTTGTGCACAGCAGATTTAAGATTCTTCATTGATCACATGTATTATAGCAATAATCATAAAGCACATTCTATATTATTTCTCTAAATGTTTACTTTTGTAGGTTATTTTTGATGTGCTGTGCTTGTGACCTGAAATAGTACCAACTACCTCCATAATTTGTGACTGTTACCAAGGAAGCACTAGCAGTTTAACTTGTGAACCTGTTAAGTGTGAAGGCTTAACTGTTATAAGGCACCTCTGACCATCAATGTAAGTAACACCAAAGCTTTCTAAATCCTAACCTCCTTACAGGAGCCATATAAAAGGACACAGATTTTATAGGTCTTCTTGGAGCATGAGACATTTAATTCTTGCAATGTTCTGTAGGTAGAAGTTCAATGATCTGATCAGAACATATATCTGAGTTAATCCCCCATAAGTTATTGCATCAAGCTTGTGAAAAAGATCTGAGTTATACGTAAAGCTTTGTGTCTCATAGACACAAATGAATTGAATGTGACTCTTCCTATTTTCTCATATCCACTGACTTTCAGTTTTGTCTGCTCAATTTTAGGCAACAGGAATTCATCCATTCTTGTAGAATATTTACTCAGGAAATTATGGTTGGTGATACATATTTAACACTGGTTTAAATGATACATACAGCTAAGTAGTATCTGCATAGCATTGATAAAACAGTTTTGGCCATGAAATAGGTTGTCCAGTGAGGACATGTATACTGCAGACAACATTGGGGACAGGACCTGGGTTAAGATATACTTTATTGGTACTGATGTGAAAGAAAATGAAACCAGGGGTACTCCCTGTAATGTTCTAGTCAGGAAGGATCTGAACGACTGTCATGAATACTGTAAAGGTTTTCTAACCTATTTATTAAGATTTTGCGATTAACCAAATTGAATGTCATTTTAAAGATTTTAAAATTAATGAAGAGAATTGGTTTAGGACAGAACATCCCATGTCCTTTTTCATAAGTTGCTGATTAAACAACTGTGCAGGAAATATCACAGAATGCTGGGAGCATTTAAATATATTATGGGTTGCAGGAACAAATCAGGCATTCAGTTCTTTAGGCCTTGGTCTGAGCTACATGTAGTGCATTTAAAGAATTTGAAAAATGTCTATGATTTCTGCTCAGTGCAATGAACAAATAAATAATCCATAGTGGCCTTAGATTTTTTTAATAATACATATCTTATTTCATTGTGTGGCTTATATGAAAATGAACTAAATAACCTGTATAAATATTTGAAAATTCAATATGTTTGTTCTCTGTGCGTTCAAGGATGAAATCCTAGTTTGTGCAGCTTTCAAAAAACACTTTACATAGTTCTATTCATTAAAATGTGAAAATAGAGATGATGCATCGATTTGTCATCAATACAACCAAGGTAAAACTGAATGCATTGAGTTCAAGTTACTATAACAATCCAAGAAATTTCTTGGTGCTCTAAAATATATATTATAACCCCTAAAATCTGAGGGTAATGAAAACCTTCATGTCCAGGTCAGTTTTGGTATGCCTTACTTGACAATAACTTACAAAAAAAGGCACTTTGGCTATTTAAGTGTTCTTGCATGGCAAGACCACTTACTGTTATCTCACATATATATTCTTATTAAGTGTTCTTGCATGGCAAGAACACTTATTGTTATCTCACATATATGTTATTATTATTATAGCCAAATTTACCACCCTATCTCCTCCCACAGTTCCTGATTGGTGTGCTATTACTTTGTGGAACATTTCGCCGAATGGTTCACGAAATATCGCTGTTTTTGTGGTGAAATTGGTCCCATAGGAATGAATGGCGCAATGTTCAAAACTAGAGTGGGAGCTGACAAAAGCTAGAGTGTGAGATGAAAAATCAGGACATGATTTCTAAACTGCCATCACTCTCTCATTTTCAATCCCACCTACACAAATCTTATATCAAAACTTTCAGCTATCCCTGCTGCCACTAAAAATGTCCATGGCTAAGCCATAGTCCTGATAGTTTTCACAATATGACCATTTGTTTGCAACTCACGCCGCCCATTGACATTCATTGAAACTCCACTCTAGACACCTGAAATTTGAAGGGCAATTTCTAAACTGCGACTGTGCCTTCGTTTTTAATATTTCAGAGACATACTATGCATCAAAATGTAGGTCTGGGTCTTGTGATTCTCACAATATGTGTAGGATTTATAATTTTAAAACTACAACCGTTTGAAGATGGCAACTGCCAGTGAAGTGAGCAAGCTGGAGAAGTTTGTTTTTAACTGCTCCTCTGCCCTTGCTGTAGAGTGAGTTGCCATAGGAACCCAGGTGTGTGAGTAGGCAGAAGAGTGACAAAAGCTAGAGTGTGAGTTGTAGACTACTGGTGGAGGAAAGAACACTTCACACAATTTCCCCAGAAATTGTAGATTTTCTAGTTTATAAATATAATTAGCATCTGGGCAAATGCACATGGTTACAGAAAAAAAGGTCCTTTTTATTCTTTATGGAATCCTTAACCAAATTTTCCACTGGTGTAAGCAATGTTGGAAATTTTGGATGTTGAAATGCATTCCTTTTTCTCATACCAAGCCTCAAGTGCAACAATGACTGTAGCTCATGGAAGATTAAAATATCCTACAAATATTCCTCAATCTACAAATGAAGACACTCCGGATTGTTTACATATTATAGCCATTATATTAGAGTTTATGCATTAGAGCCATGTAATTGTTTGTTTATATCTCAATTTACATTGAACTTTATGTGTTAAAATAAAAAGCAATATGCATTATTATTTATCCAGTTATTTGTTTTCATTTATATTGCATTAGCATTTTAAAATTGCACTTACATTTTATGCCCATGTGATAACTCCATGCAACATTTTTCATTAAAGTATCACTTAAAATGTTATAGCTTCTGGATTACTAATTCCAGGGTCCAAGCATGGGTAATGGAAAAGAGTGTCTGTAATCTATAGATATAAAAAGGCAGAACAGTACCCTTACAAAATACCAGAGGCTGGTGGTAATCAGGGAAGGTGGTAGGTTCTTAGTGTTATCCAGAGACAATCCAAGATCACATCAGGCAGGAAGCACAGCATTATCCAGAAACAATCTGAGATCAAAGGCAGGCAGCAATAAGAAATCATAGTGTGTATTCTAGACAGGGGGACAGTAAAAGATGAACCTAATGACTAGGCAAGGCAAGCAGGAAAAGCAAGGCATGGCTGGGTAGGGAAGCAGACAGATCACAAGAACAGAGCCCTGGGCTTGTGATCCCCAAATAGAGCACTGCAGGGCCATTTCAGAGAAGGCACCATCATTCAGTCAAGGCCTGTAACCTGGCAATTGAAATGCCACCTGAGAAAAAGAAGGGCCCCCTCCTCTCAATAGAGGTAAAGGAAGCATCATTTTGGTTCCCCAGTAATCGAGATGCAGCTGGGGCTCAGCGGTGAAGAGTGGAGTAGGAACTTGAGCCTTTCTCATAACATTAACCCCCCCCAACCTTTCCAAGGAGGAGACTCAGAACCCTTTGGGTAGGAACTGAGGAATGTTCATCAGAACCAAAGCCCTTCCAATGGATGAGATACTGGATTGAAGTCCAAAGACATGCTGGTAGGTTAATTGGATCCTATCTAAATTGGCCATATTATGTGTATGTATGAATGTAAGTTAGGGACTTTAGATTTTGGTTTAGGGACTGATGTGAATGTACAATATGTATGTATGACATATATTGCTGTGTGAATTAACAGCAATATATAAGTACCTGTAATAAATAAATAAGTATTGATTCTTTTGGAGTCCAAGATGCAGGCCACCCTATATTGCTCTTACCATTGACAGCTAGTGGCAAATGAATAATGCATAAACTGCAAATAATTGTACTCAAATAAGTTATAAATGCATAAACATAAATTACAAATAATTCTGTTCTAGTAAAACAATGAGTTTATACAATATATATAAAGCTCTATATACAATGTTGTGTTTTGATTTTTTTAACCCTTTGTTGCATGTCATACCAAGAAAACTTGTGTAATGTATGTAGAGTGATGCTGTTCTGATCATGCTATTTTTGACCTCTTGTTGTTTGAGAGGTCTAAAAGAGAGAGTAAGCATCCAAATTTGCACATTTGGTGAAAGTGAAGGATAACAAGGTGGCAGTTGTAGTCAAGAAGAGACTGGGATACACATACAATTTCGACTGATGCACAATTTTAATTGATGAACATTGTGACACTTTTTTTGTATGATATACTGTATATAATACACAAATTTGTTGATAAATGTCTGTATCATACTGGGTGAAACTGGAATGACTTATGGATTTGGAGCGGGTTTATTGATGATATCTTGATAGTATGGGCAGGGCACATAAAATGCCCAATGGGATTTTTTTTCCTTTCATAAATAATAACCAATATGGGATATAATTTTCTAAAAACGTTGATAAAAAATCCATTAATTTCTTGGATTTTAATGTATTTGTGAATGGGGAACAGTGTACACTAAAACTAATTTTAAGATAACAGATCACAATGGATACATTCCTGTATCTAGTTGCCATCACTTAAGGTGGATAGGGAGTGTCCCAAAGGTGCAATTCACTAGGATTCAGAGGAATTTCTCTTGTCTAGAAGATTACGTGGCTCAGCCTGAGATTATTATGATATTTTACAATTAATACAATTATTTGAGGTTCATTAATAAAGGTTATGATCAGGACATGTTAGGGAAAGTGAGATATGATGTGAGTAAAGACTATTTAGGGAGTGATAGTAGAGCACAAGAAAGTAGAAAGAAGCAAGAGAAAAATGTGGAGTGTTTGATGATATTTGACTTTAATTGTCAATATAAGGAGAAGAAGAGGATTGTGAGTAGAGATGAGCGAAGTATTCAAAAATTCGATTCGAATGATTCAGCGAATTCGTGAAAAAATTTCGATTCGATGCGAATATATTCGCTGCGAATTTAACTTCTAAAAGGGTGTTTCTAGGCTTCAGAGAGCCTTTATATTAGTGCAGAACACTGTACCTTTAATTTAAATGCCCTTGGAGTCTGCTGGGGAAGAGAAATAATACTGTCAGTCAGTATGACACGCAGATGAGTGCCGTCGATCTTAGAATCACCGCACACTTCACTCATTTGGGCAGTCACGGGGCCAAAACCAGAGTGTGGAGCCACAGTGTGGCGGTGGAGGCAGCAGCAATGGGAGGCCATACAGCACCCTATGACAAAATGGAACCCACCAGCAGTGTGAGGAGACCTGAAAGTGGCACATGGCAGAGTGTGGCGATGGAGACAGCAGCAATGGGAGGCCGTACAGGGACCCATGACACACTCTGGACCTGGCAGCAGCATGAGGAGGCGGTACAGGGGCCCATGACAGATTACGGGCCTGGCAGCAGCATGAGGAGTCGGTACGGGGGACCATGGCAGATTACGGGCCTGGCAGCAGCAATGGGAGGCCGTACAGGGACCCATGACACACTCTGGACCTGGCAGCAGCATGAGGAGGCGGTACAGGGGCCCATGACAGATTACGAGCCTGGCAGCAGCAACTTGGACAGGAGGACGTTCAGCTTCTGCACCGTCAGGTGCGTGCTCGGAAACGGATTCCAAGAAAGACTGCTGACGGAATCCGTGAAGAGGAGTAGCAGGAGAAGGAGCATCTGAACGAGCGGAATATGCCAACAAGCGACAACAGGGGCCCATGACAGATTACGGGCCTGGCAGCAGCATGAGGAGTCGGTACGGGGGCCCATGGCAGATTACGGGCCTGGCAGCAGCAATGGGAGGCCCGTAATCTGCCAGCACCCTATGACAAAAAATGGAACACACCAGCAGTGTGTGAGGAGACCTGAAAGTGGCACATGGCAGAGTGTGGCGATGGAGACAGCAGCAATGGGAGGCCGTACAGGGACCCATGAGAGACTCTGGACCTGGCAACAGCATGAGGAGGCGGTACAGGGGCCCATGGCAGATTAGGGGCCTGGCAGCAGCTATGGGAGGCCCGTAATCTGCCAGCACCCTATGACAAAAAATTGAACACACCAGCAGTGTGAGGAGACCTGAAAGTGGCACATGGCATGAGACACTGTGGACCTGGCAGCAGCATGAGGAGGCGGTACAGGGGCCCATGGCAGATTACGGGCCTGGCAGCAGCAATGGGAGGCCCGTAATCTGCCAGCACCCTATGACAAAAAATGGAACACACCAGCAGTGTGAGGAGACCTGAAAGTGGCACATGGCAGAGTGTGGCGATGGAGACAGCAGCAATGGGAGGCCGTACAGGGACCCATGAGAGACTGTGGACCTGGCAGCAGCATGAGGAGGCGGTACAGGGGCCCATGGCAGATTAGGGGCCTGGCAGCAGCTATGGGAGGCCCGTAATCTGCCAGCACCCTATGTCAAAAAATTGAACACACCAGCAGTGTGTGAGGAAACCTGAAAGTGGCACATGGCAGAGTGTGGCGATGGAGACAGCAGCAATGGGAGGCCGTACAGGGACCCATGAGAGACTCTGGACCTGGCAGCAGCATGAGGAGGCGGTACAGGGGCCCATGGCAGATTAGGGGCCTGGCAGCAGCTATGGGAGGCCCGTAATCTGCCAGCACCCTATGACAAAAAAATTGAACACACCAGCAGTGTGAGGAGACCTGAAAGTGGCACATGGCAGGGGCATGATTCATGGCGGATTTAGTCAGTTGTGTCAGGAACTGGTGGTTTGAAATCCAGACTAATCCACGCCTGATTCATTTTCACAAACGTGAGTCTCTCCACACTTTGGGTGGACAGTCGTGTCCTCCGCGGAGTTACAATACCTCCTGCCGCACTAAACACGCGCTCCGATGCCACGCTACTGGCCGGGCATGACAGCCTTTCAAGGGCAAATTCAGCTAGTTGGGGACAAAGTTTCGTTGCCCAGTAGTCAAGGGGATTGTCTACCTCGGTTGGCAGGGTGCTGTCCAAGTAGGCCCAAGCCTGTTGTTTGAGGTCCTGCTCCAGGTCCACCTGATGCTGCTGCTGCTGCGGCTGGTTAGTAGTTTCCTCACTGCGCTGGTGAAGAAAGCTACTCATCATCAACTGCAGACTGAGGCAGCCGCTGCTGGTGGAGCTGCCACTGCTCCTACCACCCCACCCCTCCCCTGCTGCCATGGCAGCGGAACGCGAGCGCACAGGGCCCACAGTGTCTGAGGATGGACGTTGGCGCACAAAGGCAGAGACCAACTGACTACATAGGTGGTTTTTATAGTACGTTATTTTGGCCTCCCTCTCAGCAGGTGTGAAAAAGGCCACCATTTTTGAACGGTAGCGAGGGTCCAACAAGGTGGACAGCCAAAAGTCATCCCTCTGTCTGATGGTTATTATTCGGCTGTCGCTACGCAAGCAACCGAGCATGCTATGGGCCATTTGTGCCAAGGAATGCGAGGGACTCCCTGCCTCCATCTCCACAGCATACTGCCACGGTGCGTCTGGGTCCTCTGTCTCCTCCTCCTCCTCCTCTACCAGATGCTCCTGCTCCTCCACTCCTGTCCGCTGAGTGGAAAAACCACCCATTTCACTCAATAATTCCTGAGCACCAATGTCCTCCTCTACCTCCTCCTCTTCTTCCTGTCCTGCCCCCACAGGGGTCATGTGGCGTTGAGATCTGTGCGCCACGTCTACCGCACCCTGACCAGCCATTGTTAACAGCATTTGTTCCAGGACGTGCAACAGAGGAATGACGTCGTTCATCCCATAGTCCTGCCGACTCACGAATAGCGTGGCCTCCTCAAAGGGCCTGAGCAAGCGGCAGGTGTCACGCATGAGCTGCCAATGGCTGACATCTAAGTTACACAGGGGAGTACCTTTATCCGCTTGTAACATCAGGAAATCGGTGATGGCCTTTCGCTGTTCGTAAAGGCGGTCTACCATGTGTAGGGTTGAATTCCACCTTGTTGCAACGTCGCAGATCAGGCGATGCTGTGGAATTCCGTTCTGCCGCTGCAGCTCAAGGAGGGTGTGCTTTGCGGTGTAGGAATGGCTGAAATGCATGCAAAGTTTACGTGACATTTTAAGGATGTCTTGCAGTGGGATGGTGGATTTTAGGAACCGCTTGACAACCAGATTGAACACGTGAGCCATGCATGGCGCATGGCACAACCTTCCTTGACGCAGAGCAGACACCATGTTCTTTCCGTTGTCGGTCAACATGGTTCCGATTTTGAGTTTGCGCGGAGACAGCCATCTGTCGATTTCTCTGTTCATTACACTGAGAAGTTCCTCCCCTGTGTGACTACGTTCGCCTGGACCTGGCAGCAGCATGAGGAGGCGGTACAGGGGCCCATGGCAGATTACGGGCCTGGCAGCAGCTATGGGAGGCCCGTAATCTGCCAGCACCCTATGACAAAAAAATGGAACACACCAGCAGTGTGTGAGGAGACCTGAAAGTGGCACATGGCAGAGTGTGGCGATGGAGACAGCAGCAATGGGAGGCCGTACAGGGACCCATGAGAGACTCTGGACCTGGCAGCAGCATGAGGAGGCGGTACAGGGGCCCATGGCAGATTAGGGGCCTGGCAGCAGCTATGGGAGGCCCGTAATCTGCCAGCACCCTATGACAAAAAATTGAACACACCAGCAGTGTGAGGAGACCTGAAAGTGGCACATGGCATGAGACACTGTGGACCTGGCAGCAGCATGAGGAGGCGGTACAGGGGCCCATGGCAGATTAGGGGCCTGGCAGCAGCTATGGGAGGCCCGTAATCTGCCAGCACCCTATGACAAAAAATGGAACACACCAGCAGTGTGAGGAGACCTGAAAGTGGCACATGGCATGAGACACTGTGGACCTGGCAGCAGCATGAGGAGGCGGTACAGGGGCCCATGGCAGATTAGGGGCCTGGCAGCAGCTATAGGAGGCCCGTAATCTGCCAGCACCCTATGACAAAAAATGGAACACACCAGCAGTGTGAGGAGACCTGAAAGTGGCACATGGCAGAGTGTGGCGATGGAGACAGCAGCAATGGGAGGCCGTACAGGGACCCATGAGAGACTCTGGACCTGGCAGCAGCGACTAGTGCTGCCTCGACCCCTTCCTCTGCTGCCACGTCTGCTCGCTCCTAAAACATTGCCTCCTCTGCCACTCCTCTGCATGTTGTCTGACATACTCTTTAATTCAACGATTCTGTGTCCCTGAGTAACAATTCTGTGCCTGTCCCTGAGTAACAATTCTGTGTCCCTGAGTAACGTTTCTGTGGCCCTAAGTAACAGTTCTGTGGCCCTCAGTAACAATTCTGTGTCCCTCAGTAACAATTCTGTGTCTGTCCCTGAGCAACAATTCTGTGTCCCTCAGTAACAATTCTGTGTCCCTCAGTAACAATTCTGTGTCCCTGAGTAACAATTCTGTGTCCCTCAGTAACAATTCTGTATCCCTCTGTAACAATTCTGTGTCTGTCCCTGAGTAACAATTCTGTGTCTGTCGCTGAGTAACAATTCTGTGTCCCTCAGTAACAATTCTGTGTCCCTCAGTAACAATTCTGTGTCCCTCAGTAACAATTCTGTGTCTGTCCCTGAGTAACAACTCTGTGTCTGTCCCTGAGTAACAATTCTGTGGCCCTAAGTAACGTTTCTGTGGCCCTAAGTAACGTTTCTGTGGCCCTAAGTAACGTTTCTGTGTCCCTCAGTAACATTTCTGTATCCCTCAGTAACAATTCTGTGTCTGTCCCTGAGTAACAATTCTGTGTCCCTAAGTAACGTTTCTGTGGCCCTAAGTAACGGTTCTGTGGCCCTCAGTAACAATTCTGTGTCCCTCAGTAACAATTCTGTGTCTGTCCCTAAGTAACAATTCTGTGGCCCTAAGTAACGTTTCTGTGGCCCTAAGTAACGTTTCTGTGGCCCTAAGTAACGATTCTGTGGCCCTAAGTAACGATTCTGTGGCCCTAAGTAACGGTTCTGTGGCCCTAAGTAACGGTTCTGTGGCCCTCAGTAACAAATCTGTGTCCCTCAGTAACAATTCTGTGTCTGTCCCTAAGTAACAATTCTGTGGCCCTAAGTAACGTTTCTGTGGCCCTAAGTAACGTTTCTGTGGCCCTAAGTAACGATTCTGTGGCCCTAAGTAACGTTTCTGTGGCCCTAAGTAACGTTTCTGTGGCCCTAAGTAACGATTCTGTGGCCCTAAGTAACGGTTCTGTGGCCCTAAGTAACGGTTCTGTGGCCCTCAGTAACAAATCTGTGTCCCTCAGTAACAATTCTGTGTCTGTCCCTAAGTAACAATTCTGTGGCCCTAAGTAACGTTTCTGTGGCCCTAAGTAACGTTTCTGTGGCCCTAAGTAACGATTCTGTGGCCCTAAGTAACGTTTCTGTGGCCCTAAGTAACGTTTCTGTGGCCCTCAGTAACAAATCTGTGTCCCTCAAAAACAATTCTGTGTCTGTCCCTAAGTAACAATTCTGTGGCCCTAAGTAACGTTTCTGTAGCCCTAAGTAACGATTCTGTGGCCCTCAGTAACAATTCTGTATCCCTCAGTAACAATTCTGTGTCTGTCCCTGAGTAACAATTCTGTGTCCCTAAGTAACATTTCTGTGGCCCTAACTAACGATTCTGTGGCCCTAAGTAACGTTTCTGTGGCCCTAAGTAACGTTTCTGTGGCCCTCAGTAACAATTCTGTATCCCTCAGTAACAATTCTGTGTCTGTCCCTGAGTAACAATTCTGTGTCCCTAAGTAACGTTTCTGTGTCCCTAAGTAACGTTTCTGTGGCCCTAACTAACGTTTCTGTGGCCCTAAGTAACTTTTCTCTGGCCCTAAGTAACGATTCTGTGGCCCTAACTAACGTTTCTGTGTCCCTAACTCTCTCCCTGAATACAGCCAGGTCTGCCTCTGTTGAATGACTGGAGGCAAATGGAGAATTCTAAAATGGCCACCATTTACAGCTCGACCATTACACTGTGCTGGCTGGCTGGCTGCTGATTGGCTAATGCGATCACATGTCATGAATGAATGCATTATGGGTCAGCGCGCCTTGTCTGCGCGCCTTCCCAGACATCCCCGCTCCGTCGCCGCACATGTCGCCGCCATTTTAGGAAAAATTTCGATTCGCGCATCCGAAGTGTGCTTATTTTCGGATTCGACGCGAATCGAAATTTTCCTAATATTCGAAACGAATTCCACTTCGCCTACTTCGATTCGCTCATCTCTAATTGTGAGGAAGTATTAGTCTATCCTGATAAAAAATAGAGATCATTTTAAAGCCTCATATCCCAGAGAAACTTCAGTATATTTACCGCAAAGCATCCAATTTGTAAAATAGACTAGTTAAAAATGTCCTATCTCCACCACAGAAAAAATCTGGGTATATGTTTGACATGAAGGGATTCTAACCATGCAGAAAATGCAACATGTGTGAACTCTGGGTATTACTACTGGGAAGTTTAAGTCTAATGTAACAGGAAGGAGCTATTATATAAAAGAGTTTATCACATGCAACACGTCTTTCGTTGCCTACATACTGGAGTACCCTTGTTGGCTCCAGTATATGGGTCATACAACTAGAAAGTTACAGGTCAAGCTTAGTGGGCATGTTCGAAATATAAAAAGTCATAGTCTCTCAAAACATTTTCACAATGCCCACAACAAAGATTCATCCAGGCTCAAGTTCTGCGGAATAGACACTGTTGTGCTGCATTGGAGAGGCATATTTATAAAATTTATAAAATTATAAAGATTTCCAAATATAAACCATTTTGGATCTATCAGTTGAACAGTTATATTGTTTATAGTAAGAATATTAATAATAATAATTAAAAAAAACCTTTTATTTTATATAGTGCCTTAAAAGGTAGCATTTCAAAACAATTTACAAAGAAAACACAAGAAATAAACTGGAACACAAAGGGAAAAAAAGGAAAATTAAGTGAAAACTTGTCTAAAGGATAACTGTTTTTAGATTTGATTTGAATGAGTTTAGAGAGGATGACTCTCTGATGTTCTTTGAAAGTGAATTCCAGAGTTTTGGGGCATAGCGGGAGAAAGCTCTGTCTCCCATCGAGTGTAGGTGAGTGGGGGGGGCACCCACAAGACCAGAATTTGAGGAGTAGGAGTTACGAAGGGGGGGGTAAGTTTGGGGGATAAAAATTCAGACAGATAATGGTGTTCCAAGCCATGATGAGCCTTATAGGTGAGCAAGAGTATCCTAAAGTCTATGCAAAACCTGATGGGTAGCCAGTGCAAGGACTCAAGGATAGGGGTAATATGATCACTTGCGCCAGACCTAGGGAAGATTCTGGCTGCAGAATTTTGCACATATTGTAGTAGATTAAGAGTGGGTTTGGGTACACCAGAGAGTATAGCATTTCAATAGTCAACTCACAAATGTGTAGATCAGCTTTTCTGCTACAGTGAATGATAGTATAGGATGCAGCCGAGTAATGTTTCTCAAGTGGAAAAAAGATGTTCTGACATTTTGTACATGTGGATCAAAGGATAAACTAGCATCAACTATCAACCCTAGATTTTTCAATTTAGACTGAAGCTTAAGTACAGTGCCATCTATAGATAGGCTATCAGGACTGGCCTTGGATAAATTATGAGAGGGGTGCCAATAAGCATGACTTCAGTCTTGTCACAGTTTAATTGTTATATCACAAATACAGTTAGATAGGAGAGAAGCAGCCAACGATGAATGTTGTTTAGTGTGGATGTATATCTGAGCGTCATCAGCATAGAAGTGACAATTGAGAACATGTGATCTAAGCAGTTGGTCAAGTGGAAACATGTACAAATGCTAAAACATAAGGAACCCAATATTAAGCCCTGAGGAACACCATACTTGACTGGACTGACTTCAGAGTGGAATCCACCAAAAAAGTTAGAATTCCTTAAAGAAGCACAACTACTAAGATTAGCAGAAGATAAATTGTTAGCCCTGGAGAGTATCATATTACAAGAGGAAATTAGAGAGGCCCTGAAGAGTATGGTGGGAGGAAAGAGTCCAAGACCCAAAGGTTATAAAGTAGGATATTATAAAAAATTTAAGGAAATACTGGTACCAAAACTTTGTAAATATATGAATGCATTAGGAGAGGGGACGGAAATGAGAAAGGAATCACTTGATGCACATATAACAGTTGTCCTTAAAGAAGGGAAGGACAGTGCACAATGCACTAGTTATAGACCAATATCATTGTTAAATATTGATACAAAGCAATTTGCGAAAGTACTTGCCACTAGGTTGAAAGTGGATACATCTAGATCAGGTGGAATTTGTTCACGGAAGAGAAAGAAGAGATAATGGCTTAAGAACACTGCTACCCTTACAGAAAGTAAAAAAAGGGAAACAGTCAGTAAATATATTGTCAATAGACGCAGAAAAAGCTTTTGATAGAGTAGACTTGGGATTTATGATTAATACGCTGGAAGCGTTGGGAACAGGGAGTAAAATGGTAAGATGGATAAAGGAACTTTATAATAAACCCACTGCATCTATTAAAGTGAATGGGTCCTTGTCGAGATCCTTTGAAATGCATAATGGTACTAGACAAGGATGCCCATTGTCGCCATTGTTGTTTGTTATATCCCTGGAACCATTGTTGGCTATGGTAAGAAATATAGATATTATGGGAATTAAGGTGGGAGAAGTATAACATAAGGTAGCAGCGTATGCGGATGACATGTTGTTTTACATTGTGAATCATAGAATGACACTGGCAAATCTAATGGAGTTATTAAGGAGCTATGGGGAGCTGTCTAATTTGACAATACATCTATTAAAATCTGAGATTTTGAACATCAATATATCAAAAGTCGAAGCACAGTACCTACAAAAATACTTCCCCTTTATATGGAGAGAGAGAGAATTAAGTTATTTAGGAGTAAAACTAACTCCTTCAATAAAAAGTGTATATCAAGCTAATTATATCCTATTAATAAACAAAGTCAAGGATGAGTTGAGAAGACTCTCAATAGGAGGGGTCTTGTGGATCGGTCATATTAACCTGGTTAAGGCAGTGATAGTGCCAAAAATCCTTTATAAATTTCAGATGCTCCCCATATATTTACCAGGATCTTTTTTTAAGATAATAAGAAAAATGATAGTGAGGTTCATATGGGCTAACAAGAAACCTAGAATTCGAAGTGAGATCCTATGTAACAACAAGGAGAAAGGGGGACTGAACTTGCCAAATATGAGGAAGTACTACATGTCGGTATTATTATCAAGGGTGGTGAATTGGACTTATAATTCGGAAGGGAAAAGTTGGGTTAAAATTGAAAATACACTAAGTAATGTACGGTTGGAGAGGATTATTTGGATTCCATGAAAATATTGAGTGTTGGATGAAGAGAGTAGTACACTGACACGGGAGGTGTCAAGAATGTGGGATGGGGAGAACAAATCTTTGGGCTGGGACTATAACTCATTATTGATACCCCTGGTGGATACTGAATTTTTCTACTAGGAAATTATCACATTTCAGGGAAATGGTTTAGAAATAAAAATGCACAATTAGGGGATATAGTTGATAAGGGAAAGTTATGTAAACTTCAGGAATTAAAGAGTAAATTATACACTGGATGAATTTAGATATTATCAGTTGGGTCATTTTGTTTCAGCACTTCCCCAACCATTGAGGATGTCGGAGGATATGCTTCCATTTGAAAAAATGTTGAGCTTCGGCTCCGCCTATAAACATATAATTTCTAGAATATATAAGATTCTTATTGAATGGGCGGGACCGGATCCTCCGTTTTTCTTCGAAAGATGGGAAAGAGAGCTGGGTACAAAAATGAATGAGCAACAAAAGAATAAAATGTACAAGTTGATGCATGGAGTGCTAAATCTAAACACAGTAGAAATGAATTTTAAATGTTTAGCTAGGTGGTATTGTACACCGAGTGTTGCACATAAACAGAGAGAAGAAATTTTGCCACTGTGTTGGAGGGGTTGTGTGGAAAGAGGGACTATGACTCACATTTGGTGGGATTGTATAAGAATAAAGGGGTTTTGGCAAGAAATAATACAATATATACAGGAGATTGTGGGGATAACTATCCAAAAGGACCCGTGGGTTTGTTTTGTTCTATGAAACCGAGTTGTCAATAAAACAGTATAAAAATAGTTTAATATACCATTTAATTAGTGCTGCAAAAGGATTAATCCCTAAATTTTGGCAGGTTCCAGATCCCCCAACAATGAGCGATTGGATGAGGTGGATTGAATATATATGCACGATGGAGGAGTTATACAACATAGAGGAAGATAAAATGGAAAAATGTAGAAAATAATGGAATAGGTGGTATGTTTTTAAATCATCAGAAAAATATCTCAGGATAATGGGTACTAAGTAGGTCGATTTAAAGATTTAAACTTAACAACTGTGGAGTGGTAATCATGTAGACTGACTATAGGTTTTTAGTAGAAATGGTTAGAAAGGGATAGGGAGAATATAGATGGACAGGGGGAGTTATGGGGATAAGGGGGAGGGGTTGAGAAGGGTTGGGGGTATAGGAAAAGGACAGTTAATGTTGTTTATGTTTGATAATGTATGTATTGTTTTAATTTGTATTGAAAGAAAATTTTATAAAAGATATTAATAACAAAAAAAAGACTGGAATCCACCAAGAGAAACAAAGTGACAGTGATCAGTAAGATATGACTTAATCCATTTCAGAGCCAATTTTGGGACTCCAGATATGGTTTCAAGACGAAAGAGTAAGAGATTATGGTCTACAGTTTTAAAAGTAGAATAAGAATAGTTAATGAGCCAGAATCAGAAGGTAACAGAAGGTCATTAGTGACTTTGACTTTGTGGAAGAGGAAGTTTATTGTGGTGATATTGACCCCTGAGAATTGTGGGCAATAACTTTGGGTAAGAGTGCATTGGCATGAGGGTGGATGCATGTGAACTTGAGCTCACAAGGTTATATATTTTGTCATGTTTTGTGCAGTGACTGTGGGCACATTTATTCGTATTTTGTTTATTTGTTTTAACTGTGTTACACTTTCAAAAATTTTTTTTGCTTTGGATCAATATTTCACGAGGACTGAAGAACTAGGGGGTTTTGCAAGTGGAGGAAGACTGATGCTGAATTGATGAATTCTTGGAAGATATTAATGTTTGGTAAGAGTATATAAACACGTGGTCGTGATAAGGAATAAAGTACAGATTGATGAATGGCATGCAGTTTCAAATATATGTGAGCCCAATACCATTTTAACCGAATGATGGTTATAGCGTGGTCACCCAGTTCTGGGAAGGCGTCATATGACGTCCTCCCAGAACACGCCCTCCTGCACACCCCCAGGAGCACGCACCCGGAGATTTCCATGAGCATTGTGTCCTACGGACACAGCTGACCATGAGGTAAAAGGCCTTTTACCATGTGATCAGCTGTGCCCAATGACCCAGCAGATCACGGAGTAAATACAGTTGCCGGTTATTGGCAGTAATTAGCGTGAGGAAACTACTGCTGATAACTGGCAGCTGTCACAGAGCAGATTGGCACTGATCATCAGCGACTAATGTGAGCACATTTATTTGCATTTTTTCGCATGTTAAAACAGGAGAAGGGGATACAATGCCTCCTCACCACCTCTCAAATAGCTTCAAGTCCTAAGGGTTTAATAAAAGTATTGACAGAACCTGAGCTTACTTTAGATTTAGAGCTTGCATTTGAATCACATGCTCCCATAACTGGCAGCTGTCACAGAGCAGATTGGCACTGATCATCAGTGCCCTGCAGTGCCACCCAGCAGTGCTACCCATCAGTGCCTCCCACCAGTGCCCAACAGTGCCACCCATCAGTGCCCAGCAATGCCACCCATCAGTGCCCCCCAGCAGTGCCACCCATCAGTGCCCAGTAGTGCTGCCAGTCAGTGCTGCCAGTCAGGGCAATCAGCGCCGCCCATCAGTGCCACCTATCAGTGCCCATCAGTGCTGCCTATCAGTGACCATCATTACTGCATATCAGTTCAGCTGCATCAGTGCCTCCTCATCAATGCCAACCAGTGCCGCCTCATCAGTGCCACCTCATCAGTGCAGCCTATCAGCGGCCATCAGTGCTGTCTATCTGTGCCACCTCATCAGTGCCCATCAGTGCTGCGTATCAGTCCAGCCTCATCAACGCAATCAATGAAGGAGAAAAATTACCTGTTTGCAAAATTTTATAATAGCAACGAAGAAAACTTTTTTTAATGTTTTTGCTTTTTTTTGTATATAGTGCAAAGAATAAAAAAAAAGTGGATATTAAGTACCACCAAAAGAAAGTTCTATGTGAAAAAAAATTATACAAATTTCATATGGGTAAAATGTTGCATGTGCACAATTGTCATTCAAAGTGCGACAGTGCTGAAATCTGGAAATTGGCCAGGGCATGAAGGGGGTATAGGTGCCCAGTAGGCAAGTGGTTAAGGTGTGACTATAAATTAAATCTGAGCATATTATACTACATAGTTTTTATTTTTGTTTTATTTTTGGGTTATTAACTTTGAGCCAGGATGGATATAAAAAAGAAGATATACAACTGTTTTGGAGGCATAAACTTTAATTTGACCCTGTATATCTTTTAGATTAATGCAATCTGGTGAAAGTTTGAATTTGTTATAAGAAGGGGGAACAAGCTAGCAAACATCAAGATTGTATTAATGACTGCATAAGCACAAGTTTCATTTGTACATTGTAACAACACTAACTTCCTCATCCTCAATATCTGAAAGGAAGAATTACCAAGATCATCTTCCTATAGCAAGTTAGTCATTTTGTGATAATTCCACTTATTCTCCTTAGCCAGTTTGCAAGGCTAGGGTGGTAGAAGAAAAAGAGGAGCAGGAAGAGAGTGCATTTGCAGTACTTGCAAATACATGACTGCTTTGTGCCCAAGAGGAGGGAGAAAAGAAGGCTTTGACAGAAACTCCACCAGGGGCAGACTGACCATTTGGAAACTCGGGCGCTGCCCGAGGGCCGGAGTCAGTAGGGGGCCTCATGAGATGCCCCTGGTACCTTTTTCATAGGTGTTTTTGAGTTTGGGCAAGGACACAGGGGCCCCATGATCCCCTATTGCCCGGTGGCCCCATGAGTTGTCAGTCCACCCCTGCACTCCACTGCCTCCTGCACATGTGGCTGTATAGTGTGGTCAAATCTAAACAAAATAATCCACAGTGCACAAGGGGGAGAAATATCAATCCTGCAGCAACTAGCTTAAAACTCCAATTCTCCAGAAGCATTCACCATGAAATCAAACAAATAAAAAAAAAACCTTTAAGTAGCGCTCACACTTCTTCATAAAGATACAGTGGTACTGTCACAAACTGGAGTACCTACCTTACAGAATAAAACACAGTGTAAACAACTATCATCAAATAGGGACACTTGCATGTAAATAAATTATTTAGCCACAATAGGGACTATCAGCCATAGAGTTCTGATGGATATTGTATACCCATCAGAACTCTATGGCTGAGAGTCTGAGGATTAGAAGTGTTCCTTCCCTCCCTATTCCCCCACACACACTGGACTTAATTATAGCTGCAAAACATTAAATCCTGCGGTACTGACAGGTATGATCCAGCACTTAGTGCTTAGGTCTCGTTACTTCTGCTGAGATTTTATTTATATACTTCCATAGCAGATAACATAAGTCTGTTCAAACTATTTATGCTGGTTGGAGTATAGTTGTAGATTGTGGCACATTGTTACCAAATACCCATTTACTGTATACAAAATGCTCTGACCAGGGAACATGTTGTTATGCTGCAAGGCAGGTACCTTATATGCTATTATTATTGCAAAGTGCCTCTATTGTGGCAATGTGCTGTAAAAGGAAGCTTTGCCTGTGTTAGGAAAACGTATGCTACACACCTTGAAATAAAAAAAGGCCTTAGCAACAGAAAATTAAAAAAAAAAAAAAAATGAAAAAAATAACCCCTAAAGTTCAGCCCAATTTTTTTTAACCTTTCAAAACACACTAAACAGTAGTCTTAAACAGCAATGTTGTACGCTATTGCAAGGTTTAAGGGGTTAAAACAGGAGGAGAAAGGGATACAATGCCTCCTCACCACCTCTCAAATAGCTTCAAGTCCTAAGGGTTTAATAAAAGTATTGACAGAACCTGAGCTTAATTTAGCTTTGGAGCCTGCATTTGAATCCATGCCTCCATAATATCACTGCCTTAGAAATACTTAATAGCAGCTGTAGGCATAAAAGCTATGGCTTACAAAGCCTTTGGATCAGAAAGTGGTTCCACCCTCTAAACTCACAGCAGCTCCACCAGTTATACAAGTATATTGGAAGAACATTATAGGGCAGATCTCAAACCGTTAAATGATATACAGAATATCTGTACTGCACCACAGTAAAGTTAATTCAATAATATTGTTATTATTTATATTATTTTAAGATAGTGATTTAAAGATTAAAGGTTAAATGAATGGGAGTTATGGAGGCAGGGAGGATATTAGCAGCAAATTCTGTACAGACACTTACTTTACCATGACAAATTGGTCTCTCTGCCATTAATTACTAGAGGGAAAAAATAATGTGCCGCCTGCAGAATTGATTAATAGGTATTATAACTAATATAACTCGAATTAAATGATTTTTGGTAATATTAATAGTTTAAATTACTGGAATGCACCCATTTTACCCTAAAGCCAAAAGCACATTTTGTTTCACTAATTATAATTGCATAGGACAGAAGATCTTAATAGTGTAGATATATATGTCGGTTAGCAGGATATGAAGTACCTAAAGTGTAATTAATGTAATCTTGAATTCATTCATAACACTGTATCCCAATAAAGAGTTGTTTGTTCGTTTGTATTAAGAAGACAATTTTCTAAATGTAACACTGTAAAATAGGCTATGGGGAATCAACCCCCTGCTAGAAAAATATAGTTCTGACATTCTCCATTCTCACTGAAGCACCCTGCTCATTATTAACCTGCTTAACCTCTAGTGAGCACAAATTACTACTTAAAAAATGTAGAACATTTTCAAGCATATGTCACATTTTCTAAAGCTTATCAGATCTGAAGATGATTTAGATAAACCTTATTCCATTGGGATATATGCCTGCACATATTTGAATTTTATCCTACAGATGCAAAATGAGATCCTGCAGACCGGTGAGGCTAATTAAGCTGAAACACAGAATAATATAGAATTGTCAATTGACAGCTGAGCAGGAGCTATCTCATATGATGTCCTCCCAGTCATGAGCCCTAGAGGCTGAGCTGCGGGGTGAACTATCTCCCACTGTGTCCATAGGACATAGTGAATGAGAGATCAGTATACCGGGACTTTCCTGATACCATGTAACCTTTGTGACCAATCACAGCAGTCAGTTTGTATGCATCAAATGGCTTTTATTCATAGAAATTCATTGGGTACGTTTGTGATGAGCTCTGTGACTGGTCGCAGTGATCGTATGGCACAAACAGGGCCAATCACAGCCCATCTGTACCATGTGATAGCTGTGGCCAATCACAGCTAATCACAATACTACTCAATGAATGGCTGTAATTGAATGGATGACATTCATAAAAAAGATTGCTTATAACAGTGGTCAACGCTGTTATAAGTAATCATAGTGTAAAAAAAAATCCTGATCACTTCCCCACCATGTTACAGTATCACTGCACTGTTCTGGTCACAGCATGTTAAAAAAGAATGTAAAAAAAAAAAAAAACCTAAAAAAAAATTGAAAGAAAAAGTTTTTTTTTCTTTGTTTACATACTATCACCAGTCAACATCCCTTGTCATCGCCACACCAGCCATATGATGATGCTGCACAGCACTGGTGGCAGTATGAAAAACAATTGTGAAAAAAAATGTATTTAATGTCTTAATTTTCAAAAAAAATTATAAATACTTGCCATGCCATTTTTTTAAATACCTTGGACTATCTACTTTCCAAAAAAGGGTCATTTGGGGGTATTTGTACTGTCCTGGTATTTTAGGGCCTCAAGAAATTAGATAGGCAGTCAGTATAGGACTGATACATTTTCATATATATATATATACCATTGTTTGTAGACTCTATAACTTTCACACAGGCTAAATAACATACACTGATTTAGGTTATTTTTGCCAAAGGAACTTAACAGAATACATGTTGGCCTATATTTATGAAGAACAACATTTTATAACAGAAGCAAAAAAAGTGTTTTTCTTTCAAAATATTCAATATTTGTCTATATAACCCCCCCCCCCCAAAAAAAAATTGGAGGTGATTAACCCTTTCCTGCCCAGTCTAGAGTAAAATGACAGCTGGGCAGGACGTTCATCGTCCTGGGTGGAGGCCATATGACATCCTCCCAGACTGCTTCCTTGTGTGTGCTAGTGGGGCCGCGCTGTGGTGAGATCTGTCGCCAATGGACACAGCCAACGACTGAGGCCTGTACCACATGACCACTGTGACCACTCACAGCAGGCCACATGACAATTGTAAACAATGGATGGCTTCTTTTCATGCCATTCATTGTATAAAATTGTGTTGCTAGCTGATTGGTCACAGTGATCACATGGTACAGACTGGGCCAATCACAGCCCATCCATGGCATGTGATTAACTGTGGCCAACCACAGCTAATCACAACAAAACAAACTGAATGAATTGATTTAATTCAGTAAAATGCATGTTTATAGCAACAATCAATGTGTAAAAAAAAAATACTGATCACTTCCCCAGAGTAGTACAATATTACAATGGTAACATTATATTACTCTGGTCACAGTATGTTATAAAAAAAAATATACATTTTTTTCCCGTACTGTCACCAGTTAGTGTCTTTGATCAGCGCCACAACAGTTATATGATGATGCTGTACTGCACTGGTGACAGTATGTAAAAAAAAAATGTGAAAAAATAATTTGATGATTATATGATAAGCAATCATAATATGTAAAAAAATACTGATCACTTGGTCACATTATATTACTCTGGTCACAGTGTGATGCTGTACTGCACTGGTGACAGTATGTAATAAAAAAAAATTATTTCTTCATTTTCAAAAATGACAACTTCAAAAAACTTGCTATGTCTCTTACTAAATACCTCAGACTGTTTACTTTCCAAAAAAGGGCTAATTTAGGGGATATCTGTACTGTCCTGATATTTTTGGGCCTCAAGAAATGAGTTAGTACAGCAGGATTGATCGATTTTCAGATATATGCAATAGTTTATGGACTCTATAACTTTCTTACAGACTAAATATTATACACGGATTTTGGTTATTTTCACCACAGAAATGTAGTAGTATACATTTTGGTCTAAATTTATGAAGAACAATTATTTTTTGCAAAATGTTATAAAGAAACAAAGAAAAATGTATTTTTTCATTTAATTAGCAAAAAAATAAAAAACCCAGTGACTATCTAACCTCAGTGATCCCAGCCAGGAACATTTAAGCTTGACCACATTCAGATATAATATTGATACAGCTTTGTGTTCATTAATACATTATTATAATTATTTATTTGTGCTAATTATTATATATGATGGGCTGTATGTTCGAATCAAATGTTAGTTCAACACGAGCATTGGGTGTTCGGCTGTTCGCCCGCCACGCCCCACAATGCACAGCTCCCTGACAGTGCATTATGATAGGCCAAAGCAATGCACCTGACCACAGGTCAGGTGTATTGCTTTGGCCAATCACAGCGAATGATGATGTCACAAAGGAGAGGGGGTGACCTGCCCCCTTATGATGTCATCACACTATTTAAGAACTGTCATCCCGGAGTAACTGTTGCCAAAGTCAAGAGCGGAGAGGTTGGTGGTGGCAGAGAGCATCGTGATTGATGTTGGATCTACTTCTGGGGACATTTTTAAAATTTTTGTTTTTAATAAAGGACTTGTTAAAGACTGTCTCCTGTCATTTTACCACTATACTTTTTTTTGTGTATGGGTAGCGGTACCATGTACCCCATACTCATTTGCATGGGGGGCGGGATCTGGGGGCCCCCCTGTTAAAGGGGGCTTCCAGATTACGATAAGCCCCCCGCTTGCAGACCCCCACAGTCAATGGCCACGTTTGTGGGGAAGAGGCCCTTGTCTCCATCAACATGGGGACAAAGTGCTTTGAGGGGGAGCCCCCCTGCCTCAAAGCACCCCCCCTATGTTGAGGGTATGTGGCCTGGTATGGTTCAGGAGGGGGGGGGGTGCATGCTCAGATAAGGGTCTAGTATGGATTTTGGTGGGACCCCCCACACCATTTTTAGAAAAAAATTCCCCTCAAAAAAATTCCCCCCAGAATCCATACCAGACCTGAAGGGAAATCCTGCTGACAGCTGAAACAATAAAGAATGTTTTTAGTAGCTGTGTGGTATCTTACCCCATACTCAGATGCGGTACCACTTTTATTTGGGAATTGTCCCATCTGTTCGAAGTTCGTGGTCGAACTTTCTTTATTTTCAAATGTTTGACCGCGAACTGAACGGGGGTGTTCAGCCCATCACTCTGCTGTGTGTTGCCCCTTTTTGCCATGTATGTGCCATTAAAACAGATTATTTTGTGGGGTGTTCTGGGTACACAGACCCTTTTTCTTTAATAGAAGCCTCACTAGATTTTCATACCCACTCCCTTTGTTTGGGATGGCATGTTCTTTTTCCAGGGGTGTTAGTCTTGTGTTCTCACTATCATTGCTCCTCTGCAGCTATTCACACTATTCATATATCTGATTCTATCTGGTTCTGAGTATTGATTTACATTATGTAAACTAGAATGTATATTTTATCTTTGAGCACTGTTGGTATTTTCTGGGGATCTACTGTCTTTGCCTTGTATGGTGTGCTACTACACTTGTTTACTTTTTGCACATGTGGGGTGTTTTGTCTTGCATAGTGTTTTTTTTCTTAATTTTTCATTTATTGCTATGTTGTTCTAGCACTATCACTAGTTGTTTTATTTTTATGTTATGTTACTAATTATGGGTGGTCCATTCCTGCCTGGTATCTGCCATATTATAATATGCTTTGTTTTTTGTCCACTTTTTATGCCTTTGGCATTTTTATGCAGGAGCTATATCTGGATAGCTTTATTTAAGTTAGGATATTGTATATTTTGCTCTTTTGATGGACTATCATGATGTGCTCCTTTTGTGATCTTTCCTTGACCTCTACCCTCAATGTTTCTTTTTACCCTTGCCCTGTGTAATGTCATCACTAGAGGGTGTTGTTGGTAGGTGGTTTACTGGTCTGTTCACTTTCATGTTGTAGTGTTTGAAAAGATTGAGCTTCATCAAACAGTTAACAATAAAAACACTGTTGTTTTGATCTGTCTCCTCTGCATGAGTGCCTCTATTCCAGTTTTGGATTTCTATGGATTTTTTTGTGGGTGAGCACCTGGGCAAAATGTAACTTGTTGGCCTAAAATCAAAATGCTATGTGTGGCAGAAAACTAACACTGCACATCATCGGGAACACACCATCCACACCGTGAAACATGGTGGTAGAAGCATCATGCAGTGGGGATACTTTTCTTCAGCTGGGACAGGGAAGCTGGTCAGAGTTGATGGGAAGATGGATGGAGCCAAATACAGGGCAATCTTAGAAGAAAACCTGATAGAGTCTGAAAAAGACTTGAGACTTTGGTGGAGGTTCACCTTCTAGGAGGACAATGACGCTAAACATACAGTTAAAGCTACAATAGAATGGTTTAGATCAAAGCATATTAATGTGTTAGAATGGCCCAGTCAAAGTCCAGACCTAAATCCAATTGAGAATCTGTGGCAAGACTTAAAAATTGCTGTTCACAGACGCTCTCCAATCAATCTGACAGAGCTTGAGCGATTTTGCAAAGAAGAATGGGAAAAATATTTACTCTCTAGATATGCAAAGCTGGTAGAGACATCCCCAAAAAGACTTGCAGCTGTTACTGCAGTGAAAGGTGGTTCTACAAAGTATTGACTCAGGGGGTGGAATACAAATGCACACCACATTTTTCAGATATTTATTTGTAAAAATTTAGAAAAACCATTTATCATTTTCCTCCTTCTTCACAATTATGTGCCAATTTGTGTTGGTCTATCACATAAAATCCCAATACATTTCATTTTTGTGGTTGTATCATGACAAACTGTGTAAAATTTCAAGGGGTATGAATACTTTTTCAAGGCACTGCATCTCTCAGTTTAAACAAAACAACTAATTTAAAAAAAGTTTTATGACTCCAATATGCCACTTTTAAACTGGGTAAGAAGAGCAATAATATGTGATGACCTCTGTAAATCAAATATAATAAAATAAAAGCACAGTAACTGTATTTGATTATTAATATATAACAATGTTTACGTTAAAACTACTAACGGATAACTCCAGGTGACCGTCTCTAGACTGGTTTGGTACTGGGGGAGTCACTCCAATATGCATAGTGACTTCAATAGGAGTTTGAGGGTTGGTATATAGGCTGTAAGGGGGCAGCCATAACCTTTACTGCAATTCCCCCCTTTGGGGGAGGAGGGTAGTCTGTATGGGAGAGATGGGGAACAGGAAGGATTGTGGCTGGGTCTGACCCCACAGAAGTCTTGATGATGATGTCAGCATGTGCTGACACCACATGCCTGACATGGTGATGTCACGATGGAAATGTGGCCCCAGTTGGCACGAGTACACACACAACAGGGGGTATAAGATGGGGGCATAGACCTGACCTGGTGCTGTGCAGTATGGGCTGGTGACTAGAAGGTGTTGTTTTCTAATGGATTAGTATTTAGACTGGTGAATAAAGAACAGATGAGAGGCAATGATATTATCCTAGTAGAGGATGGTTACTGTTTGACTGTATGTTTTTGTCCTATCGCAAAGTGTCCTTATAATGATGACCCTGAATAGACTGATTGGTTGGAGGGATCCCTAGGAATTTCTGATATATGCAGCACATTCCACCCTAATTTTCAACAGTACAGGATACATTGGGTATAATGTAATCTGCGCAGGCCTTATTTTTATACAAGGGAAAACAGTGTTTTAACTACATTTAATAAAAAGGTGTACTTTTTAACATAACAATGTGATTAATTGGATTTTTAGTGTACTCTGATAGTCCCACTTTGTGTAGTAATAAAAATATATTTGTACTGTATATATAATTTAAAATGTATAATGAAAATGTTGTTATACTGTAACAAATATTTCTGCAAACACATATTAATCCTTTCGCTGCCAGAGCTGCTTTTGCAATTTTTGCACACGTTTAAATAATCATTTTAGGCCTGATGATTACATAAACCTCTCATACATATTTTCTGAAAGCAGACCTAGAGAATAAAATAGTGGTAGTTCCATTTCTATGTCACATGATATTACCGCAAAGGTCTAGGTAACACAAAATGTCAGTAAAAAACACACTGTGAAGTGAATTTCAGGGCAAACAAAAACAAAATTACCCAAATTTTTGATACAATATAACTGGCTATGTTGCACCGAGTAAATAGATACCCAACATGTCAAACCTTAAATTTGTGTGCTCCTGTGAAATTGTGGCAAACTTCTGTACCCTATATTTTCTCTAGGTAATGCTTCAAAAGCACCCTATAGGTCATCAGTTGAGCATTACGGAGGAGGTCTTGTGCTAGAATTATTGTTCTCACTCAGCATGCACGGTGATATGTAACATGAGTATTGCAATCGATGTTTTCATGTTAGGCAGCCCTGATGTGTGTTTTTACATGTATATGTGCAAATATGTGGGGGGCCTCAATTTTTTGAGAGGGGATTTTATGTGCTTGGATGTAAGATATAGCTTGTTCTTTTAGCTGTGGTCAAATAAAATAATCTTTTAATACTGCACTTAGGAGGCACTTCCTTTTCTTTCATCTATGTGCTTGGATGTAACTTTAATTTTTTGCAATGAAAAAAAAAATGTTTGTTTAACCTTTTTTTTTTCATCACATAGGGTTTGTTTAACCTTTTTTTTCATCACATAGGGTACAAAACGTCCTCTATGTGATGATATTTAGGTCACAGGTTCTGTTTAATGAAACATGCAAGCTCTAAAAGACCCTGCATGTCTCCTCTGTGCTTCGCTGAATGTGTTGCAATGCAGATCACATTGCAATACATTCCTTCCTGATTATGCTAGCCAGTGAAAGTGACAGGGTGACCCAGAAGTGACATTATACATGTCGCTTTCTGGGTCACCAACCAACCCGCCATGTCAGTCCTGGGCCCGCAGAAGGGCAAGTGGCGGGGGTGCACTCGGAGGAGGGGTGCTGTTATCATGGGTGTGTGGAAGCAATCGGGCAGCAGCACAGCCACCCAAATGCTTCTACCTGACAGGCAGCAGTCTGCTTGTCAGTTTTACACACAATCTTGGTGGCTGCGGCCATCAGATTGTGTGTAAAACCCCTTACTGTCAGGTCCGTACGACGTACACACCTAGCAGCAAAAGGGTAACATACATGAGGATTTATAATATAACCATATCATGGATATTTTTATAACCTTAAAATTGACCAGAATGATGAATCAGGTGCAAACTGAGATTCAGTCCAAAAAATTATCATACGGACTGCTTCTCTTTTTGTGATCTAATGCTTTGGCTAATATTTTTTAATGCTTTCTTAAAAAATATGGCTTTGTTAAAAGCAAATCACTGGTTAAAACTACTGAATACACAATAAAAATGCAGTAATTTGTTTCTATGATTTTTGGCACTTGTAAATATACCTTATGTTTTTGCTAAAAATGTACTAAATATTTGTACTGCACATGATACAAGGGATGGTCCTGGAAGGAAGGAAATATTGCCCCATTATTGGTTGTGGTCCCTTTAAGGGGAATGATAAGAAATGTTTTGAGTACTCAGAGGTTCTCACCCATGCAGGGTGAGGGGTTCCAGGGTAGTCCGGTTGGAAAGGAGAGGACTGATTTACAGTTCTCTCAGCATTGGTAATCCCTCAATTGGGATATGGAATTCAGAGACTCAAAGAAACTTTGGGTAGGAAAGAGCCTCCAAAACTGATTACAGGGACATACCCAAAAAGGGTTACCTTTTTCAGAGGAGGTTTGAAAAGGAGCAGAAAGGAGTCAGCACCTGTCTGTGAGGTGGATTGGAGTAGATCACAGGTGTGAGGAGGTGTGGGATGTATTGTAACATAAACATTGTTTGCTGAGCTCCTTCAGCTTTTCCTGTACCCTTAATCAGATGAGAACCTTAATCCAGGTATGAGACTGATATACTGGTGGTGAGCCTAATATTGTTTGCAATATACCTGAGCTATAGACTGTACTTGCTCTCCCGAATAAAGTGGTTTATTTTCCTGATTTTAAAGGAACAATAAATACTGTTTTCCTTTTAGAAACAGCCGGTTGGTGATCCCAAGCTCCCTGGCAGATGTTAAGCTTGCTATTTATTAGATGCATCCCTTGCTGCCAAAACTGAGCACACATAAAGGTATAGTTACTTAAGAATAGGAAGGGCAATGGACCAATCAATGTACATGCTTTTTTTTTCCATTGTTGTGGTGCACTGCCACATATTATGCATGGATAGCTACTGCACAGTGTATATAGGTGGCATTTACTATGACTGGCATTTCAATACAATGTATATAAGTGACCCCTTTAAGACATTTTAATGAAAAAAAAAAATCAACTATTTTTCCAACACATATATTTCTAGTGTTCCTTAGGATGCAGGAGGCCTATTAATACACCACACATCAGGATTTATATTTCTCAGATCAATCTACAATAAGCTAATATCTAGTTGGTAGACATTATGGCATTTTGCACATTATAATTGTTATTTGTAACAGCTTGCCAAATAGGCTTGATGTTGTAATTATAGTATGAGATGTACATTGCTATATATAGGATATTTTTCTATAGAACTTTTTTGTTACAGCTGTTTGTGGCAGACTCCTAATATGCCATATGTTATTCTCTTGACTGTGATCCGTGTGCCTATTTTTAAATCCACATATGACATTTTTTTCAGCTTCTATTAGACTACTGTATAATAGAAACAATATTTCTGCAGCTGGTATAAAATTAGCAATAGACGAGTCCATTAAGAACATACCAAAATTGATGAAACTTAGGAAAAGATAAATTTAAACTAGACAAGACTCATTTATAGGCACACATTTTAATAATGAAGTATAAAGTATTGAAAAAGTTGTTGTCACGGTGAGGTGTCAGGCTCGGAGACCAGTAGCTAGAGCAACAGAGACGCTTTCACCAACCAGCAGGATGTTATACAAGCAGGTCACCCTGGAAGATTAAGCAGGCTCACCTGAGGTGCAAGATCTAAATACTAACTGGTATTCACCAGAGCTCCTGATGGTGAAGATGGGTTTTGCTGTATGTTAGTAGCAGGTCACAGTCCTCAGGATCGCCACACAGGAAGCTGAGCAAGCCAGGGTCCAGTAGCAGATATAGCAGGTAGGGATCAAACAGAAGCATAGTCAGTAAACAAGCCTAAGGTCGGTAACAAGTGGTTGCAGGTTGGGATCAAGCAGAAGCGTAGTCGAGGAACAAGCCATAGGTCAGTAATGAGTGGTAGTGAAGGAACATACAGCAGCAGGAGAGACAACAGCGAGATATTGGCTGTAGAAGGCACAATAATCTGGCAAACAGGTAGTGCAGAGGCATGGCTTAAATCAGGAAGTTCATGGGAGGAGCAAAGAGTTAAAGGTTCAGCAGAAAACAAGACACAAGGCAGGATTGTCCAATGGATCAGGCAGAGTGCTGTCCAGCATCTCAGGTAGCTCAGTGAGAAGAGCTATTGCCAGACACAGCAGAGGTCCCAGATTCATGTCCAGCCCCTGACATCTTCAATGAAGGTGGCCAAATATAAGAATACTGGCACTAACTCTGATTTTGGCCAGATTAGGCAAATACCTCATGTCTTCGGGCACAAGGAGACTCTGCTGTATACTAGGAATTACTGATCTAGAGGAAATATTGATTATATGTTTTTGATCATTTCATATGACTGCTATTTTTTCCTGAGAGATAAGTGACAGTAAAGGATGTTTAAACACGCTGTTGCACTAGCCTTCATATGCATACGTACAGTATGTATGCTTGGATGATCCAAATGTTCATGCTCATGCACAAACCTGATAAAAGAATCTTTGTGTGCTTCGATCATGTTGCATGTTGAACTGCCTTCTAATTTTATTGACTATGGTAATACTACCGTAATTTCCCTTCACAAGCCGCAGATTAGTTTTTAATTCAACGAGTTTCATTACTGACCAAAAGGTATATTCAGGTTCATTAAACCACCATAATGGTATCTGCATATTTGGCTTTTGAGGCTGCATTAATTGTGTACATATTTATTCAAGTTAGAAACAAATACTGCCCAATTCCTCTGACCCAAGTAACCGCAAGATTCCACAACACCAGAGGCTATGTTGCCCTTTTGTAAATGTAGAATGTTTACCAAAAACAGCTTTGTTTAAAAAAATAAAACAAAGTATGCAACATATAGAATATTGCACAAAAAAAATAGTAGACCAGATTCTGACCTGTTTTTATTTTCAGAAGATGATATAAGAAATAAATATAATTAGTAGACATTTTTAATTTTTTTCAAAGCAAAGGCCTTTGAGAATAAAACGGTGGGTGTTGAAGTTTTTTACGTCACACAGTATTTGCGCAGATATTTTTAAAACGCAAATCTTTTGAAAAAAAATACACTTTTTAGAATTTTAATGCATAAAAACACAATATATTGCCCAATTGTTTGATAAAATGTAAAAAATGATGTTACGCCGAGTAAATAGATAGCAAACATGTAATACTTTACAATTTCGCATGGCCGTGCAATGGCAACAAATTACATACATTTTTATTATTGATAGGTGACACTTTAAAAGCCTTTACAGGTCACACATTTATATTTACACAGAAGGTCTAGTGCTAGAAGTATTGCCCTTGATCAGACATTCGTGGCAATACCTCACATGCATGGTGCAACCGCTGTCTACATACCGGCACGGGGTCTGGCAGGTGTGCGCACAAGGGGGGTAAGGTGCTTTTTTGTTTTCTTTTTAGTTATTTTGATTTTATTTTTATTATTTTTACACTGTTCCTTTTTTTTAAAATCATTTTTATTGCTATTACAGGGAATGTAAATATCCCCTTTGACTGCAATAGGCATTGACAGGTATTCTTCTTGGAGAAATCTGGGGTCTATCAGACTCTAGATATCTCCTCTGCCCTTACATCATCTGATCTCATCAACATCGGTGTGATCAGATGCATTCCCAATTTGCAAATTGTGCTGTTTATGTCCTGAGAAACTGAAGCTTCTGATTTCTTAGACTCTAGAGATGATTGGAGCTATTCTGGTCTCTGATCAGCTCTATGGTCAGGCAGCGGATCTGCCAGCTGCATTCTTGGATTCCTCTGTGGGGGGGCTGTCCCTTCCTGTTGCTCGTAAAAAACAATTCAGCAGCTAATTGGCCACTAGGATTTCTTTTACATGAAAGCCGACTGCCAGCTGAAAAAAAATTATACCAGGATGATGCCTGTAGCTGCAGGCATTGTCCAGGTATAAACACTCAAATTCCAGCAACATACCAGTACATTGCTGGTCCATGTTGGGCATACAGTATATGTAACAGCAAAGAACATTGGCATATGATGAATCGGGTCTGTGGACCTATATGACTGCAAATAATTCTTTTCTGTAATGCCCATGTTGAGGGTTAGGCCCAAAAAAGTTTTAAATTCAGAAACTGTGATAGGTTTCCATGTGAATTGTCTGGCAAGAGCTGAATTTGGGTGGGCGGCGATGTATTGTTGTGCATATAAATTGCCATGGCCCACAATCAATTGGTACAAATCTTCTGTGAAAACAGTGAAAGGGATAAATGCTAGTGCTGCCTGTGAACGAGGCTGATCCTGCTAACACTGTGTTTTTAGGGGCACTATACAAAGCAGGCACTAGTATAGTTCTGTTTATGATCATTATATTGATATGTTCAAACATTAAACTAGTAATGGGGGTGATCAGCGATCTACAGTGTGAGTGCAATAGTGTGCGGGCAATCTAACGCTAGCTGACCCTTGCTGGGTGGGGCGCTTACTGACCCTGATGCTATCTGATGTCGCTATTGTCAGGAATGCAGTGATCAGTGAAAAATGTTATATACTGACACTGTACTAATGGCACTGGCTGGGTGACGGGGCGATCAAAGGGTTAATAGGGGTGATCAAAGGGTTAAATTTGCTAATCGAACCTGTGTGTGTAAAATGTAATGCTTTTACTCAGTACCGTGTTCTCTCTTCTCTCCCTGGACCGACTGGGGGGCAGCGGGGGGCGCAGGCACGTTCACACCCCAAAATAGAAAGTGACACAAGATTACGTTGCTTTGCCAAGAGCTGCTGCTTGCCCACAAAATGCGGGTAAGATGTTGGCAAGTAGTTAAAAAAAACCCTTAAAATTGTTTTTTTTTAATTCTCAATATGGTATTTTTTAAATTTTTAAATACTTTTATCAGAATAGTGCCATAGTAACATTGTACTACTGTGTGTGTGTGCGTGTGGGGGTGATCAGGGATTTTTCTTTTTACACTTTGCTTTGCAGGAAAAATAAAGATTATTTCTCCTGCAATGCAAAGCTTGCTGTCATGAACCTAACTCATTCATGATCTGGCATGAATGAATTAGGTTTTTGACAGCTGAAGATAGTGATTGACTAGAGCTGGTCACATGGCACAGGGAGCTGCAATTGACACCTTGTATCATGTGACAGCTGTGGGCTAATCACAGCTCACTAGGAAGAGAAACAGAGCTGTTATGAATGAGACTGATTCATAACAGCTTTGCATACATTGTGATCACATGATCACCGGGTCCAGTTCACCGGCATCTTCATTTCGCTGTGGATACAGCAGTCACAGGGGGGGGGGGGATGGGGAGTGATGCACACCCGCTGTGTTAGTACAGCCAGAGCGACATACGGGTACGTCACTTTGCCTGTAGCTGCCGCCCGGCCGCAGTACATTGCGGGTGGGCGGGAAGCAGTTAGCCTCCCTGGCAGTATTCCCGAGTGTAGCTCGGGGTAAAGTTTCAGTACCACAAGCGGTAACCCCGAGCTACACTCGGGAATACCCTGCAGCGCTGCTCCGGGATCCCTCTTGCACTTACCTTGTCCTGCGCTCCCGCGATGTCCCTCCTGCAGTGTCCCTGGCAATGTAATCCGGCGGATGCCGGCATCTGTCATCTGGGTTCCGTCCCCTGCGAGCGTCGGGACGTACGGGGGACGGAACGGCGGGAAATTTGAAAATGACAAAAAGTGACATTCACTAAAATCACATAGTAAAACATTACTGTATCAAACCATTTCACATACATTTTGTCCCTAATGCTTTGTCCTGTGCCCTGCCTGAATTTTGACTGTTCTTTCTGCCTGGAAACTGATAAACGTCCATGGCGTCCAAAAAGCATCCCTTTAGGTCAAAAGCGGTTTTAGATCAGCTAGAGAACAGCGATAGTAAATTAGAACTACTTGCAAAATTGAGTGATAATGATTTGTGGGGAAATTCGTCATCAGACACTGAAAACGATTTTGTGACTTTGCTCAATGATGTGCGAACTTGGTGCTATATTTCAAATTTCAGTGTTTTTGGTTTGATTATATCATTGAATTAAATTTATTATTATTATTATATTATTATTTTTTATGATTATTTATTAAATTATAATTTATAATTTCGTGTTTCAAGTTTTATCCTACCTGGGATGTTTACTAGACTCTTGTTCGGACGGATTTCAGTGAGTTATTCCTAAAAATTACAGGCCTACAATATAAAATGGCAAATTTCCATGCAAAATAATGGTACCGCTTTCAGCACCAAAAATCTGAAATAATAATACTGCCAGGGAGGTTAAGCTGCTATTTAGCTGACCAAAAAAAAAAAAACAGAAAAAACCAGGCTGAAAAGTACTATATTTGCTGATTTATGTTATGCTAGTTATGCTATTTGTGTTTAAATTTTGACACTAGTTGATATATATTTATTGCATACAATCTATGTAAATGATTTTCAAATGTGTTTCAAACTGGTCTCAAATTCAAGCCATTTTTGTTTGACTTGCTTCTAAGACTGAAAGCCGTGAACAAAAAAGGTGCTTTTACACTTTAAGTAATGTTCTTTAAAACAGACTTTTAATATGTCAAGGATACCTTCAAGTGAAGTGTTCCTACTGCACAGTATTATAAATCAGCAAATGCACGTTTAAATTGTAAAATTGTACAGTTGCACAATAGTATGATTAAAAATACCAGATTTGTGGAACTAAAAAAAAACAGTGATCTATTGTCAAAACAGTGATCCCGCTCAAAAGTAAACACACTCATTTAATGTAGTCATTGTGTCCATAAATTAGTGCTCATAAACAAAATGTTCTCAATTCCATGCAGCTATTTCTTCCCACCGCTGGATATCATCTCCAAGCAGTACACCACATAAGAATTGGACTCTCAATGGATGATAAGACCGTTAGAAATCAGTCGGTCATATAAAAATCTAAAAGTGTGGCCACCAGACGTCACCTCCCTTCTCTCAGATCGACCTTCTAAACATCCATCCAGGTCACTCCAGGAAATATTATGGAAATAAACAAGAAGCAGAAACCATAGTGTGGTAATTATTTCAATAAGATAAAAAATAAATATGCTCACATTAAATGAATGTGGACCAGCTCTAAACATCAGTGACATGAACAAAAATGCAGATAACTCTTCCCACCATTTAACTTCACCACCGTGCATCATGTGAATAGACTGTCAGCAGATACTCAGACCCTTGGATCTCAATCGGTCATATCAGGCATAGAACAGTGGAATATGGCTTCCAGGCACCTACCTCCTTCTTTCAAATTCGCTCTCCAAATCATTATCAGCACTTTCAATTGCTCCAAGGAATATCACAGGAAAGATGAAAAGCATGTGTCATGCCTACTTCTAGCGCTGGTAATCACGCACTATAGCTGGCATCTGTGTTCTTTACTTAAAGCCCCCATTTCCATAAGACACACTCGGTTGCTCCTAGGTTCTATACACACTGCTATGTGCCTGGCTACCACGCCAGAGCAGGTGTGAACTGAGCACAATGAACAGTTACTTGCAGTTGGCAGATGGGCAGAGTGGTCAGTGGCAGCCCAGGTTTAGGGCAAGCAGCGTCCAGAGAGTAGTCAGGGTCAAATCCGACTCATCCTTTTAGGATTAGATAGTTTTCAATACCCTTATTACCAGAACTTAACCCCTTCTCACAAGCCTCTCCACAACCTTTTTTGAGGGCAAATTACATATGTGCAGGTATGACAGGGTCTCCAATGGCCAAGCCATGCATTCCTGAAAGGCTAGCCACCCTTAATGCATAGCTAATGCTGGGTACACACGATCCAAATATTGGCCAGTTCTGCAGGACTCAGCTTACATTCGGACAGTGTGTACAGCTGTGTGTTTGACAAAAGCTGTTCGTTGGACCAGCTTTTGTCAAAGGGACATGCCGGAACACCCGCATCCAACCAGCAGTCAATCAGCGCTGGAAGCCAATGGCTGTGAGCACTGATCAGTGTGTCCTGGCAGTGGAACAGTCCACCTGTCAGAACACAGTAGCTCAGTGGGAGAGATCACCACACTAATATCGCATAGTTAGTATAGTAACTATAGTTTATAGTATAGCAACCTCTCAGTTTTTTTTTTTCATTCAGCCTGATGGGTTGAATGAAAAAAAACATAATGTGTGTTTCTGGATTAACCAAGGGGATCCTTTGAAGTGGACATCTGATAACAGATTTGTCCTCCAATGTACACAGATCAGATGGTATTTCTCAGCTTCCAGAAGGATGGGGGCAGGGATCTAAAGTCACACACAGCACAGAGCTGAAGGCAATCTGACCCTTTTGTGGAGAAAATGGACACCTACTCCCCTCCCCCCACACCCCCATAGGGAAAAATGCACATCTGAGGCTGTCAATCTCATTCTGTATGCTGCGGGCGGGGACATCAATATGGATTGCTTGGTGTCAGGGAAAATTGTCAGAAGTTATAGATGCAGATTGTGGGGAAGAAGAGAACAGCCAAGATCCACACCACCTGCTACGGACTGAGGCAAGTGATCACTTATATGAATATAATGTGTGCTTTGTTCATTTTTCCCTTCGAAGATTTACTTTCACATTAATGCCATTTTTAACACATTGCTACTGAAAAAAAAATGCTTACCCGTTACAGAAAATGAAAAAGGAAAACTAAAACTGGCAGGTGATAAGAAGGTGCCCATGTTACAAACAACCATTGGAATTAGTACCATTTGTACAAAAATTAAAAATATGCAACATACATGTGCAAAAGGTGTCACTTAATTAAAGTGTTTGTTCACCAATGCCAGAAGTCTGCCAAGCAAAATAGGTGAGTTGGAAGCTTTGGTGCATAAAGAGAATTATGATTTAATTGGTATTGCTGAGTCTTGGCTTCATTTTTCACATGACTGGTCTATTAATATTCCTGGCTATGTTCTCTTTCAGAGAGACAGGGTAAAAATGAAAGGTGGTGGTGTTTGTCTCTATGTGAGAAGTGATCTCAGAGCGAGTGTGAAGAGGACCTAGTTGATGGAGAGTGTGATGAGGCTGAAGCATTATGAGTGGAACTGCACATGGGGGTGTGTACTACAAAGGTAATCATTGGAGTTTGTTATAGGCCACCCAGTGGAGCTCCTTGCACAGATCAAAAGGACTACAAGGGCTGGGACAGTGATAATAATGGGATTGTAACTACTCGGAAATTGACTGGAGTAATGGCACTGCAGGAACAGTTAAAGGGCAAAAATTAATAATCCTACTACAGGACAATTTTATGGTACAGTTCATAGAGGCCCCAACTAGGAATGATGCTCTGCTGGACCTGGTAATCTCAAACCATGCAGAGCTTATTACTAATGTCCATATAAGAGAACATCTGAGTAGCAGTGACCATAAGATTATTTAATTTATTGTTAGCTGTAAACAACAAGCACATACGGGAAAAATATATACGCTCAACTATAAGAGGGCTAGTTTTCCAAGCTGAAAGATGCTCTCCAAGACTCAGACCGGGTGGGAATATTGGCATCAAGTAATACAACACAGAAATGGAAGTTCTTCAAAAAGACTGTATGTGAACACACTGCAAAATATATTCTCATGGGCAACAAGTTTAAAAGGCTAAAAAATCAAACTTATGTGGCTTTCGGCCAAAGTTAGAGAAGCTAAAAATAATAAGAAAAGAGCTTTTATTAAACATAAAAATAAATATAAACATTACAAAGAATATAACAGAATATGCAAAAAGGAAATCAAGGCTGCAAAAATGTAAAACGGACAACCGATTGCAAAAGATAGCAGGGCAAACCCAAAAAAGTTCTTCACATATATTAATAGTAAAAAGGTCAGGACCGAACATGTAGGCCTGATACAAAATAATCTAGAGTGGGTGACTGGGGAAAAAGAGAAGGCAAATGTATTAAATACCCTCTTCAGCTCTGTGTATACATAGGAACATGGGGGAGCTTTTTTCCATAGTGGGCATGGTATTGACACAGTCCCAAATGATCCACATTGGCTCACAACTGATATGATCAAGAAATATTTAGACAGAATAAAGGTGAACAAAGCACCTGAAGTGGATGGCATACATCCACGGGTCCTTAAAGAATTGAGCTCTGTTATTCCAAAGCCATTGTTTCTAACTTTTATGGACTCTTTAATGACTGGCATAGTACCGCTGGATTGGATGTGGTGCCTATATTTAAAAAGTGATCAAAATCTTTACCAAGTAATTATAGACCTGTTAGTTTAACTTCTACAGTTGGGAAGATACTGGAGAGTTTCATAAAAGACCACATGGATGAGTTATTGCTGGAAAAAAATATTTTAAGCAATAGACAGTATGAATTCATGAAAGACAGAAGTTGTCAAACAAATCTGATTTCTTTTTATAAGGAGGTGAGAAAAACCTTGGACAGAGGGGTGGTGGTGGAGGTGGTATGCTTGGATTTTGCAAAAATGTTAGACACAGGTCCCCACACAAGGCTAATTTGTAAGGTAAAGTCTACAGGCTTGGAAAAATCAGTATGCAAATGGTTGGAAAACTGGCTAAAAGATTGTAGAGAGTAGTGGTTAATGATTCATATTCTGAATGGTCTAGGTTTGTCAGTGTTGGGACTCTTACTGTTTAATATATATAGAAATGATATAGAGTCTGGAATTAAAAATACTGTTTCAGTCTTTGCAGATGACACCAAGCTTTGCAGTGGAATAAAGTCATTACAGGATGTCTCCAACTTACAAGCTGACCTCAATGCACTGTTTAAATGGGCAACTACAGTATGTGGCAAATGAGGTTTAATGTAGATACACATAAGGTTATGCACTTGGGGGCTAAGAATATGCATGCATCATACATACTATGGTGAATGCAACTGGGGGAATCAATGGGGGAGAAGAATCTGCAAGTTCTGGTAGATCATATGCTTAAAAATGGCATGCAATGCCAAGCTGCAGTATCTAAAGCGAGCAAAATCCTCTCTTGTATTTAAAGAGGTATAGACTTCAAAGAGAGATATATAATTTTACCCCTGTGAAAATCATTAGTAGGACCTCATCTGGAATATGCAGTTCAGTTTTGGGCACCAATTCACAAAAAGAAAGTTGGGGAACTGGAGAACGTGCAGAGAAGAGCAACCAAACTAATAAGAGGCATAGAGGAGCTCAGCTATGAGGAAATATTAAAGGAATTGAATTTAATCTCTCTTGAGAAGAGGAGATTAAGGGGGATATGATCAACATGTATAAATACATCAGTGGTTCATATAGTGAACTTGGTGTAGAGTTATTCACCTTGAGGCCATCACAGAGGACCAAGGTTCACTCTTTATGTTTGGAGGAAAAGATATTTAATCTCCAAATATGGAAAGATTTCTTCACAGTAAGAGCTGTGAAAATGTGGAATAGACTTCCTCCAGAGTTGGTTCAGGCCAGGTCTGTGGATTGCTTTAAAAAAAAGCCTGGATTCTTTCCTAGATACACATGATATAACTGGATACTAACATTTATAGGTAAAGTTGATCCAGGGAATATCTGATTGCCTCTCGGGGGATCAGGAAGGAATTTGTTTTCCCTGCAGGAACAAATTGGATCATGGTTAGATGGGTTTATTTGCCTTCCTCTGGATCAACTGTGGGTGTAGGATTATAACTTTTTTTTTTGGTTGAACTGGATGGACTTTTGTCTTTTTGTACTAGACTAACTATGGTGTCCTTTTATCATGCAGCGGCAAATGACCACTGCTCAGTTCTCCGGCATTCTCAGAGGAGACAGTCCTCCTCTGTATGCCTTTTTATGAAGCGGTGTAGATCGCTTCTCCGAATGAGGAGAGAAGCGATCTACAAACGCTTTGAACGCTAGAAAACGGCTGCTGTTACTGTAATCTCGCAAGATCAGTCAAACACCATTTACTAAGCAGAAGTAAATTACCGCTGCTTGGTTTGCGGTTCCCCCAAATCTCCACCTCCTGGGCTGGAGAATCTGGAGGGAGAACACATCGCCAGTGAAGGGCTGACATCGTTCCTTCACTGGCCATCTGTGTGCTGAGATGATCAATGGAGAACATGTTCTCTGCTGATCATCTCTGTTTCCTAAACCACTAATGATCTGAGATCAGCAACGATCCTTAGGATCGCCGCTGATCTCTATTTCATAAAAGGACACCAATGTAACTACAGTATGTAAAAAAACCTAGGTGTGTTAAGTAGGAGGAGCAAACGGTTAACAAGGGACTATGAAGGGTTACTGTAGGGTTGACTACAGTTTAAAATCAGTTTTTTCACTTTGCCCTGTGGTATATTTTCAGTTAAGGTCAGATCACAGGACAAGCTTGTGATATAAAGTATCAGCCTACAACAGCCTAATTTTACAACTGGACTAAATAAGCAATGTATATGGTGGTTCAGGAAGCTAAAAAAAATAATAAATGCTTAGCATTTTGTGGCTTAACACATTGAGCACAATTAAATAAATATTTCACATTAAACTTTTTTGTTTTAATTCTTATCCCAGCACTTGCATTTTACAACATTTCAGTGCTGCTGGCTCTGGCTCTCTCCATCTGCTGCTTCCCTGAACCTTCATTCTTCACAGGAAAGCGTTAACAGTGGACAGTGCAGTCTGGAGCCAGTCTGTTAGCTTAGAGAAGGGAGGAGCACGGGAGTGCCTTGTCATCCTAGGCTATGTGACTGTGTGTGTCTATAGGTGCACAGAGCGTAGGGAGACACAAGTCTAGTCCCTGCATGCAAGAGTGACTCCATAGAATGCTGAAAGTGAAAGAAAGCACCCTGAAACAGGGGCAGCAGTCATGGCACCACCTAAAGTGGAACATAACAAGAATTGATGATAAATAAACTGCATACTAATTAAGAGATTAAATCGACTTTCAGGCTGTGAGTGCTTTGTACAGGCTTCCCAGCCACAGCTGTTTGCATACACCTGTGATCCCAGCTGCAAGAATCCACTGACCCTTTCCAAAGGAATCCACTGTATGCCAGTAATCCCCTGTGTGAATGTAGCCTTATTCAGCCAAATTAAAGCTTGGTACTGAGTAATATTTTCAATCACAGATCCTGCATCCACACAATGCAATGTGGTGCAGGGATCTCTCCCACTGAACTACTGTGTTCTGAAAGAGGGGACTTCCACGCGCATCAGAATACATTGATCAGTGCTTCAGTCATTGGCTGAACAGGCTGAATTTCAATACGTGTATAGCCTGCTTAAGGTGGGTAGTTTACTGGCTCCCAGCTCTGTGTAAGATAAAACATCTGTTTCAATTTAATGACTGAAAAAAAACTTGCCACAACCTGTTTGTATGATTTTGACTGCACTTCTCCTGATTCCTATGTTCAATAAATTTAAGACATGAAATGCCCCAGAGATTCATAAGTAGAGCAAAAATGAACTCTTTCTTACATTATTATGTTTCTTTTTAACTTCAGACAGGGGTTTAGAATTGTGAGTGCTGTTTAACATCAGAAAAGCCAGAACCTGCTGCAAAAATTCTAGTAGTTCTTAGAATAGCAAAGCTTTTAATATTGATTTTTTTCTCCCTCTAAAATGTTGGTGTGTTTATTCACCATCCCTTGAGTACTGAGCAAAGCAAAGCAAGAACATAAAATAAAATCTAGTCAGAAATAAACCACTGTATAGAACAGTTGTACTTTGTGAAGAATCTACTGAGTTTTGGGACATATACAGTATGCTAACCTTTTTTAAATCTCTTATTAAAATATTCTTTGTATAGGCTTTCTGTCTGTTGTACTTTTTGTCTTAATTTAAGGACGTGTCAAAGACCATTATAATTGGTCCTAGAAAAAATATTTTTTCCAAGTTAGTATAAGCTGTGATTGTTTTTTACTTTATCTGTTTTTTTTTTCTTTTAAATCACAAATTGAAGTATATTTTAACTTGTTAAGCATTTTAATCATGTTTATTATCCCCATTTTAGAATTCAGAGAGAAGACTGCATACCATATCTTGTATGAATTAAAATGTGATAATGTGATACAAAAAGGCAGACCTTATATAATTGCTAGAGCCAAGGAAACTTGGGAATATAGTTAATTTTAGAAGACAAACATTTGACCCTTTGGTCATGAACATATAGGTTGTGGGCAGTTCATTTCAATACCAACTCCAATATTCAATATAATATAAATATTCAAACCACACTATTCCTTCAAAAGAAGAAATTAAAGACTACCCTCTCCTGCTACCCACATAGTCATTTTCTCCAGGGCTCAGAATAAACTGCTGGATGAATATCCTGTAGAATTCAAAACTTCCAGCAGTGTTGGATTCCTGGTTTCCTGCTGAATTCAGTGGTTTGTTCCTTAGGCCCCTACATAACTACTGTGTCATGTAGTAATACAAGAGTCAGCAGAAGGAACCAAAGCACATGATGGGGCACCTGGAAATCAATACTCCAAAACACAATACGACCTGCCACAATTTTCTCTCTAATTTGACAAAATGGTGATCTTAGGACATTATATTTACATACTTCTAAAACAATAGAAATGGTAATCCATGCACACTGATGATATTCCTGTGTAATAGTAAGTACATTTTAGTCAGAAGCACACATTATGTCTCCCTAGAGAATCCCTATAAATTCAAACAGTCTAGTGTACTCCATAGAGCAATGAGAATCCCTACATGAACCATAAATGCAGAGTGCCCAGCGCACTCCATAGAGCAAAGGGAATCCCTACATGAACCATAAATGCAGAGTGCCCAGCGCACTCCATAGAGCAATGGGAATCCCTAGATGAACCATAAATGCAGAGCGCCCAGCACACTCCATAGAACAATGGGAATCCCTACATGAACCATAAATGCAGAGAGTCCAGTACACTACATGCAGCAATGAGACACGTACTGTAAATCCAATCCAAGCTACTATGAGCCTCCTTTTCAGGCAGCAGACAATAACCAGACATCAAAACAAAGTTTAAATAAGCATCAACACCCAATCACAACCCTGCCCACCAAAAGAAACACCCACAATCCTTCTCAGTGTGCATATAATGCAATCCATGCATTAGCAAGGGGGGTATTTTGTATTTACTCAGGTTATCTTTGTGTAATATTAACATTTGTTCAAAGATCTGCATCATTTAACTGTAGCAAATATGTACAGCACTGTATGTATGATGAAATGATTGTGTTATAGGGATACTAAGTGGGATTGTGGGCTGTCTGTGGGTATTTCTATGGGTGGGGAATCATGTTTGAGTATTAATGGTTATTTAAACTCTCTTTGCAGTCTGATTACTGTCACCGCTGTATGAGGAAGAGGCCCCTAGTTGCCTTGAAATGTTGTTGCTTTCTGTTTCTGTTGCTTTCGGTATTAAAGTGTCTTGTATGTTTAGCTAAACATGGTGCACTGGTGGTATCTTGAATTGATCCCTACATGAACTGATGTTTGCACAGCTATTCCAAGTGTTGCCTAAATCAGGAAAATCACTTGTAAAGATCGGGCCAAGTATGGACATCCTAAGAGAAAGAACCAGATTGTCAAGTAATGCTTTAAATGGGCACACCACATGGAAAGATCTAGCCATTTATGAGCATTCTATGAATGAACACCAAGAAGGAATAAATACTTTATTTACCTGGGTAGTACCGGGCCAGTCCAGTTGCACTTCCAAACACTTGCCATAAAAGGGTTTTGTCTTCAGCCGAGTTTTTCTTAAACACTTCATCCAATGCAGCAGTCCAGTTCAGCTCATTTAACACTATGGTAGCTGGAAAAGGAATGACAAATCTATTAGATAGATAAAAAAGGGATCATTTTCTTGTTGTGTGTGTTCACTCCTACTTATGATCAGCATATCATAGCTGGGCATGCTGAAACCAGGAAACATATTGAGGCTTCATTATGCTGTGAGAGCTTTCCCTGTTCTGTCTTTGCATGAGGTATGCTGTTTCTCAGCAAGCTGTAACAAAGGAGTGGGCTCAGACACAAAGTTTATGAGGAATTCAGCACTTTAGCTAGCTTCAGAGATTATCCAATTTCAAAGAAACTAGGCAGTTATTTTTTTCTATTAACTGGTTAGCATATAATCTTTAATAGTGTTTAGGTTTTTAATTATGTCACTGTTATGCCATTGTTTCTTTTTAAATTTCTATAGGGCAATAACTAAACAATCGACACGTCATGTGTGTTTGAGCTGCAGCACTGAGATAATTCAAAATGGTCATTAGATTAGCCAAAGATCATGTGAAAAACAAATAAGAGGAAGAAACAAAACTAAGGACATTACACATGGTGGTATTATTAGCCCTTTAAAGCTGATAGGGGAATAGCTTTCCACCACAGTGCTCATTAGTGTAACTTAACAAGATTTTCATGTTTATGGATATGATCACTCTGAGAAAGATCAGTTATGTGAGCATGAATATTCATGCACTGGGTCGGTTATACAGTGAACTTAAGGTATGATGAGATTTGTATTCTGCAGCATGAACAGATTAATGTTTTTTGGTCAGTTACATGAAAATTAATAGTAACTCAAAGGTTTAGGTTACAGGCTATCATGTGTTTCTTTGTATTTTCCTCCAAATTAAAAATATAATACTTTAACTAATTTGGTAAGTAGCACATTAAATTCGCTCAACTCACAATGTTAATTATATATTAATGTACGCCTTGTTACAAACCCTCAAACAGGGAGAACCCAAAGGTGGACAGTATTTCCCAGACAGTAATAACTGTCTAATTTTACTAGCTTAAATTATATGATCACACCTATGTTTTTTAAGTGGGTAAAATGATATTTTTTATATATATATGTAAAAAAAATATAGTATATAGTGGGATTCGTCTCAAGTATTGTGCTTCCAAAAACGCAGTCAATTTGCAATGTTCTTTAAGTTAATTTTTATTTAACAGAAAAGTTCACAATCAGATGAAAGGTTACCCATGCATTGGGCTGCAGCATCACAACATCACAAATGGAAGTTTTTCAGCCTTTTGACTTTCCAGGCTGCATAGTCCCTGAGCTTGACTCAAATTAACTGCTTTATCCCACTTAGCCTTGGGGGCTGTAAAGGCTCCTGCCTAGTTACAGACTCTCCTATTGCAGCTCAGATTCCCGATGAGTATAGGCTCCTGCCTATTTGAACACTCTATCTCAGGTTATGGCCTGGACACATCACCTCTCCTTGAAGTATGAATAGTCACTTTCCCAGTGTTTGGTCACACACACAATGCTCTTGAAGCAGTTTGTTTCCAGGCAGGAACATTGAACTCTATTCAGTTCCCATAATATAAGGCCTGTGTACATCTACATATCCAGCAGGTACTGGATAGCATAAAAATATAAACCCACACCTACAGGTTTCATCCCTCCCAAGGCTCTACAAACGTCCTGGGTTCCAGGACCCACTCCAGAAGTTGCCAATCCTGGAGAAAACTTTAACACCAGTTTTATCCATTTAAAACAGTCGTTCTGGAGACCCTCAATCAGCATTAGTGAGAATCCTGGGTGACATTTAACCCTTCTGACACAGTGGGATACCTCTGTCTTGTTCTACTATGCTGTATGTTCCACCATGATTTCCAAAGTACACTGTACACCGTATAAGGTGTCCCTGTCCAAAACCAAAGGCTATTCCTGGGGATCCTATATCAAGATGCTTAACACAATGAGTGTTCTTGATCTGCTCCTTGCCTACCATTTAAATATGAATGAGTCAGTTCTAGCCAACCACTCATACAAGATGACCCACCCATCTTAACTTCGCTCAACATACTGTAACTATAATTCATACAACCAGCAGCCTTCAAAATGCTACCTTTACAGAGCAATTCCAGACGCAAAGTAAATTAGCGAGTGCAGAGCTAAAAGTATTCAATCCATCATTGTAAAAAGAATTCACCGTGATAAAATGAGAACGTTGTAGCATGCTTTGCTTTTAATAGATTGCAGCCTCTTTATTTAGCTTCACCTGCATGCCATCTACCAAGAGTTCTAAACAAAATTACAACTTTGCTCCAAGCCTCCTGTATGACATATGAGATTGCATCCCAAACATTGGGGTAGATGTCAGCATGACTATTCTATATATAAACATAAAGAAGGAAAGCTGTAAACAAGTTTTTTTCTTCATGTATATACTGTTTAACAGGGCAAGAAGCAATGCTTTGAAAAAAATGGAGGGGACCAGCATAGACCAAAAGCACTGCTGGTGGGAGAGAACAGCCAAGCCATACTACAAGGAGCAGGATCACAGCAAGAACCATAAACCAGCAGAGGAGGGTCAGGCTAGATGATGTGGGGAGATAATGTTACTGACAAATTGGATCTCCAGCATCCTTTGAAAACCAAGATCAGAAATCTTAGTAGGAAGAATCAAGAATTCCCTGTCACAAAGTTCAACCAGGACCTCAAATGACGTTCCCACAAACCAGGATAACATCAGCAAAGCATTCTTAAACAGTGGGGGCAATCTAAACCTCTACAGCAACAACAGGATGGAACACAAACACACTGGCCAAGTAGACTGGTTCCCTTTAAAGTTCCCAAGACTTAATTTTTAGGTTTAAATGGAGTTTACCAATAATTCCCTGTAATCTCAGAAACACTGAAGAAATCAAATTCTGCCTCTTCTATATGCAATGAAACAATCAGTTAGTCAATACTACACATGTACACAATACGATTGATACAGGCACACAAGCTTTCCTTTACTTCCTGAATATATGTAAGCTATTACAATCTTCTCTCTCTCTGGCAACATGGCAGTCTCCTGTAACAAACAATGTAACAACATTTTTTTACATGAATCAGAAGTTGCTTGAAATGTAGCATCAGTCTTTTGTAACATGGCACAGTCTGGTAACATATCACTGTCTTTAGACAAATACTACATTAGTGCCCCTTTTTCCAGCATCTTCTTGTTCAGCACAGGGTTTGCAGTCTCAAGGTTTCACCTGCAGTGCTACCTATATGTGAAACTAGTACTATACTTTACCCAGATTTCACTTTGCAAAGTGCAATGTAAATAAAGCTACAGTACTTCCAATATCATGATGTAAAACCTGTATGCTTAAGAATTGCTTAATATTTAATCATGAATTAATAATAACATTACTTATGTAATAGTACCTGTTAATCTTCCAGAAAACTGTTGCTCTCCTAACTGCCTGTTCCAGATGACAACACAGTGCCTTTGCTGCATTGAAATCCTAAGTAGTGTTGTCAATCCTGCCAAGTTATCTACTGCTGAATAACATGACATCGCCTTCCCCAACTTTATTACATATGGGGGGGGGGGGTGTTCACTAGTGCCTAGAGGAGAACTGCTTGGGAATTCAGTGCAGCAGTGTTAGAGAGCAGAGAAGGTTAGAAGCACAATGGTTTTCTGGCAGGGCAACAGATATTCTTCTGTCCTGGCATAATTTTATTCATAACGGATATACAGTAAATGCATTGTCTCCATAAAATGACAAATGAGTATAGCACTGCAAATTTTCCCCTTTTCAGTAAGATGACACATCTACTTTAAATAAATATGTTGGCAAGTTTAAATAACAATAAAATACATTTATTTTAAAATAAGACTACAAAAATGAATATATTACCTTTTGAATCATGACCTTGGGTTTTAAAGACATAGGTATAGCTGTCCTTGGCTATGTGTGACCTATAGGTGAAGTTGACAACTAGAATTTCACTTTATTTAGTCTTTTATTAACAGTCATACATACATTTACAGGGGCATATTTTAGTAAAGATAGTTTTTTTTTTTTTTTTCGGTCTTGGTGTTATTTTATATGGTTTTAGGTCTGTGTGTATTGTCTCATACTGAGGTGATGGTAAACCAGGGCGATTGCCCATATGTCAAATATTTATATGTAATAAAGCATAATTTTTGGAAATTTTTCTGAGTATCACATTCTGTTCATAATGTAGCCGCTTTCTGTGAATTCCTTTTCACAAACCCTTCTTTTTTGCATATTTTAGTAAACTGCTCTGATTTTTAGTCAGAATGCATATAACTTAACTCTATCTTCTCTTAAAAATGATAAAAGGGTGCAAAGAGGAGGAAAAAGACAGACATTGCTTTAAACACTGGGATCACAATTTTCCTGTAGGCGACCACGTAAATCTAGCAACATTGATTTACCAACTTCACTGACCAGTACCACTGCACCACTATGGCAAGATGTATCATGCTGGTAGTATACTACACCATAAAACTTCTATTATTGTTTCTGATGACAGAGCATGTTCTGGTTAATAAAGCATACCACAATCAACATATCTACAGTATTGATTTGTTAAATTGCAACACAAACTATGTACTTTGGTGTGTATTTAAGAATTCACTGTGATCTGTATGTATTAACAGAGGCACTGCACTTTGCCACTCTCACCAGGTCATGGGCTCTACACGGTATATTTTGGGACATATGCTTTTATGTACTATGTATAAATGTAACAATGGAATTCACGGAGGCATTTCACGGACACTCTTATCTATGGTAAGAAATAGGGGCATGCTATGCTGCAATTTCTTACAGTGTATTATATTATCTAAGTTTATCCTTGTGCAAAAACAATACTTGGATGTAGATAAAACTGTCATAAATGTACTTCTCCTGTCACGATATGGGTTTTGGGAACCTTAGGAAATTTACCCTAACCTTAGATCCTAATTATATTCAACAAGTTGCAACCTATATATAGGACAGTAACTTGAATTACTGAATTTAATATGTATATTCATCCTGGGCATAACAGTCTTAATGCTACTCTTTTTATAAAATGTCAACAAAGGTACTGTAATAGAGATAAACAATAAGGAATATGTAACAACACAATACTCAGAATGAATAAACTCATAATTAGGAACGTACTGTTCTATTAAGTGCAGTACTGTCTTTGAGGTGCTTATGAATAGATTCAAAATAATTAGATCCTAAAAAGTACACAACTCTATAATGTGTTATAAAATCACATCCCTGAAAAGTCTAAAGGTCCCTGTAGGGAGTATACTATCATAAAATTAGTAAGTGAAAACATAATTTTGCTGGCATTGGAAAAGTAAAGGAATATGTAAAGTAGTTGTTAACATGGCTACATTTACAAATGGTTTATTGGTATAAATGTGAGAACATTATTGTGGGCTCCTCCAGCCTTCATCAACAAAGTAATTTATGATGATCACTAACCTAGAAAGAATCATTTTGGTATCAGATTTGTGTCATGCCACTTATCTTTCCATAATAATTAAGCAAACTTGGACAATCATGGTATTAAATAATTAAATAAAAAATAAATTACAGGTAATTCATATCTTTCCAAAATGTATACCTATAGTCAAATGTAATAGATTAAACAGTAACAACAATTTATTTGTAATAATAATTTTAAAGTTACAGTCACCCTATTGCACAGTATGACAGGGCCAATGAAAGGGAAATAGTATACTTTCAGTGAGCATATATTTGAGTTAATATTGAGGACCTTAAACTAATTTTAATATGTCTTTTTACATTTTTGCCTATTTTCCATATTTTTATTTTTATTATGTATGTAGATTTTCAGATTAATCACTAGAAGGAGGCCTGTGTTGTCTTATTAAGGTTATACCAAAGGTCCCAAAAAAGCACAGAGATAAAGCAATGTTTCACCCAAAATGTACTTTAAGTATCTTGAAACAGCCTGATTTACTAGAATATAAATGTATTTATAATATTATTACATGATTACACCCACAAAAGAAGGCCAAAAAGCTTAATGATATTCTCACAGCATTTGCTATGCACATTTGATGCACACATAAATATAATCTACAAGCACTCCACTCCAGCATTCAGTTGTACACCAGCTAAGTGGTGGCATACCAAGATTCAAAATGACATCAGCTTTAATGTATTTGGGACTATCTTACATCCATTAGTCAAAAAAATTGCAGCATGGAATACATATCTTTCTACTTTTGAATGTGTGCTGTAATGATCAATACTGGTATGTATTGTGCATTATTTTTCAGAGGGAACAATGTATAGATTCTTTGACCTGCTCCTTTCTTAAGCACATGGACCTTTCATAGCTTACCGATGCTTGTCACAATATAGTGGTTTTGTTTAGGCACATACACACAATACTGAGTTCACTTTAGTGCATTAAACTATACAGTTTGTTTAGTTTTGTAAAGGAACTGAGAATCTTCAGACTAAAAAAGGATAAAAATTTGCTTCCAAAAAAAATGTATTATGGAAAACAAATTTGCTTCAAGGATCCAATTATGTAAAAAGCAAATTCCTATTCATTTATTTCATCTTCACGACTGAATAATTGAAGAAAACATTTGCTTTTTTTCAAGAGAATATTGCCAACTCCTTTAGTACATCAGCTTCCTTATGTGTATACTATCTCAGATCCCTAACTGATCACACTCAATAGTAGCACAAGGTCCATGCACTTATACCCACATTACAAGTGTGTTCTAAGCATGTTTTCCCTGCCCTGACTTTCCCTGTTCTCCTGCATTTCCTTTTTGTAAATCAGGCCAATTAACTCAAGATAAGCACCCTCTCAGTTAACAGTTTTTTTTTTTAATGTTTTACTTTTCTACCTAGTCTGGAGTGGAAAACAGAAAAAAAGAACATAGGAGAAATTCTTGCTAATAAAACTGCCACTAAGTAATGCCTGTGTGACTAACTTTTCTTAATTTTTCATTACTTTTTCCTTGATTACTTTTCAGCTCCCCAGGTGTATTGCAGCAGTAGTTTGATTAAGCAGTAGATTATAATTCAGCTTTATTTAAAGCAACAATTTGTTCAATCTTTCATCATGCAAAAACATTATTAGAGACAAATGAGGTAAATGAAAAAAAAAGGGGAAAAATTGTGTATGCCCAGAATATAATAATCTTAAATTCAAGAAGATCAAGCACTCCTAGTGAAAACATAACTACTTTCATTAAATGGTTATAGACTGTAGGGTTGTTTAGGCAAAGCTCTCATTTCTACAGTTTCATGGGTTTTTTTTTTTAGAATTTTTTTATGCCACTGTTAAAACCCTTTGGGTGATTTTATATTCTATGCTGCTCGGGAAGATTTAAAGGGTAATTCCACTTTCGTGGGGAAAAAAATGGCAAATTAAAAAAGAAATTATATAGCATATACATTTGCAACACAAGTCATACTATAATTGAATAGTATTCAAAATTACCTTTCCTTTTTAGATTGCAGAGCTTTAATTCTCTGTAAAATGCAATTCAATATGGCAGCCTGGGGGCATTTTGTGCACAGATGGTTTACAGAACACCTCCTAGAAATGTAATTTCCTGTTTGTGAGATTGGCTTACTGCAGTGCTTATCTGCATTAAGATATAAGTCAGATTTTTGGCTACCCCTGCAACAAAAATTCCATTTTTAATCAGATACTCCCATAGGGAAACCAGGTCTAAAGGGATGCAGACCCTGCAATTTTCCTCAGTGGAGCCTTGCAGGTGCAGCAGCTGATTGATAATTATGAAGTCACTCCCATACAGATTCACTCTGCACATGGACACAGACAAACAGCTATTTCTTCACAATAACAAAAGATATGAAACTGCAATAAAGTTTGCTAAAATCCCTGCATTGTACATTGATCGTCCAGAGGGGAATGGTTTTTTCTCAACAAAAGTAATGTTACTCTCTAACCACTTGCCCTCTAGAGGATTTACCCCCCTTCCTGACCAGGCCATTTTTTGTGATAAGGTGCTGCGATACTGCACAACAATTGCACGGTCATGCAACACTGCACCAAAATGTAATTTATGTCCTTTTTTCCCCCACAAATAGAGCTTTCTTTCAGTGGTATTTGATTGCCTTTGTGTTTTTTATTTTTTGCACTATAAACAGAAACATCTATATTTTTGACTTTTTGCTATTAAACATGTCCAGTAAAAAAAAAAAAAAAAAAAAATCAAATTTCGGCATAAATTTAGGCCAAAATGTATTCTGCTACATGTCTTTACTAAAAAAAAAATCCCAATACATGTAAAGTAATTGGTTTACATGTAGTAATGGTGGCGATCAGCAATGTATAGCGGGACTGCAGCGGGCATTCTCAAACTGGGGGAACTGACTTGGTGTTACTGACATCCCTAGTGACACCAATACAGTCATCAGTGCTAATAACAAGCACTGGGCAGGAAGGGGTTAACATGTGGGTCAATCAAAGGGTTAAGTGTGCTCTTTTACTGTGTGTGTGCTTTACACTGTAAGCACACTGCTTTGTATGGCTCTGCTACACGGGAGGAAACCGGAGTAGCAGGAGGTGCCGTGGCTGGGATTCGAACCAACGACCCTAGTACTGCCAGGCGGAAGTGCTAACCATTTAGCCACTGTGCTGCCCATTGTCACTGTGCTGTCCATGATGGCTAGTAGTACAGTACAACAAACAACTACAATCATTCTTAAATATCTTAACCAATTCAACACCGTGCAATTTTACACCTTCCTGCCCAGGCCATTTTTCAGGTTCCAGTGCTCTCACATTTTGAATGACAATTGCGCAGTCATACAACATTGTACCCAAACTAAAATTTTGTCATTTTCTTCACACAACTAGAGCTTTCTTTTGGTGGTATTTAATCACCACTGGGGTTTTTATTTTTTGCTAAATTAACAAAAAAGACCGAAAATTTTGAAAAAAAACCCACATTTTTCTTTGTTTTTGTTATAAAAGTTTGCAAATAAATAATTGTTCTTCATAAATTTAGGCCGAGATGTATTCTACTACATGTCTTTGTGAACTCTATAACTTTCCTGCAAACTAAAAAATACATCCTAATTTGGGTTATTTTCACCAAACTATGGTATAGATCTGAATATTGATCAATCCTGAAGTACTGACAGCCAATCTAATTTCTTTAGGTCCAAGAATGTCAGAACAGTACAGATATCCCCCAAATGACCACTTTTTGCAAAGCAGACAGTCCGACGTACTTCATAAGAGGAATGGCGAGTTTTTTTGAAGTTGTATTTTTTTTGTCATAATTTTTTGGAAAATGAAAAAATAAAAAAATTATTTTCACTATTTTTTTTTTACATATTGTCACCAGTGCAGTACAGCGTCATCATATAACTGGCATGGCGGTGATCAGGGACACTGACTGGTGACAGTGTGAAAAAAAAAAAATATATATATATATATATATATATATTTTTTTTTTTAAATTACATTTGTTTTCTTTTTTTTAAGATTTTTTTTTCATATTTTACTATGTCCAAAGTAGTACAATGTTACCATATTTTACTATGTCCAAAGTAGTACAATGTTACCATAGTAACATTGTACTACTTTGGGGAAGTGATCAGTATTTTTTTTTTTTTTTTACACAATTTGCTTATAGCAAAGAATTACTTTGCTATAAGCAAGCATTTACCTGAATGACATCGATTCATTCAGGGTTTTTTTTTTTTTTTTGTGCTTAGCTGTGATTTGGCCACAGCTAATCATGTGACATGTGCATGTGATTAGCTGTGACCATTCACAGCTAGACACTAGTATACAATGGATGGCATGAATGAAGCCATCCATTGTATACAACTGTCATGTGACCTGCTGTGATTGGTCACAGCAGGTCACATGGTACCGGCAACGAGGGCCGGTACTCAGATCTGTCATCGGCCGTGTCCGAGGTACATGGCCGGTGACAGATCGCGCCGCTGCGCGGCTCTGCAAGCGCACGAACTGCGCATGTGCGGGAGGATGCCATATGGCGGCCTCCCGGAAAGCTAACACATTTTTACGGACGCCATTTGGCCATAGGCCGGGCGTTAAATGGTTAATCATGGAAACTTTTTTTTATAAAAATTGTCTTATTTCTTTATATATTTATACTAATATCAAATACTGACCTCTTGCAGCTAACAAGGTACATGCTTGAGGCTATGACTGCAGGTTTTCTATAGAGTGATTTATTACTATATTGTGAATAGCCTGATGACTGTGTGTAATCTGATCTTGTAATTTGAAGTTTACTCACAAAATAAACATAGGTGAACAATAGACAGGCACGTGGAAGGAAGGGGCTCTACCTGTCCTATTCTAGCAGACAAAGACCTGTTTGGATTTTCAGTTAAAAAAACATTCAATTCTTGGCTTTCGTCTTAGTAATCCTAGCATGTATTCAAATTATATAAAATGAAAGCATGCTGTGTTAGATGTAGCTTTGTAAAAAAAGAGATTTTACTCAAATAATGAAGTATTATATAAAATATAATTTTATAAACTAGAATATATTCATTAACTAATTTAGCTCTTTAGCACAAGGCATACAGCAGAACAGAGCAAATTCCAGCTAGCTAGGTCAATATGCATTAGGTTGGCTGCATTCCTCACTTTGCTAAGCGAATGGTTGCCTTAGGGACCATCAGCTTATATTATAATGGTGCTCCTGACTGTCCTGATAAATCAAGCTGCTGATCATGTAATGAAATCAAAAAGTGACCCCCCCCTTATTGCTAACATGAGCTCTGTAGTTCTGCTGATATAGATGCTCCCCACTGGGTGCCAGTGAACAACTAAGTTCTGGTAATGAAAGAGTTAAGTTAAAATTGTGGTTTTCATCGTCTGGTGCTAGTACTTATTATTCATGTTCCTAACCTTTTTGGAAGAAACACAGAAAGTCCTAATTTTTAAAGCAGTACAGTAAAACACTATTCCTATATTTGGGTAAGCTAAGGATGCTATTAAACCAAAGCTACATGATATAGAGATAAGATACCAAAAAGGATAGGGAAAAAAAGCTTATTTTGCTGCCATATTCTTTTGATTCAGAGAAATTTTTATGATTAAAGGAGCATACCGCAGGGATGCCAAATGTTCTCATGGATAAGGTGAACAAATTAACTTTTCAACAATGGGGCTCTGATTTAAAATCTGAGAAATATATATAAAAGCTACAACTGTACTTGGGTTCAGGCACTAGAGTCTAATTTAATCTCCATGTAAATTTTCCATTAATTAGATTGGGGACTATAGATACTTCAGATCTAATCTGTGTGATCCTATTGGATTTAAAAGTGCAATATATTCATATAGCTCTAAATGTACTTGCTCTATATACAGAATTAAAATAAAAAATAAAGCTCAAAATGATATTTTAAATGTAATATAAACCTTTGAAAAGGAGTAGATTGCCCATTAAGTGAGTTTTCACAATGGTGTCTGGGAATTTGCAGTCCACATAAAAGGTGAGCCTACTCTGGCATAGATGGGAAACTGTAAGGTTCCATTATTTACTATGACATTCAAGTGAAAAACAAAAAGAAAATAAATTGTACACTAGTGGGTAAAAATACAACCGCAAAGAGTGGACTGCTGCAATCTTACACTATAAAAGGGCTTCTCTACAGATGTTAAATTATAAAATAATAGCAAATAATCATTATGCTGTGAATAATAATATACCAATATAGTTTTTGCTACTTTTCTGGAAAAAGATCTAGTGGAGTGAATTTCAATGGATAATAACTAAGTTACTTATGCTTTATTATGCTTAAGCTTTTACTTTCTCTTAGCTCTAGTCCACAAGCATAGTCCTTCTGCTTGCTTAAAGTGGTTCTAAAGGCTCAAGGTTTTTTACCTTCATGCATTCTATGCATGAAGGTAAAAAACCTTCTCTGTGCAGCATCCTGGCCAGCCCCTCCTAATACTCACCTAAGAGTCCCTCTCGATCCAGCGATGTGCACTGGAGTCCTAGCTACCCCGGGACTCCCTCTCCTTATTGTCTGATACAGCCAGTGAGCCAATGAGAAGAGAGAGGGAGCGGGGCCCAGCTGTGGCTCCATGTGTGAAAGTGCACATTGTGCAGTGGGTGCCCCCATAGCAGGCTGCTTGTTGTGGGGGCACCTGACAGGAGAGAGGGGCCAGGAGCTCCAGAAGGGGACCCAAAAAGAGGAGGATCCAGGTTCCTCTGTGCAAAACCACTGCACACGGGTAAGTATAGACATGTTTGTTATTTTTTTTTAAAAGTAAACCTTTAGAATCACTTTAAAGCATGCCGTATAAAACGTTAGCTCATGTTGTATTCCAAGAAAGTAATGTTCAAAACTTTAGCTCAGGTAAATTGCAGTAAATTATCTGTGAACATCTGACATCACTGTCAAGCTGGACAAATGCACAATCACATGTTTCCCAACACTTTTAAAGAGTTCTATGGTGCTTTAATGTGATTAGCAGCAATCTGCTCCTACAATACTTGATCTTTAGACAGTACTGGACAGTGATTCATTGCTGTAGAAAGGTCACTTGGCCCCGGTTGCTGAATGATGAAAGAATTAAACACTTTAAATTATAGGTTTCTAGCAAAGTGTGTTGTTTTATTGGCATCAATTTAAGAGCCGCCACTTCAAAGGGCCATAATCAGTGAAAAGTCAGCATTTTTTTTATCCCTGTGGCATTATGATTCACTATAACCAAGTACTGGAAATGTCTGCAAAATCTAAAGATACAAAATATCTTTTTTTTTTCCCCTTAAATAGACACTACAGCTGAAAGTAGGGGTGGGCAGTCATGTGCCGTGGTTGGCAGGGTTGCACACTTATTTTATGAACATATGTAAATTATAAAAGTTACATGGCTAATTGTTTCCATCACTTACCTGCATTTACCCCTACAAATAATAAAGGAGAAATTCTGGAGCACAGAGGTGAGATTTTTCCAATGTGATACAATATGGATTATGAACAATATAAATAGTGTCAGATGCCTGCAAGGCAAATGACGTATGTATACGTAACCTTTATACGTATAACTCTGTGCTGGAGACAGGCAAGGGTTGAATGTAAATTAATACTGTTAAAAGAATAAATCATATAATGTCCATAGACATAATCAAGTCTTTAAAAAGTCTCTGGGACACTGGGTGTCAGATAGCGTTAGCCATCCTATAGAGCAAAGCCAACTCTACATAGAAAACTAAAAAAAAAGATAAGAACAGGAGGTGCCAGCTAAGTGCAGTAATTGGCTGCTGTATTTAATAATATAGGATTAAAAACACTCACAAGAGGCAAGAAAATGACAAGCTCATCCATGTAGGGGAATGTGGCTCCTCTCCGTCCTTCAGGTACCGCCGGTCATATACCTAGGGTGCCATGGATGTAAGCTGGGACAGTGTGGAGCCATGTATGCTGGTTGGGAAACCACCCAGATGTCATGGGGATGCAGCAGAGCCAGTCCAACACTGTCTGGACCAGGAAGAGTCCACACTGACCAGCGTGGAACGCATCGGCGGAAGTGACGTCACCGAAAGAGGAGGAGGGCAGGATGTGGAACACAGAAGACACAAAAAACACAGGCTACACGCTCGGAGCCTCTAGCTCCCTCTACAGGCCTGATTGTACATGCAATGAGTGAAACCTTAAATAGAAACATGTAGTCGTTGTGTACCATAAACACTCAGCAAAATTAAAGGGGCAGTAGAGTGGTAGTGCTAAACAAAAACTATTGAAACAATATATAAAGAGGGGGGAAAATATATAAAAAGGAAATATAAATAATAAATTAAACATGTATAAAAATAATAAGATCCAAAATTAATCTATAAAAAAAGAATCTATATTTTTATAGGTTCTTAGCTAACACAGTGCATGTGTGTGTGTGTATATATATATATATATATATATATACACACACACTAACATGCTTACACATTCATAGTGTCTGGGAGTTTCTCTGTATACATTTACAGTGTCTGGGAATTTCTTTGTATTATCCATATTCCCTTTATAATTAGGCAGCTCTTATTATAGTTCATCTGATGTTGTAACTTAACCTATGTTGTACATATTTTCACACAGACGCTTATGTGGTCCAACTTTTATTATTGTCAATATTCATTTTGGATCTTATCCTTATAATTCTGTTTGATATACATGATTAATTTATTAATTATTATATACATATATATATATATATATATATATATATATATATCCCCCCTTTATATATTGTTTCAATAGTTTTTGTTTGGTACTACCACTCTACTGCCCCTTTAATTTTGTGAATGTGCTAGTTTATTTTATTTTATTTTATTTTTACTCATACCTGCATAGAAACTAAGCATTTAGCTTTAATGAAACAGAGAAAATGTTGTGGTAATGTATAATAATCTGCTGTTTGTAAATTACCTTACTAAACACTACATTAGAGACACTGCCTCCTTTATTACTTTATATTTGCTAACTAAATTGTACACTGAAGAGGTATAAAATAGTACACATACTGATATTTGTTTTTGGCAGCATGTAGCGATAAAAGAAGTACATAAACTACCTTTTGGCTACATTGGCTTAACCTTATTTTCTAAACGTTAAAAGAGAAGCAAACACAAGAACTTGGTGGCTTGAAGCTGAAAGCAAAACCTATACAGCAGATACTGTATACTCTATCGTATGGGTTCAGCATCAAATGTACAGCAATTAATGAGATCAGTCTGCTCACTGTACTTTGTTCAGGATTGTCAGCTGACTTTCATTGCTTTAGCAAGCAAGGTAACCAAAGAGAAGTTTCCCAAGCAAACATACTAATTTCAGCTGCAGGGGTTAGACAAAAAATAGAAACACTACATGATTTGCTGTGTGATGAGACACCTGGCTAACAGGTGGGAAGCCTCACTTTTATCATTCACTGTATGCGCTGCTAATAATGTGAAGTCGCATCGGAGCTTACTGAGCTTCAAAGATGGCAAACTGTTGGTGCCCACTTAGCTGGTGCCTCTGTGACTGAAGTTTCCAAGTTATTTGCCGTGTTGTGAGCTACAGTATCAAAGGTTATGAAGGCATATACAGTTTCCAGGAAAATGTCCTCTGATGAGCATAAGCACATTCGTCATGGTCAACTGACTGAAAGAGACAAAAGGACATTGCTCAGGATTGTGACCCGGAATAAGAAAACTACTGCAAAAAGTGACTGTAGAGCTCAATCTCAGTCTTTCAAAGCCTGTAAAGACTGATATTGAGCTCTGCAGTCACTTTTCCAGCAGTTGTTTTCTTAGTTCAGGTCACAATGTCCTTTTTTCTCTTTTGGTCGTTTGACCAAGTCGAAAGCGCTTATGCTTATCAAATGACTTTTTCCTGGAAGCAGTGTATGCCATCATAACCTTTGTACCTCACAACACGGAAAATAACTTGGCAACTTCAGTCACAGAGGCACCAGCTAAATGAGCACCAACAATTTGCCCTCTTTGAAGCTTAGTAAGCTCTGACATGACTCCCTATTACTAGCAGCGCACAAAGTAAATTACAAAAGTGCCGCTTTCCACATGTTAGCTAGGTGTATTATTACACAGCAGAAGCAAAAGAATGTTACATTACTTTCACTTTCAATGCAGAACATGTCATTGTTTTCACACCTGCAAAGCATGCAGTGTTTCAATTTCTTTTCTAACCCCTGTATATCTATATATTTAATGTTGACTCTTCACTCAGATAGCCCTGTCAGACCAGCTCTCCGCTTGGCTATCTTCAGCCTCTTCTTTGATCAGAGTCCTTGTCCACTCAATGTGGACAAATCCCCAGTATGTGTGATTCTCATACTGCCTCAGTACCCCTGGGCAGGGGTACTTAATTAGGCTACTTGTTCTAGGCTGTCAGGAACCCAAAGCTGGCTTTCCCTGTGCCACTTACCACATTTCTGCTTGAAATTGTGGAGTTCTGCTAAGTCAGTAGCATACTAAAATAGGTGACAGAAGAAACTATTATTATGGGACTGGAGTTTTGGTCCTCAGGATTGCCTGTTGGACTAAAAGTCTTATCCTGTGGCGTTAAGAACTAGAAAAAAAGCTTCTATACAGGCATGTGTTAAATCATGTGATAGAATTTGTACATATGGTACACATTAATGGGTCTTAGTTTAAATTCTACATCAGAGCCCATGTATTTAGATATATTCTGGGTTCTGCTGTAACTTATTATTGAAACTCATGGTAAGCCAATGGGGTCAGAAAAGGGTGTAGTTGATGGCAAAATCAGGCCAAAGTATAAATGTATCTTGTGCTATTATATGTTTGCTGTCACTTTCCATATTTGACTGAGCTTCAAAGAATTATGAGTTATCTTTCTGAATTAAATCTAACATAAAAGGCAATCTACATAAGCATTGATTCACGAAGGATATTTAAATGATTTTGCAGTTATTGTGTAAATTAACTATGTTCACAAGATTCCAGTTTAATTGGTTTACTGCACATTCATTGTCTTGAGTCCATTTTCTGGCACTTTACACACCTGTTTGCATCACACTAAGATACCAAAGGCTCTTTTTAAGGCAACGTTAAAATGCAGATGGCATTTGCTATTACATTACTAAAATTGGTTTCTCTGATGAGAACACTCCTGCAGCAATAAACCTGTTCCCACAAATAAATCATGATAATGAATTGATACTAAGCAAATACCATAACTGAAAGGTTGCTATAGGCCATAGTTCATACTGACAAAATACTAGCTAGAAGAAAAAAATAGGATTCTGAATGTATTTAAAACTTTATTTGTAAGTAGCAATTTATTATGCTAACAGCTTACCTGGAGCAAAAATGAGTGAATAAAAAATACATTCCCTAGAATGTTCATCATTTAACAACCTGGCAATGGAAAGAAGGAGCAGTCTGCCTTTATGGTTATTTGTCATATAAGTAGCTTGTAAACACACAACAAATAGCATTCAAAAGTAGATATGCAAAAAGAAAGCTTTTTTGAGTTTGCAAACTAACACACATATTGAATATTGTACATAGAAGCCACAATTAGAAAGCAATTTTATTAAAAGGCTAGGACAAGCTCACGTACAGTATTTGTTTAGAACCAACAGAAATCTATTCTTAACATATTGAGCTAATGTTTTTTTTAATTAATTTCTAATAGAAATGTGATAACCCCACCTTTTAATCAGGCTTTTCTTTTCTTCTAATTACTACTTAGTTTTAACTACTTTCTTTGAATTACACGATAGAACAGCTGTATGCAATATAACTAAAACAAAGCTATTTAATATCTGTATTTTAGAATTCTTAAAAAAATTTTTACAGTATGTGATATTTTCAATATTTATATAGCAACACGTTTAAAAATTGATTTTGTAACATTCAAATCTCTAGACTAGGTAAATGCAAACATTTTCCATTGATTCCCTATAGAGACCTGCACTTCTTATGCAGAATGGTCTGCATTTGTTGCACAATAGAACATTATTTGCATGTTTATTAGAGTTTTTCATTGCTTCTGACAACATTTGCCAGTAATCATTATAAATCTGGTGAATGTTGTTGAGTATGCGCTAATCTATGTTTGCAAAATTCTCTGTATTCTTCAAACTATTAAATATTTCCCTATGTAAGCATCCACCTGGGATGAAAGGAATAAACTAATAGCACCTTAAACCTTGATCACTTTCTATGAAATTCAGCACAAAAAAGCAATTCTTAAATTCAAGCTGGAAACAAAGGTTTAGAAAAAACTGCACTTCAGTGAATCATTACTTATTTGGTGTGTATTGCAAAGGTTAGCTGCAATTTTTTTTAAATGCAAATATGTAGAGGAGGATGGTTACATTGCAGAGTGTATGTTCACTTTGCAAAGTGAAAGATAGTAAGTAAGGAGAGGTTATGTTTACTCTAAATACCCAATCATGTACAAGGGATATTAAAAAATTGGATTTTTTTTCACATGATTGAGCATTCAAAGCGAACACAATTTTACCTTATTTCCTAACTTTCATTTTTGCAGTGTGTGTAGTTATTTTACAGATCATCACATGATATATTTCTCTCTGGAAAATACTTCTTTTTTTGCTTTGCCAAATAAGACTACTTATCCCTCGAACATAGATTGGGATACATGGGAAGAAAGCAATGCGAATTAAAACATGGATTTACTAGTGATAGGTAGTCAGATACGATCTGTAAAATTTATAATAAATTGATAGATTTAAAAAAAAGTTTGCCTTGAATAACACCATATTCCTCCATCACACAAGGTCTTGGTTCAATATTTTTTTTTGTTCCCTTGTGGCAAGTGATTAATATATGTGGTTAACTGGTATAGATCTTCAAGTTACCACTTTATGTAACTCTGAAAGACGTAGATAGTGATAACATATCAAAGTTGCACTGACTGAAAAGAAGAAGCTACCCACCAATGGCATCACTTAGCTCAGTTATTTTTATTCAGCCATGCAAGCAGCACAGCTCATCCCTGCCTGGAAACCGCCCCTCTCTGACATGTGCCTCACTAATATATTAAAGTCATTGATATTTGTATCACCAGAACATCTCTTGCTGACTGAAAAGGAAGTCATGCCATCTATAAATCCTAGTACACAATTCAATGTTCTTCCACCTTTATTTATTGAACACCATATAGAAAGCAACATTATCATTCTGACATAGTTTGTATAGTTAACAAATGTCATGGCATATCTTCAATTTTTTTCAAATGTTTTCATTGCATAAAATACACATTTACTGCCTGTAAACGTTTTGGTATTTAAACAGTAGTTATTTTGTTTGATTCAAACAAAATACTAAAATCAAGTACAATGTGTAAGTCAAGGACTATAAATAGTTATTATGCAACTTGTTATAAATACTAAGTCAGACTATTTTGCAGTTCAATGTCTATTCTTGAGCGCTCCTGATTGTAAATACCCACATTTAAGTTTTAGAAGAGGACAAAGTAATTTATGGAATCTGCTATTCATGTATGTAAACTGTCCCTGAATAAACATCGGACATAAGATATGCATGTTATGTAGTTGGTTGTGGAACATATTTTTCTTACATGCGGCAAAATTTAAGCAGACCGTAGAAATTACTTTTATTTTTCTCATTTGTATACTTCATTTAAATCCCTGATGCCATACAATTAGAAGCTCTCCATGCCTTTCCATGATTGGGTGCTGCATTAAATGAAACGTGCACAGTACCTTGGCAAATTAACCTAGGCACTGACATTGGTTTACACATTATATTTTATATAGCCAACCTTACGCATTTAAATGTACTATTCTCTTTGAGTTAGTTTACAAGTTCTAATTTCCCAGTGTGGTCTTTGCCTGTTTCAGGTTCATTTATAATGAAATGGTGGACTGAAATTAAGGTTCTGTTCCTTGTACAACATTTATGTGCTTTTCCATCATATTTATAAAGGATTAAATGGCACAGTGCAGACTGTAAGATATTTAATGGTGACAACAAATAGAACCACTCACATAGAGGAGGTAATAAGTAGGCTCATAAGGGTTAAAGGAAGCACAACACTGGAGTTGTTATCTGGAGCATGGAACAGGATGGCCAGCTGGACAGCAGGGAGCGCTGGAAAGGTGTCAGGATGGAGCCTGTAATGCAAGCCTGGTAAGTTGTGGACTCTAGCTGGACAGCAGGGTGCGCTGGAGCGATGTCAGCTGAAGCCTGAAGATGAAAGCCTGGCAGATTCCTGTGTGCTCAGGAGCAACAGCGATGGCGTGTGACATCATAGACATGCAACACCTTTTTGAGCAAGCGCAGGTTCTGAGGACTGGCTCACTCCTTTCTCAAGCATAGCTATGAAGCCATGGAGATAAGTTTTGAAAAAAATGTTTTTGGTGTTAACAGACTCCCATCAATGAGTGAGGTACATGATTGTGGGTACTACTTGGGAATAGCAAATAAGATATACTAAGAAGAACCTTCTTTTTATAAGAATATTTTATTGAGCACCAAAATAACACATTTTGTAACAGGTAGTCACTTAATTAGATTTCAGGTATAGCACAAATCCTACAAGAGGGTACATAAAAAAACTTAATAAATAATGGCTAATGAGTAAAATGAAACCATAAAATGTGTAACTCTGGTGTTATAGTATTAATTTCAAAATGTGATGAGTCAGAAGACAAACTATAATAAAAGTCATAAGAGGCTTTGGTTTAGCAACAAATAAAAAGGAAATAAAACATATAATTAGTTGATTATGGGGCCCATTGCACAAAATATTCACTAATAAAAATATAGTTTAGCATAGGCTCTTCATTACATTGTACTTCATTTTGGGGAATGATGAAGAATATGTTGTGTAAATAATTCCCAATGGTCATTTAGTTATACTCAAAAGTATACCCAAGTTTTTTTTCACAATCAAGTAGGGTGAATATATAATAGAGGGTATGCAAGATCAAGTATAGTGGGGAGGAGGGTGAGGGGCTGTGACACTTAGTTTTCAGTAGCTGTACTTCCAGCATTTAGCTGTGAGAATGCATGTGAGTTTATCACAAAATCACAAGTCTGTTGTGTACAATAGAAATCATAAATGTTCTTATTACTAAAAAATGAGCTAACAGTACATATTAATTATTAAGGAATCACATACACCTAAATTATGAACCTGAGTATAGCTAACATGGCTACAATGGATAATAAATATTATGGTACAATTAGTTCAAGATTTATGATAAATGAGATGATAGATCATAAAATATTAAAGCGTTACTCCACTTTTGTGGAACAAAATAGCTATAAAAACAAAATTATTATAGCATATACAAATACTAAACAATTCACATTGTAAATGAATGTTATTAAAAATTAAATTTCCTTTTTAATCTGCAGCACTGTCATTTTCTGTAAAATGCAATGCAGTATGGCAACCTGGGGGTGTTATGTACATAGATGGTGTACGGAACATCCTCGGAAATGTCATGTCCTGCTTATGTGATTGGCTTACTGATTTTTCCAGAAGTCTGCACTAAAATACAAGTCAGAGTTTGGGCATCGTCTGTAACACAAATTTCATTTTTGGTGAGATACTCCCTAAGGAGCTTATGAACAGCTGGGGATCTAAAAAAGCAATGCTAAAAAAGAGTGAGCATTGCTACTGAGCTATGCTACACAATTTGAACATGAATTGGAATCTATTTCCAATACTAATACTAATTCATCAATATATCTGAAATAGAAGACAACAAAGTTGATTTACTAAAGGCAAATGGACTGCAAGTGCAGTTGCACTCGTTTTCCTCAAAAGTTTGAAAATGTGCTGATTTCTATCATCCAATCATGTGCAAGCAAAAACATCTTTTTTCCCTTGCACCTGATTAGGCATTATTTACAAAGTGAAGCATTTCAGAGTGCAACTGAACTTTTGCAGTGCACAGTCTATCTGCTTTTAGTAAATCAACCCCAGTGTTGGGAAATATTGTGTGAAAGGTCCTAAACATTTATTTTCCAAATAACCCATTCTACTGTTCATATAGCTAGTTGTAAATTTCATAATCATTGCTGTACATTTCTTCTGTATGTAATATTATTGGTCAAATACAAAGTTGTGCGCCAGTCTCAATTCTATGCTGTTCAGATGAGTTTGTTGTTTATAGAGCATCATAGGGTCTATAGATAAGAAATTTTGCTTTTAAACTAAAGAATGGACTATCAGTCAAGGGTGAGCCAACGGTAGATCTTTTTTCATTTTACTGTGGTAAGTATGCTCAAAGCGACTGTAAAGGTTAATTTTCTTTTTTAAATAACAAACATGTCTATACTTACCTACTGTGTGCAGTGGTTTTGCACAGTATGGATCCTCCTCTTCTCGGGTCCCCCGCAGGCTCTCCTGGTTCCTACTGTCTGTTGGGTGCCCCCACAGCAAGCAACTTGCTATGGGGGCACCCGCTGCTCCGTGTGTCCATTAGCCTCACCCCCTCTCTCTCCTCATTGGCTGACAGGCTGTGGTTAACAGCAGTGGGTGCCAATGGCTCCTGCTTGCTGTCTCAGCCACTGAGGAGGCAGATACCCATGACAGCCGATGCTGTCATTCAATGGATCACGATGAGGCTCAGCTAACTATTGAGGGAGCTGGGGGAACTGCTGCACACAAAAGGCATTTTACCTTCATGTATAGAATGCATGAAGGTAAAAAACCTTCAGCCTTTACAACCAATTTAATTAAGTGGGAGTAATCTCATATATAGGAGGGTAGTGTTGTTACTTATTGCTGGAGATGGAAATCAATGAATTCTGAAAGGGTACTGAACAAGGAATTCATATCTGAAATAATAGAGTGGGCTTTTAAATCTTTTAGAGTTTTGTAGATTTTAGGAATGGGTAGAAGAATGGGCTTGGTGAGTTGGGAGACTGTTAAAAATTATTTTTCCTTTTTAGTGATGATATCATCTTTGAATGCTTGATTGATTAGACTATCACATTCTTTCACTGAATTCTAACAGAGCTTCTAGTCAGAAATTGTGTCATTCAATATTTGGTGGGTTTGTCTGATGTAATTGTCACTATTTTATAGAACTATACCTCCGCCCTTGACTGCACTTTTTATTATGACATCCTGTATTTGCTGTACAGACTTTAGGTTTGAGCATTCTTTAAATGAGAAATTGTAATTGGTTTTCTGGTGTATGTCTGTGGTGGGTTTCTAAAAGACTGTTATTACTACTGATCAAAAGCTTTTTAAGGATGGTCAAAACAATTCTACTTGTTCAAATATTTTATTGGCATTTTAACAGGGAGGAGGAGAAAGGACATTAGAGATAGACATTTCTCAAACATAAGATTATTATAATAGGCATCAATGACAGTAGAGTATTTACAAAAACGGGGGGAGGGGGTTTAACGGCGAATTGACAATTGACAGTTTTAAGGAACATAAGATGGGTAACGCTAATAGCTTAGGTACATACAAAATTTTAACAAGTAAATAGGCGCGCTCCCCAATGATTCGTAGGGGGATCATAACATAGGAGTGTAGAGTTATACAGGATGGTTAGGGGGAAAAAAAAGGGGGGGATGGGTCAGGGAGGTCAGAGGGAGAGTGGTGAGGGGTGAGAAGGGGTAGGTGATTCCACAGTTAGCAGCAGTACAAAACAATTCTTCTATTTCAGCAGAGTCTTAAGTGTGGAATATAGGGATAGTGTCATTGGTAATCATTTTTATCCTATTGTGCAATATTTTCATAAAATACAGTAAAAAAGGAGAACTATTGTTCTTTTGCAGCTTGGTAAACCCCTGCAATTGTTTAATATGTGTAAATGAATGAAGGGTTTCTAGAGGGAATGTGTTACCAGGAATCCCAAAGAAACAATGTGTCTTTAACATACAGAGGTTTTTAGTTTGGGGATATTCAGAAAGGACATTGCTGTGATATTAGTTGGTACCAAGAAAATTAGGTGCAATGAGAGGTTGAGAACAGTAAAGCACGCATCAAAACTTATCATGCTATGTTTTTTCTTTCTTTATAATGAGTTGAAATAAATGCTTAGACACCAAAATCAGCAAAGAAGCTATGCAATTTTTTCTTGGGGGGCTTAGCAAATTAATCAAAGAAACTGTATTGATATAGCACCTTGATGTCTGAACAACCAAACAAAACAATGTAAACTGAGGCAACAGAAAAGATGCATAGCTAGGACTTTCTGCTGTGCAACTAGGGAAGATAGGCAGCAACATAACCTTCCAGTAGAAAGCACAACACACGATGGAAGTAGAAAATAAAGATTAAAGAAAATGAACTACTGAAAACATAAAAATCAAATTTCAGAGTTGGTTCTAGAAATGTTTGTATATTTATTGTATCATCATCTGAAGTTACATTTCACAAAATCTAAGACAAAAATGAATAGGCATGCTGTAAACAAAATATTTGCTAAAGTGATATAAATATCTTAACACAAAGTAAAGCAATAACAACAAGCCATAGCGGAAGATTTACTAAAATTGGAGAGTGCAAACTCTGGTGCAGCACTGCATAGAAAACAATCAGTCTCCAAGAGTTAGAAGCTGATTGGCTACCATGAACAGCAACACCAGATTCCGAGTGCTCCAGTTTCAGTAAGTCTCCCCCACAGTGTTTCTACACCACCAGTTGTATATAAGACATATACTATATATATATATATATATATATATATATATATATATATATATATATATAAAACATGATAAAAGGTTGATGTGGTCTTAGTGAACATGTTTTATTGTAACACTTTTTCCCACATACGGTATGTGGTGCTGTAGAGGTTACATTTTAAATGCCAAGGAAGCTTTTGAATTGAATATGGTGACTGCTTCTCTAAAAAATTTACACAAAACTTAGATTTAGCTTTCTTTAGAAAATGAGTATAACATATTTCACAGTTTTGTAATTATGCAGCACTGACTTCTTTTGAGGCATTCAGTCACTTAATATCTCAGAGCTAGAGTGGATGCTAGAAAGCCTTCTTCACTGTGATTGCAGGTCTTAAGAGAGAACCAAACAGCTGTCACTAACTACCAATCCCATTCTTAATGGAGGAGTAAATTTACATATGGCCACCAACCCAACATATATTATATATATTGCCCCCCTCCCCTCAAACCTCTTCCAGTATATGAACATTTGCTGGTAATTTGGATACATATTCTACCCACTCATGTATAGCAAAAATAGGTTAACAGTAAATGTACTTCTTCTCTCTCACTCGTTTGATATTTTGATGTCTATAGCACCCATTAAGCAACACTGCAGACAACCCACCTAAAAAAATGGCTGATAAAAGAAACTATTTCTGTAGTCTGTGGCAGGTCAAATATCAAAACCCTTATTTCCTTACAAGGCATTCATTTCTATTGCATTGAGGGTGCCAGTGTAACAAAACAAAATGGTACAATTTCATTGAACAGAACTGCATTTTAAATTCACCAAAAAATTTCTTAGTGGTGGGAATTTTAAGGGAGATTTTCTAAAACTGGTGCACTCAAACTCAGGTGTAGCTGTGCATGGTAGCCAATCAGCTTCTAATTTCAGCATGTTCAATTAACCCCTTCACGCCGGTGCATCCCGGCCCTTTAAGGGTTACAGAAGCCGGGACGGGGTTTAGGTCATGTGACTGCTGTGACGCGCCGTCACAGCGGTCACATGATCGGGAACGGTCCCGATCGAAAGAGGAGATCTGGAACTTTCCGTGAGTACTGGACATGTGTGCTGGGAGCATGCACTCTCGGTACATATGTCCTTTTTTAATAGAACGCAAATGTGCAGCTGCTCGGCGGCTAGGCTCAGACATAAGGAGGCCGCATATTCGTGTGCGGCCGGCGTGCAGAGGTTAAGCTTTGACAATAAAACCTGGAAGCTGACGCGTTTCTAAGCAGAGCCAACTTTTGCACTCTCCAGTTTTAGTAAATTACCCCAATGTGTCTAATAATATGGCAATATTTTGATGAATTGTGGTATTCAGTATATGTATGCCACAAAATATAGAGTAGAGCAGTATAGGGTACATAACATAAGCACTGAGTACAGTGTGAAGACAAGCATAAAATATTCAGTACAACATGCAGAATGGAACATTATGAAATATATACATAACTGTCAGCAGATAGAGTTGAGTGATACCACGTATGTAATGTACAGTACAACATATACAGTGCAGCTACCTGAAGTATATAATGTACAGCACACCATATCAGAGTAAAAAATGAACAGCACTGGGTAAATTAAGTACAGCATTGACATTCTAAATATTCTTCATTATCTTTATATGATAACAGTGGCATACCTCATCTGGTTTAATACATAGGGTAAGGGAGACTATAGTAAATCACCACAAATACCTCAAATTATAATACCAATACAACAAAATTATAATACAAATAAAACAAAATTGTAGTTATAAAGTAGACAATCATTCCAGATCATGCGGTACAAACACCTTTTTCTTTTATAATGGAGAAGTGAACACAGTGAATAAAGCCACTCTTTAAAGCTTTTTATAACTGATATGTAGGAAGAAGACACAGTATGTGACTATTCTACTCTTCTACTTTCAGTGGTTACATGAAAGCACAAACACTCTGTATGTGACTAGTTACTGACTACCAAAGAACATAACCAATTTCTTTTCTTTTCAAGATAGAAAAAAGTCTACTGTGCTTTTATACTCACTCCTCAGTACTGTTACATCCTTATACATTTGTGCATAATTACTCTGTATGGGAAGGGAAATACCATTAATATATAAAATTCGTACAGATCAAATAAAATACAAATAACCATGTGCAAGAAAGTTGCAAAAAGAGAGGTTTTAAAAGTATCATTGTGCCTAACTGAGGTAAACACTATAAGATAGTGCAATTCTTTCTTTGATAAACTAATCTAAATTGAGTTTCAGAGTAAGGGAAAAGTTCTGGAGAAAGCCTGGGAATAGGCGAAAAGAGGCTTAGAAAGCAGGAAATCTTGAGAGGAAAGAAGAAAACAATTTGGGTGATATTTAAGGATGAAGCTGGTGATGTAGCTTGGGGTAGCATTGTGGATGGCTCTGTATGTTGTAGTTGGTATTTTAATTGTATGCACTGGGTGAACAGTGCAGAGAAGGCTGGCAGCCATTGAGCGGTTAAATAGGTGGATGATTCTAGTAGAGGAAGGCCAACAAGGAGAAAGTTGCAATGGTCAAATAGGGAACACAACAGAGTGAACTAGAATGTTTGTGGTGTCAGGTTTTAAGAAGGGGCTAATCTTGAAAATATTGCAGAGATGAAGTTGGCAATATTTGGATAGTAATTGAACATTGAGTTGGAGGAAGAGGTCTGATTCCAAAATTATAAATAATACCTTATCCCAAGACATCCTGCACACTTACATTGATATGAGACCCCAGATTCTTTACCAGCAGAGCACCTTGAGTGGCACTTTAAACAGTTACAAGACCCAGAGAGGAGTTGCATATAGAGAATAGAAGGAGTCTGAGGACAAATCTTTGAGGGACTCCTATAGAAAGAGGAGTGGATAAAATTGTAGGTGACACCAAAGGTGTGCTGAGATAGGTAGCAGGAGAACTAAGAAAGACCAGTGTCTTGGAGGCCAAGGGTGTGGAGTTTTTAGAGGAAGAGTGAGTGGTCAACTGTATCAAAGGCAGCAGAAAGGTCTAGGAGCATGAGTACAAAGTAATGGCTATTGGCTTTGGCAGTTAGTAAGTTGTTGTGAGTCATTGGTGAGTTTTAGGAGAAAAGTTTCTATGGAGTGTAGCAGACAGAGCCAGATTGAAAGGGATTGTGAAGGTTGTTAAAATTAAGGTGGCAGTTTAAATGGTTTTAGAATAGGTGTTCTATCAGTCTGGAGATGAATGAAAGCAAGAAGATGGGTCTCAAGTTCGCCAGACATGGGAGGTACAGTGAGGGTTTTTAGTTTGTGGGTGTATACTGCATGCTTGAGAGGGCTGGAGAAGCATTGCATGCTAGCAAAGAAAGACTTACCTTAAAGCGGAGCTCCACCCTAAAGGAGAAGTTCTGCTTTAAGGCATTGGTACCATTGGGTAGTGTAGGTGAGCGGGTACCTGTATTTGACAGGTACTCACTTCCACTTCCTCTGCGATCACCTAGTCTATCAGAAGCAGGACTTGTCCTCCCTGCTTCTTCCCCATGGTCTTCTGGGACACGTGACAGGTCCCAGAAGACTACGGGACCATTCAGAAAGTGCAGCGCTACTCGCACATGTCTGTTATGCCTTACATATGTGTTACAGGTCAATTAGCATTTTCAGAAATAGGTCACTCATGAAAAGTTTACTTAAAAAAATTTAAATATTACCAGAATACAAATATTAGTGCTTAAAATCAAGAGTGAGGCTTTTCAAAGAAGACATGAGAGCATAACACTAATGGCCAAAGTTGTCTTTGTGAATTATAACCTAGACTTCCAGAGGGTTAAATTAATAGTTGCTCAAGACATCTAAGAGAATTTAACGAAGCCTTACATATGCTCTTTGATATGTGGCTTCATTTAAGAAACTGTTATTTTACCAATTATCTGCCTAAATTCTGCTTTTAGTAGCACAGTAACTCATTAAAATGTGTTCCAATCTAAGTCAGTTTCATTTTCTTGCAAGGATTTATTTTTCATCATCCTGCTAACGGAACATTTCACAGCTCACAAATGGGTATAAACTGCTATTTAAAAAATATGTACCTATTTCAACGCATTATGGAAAAAAAAAGGTAAAGCAGAGACAAAACAAACATGTATCAAATCAAACATACACCAAGTTACTACATAATACAGTAGAAAATAAAAAAAAGTATTGTTTTAGAAAAAACTGTAGTTACTGGATATATTTATGCCTTAATACAGTGCTCTCCTAACATTAAAGATTCTTTGCCCACTCTCGGCTCTACCTGGATTGGGTGGACCTGCCTTTTTTCTCCTTTATTCCAACTTTGTTTTATTTTCAGCTGGTCAGATCTCCCACCTTTCTCTCTGCTTTTCCATTTTTGTAGTCTTTTCCTCGGCTCCCTTTCCACAATTCCCCCTGCCCCCTTTGTTCCTTTATTTCCCCCCTTCCCTTCCCCTCACCTCTTCCCTCTTCCTATTCACTGCAAGCTCTATCTGTCTCTATCTCCACCTATTTCTCCTTACTCCACTCCTTATACTACTGGTCCTCTTCTTGTCTGACTATGTCTTACACTTTTTGTCTTTTCCTCACCCATTCTCCCTTCTTAACCACCCTTTTTTCTTTTCACCTCCACTATCACTTTAAATTCTTTTTTTTCCCTCTGTATCCTTATTCTTAAATGGAGGTTTATGTTGTCCATTGTTGTCAATGGTCAAAATCAAATTTCCAGATTGTGTTACTTACACCTAATAAGTTAGTATAAATTGGTATATGAGCTAAATTGTACATACATATGACATAAACCTAATTTTATTGACCGTGATGTATTAAAAAATGTTTTGTATATTATGTATAATATCCTGATTCTCTTTTTCTTGCCTGGTCAGTGCTGCTTTTGTGACCTTCTTTGTGCAAAAATAAAAAAATAAAAAAAAAAGGTATTGTGGGAGAAAATTAAGTTAGAAGATAGCATACATCAATGAATAGTGTCTAAAGTTTGTAAAGATTTCTTTATTGCAGTAGAGGTCTACATTATAAATACATTTAGTGTTCTGCGAATACTATCATGTTAATACAGACTCTGGCAGTTAGTGATGCTTTGGCCTTTCTTAAAATGTCATGCTAGATGCTGAAACAAACATAGAATGGCTGCATTTTATATGAACTGCATCTGCCACTGCCTTCATTCTGCCATTATAGATTCAGTTAGCCACGTACATCCTGACAGTAGTGACATTTTCACTGTTTTACGTGTTTGCTGTAGTAATGAAGCAGACTTTTCTTGTCATGTATTTCTGTGGCTTCATTTTTCAAATTGTTGTTTCCTTTAAAGTAAAATAGTTTTCCTTTATATATGTTCTATCCATCTATTAACATCCATCCATCTACTACAAGTATGCAGAAACATCTGCTATCTTAAATAGCATAATTCAGTGCTACAAAATGAAAAAAAAAGAGGAAAAGTGTTTATATACAAATAGTAGAAAAAAAAAACTAAGAGAAGGTGATGAAGAAGTTAATATAAATGATAGTGTTAATTAAGATTTAACTGCAAGTGTTAGGGTAAAAAACAACAATTCAGAGTTAAGTATAAATTTTATTCTGTGATTCATCCCTTTTATAAAGGCATGAGATACATGTTTCTAATGCAAAACATTTTTGTAATTTTGCACTAAAACATGAACAAACATAAAGCATACATACAAATTAAAAACAAAAATAAGCAAAAAATGCTAAGGTAAGAAGGGAATAGTATCTTTTATTCATAAATGTATGCAGAACAGGACCTGATCTGTTAATCTGACTGCTCAGTCCTGCACATTACACAAAGAGGACATGGCTCTCCCTGTGTAACAATCATTGTTCTGTGACAGGCGGGCTCTGTGCTCTGTTTAGTAGCACACAAACAGTGGCGCAAAGTGTGGCTAGCTACACAGGGAGAGCTGTAATCTCCCAGTGTAATCTGCTGGACTAAGCCATCAGTTTGTCATCTTAGCTTGATACAGTACAGAAGCATATCTTCCAACTTTTGAACTTCAGAATGAGGGACACTTGAGCAAGGAAGTGACCTGCGGTGTGCGGAGCGTGTTGTGGCAAAAATTGGTGTGGCCAAATGCTTAACAGTAGGAGTGGCCTAAGGCATGTGGTTAAACAAAACCTTGTACCTATAAAATATGCTTTAATTGCTGTGCCACATGCAAGAGTCTCACGAACACAAACCCCAGCACAATCATTTAAAAAAAAGAATAAAAAGCTTCCATTATAAATGGTTTTGCACAAATTGTGGAAGAGTGTGTTACACAAAGTGTGGAAGGATTCAGGAATGCATTTTGCACAGAGTGCAAGATTCAGGAGTGCGCTTTATACAGAGTGCAGGTTTCAGGGATGCGTTACATACAAAGTGCAAGGTTCAGAAGTTAGTTAAACTGCAAAGACATCAACTAAACATACATTTATGTTCTAAAATCTTGATTAACAGCCTACAGGAGCCTAGGCAAGAATGCCAGCATCAGATGGATAACAAATGAGTGCAGCCGAGCAGGACCTGCAGCAGTGTGAACATCTAACACAGCCAGAGATTGGCGAACAAGTTGGCGGGGTACGGCTGCAATGGGAGAGAATGCAACTGTCAAGTTCAACCTGTGATGCTGGGGCTGATATGCGTTTCAAAGGGTCCGCCCCCTTTGAAAATCAACCCGTTCATAGGGAAACAGCCATCATTTATACAGTGCCATCTGGGAAAAGGTGGCAAGGGGCAGGACCGATTGGAACTAGTGCATGTGCACCCACAGCAGTGTATAATTCAGGTTTATTATATACCACTGCGCGTGCACATTTAGTAGTTCCTATTGATCCTGACCCTTGTAACCGTCTTCCCTGGCCAGCAATGTATAAATGCCAGCTGTTTTTCAATACAGACCTTGCTTGACAAAGGGGGTGGATCCCCTGAAATGCATATTGGCCCCACCCATCCCCAGCATCACAGGTTGGAATTGACAGCTGCATGCTCTCTCTCATTGCGGCTGTAAGCCCCACTGGCTTGCTCGCCAATCCCTCTCTGTGCTAGATGTTCACATTGCTGCAGGTCCTGCTCAGCTGGAAGTTAGTAGATAAAGAATATATAGAGCAATGCAGGACAACGCCCCTGTACATCAGGAATGCCGGACAAAGGTGAAAATTAAGGAAAGACCTGCTCAATCCAGGACTGTTGAGAGAGATGCAAAAGATGGCAGAGTGATGCAGAGGCAAGAAAGGCTCCCACTCAAGTTGCATCCCCAGCAACATGATACATAAAGCTGGTGCACCTTTTGTCTGTGCCTTGACCCAGCCCTGCATCAATCAACAAATTAAATAGCTGTTTATACTTATTCAAGAATGACCAAAGTAATAATAAGATAACTTGACTGTAGGAAATTGAAAGTTTAATTAATATATATATATATATATATATATATATATATATATATATAATTTTGCTTTCCTGTCAAACACTGCCAATATTATTCCAACACAAAAATCGAGGGCTAAAAAAAAAAATAATATATGATGAGACATGACAGCCTAAGGTTGTGATATGATACTTTGTAGTTAGCCTAGAGCTAGGGTTGTGGGAACAGGTCCTTGTCCTCATCAACATAGCACCCTGCCATGTTAAGAGCATGTGGCCTGATGTGGTTTACAAGGCTGCATGCACAGATTAAGGGTCTGGTATGGATTTTCATGGGGACCTCACACATTTTTTTTTTGAATGCATGCACTCTGAAAGGGACTTTTCCCCAAAGCTTAGTTAATATGGTGAAGTTTCACTCACTCAAAGAATACCTAATAACATTCAAGGAAAGTATATTTTTAAAAAACAGAATTTTTGCTTGCACATGATTGGGTGATGGAGGTCAGCAGACCTTTGCCTCATTCTCTAAGCTCTTGGGATATTTCCCTTTCAGAGCACAACTGCACTTGCAAAGTGAACAGCATATTTGCGCTTAGTAAATCAATCCCGTTGTCTGAACTGCATGTTAATTCTTAGTCAGCATAATGACTGCTAAGTCTTTCACTGTAAGTTACATGACTGTTATAGAACTAGTAAGCAGCTGGTAGGTCATACAATGACAGCTTCACAAGGACAGGAATTTAATGCTAGATTGTCTTTTTTAATGAAGTGAAACCAAGAAAGCATCAGTGTGATTGTCGGTGATCTAAGCACTATGAGGGTGATTTACTAAAATTAGAGCACCCAGAAACTGGCGCAGCTATGCATGGTAGCCAATCCGCTTCTAACTTCAGTTTGTTCAATTAAGCTTTGGCAATAAAACCTGGAAGCTGATTAGTTTCTATGTTCCAGTTTTAGTCAATAACCCTCTATATGTTCATAAAGTAAATGTAAACTAAATAACTAAAATCTCATAAAAGCTATAACATGTTAATGTAATTTCAAAAGTAATTTTTCAATATTTTCAAAGTTATAGTTTGAATGAAATTACTACCAGGGGATGAATAAATCCTTGTTAGTATGCTTACTATTCTAGGATGACAATCCTCTATCTCCAAAACTAAAAAGCAAAAACTGTGACACAGTGAAAACATTCCGAAAAGAATAAACATAATAGTCCCAAAAACAAAAGCACAGTGAATCTTCAGCATAAGCCGTGAGACATCCAGTGATCAAATATAATCAATCAATCCTCCACCAGCTAACATGCGCACTCACCTCCAAACTGCTACCCTCACGGGGTCATAAAGCATAGAAAGAACTCAAATGATGATCTCAAAATAGGTGGTCCTCGATGGTAGCAAAAAAGACTCCTCTCCAGTGAAGGCGTAACTCCGATATGGCCACAGACCTCTTTCACCTCCAGTATCCCCACATGGAAGATTTAATCAGGAAGACTTTCCACAGTGTAATAAGTTAAAAACTTTATTATGAACAACACACAGAGTGACTACTCACATTTAAAACGGGGTCTGCAGACCTATATAGGCAAGAACACTGCAACAATGCTGCAGAATAGGTTTATGTGGTTGGGAGTACCAAGATGGTGGCTGCTGTCCGTACCAAAAATGATGTCAATATGCTTCCATTCTACATGTTGCATCACAGGTCATGTGACTTCTTCAGGGCTTGTCACATGGTTGTCCAATGCAGTCTTTTTTTCTTCATTGATTGTTTCAGCATTCATTAAACAGAAATATTTCACAATTGTCTCCATCAGAAAATCCACCTTGGTAATTGCCATGCATTCATTGCTAGAATGCATGCATGTAGACAGGAAATGAGTTATAAAATTGTTTATATATGCTGCACTGGTATCATGATATGTAACTTGTTCCAACTGGAACCAAAAACCCAATAAAATCTTATAAAAACAATAAAATGAAAACAAGTATTTTTCTAACCCCTTTTGGCCGAGTGTATGATATATTGTATGTGGCTTTGTGGAAATGGGTCTTCTTCCAAGGGGCCTCATGTATGCATTGCTGTGTTCGTGCTGAGTCACTGCACAGTGCACTCCCAGCACAGAGACAGAGTGACAGCTCTTGGTCTTATACTAATGATAAGGAACCAGATCTGATGGCCATGATAGCCTCTGATTGGCTATCATAGTGATCAGTCACTGTCTAGCCTGCCCGTGTCTTTTTTTCTTCTTTTGAATGGTTTAAAAGATACACTCTCCTTCATAGAGAAGAAATGTATAAACAAAGAATGTTGTTCATAAAAAAATAGAGATAAAATAGCTAGGTTTGATCTGAGTCAGTGTCAGAGTTTATGGGTTACGGTAAAGATTAGGGTCAAAGGTCGTGGTTGGGTTCAATGGTCAGGATCAGTGTATTTTAATAGGATTAAAAAAACTTGTTACATTTAGTATCCATGTCAGTATGTTTTTTCGGTAAGATAAAAAAGCATAATGTACACTGTTGATTCTGCACCCTATTATGGGTGCAAGCAATACAAAATTTTAAAAAATGTGCTATTTCTGCAATTGTCAGGAGCTATAAAGTTTATTTTGGATTGTTCTTGGTGGTAGGTTATGGTAATTGCAAGAAATATACAGCTATTGTAATTTTTACAATTTTGCTCCAGTTTTCCTTTGATAACAAAAAAAACAAACAAACAAGGAATATCCATTACCAGTTACCACCAGGTAAAAACCCGGAATAATTAATCTGGATACACTAAGTGGCTGTGATGAGATGTACCATTTTACTAACATATGCCAATGTTGCAGAACTGGATTAGGTGAACATATGTTTTACCCTTCATCATGAAGGGGTTTAAAAAAATTAAAACTATTTACTATTTACAACTATGATACACAGTGATTTAGCAAACTCCATCTATCTACCTAATTTAAGGGCTAATGCAGTTAATTTGTGACAAATTCACTTTAGACTTTGGCAGAATCAATACCTTTATAACTAGGCATTACAAAACCACTAAGTAAAGCACTGTTTCTTCTGCCAAAGAGAAAAATCTGAACCATTCAGTGCTTATCTACCTTGCTCAACTGGCATTTCAGAATTTTACAGACACTTCACGTCCATGGCTTCAAGCTTTTGGTCATAGCAGAGTAGGGAATAGAATTACTCTCATGTGTGCAGAATGCTGGGAACTTCCATGAAGAAGTGATGACCAGGTAGCCTCTGGCCACAGTCTAACAAAAGTCAGCTTCTGTTAAATGAGTTCTGACATTTGCCTTAGGAACTCTGCAATAAATTCTTTACTTTCTTATTTTTTTTACAAACTTTTATCCACATGTGCCTATCATATCAGTAAATATAATATACAGTATGTCAACACATCATTAGACACCAAAACCGCAGTATATGCATTCATTTATATGAAAAACAAATTAATTATGTATGCACAGGTTTAAAGTGGGAAAATCTCTAGGCAATAGTAGAAAAGTGGAAAATAATGCTCATATAAAATGTTGTACACTTTTAATCCAATACTATAGGGCTGGTTTCCTAAAAGAAATATTGAATGTTCTCTTTGCTAGTTAATAAAGTGAAATTTAATCATTCAATCATGGGCAAGATTTGAATGGGCAAAGTGACAGTTGGGATGGTTTATTAAAAGAGTAGCAGTTGTTCATTGGAATATTAGGTGAAATGGTATTAAACCCAAAATTAAAAAATGCATTATACTGCAGATTACCAGTGCTTAGATGTGCGGTCAACATTTTTCTTTACTTTTACCTATTGATCCAGCCATTAAGTCTGTTATTTTTTTACTTTTTTTAACAGACCAAGTTGACCAGCAAAAGTGGCACTTAGTCAGCTTTAAATGAAAGGGAGAAAAAAACAAAAACATTGCTGTTAAAAAGTATTAGGTGGAGTTTGACTTTATTTGGTACTCAAGTTCATCTAAATTTGCTAGTGCACCTAACACAACCCCCTCGCCAGGTTGACAATGCTGTTGCCCAAAGGTGTCTCCATTACTCCTCCATTTGCAGGACAGCATAACATGATAATCTGGTGTGAATAAACTTTCACATACATTTTGTAATAAAATGTTAAAAAAAAGCATTTATCAATGAGGTTTTTCACTTTTGTGAATGCGGTATTCTATACAGATGCTAAAAATAACAGGACAGAAAATGACATAACACATGTGGTAAAAGCTTTGGTGAGTTAACTCCTCTCAATCAAACGGGGAAAAAAAATCAGATATTTACTGCAACTGGCTTTTGTCATAAAAGATGATTGGATCATGTGAATTAGGAAAGTTACACAATCTAAAATTTGCAAACTCTGCTATTATTTCGAACAGCAATTGAAGCATTTAAGCAATATGTAGGGTTAGGTTCACTTGAGATGTCCCTGCATTTTTTGAGAGCTCTTCTTTGTATCAGTATGCTAAGTTTACTTTATATGACAACTTTTTCATTCTGTACAGCCTTATAGAATAAGCCCATTGACTATCAATCTTTAAGTTTTCAAAATCAAAATAATTCAGTCCATAAAATAGCATCAACTTTGGAGACAATATATCTATGTAGAAGTCCTGCTTCCCAATCAGGGAACATTCATATTTTATACACAACATAACAATGTCAATGAAGGAAAAATAATAAAATAATTCCTAAACTAGAATGTGTCTAATTATTTCAAAGTACACCATAGGAACAGTGCTGTGCAATCAAGCAACCCAGTCAGGCTTTAAACTCTTTAGTCATAAGGTATAACATGGGAACTGAAAGACGACAATACATATGATTTTCTGACTACTCACTGCACTTGACACTTCATATATACACTGAGGTTGCCTGATGTGCACATGGATGACAAAGCATTCTGGTTTCAAAAGATAGAGGTTATTGACTGAACATTGCGGTCAAATTAGAGGTAGTCAGTCTTACACTGATTGCTATCTATTTTCCAGGTTTGCCAGTGGATTAAAGCATACACAACCTACTGAGAATAATAATGTCTATCCTGAACTGGAACTATTAAGATACAAACCAAAGCAACCTGTTTTGTGTGAACAAAATATTACCAAAAAGTTTACCACCAATATAACTTCAACAATAGTTATCTATTGCAGCCATCGTTGTTTAAAGTGGTTGTAAACCCTTACATATACCCAGAGTAATGAATGATCTCAGGTGATACACAGAAATGAAACAAATCATTATACATAAGTTGTACCTATTTATCTACAGCCATCTTTCCCCCTACATCTATTCAAAGTGCAGAATTTACACAGGATCCCTCAGCTTTGAAAAGCGGGGGGCGGAGAGCTGAAGTTACATTAGTGAGGAGAGTTCTGAGAGCTGATTTGAGGAAAGGGACACAGCCCCTTTCAAACAGCACACAGGTAAAGAGCTGAAGCTGTCAATCACAGGTTGTGCCCTGCCCATAACCATTTTTCTATTGGTGTCAGGAAGACTTGTCAGAAGTGACTCATGCTTATAGCAGAGGACCAAAGCAGCAAAGAGTACTGATACTTGGGGGTTTATTTACTAAAGCTGATTCACTTAGATTATCTCACACTTCTGCATAGAAAACAATCACCTTTCAGGTTTTATTGCTAAAGCTTAACTGAACAAGCTGAGGTTAGAAGCTGATTGCCTACCATGTACAGGTGCAGGAGATTCTGTGTGAACCAGCTTTAGTAAATAAACCCCTTTGTGCTGTGGATTGAGACAAGCACACACTATAGAAGGATATGCTGTGTTCATATTTCATTTCTGAGGTTTACAACCACTTTAACATTTTGCAAGCAAGGGTAGCTATAGTCATAATTGAAGGAAAATAATAAAAATCAGCTTTCACTGCAATATTCCTTCAATTGGGAGCTGTTCCCTGCAGTATTTACCCCCTGCCACTGGATATCACCAAGTTTCTCAGTTGAATGACTGCCAACATCATTCAACCCACTTCCTCTAAACCCAAACTCACTGTAATACTACATAAACATCACTCATACATTATTATGTAAACACCATTCAGTGCAGCAGCAAGGGCCATCCACTACCCCTGCCAGAGGAGAGGAGGAAGCACTTGTGACACCAATGGACAGGCCAGACCCTTGAAAAACACACATACAGTGCATCCAGAAAGTATTTACATTAACTTTTGGCACATTTTGTTATGTTACAGCTGTATTCCAAAATGGATTAAATTCATTGTTTTCCTCAACATTCTACAAACAATACCCCATAATGACAATGTGAAAGAAGTTCATTTTGAAATCTTTGAAATTTATAAAAAAAAAAAACTAAAAAAAACACATGTACATAAGTATTCACAGCCTTTGCTCAATACTTTTTTGAAGCACCTTTAACATCAATTACTGCCTCAAATCATTTTGAGTATAATGCTACAAGCTTGGCACACCTATTTTTGGGCAATATCTCCCATTCTGCTTTGCAGTAACTCTCAAACTCCATCAGGTTGGATGGGGAGCATCGGTGCACAGCCAATTTCAGATCTCTCCAGAGATGTTCAATTGGGTTCAAGTCTGGGCTCTGGCTGGGCAACTACAGGACATTCACAGAGTTGGCCCGTAGCCACTCCTTTGTTATGTGGGCTGTGTCCGTAGGGTCATTGTCCTGTTGAAAGATTAACCGTCAACCCAGTCTAAGGTCCAGAGTGCTCTGGAACAGATTTTCATCAAGGATGTCTTTGTACATTGCTGCATTCATCTTTCCTTTGATCCTGACTAGTCTCCCAGTTCCTGCCACTGAAAAACATCCCCACAGCATGATGCTGCCACCACCATGCTTCACTGTAATGATGGTATTGGCCAGGTGATGAGCGGTGCCTGGTTTCCTCCAGACATAACCTTGACATTCAGGCCAAAGAGTTCAATCTTTGTTTCATCAGACCAGAGAGTTTTGTTTCTTATGGTCTGAGAGTCCCACAGGTGCTTTTTGGCAAACTCCAGGTGGGCTGCCATTTGCCTTTCACAGAGGAGTGGCTTTTGTCTGACCACTCTACCATACAGACCTGATTGGTGGAGTGCTGCAGAGATGGTTGTTCTTCTGGAAGGTTCTCCTCTCCACAGAGAAATGCTGGAGCTCTTTCAGAGTGACCATAGGATTCTTGGTTACCTCCCTGGCTAAAGCCCTTCTCCCTCGATCACTCATTTTGGCCGGGCGGCCCTCTCTAGGAAGATTCCTGGTGGTTCCAAACTTCTTCCATTTACGGATGATAATTTACCTTCAATGCTGCAGAAATTTTTATATACCCTTCCCCAGATCTGTGCCTTGATACAATCCTGTCTCGGAGGTCTACGAACAATTCCTTGGACTTTATGGCTTCTTTTGTGCTCTGACATGCACTGATAACTGTGGGACCTTATATAGGCAGGTTTATGCCTTTACTAATCATGTCCAATCAACTGAATTTCCCACAGGTGGACTCCAATCAAGTTATGGAAACATCTCAAGGATGATCAGTGGGAACAGGATGCTCAATTTTGAGTGTCATGGCAAAGGCTGTGAATACTTATGTACATGTGTTTTTTTTAATTGTTTCTTTTTAATAAATTGCAAAGATTTCAAAACAAACTTCTTTCACATTGTCATTATGGAGAGTTATTTGTAGAATGTTGAAAAAAATGAATTGAATCCATTTTGGAATAAGGCCGTAACATAACAAAATGTGGCAAGAGTTAAGCGCTGTGAATATTTTCTGGATGCACTGTGTGTGTATATATATATATATATATATGTATATATATATATATTATAATACAGCATTTATATAGTGCCAACAGTTTGCTCATCACTTTACAATATAACGGGAGACAATACAGCAACAATACAGTTCAATAAAAGAGGGATTTGAGGGCCCTTCTCCTTGGAGCTTACAATCTAGGAGGGAGGGGCTGGACTGGTTGGAAGAGTAGAAGATTCCAGTATTAGCTGAGGGCAGGATAGGCTTCCCTGAAGAGATAGGTTTTCAGAGATCGTCTAAAAGTGAGCAGAGTAGGCGATAGTCTGATAAATTGGGGTAGAGAGTTCCAGAGGATGGGGGAAGCTCTGGAGAAGTCCTGGAGAGGAGCATGGGAGGAGGAGACAAGGGAGCTAGAGAGTAGGAGGTCTTGCGAGAAGCAGAGAGTACGGTTTGGGTGATATTTAGAGACAAGATCGGTGATGTAATCTGGGGCAGAGTTATAAATGGCTTTATACGTTATTGTTAGTGTTTTGAATTTTATCCGTTGGGCAATGGAAAGCCAGTGGAGGGATTGGCAGAGAGGGATGGTAGATACAGAATGGTTAGTGAGGTGGATGATTCTGGCAGCAGCATTCATGATAGACTGAAGAGGGTATAGCCTGCGATGAGGTAGGCCAATGAGGAGGGAGTTACAATAGTCTAGGCGAGATATACCAAGGGAGTGGATAAGTTGCTTAGTGGTTTCCGAGGTTAGGAACAGGTGTATCTTGGAGATGTTGCGAAGGTGAAGTCTACAAGATTTGGACAGTGATTGGATTTGGTGCTGAAAGGACAGATGGGAGTCTAGGATTACACCTAGTACCCTGGCATGAGGGGAGGGAATGATGATTGTGTTATTTATTTATTTATTTTTAATTTAAATATTTATTTATTTTTCAATTAAATACATATTTCCATCATTATCACATAAGAAAAAATACAAAAATCATTCCTTGTTTACACTTTCTAAACCTATTTCCCAATCCCTCTCCCTTCCTCCCCCCCCCCCCCACCCCCCATCCCCATCAACTTTCTCTGCATTCTCTCCAGATCTTCCTACTAAGGCAAGTAGAGTTTAATCTTCATTTCTCCTTATAGTTTCCTATATTTCATATTCAATCCAGCTTTTTCCCATTTTTCCCATTTCATATCTTGATGGAGAAGTCAGGGGAGGGGGCAAAGGCTGGGGGGAATACTAAGAGTTCAGTTTTGGAAAGATTGAGTTTGAGGAAGTGGAGTGACATCCATGCCGATATGTCACTTAGTAGATTAGTGATGCGAGAGGAGACTGAAGGGGTGAGGTGAGGGGTCTGGCTTGCAGTCTCCACTCTAATCCATTCCAGAGGTGTTCCATTGGGTTGAGGCAAGAACTCAGGACAGTCAAGTTCCTCCACTCCAGACTCACTTATCCATGTCTTTATGGACCTTGCTTTTGCACTGGTGCACAGTCATGTTGGAACAGGAAGGGGCCATCCCCAAACTGTTCCCACAAAGTTGAGAGCATGAAATTATCCAAAATGTCTTGTATGCTGATGCCTTATGAGTTCCCTTCACTGGAACTAAGGGGCCAAGTCCAACCCCTGAAAAACAACCCCCCACCATGATAACCCTCCACCAAACCTTACACTTGGCACAGTGCAGTCAGGCAAGTACCATTCTCCTGGCAAAACCAGGATTGCCAGACAGAGAAGCATGATTTGTCACTCCAGAGAACATGTCTCCACTGCTCTAGAGTCCAGTGGAGGAGTGCTTTTCACCACTGCATCCGACGTGTTGCATTGCACTTTGTGTTGTAAAACTTGGATGCAGCTGCTCAGCCATGGAAACCCATTCCATGAAGCTCTCTACACACTGTTGTGCTAATTTGAAGACCACAGGAAGATTAAAGGTCTTTAGCTACTGACTCTGCAGACAGTTGGCAACTTCTGCGCATTATGTGCTTCAGCATGCGGTGACCCCACTTTGTTATTTTCCCTGGCCTACCACTTCATGGCTGAGTTGCTGTTGTTCCCAGTTTCTTTCACTGTTATACTACCACTAACAGTTGACTGTGCAATATTTAGTAGCAAGGAAATTTCATGAATGGACTTATTGCACAGGTGGCCACTTATCACAGTACCACATTTTCATTCACTGAGCTCCTGAGAGCAACCCATTCTTTCACAAAGGTTTGTAGAACAGTCTGAATGCCTAGGTGCTTGATTGTATACACCTTTGGCCATGAAGGTGATTGGAACACCTGAGTTCAATGATTTTGAGGGGTGTCCCAATACTTTTGGCAACATAGTGTGTATGCATATATATATATATATATATATATATATATATATACTGTATATCAGGGGCATTCCAGAATAAAACTGGGGAAAATAAGTGAAAAATTGGAGTTGATTGCAATAATAAACAAATAGATTTCACTTTCCATTTCCATTCTGCAGAAAAATAAAATGGGAATTCTGATTGGCCGTTGTGGGCAAAAACTCCAATCAATGTTGTGTTCTTTGGGGTTGATTTACTAAAATCAAACTGGAAAGTAAATCCATTTGCAAGTGAATTTTATCTTAGCAAAGTTATTTTTTTGAAAATCCACTTTGCAAAGAATACATGATCAAGAGCAAGCAAAAAAATATATTTTTTTGGTTGCACATGATTGGATGATGGGAGACAACAAAGCCATACCCTTTTCACTAAACTAAGAGATAATAGTCTTGTAAAGTAAAAATTCCCTTGCAAAATTAACAACTTATTTGCCTTTAGTAAATAAATGCCAATGCATCTTTTTCAATTTAAATGCATAAGCCCCAGTGACAGTGTATGTGCAACATATCAGTATCATAACATGAGCAGTCAGGGTCTAAACATTTTTGTTGTTATTATTTGTATTTATTTTCTATTTTTATTTAGCTAAAACAGTATACAGTGTTCGACCTAGCATGCATTCACATACATTTCTACCCATGAAAGAGATTACAGTTTAAAGTCTAAGTTATCCTTTAAAAAAAAAATAACAAATGGACATATTTTTGCAGGTAAAAAATGTGCATTTATCATTTTTTTCTTGGTAGCCTGCAGAGCATCGCACCAGTGATAAGCAGATCACGCATCCAATGTCCGGCTTCTGCAGAATCCCAGTATAGCTGACTGCCCATACTATACCTTCCGCATTGGCAGAGTTACTAAAGAGTAGGAAGCTCAATGAATTACAAGAGCGCTCACAAGCATCCTTGCAGTTTATTGAGAACTACAAGCCATCTGCTGCAATAACAGATGGTAGTTGTAGTTCATTTATTCACAGAGCTCTGTAAATGGATGATGTAGCTATCAGGTGGACTCTTTAAATTGTAGGAACAGGTGCAGGAAGAAGATCCCCCACCTGCTGTCACAGATTGGAGATTAGAGGGGTACAAGCAGGTGCTCTGCTAATATGCTACATGTTACACCCTAAATTTGGGTGTAACATGTTACCAAAGGTGACCTTATTCTTTAATTACTACATTAAATCAAGTGCCCACAGGCATGCAATGCCCAGCTTAGTCAGACACAAGTTAACCAACAAGAATGTTTTCTGGTTGTGGGCGTAATCAAGGGAAGTCAGAGGACTCAGATACTGTCGGGGTAAGTTTAGCCAATCTCTGAGGAACTATGTACCAACGCATTAGTAATTTATTGTTAGATTCAATAGCTGTGGTGAAAATGAGAGTGAGCCGTGGTTTTCCAAATCTGTGTTTCAGTCCCTACTCTCACTGGTTCTCCCAAATCAATGTCCCATTTAGTCATATATTTGTGCGGACACAAACATACCTAATAGAGAAGCATTTATAGTGCATATAGGACCTTTGGCTGAAGAATTACATGAGGTTCCTCTCACTAGTTTAATTTTGCAGCATTATATCTGCATAAATAAACCAGCTTTGACTAGATTTATGGACTTTCAAACTGTCTTGGACACCAAAGCAACTCTATTCAAAGCAGAAACGTTTTTTTTTTTTCTCTTTGTAGTTATTCTGGCTTAGTTTCAATAAACAGCATTTTATATAATTTTTTTTCTTATTTAGGCTTGCATTGACTGAAAGCAGTGACTTTTCTCAACAATATATTTTTGAGATTATACCTACTTTTAAATCGATAGCTTAACTGTTCTTTTCTATTGATAAAATAGCCTGAATTTACAATTTTTATAATTTAGCTTCCTAAATCTCGATATAATTTTCCAAATGTCAACCATTTTTTTTTTTGTTTTAACCATTCTAAAAGTTGGGTTGGATAGCCAATCTAATTTAGGATTTCATTATCTTCTTTCCTTCAGCTTTTGAACAGTCTGTCACATGTTATACTCATCACCCTGAACTAGTCAAGCACACCTCTCATTTCAACCAGTGACAGACAGGTGATGTGTTTTCTGTATTAAAATTTCTTTATGCCTGTTTTGTCGATGAAACCACTAAATAATCGGAACTGTTCTTTCACTGGGATCAGCTTGTTCCCAAGTATGTATTACCTGTCACAGATGAGTCAACGGTTGAAAAATGAGTAGCAAGAAAAACACACACACACACAGTCACTTCTAATAGGATCAAAACTTTTAGAAATTATTTTTTTCACAGCAGGATGGTTTGGAAGTTACTTGTTTAAGGTTAAAAAATGTGCAAATAGACAATTTATTGCTGGTATATAAAAATGATTTCACTGTAAATGGTACACCATGTAGATGTAATGCACTTAGCAATTCTATCAACTCTTACCTTATATGACTAGAATTTCAAAAAGTAATACAAATTTTTGCACACTATCTACTGTTCTTATAAAAGCTTGGCTTTAGGAAACTATATGATTAAACGCTGATTCATACCGCTGCAACTTCAGCAGCAACATGTGATTTACAAATTGCACCTGAAGTCACATCTAATGTATTCTCTATGGCATAGTCTTAATAGGTACAATTTCAAGTAGCAAGATCGGAAAAATAGTTCCTGTATTACTTTTTCACCACTTGTGCAATTTAACTCTCATAGACTATATGGTACTGAAAACACACCTGTCTATATCAGTGCTACCTTGAAGTTGAGCTTTAAATGGGACTAAATCACACCATTTTGAAATTGCATTTGGTGTCAACCAGGGCTTAGCCCTTTGTTTCTGAGATACACAGTTTTGCACACTAAGCTTCCTAGATCTATGTAAGAAACCAACAGTTTCCTCTCATTTTTTGTGGACTCTCTACTCTGGTTACAACCTTCCTTCTTCTTGAAATTGGTTTCCTCAGTCTGCCACCTCTCTCTCAAAGTGCTTTCTGTGATATGGTTTTCAACAGGTAAGGACTCGACATGTTCTTACCTGTAGACTATATTCTTGCTTTTTGGTCCACATGCCTTGGGCAAGGTAAGGAGCTATAATCTGTAGGCTTGGGAGTGTCATACAGTAAAGGCCAACTCTCCCTGTGGGGATCATTGATGAAGACTAGACTTAAAGGGGTTGATTTGCTGAAGGCAAATGAGCTGTTCAAAGGAATTTACACTTAGTGATGTAAACTGACGACGTCAATTGGATGATGAAACAAGTCAAGTGGGGCTTCAGCGTGTGACGTCGGTGTGTGACGACGGCGTGTAACGTCATCATGTTTTTTGGAGGGATGGCGGCCATTTTCCTGATTGGAAACTGGATACAAATGCTGGTAACCATCCAATACAATGTACAAGTAACTTGATTTTATTATTTAACTACTATACTATGAGTGGTCTTCTTCTTTTATTCCTTATCTAAATATTGGATGGGAGTCTTCTTTTAGGACCTGTTTAGACCTTTGAGAGGAGGATTGAAATCAATTCTGATGAGGATTGCCAGTTCCATGATCTGCACATATTCATCCCCCATTTGAAGTTGCCCACATTGACCGGTGTGTCTCAGTCAGAATTTCTAGTAAGAGGCTGAACTATTCAGGTGTCCTGGTGATGGTGGACCGTGGGAACTGCATTTGGGACTTTTTAAATTGGAATTTTTTTTTTATTAATTGGACTTTATGTTTTTGATTAGAGCTTCAAATTTGATTTATTTTTTATTATGTATATTGCCTGATATGCTAGCTGCTTTTCTCTGATTTTCATTTCATGTTCTATTTACCCAAGCGCAGGTTAATGGTTTTATTTTTTGCAAAGTGAATGTTGAATATTCACCACATTCATCAAGCTTAGGGAAAATTCCCTTGGAAAGTGCAAATTCCCTTGCAAAGTGAACAACCTATTTGCTTTTTCAAGTTAACCCAAATGAGTCCAAACCCAGGAATTCAAAAGACTATATACGGAATTCAAAAGACTATATATGAGGGCATTGTTATTAGTATGGTTTTCAAAATCATAGTACAGGCCCAAAGGATTTTGATATGCCACTCATGTTAATATAAGAGCCGGGTGGCAAAAGCGATAATATTTTAGTTCTTTACAGATATATTTTATTTAATACAATGCTCTGTAAACATGGCATGAATACAGCTTGTTCAATAAACCATTGATGATATGCAAAAAATGTAGTAGACCTAGATATGGGAAGGCCTGGAAAAGAAAAATGGAAAAATTGGGAAAAAAACATATTTTTTAGTTTTTTCTTGTTCTTGTGCAATGATGGACATGATATTCAAACTATATAACATTAAGACCTAAATTAAAGATTTCTGTGATTTTATGTAAAGTCTTACATTACTGCAAGTTCTCTCAGCTGAAGACAAACAAATTCTGGAATACAATTCAAGTAACACTGTGCTTCTCAGTGCAGTTCTCCAACAAAAGAAATATGCATTTCTGCAACTAGGCGGCACTGCAGTGGAAATGCTCCAGTTTAGTTTGCTCTGTCTTGTACCTTCTACACTAGGATAATTGCTGGAATGCAGTAGATGATATTTTCTGTCCTCCTCTCTGGTCTTAATTGACAGGTAAGAGGGTAAATGTGTTTATCTTTATAACTTTTAAATGATTCCTGATTCCTGTGAACGTTCTTTACCATTACAGCATAATGTTCACCTATAGTCTGGTCAGTAAAATGTTTTTTATTTCTTTTCCTCCTCTCAGAAATATGGTGAGACCAACATCTAGAGTTCAGAAACATTTCCACAGTGCAATTTCAGCTGAGAGCAGAGCTCCAATGTGCAAATATTCTGAGAAGAAAAATTATTTTCCAAATTCTACAAAGATGACACAACACGTCTTTGCATGCCAGAGGTCCCCTAAAGAAATTAAAACAATACTTTATGGAATTAAATGTAGAGGACCATAATGAAATTGCAAGTAGCTTTTCCCTCAAGAATTCTCATTTCAGAAAGACTCTTTCTGCTGCTTCTGGATCATCACACAGTGTTTCTTCAACAGCAGCATCTTCAAGAAAGAAAGTATTGCAAACCTTTGCCTCACAAAAATACAGAATCCATTCATTTATAGATAAAATGACACCTGCAAATCAGGAGAAAATTGATCAAGCTCTTCATAGAGCAATATGTGCTTCTGGATCAGCATTGTCATTAACTGATAATGCATATTGGTAGGAAGCTTTTAAATTATTACAACCATCATACTGTTTGCCAAGCAGACATTCCTTGAGCAAGTCTCTTTTCAATTTGTAAAACTACTCCCCACCAGGGGCGGACTGACCATTCAAGCACTCGGGCACTGCCCAAGGGCCCGGGGTCAGTAGGGGGCCCCATGAAATGCCCCTGGTACCTTTTTATAGGCTTTTCCGAGTGTGGGCAAGGACACAGGGGCCCCATGATCCCTTATTGCCCAGGGGCCCCATGAGTTGTTAGTCCGCCCCTACTCCCCACATTAATTTTTTTTCCAATTTCTCAGAAATTTTCCACTTTTTTCCTAGAAACAAAAACAGGGAAAAGGTGTTTTTTTCCTCATGAGTTCAAAATTTCGGGAGATTTTACATCTCTAAGTAGACCCTAGTGACTAGATTGGAGTTTCATGAAATCGGGGCCCTGAAATTCTAGTCCTAATTGGTTGTTATGGTTTGCTGTACAATACACACCAGCACATTACACACCACACCTTGCCTACCTAGACAAAGATATATGACTGTTGATATAAAACTATTTTTGCATTATTTTTGTTAATACAGCTCTAGCATGTGTGTCATTTTAACAATACTGCCAACTTTAATATGTTTCTATGCAGTATACTGTAGAATAAGATGGAAAAACAGAAAGTTTCAAGTCATTACAAGTTGATATTTTACAATGTCAGGAAGAATATGGGTTGAAAAATAGAATTTCTCAATAAACATAATAAAATATTAACTTCTAATCCATATTTTGTTTGACAGCCATGGTAATGCTAGCCCAATACACAACTAGGCTACATATTCACTAGTTTTGCCTGTGGGAAGCTGTGGGTTTTAGTTCAAAGGCAATAGTAAGGGATGTTTTTATTTTGCTATATAAGCATTTCTTGTAAGCAGAACATAATATTGTTTATCTGGTGTGTACAATGTTTGAAAGGTGTTTCCTTTTTCATTTAACCAAAAATATAGCAAAGCGAAACTCTGTGCAAATTGCAGGTTCCACAATACAGACAAAACACACAATCTAAATCATATTTATATTTTTAGAACTGCAATAACTTTGGAAAAAAAAAAAAAGGAAAATATATTGAATTTTCTATCAGAGCTAAGCAACGAGTTGCGTGATTTTTAAAGACTCAATCGTACATACTGCAGGATGTACCTAGTATGCTTTCCAACCACTCTTTATATATCTTACAGCAGAGCTGTAGGCAGACTTCTAAATTCATAGCTAAAATATTTATGTCTGAACTTTCCTACCTTCCAAAAAATCTGCAATTCTATTCAGTCAGTCCTATCACCTTCCCCCCCATTATAACACCTCATATATCCTCCTCTGTTACATATAATTCATCTGAAGCCCCCCCCTCCAATTATATATATTCTCCATCCACACAGTTATATTTGCAATCTCCTCTCCTCTAATTATAATTCCCCTGCAGGCCTCCCCCCCTTTCAATTATAATTCTCCTGTAGCCCCCTTCAATTATTTTTACCCTTCCCTCACAATTATAATTTCCCTGCAGCCCCCCCAATTGTAATTCCCCTGCACCCCACAATCTCACATTGCATACAATTCCCCTGCCCCCCCCCCTCCCCCAGGAGGGTCTCTCAACTCTTCCCCGACCGACGTCCAGCTCTGGCTTATAAACAACAACCTGTTACTAGGACAACTGGGGAGCGCATGCTGCATGATGACATCATTACATCCAGGAGGAGCAGTGAGCTGGACTTGTCCTGCAATTGGGGAAGGAAAGACGGGGCAGACAGAGAACCAACCATTCATGTACTCCCTCCTCAGAGGTCACTGCCTCTTCTTCATTGTTGTCACCTCATTCTAGTCAGAGCCCAGAATATACCTACTTGATGGTGTCAACCCTCTGGTGGGTGTCAACCTGGTGCAATCAGCACCCCCATAGTGATGCCACTGATGTACAATGCAATAAAGCAATTTTTTCACTTGGTTGGGCCCTGCTGTGTTGGCAATTACAGGGGATGATGTTAATATAAAAGCAAACTGAGATGCTTTTTAAAATATATTACTATTTCAAACCTTTTAGAAAAAGGTATATATTACCTAATGCAATATAAAAATGTTCAAATACTGAGTTAACATTACAGAGTGATTTGTTATTTAAAGCAAACCCAGCCAGCCATCCATGTCTCCATGCTGCATTTTGTTGAGAAATCACTTTGAAAAACACACCCTAGAATATCTGGCTGTGGCCATCTTGAGTAAGGGCAGATGATTCATGTAGCATTTACTTCCTGGAATCCATCTGCCCTCAGCTCAGGCATACAGTCAGGAGGGTGTGCTTAGCTTAGCAAACTCCTCCTTTTCTTCTGAAGACTCCTCCAATGTATTACATCATTTGCCTAGGAATAGAAACCAGGAAGTAACTGAAGAAAAGCAACAAAAAAAAAAAAATAGGATATACGTCCCTATCTATTTACTAACGCTAGCAGCATTAAATAATCATTCGATGTTGATTGAGAGAGTGAAGTTCGTGAATGGAAGGTGCCTGTTCTTATATAACAAGAAGAAGACCTTTTGGACTGATAAAGATATATTTATAAGTTGTGTTTATCATAACAAAAGCTATAGGACTATGAAGGGCTAATATGATGTAGCCAAAGTGTCCAGACAGCTCTAATTCATCCTCAACCCAAGCTGATAATTTCATTTAATGGCTAGGTTCAAATAAAATACATTGCTTAACCTCCCTGGCGGTATTCCCGAGTGTAGCTCAGGGCAAAGTTTCAGTACCACAAGCGGTAACCCCGAGCTACACTCGGGCTTACCATGCAGCACTGCTCTGCGATCCCTTGATCACTTACCTTGTCCTGCGCTCCCGCGATGTCCCTCCTGCAGTGTCCCCGGCAATGTAATCCGCCAGATGCCAGCATCTGTCATCTGGGTTCCGTCCCCTGCGAGCGTCGGGACGTATGGGGGACGGAACGGCGGGAAATTTGAAAATGACAAAAAGTGACATTCACTAAAATCACTAAAATCACATAGTAAAACATTACTGTATCAAAGCATTTCACATACATTTTGTCCCTAGTGCTTTGTCCTGTGCCCTGCCTGCATTTTGACTGTTCTTTCTGCCTGGAAACTGAGAACTGTCCATGGCGTCCAAAAAGCATCCCTTTAGGTCAAAAGCGGTTTTAGACCAGCTAGAGAACAGCGATAGTAAATTAGAACTACTTGCAGAATTGAGTGATAATGATTCGTGGGGAAATTTGTTATCAGACACTGAAAACGATTTCGCGACTTTGCTCAGTGATGTGCGAACGTGGCGCTATATTTCAAATTTCAGTGTTTTTGGTTTGATTATATTATTGAATTAAATTTATTATTATTATATTATTATTTTTTATTATTTATTAAATTATAATTTATGATTTCGTGTTTCAAATTTTATCATACCCGGGATGTTTACTAGACTCTTGTTTGGACAGATTTCAGTGAGTTATTCCTAAAAATTACAGGCCTACAATAAAAAAAATACATATTTCCATGCAAAAAAATGTACCGCTTTGAGCACAGAAATATGGACATAATCAGGCCGCTAGGGAGGTTAATGTAAGTGTTGGACCTGTATGCAATCTGAAACACCCCCCAAAGCCTATAAGAAAAATTATGTTTTTTGCATTTTCAAGCCTGACAAGCTGCTAGAATGCAGCAGACATTGAACACTTACTCCCACCATCACAGGAACATTCACTCTCCCTAGTTCAAAACACACAAATGTGCAGTGCACTCTCTCTTTTCCTGCTGTGGCAATACTGAGTGAATCTTCTAATTTTACGGGGAGAGACAGAGAAAGAGCACACGCTGCATGCATGGCTTTTGACCTAAGGAGAATGCTCACTGCTCGGATGCTGGGAGTGCTCAATGTCTACTGTGTCCAGGGAACTAGCCAAGGTACAAGAAGGAATGACCCCCTTTTGGACTTTAATGCAGCTAATGTGGCATCACACAAAATGTTTCTATATACTTTATTGTACAAAATTATTGTTAAAAAATACATTACAATTTAATATCATACTAGTAGCTTTGATAACTGTTCCAAGAATATAATCCCTTATAGAGTTACAGCAAGACAGTGTTCCCAAGAAGCCCTGACGTGGTTCAATCATTTCAATTTAAGATCTTCTTCAGGAGCATGAAAACCAAAGGGATAACACAGCAATTGAACAGCTGATGTCTATCAGAGCGATATTAAACACACTGGCATTCAAAATGGGATTGCATGACCCAACATTCAATGGTATGAGCATTCAGGTGGACAGGAGTGGTCACATGTGCATCTTATAGTATTGCAACAGAGAGGGAAAAGCAGACCACCCTCCTATATCCTTCATATATGAGATGGAACCAGTAGACATGAAAAGCTCAAATATTCCACTTTATATGGGAAGGGGTGACATACATTAAATTGACAAAGTAAATAAGGGGAGATATAGTCCAAGCCCCTAGGTAGCTTGTCCAGAAATGCCTTCCTCTATGCTTCCACCAATCTATCCAGTGTCTCATGGAAAACCACGTTCGTCAAATAAGCCAGCAGGAACTAGCCAGAGTGGGTAAAGCAAATAATAAATTCACTTGCCGAACCTACCAGTAACATATTTCCTGTCCTAGAGTGTCAATGCTTACAAATCTTATTGTATTTCTGGAGAAGCAACATTGTCACCTTAGACTGCTTACTCTGTTTCAATTATAAAATACCTTCTTATCACCTTATTTCCATAACACAGAGGTGTTCTGTAATCCACAGAGATATTGTAGTTTAGCAGGGTTCCTAAAACTGATAGGGATTTGAGTGCAGTACAGGCAGTTCAGTTCTAACAGCACCCTCCACATTGAAATAATGAACTGTTGGGGGGATTAAAGGAAAGGTTTAAAACAAACCAGGAGCCAGCAGTACAAGGGACACATCACTGATGGTGTGTCCCTTGTACTGATTTTTTTCCTTTTTTTTTTTTTTTTTTACTAAATTCAGGCTTTAAAACAGAACTGAAGGCAGATTAAATGGTGTGTATATACTATATATATATATATATATATATATATATACAAACACAATTTATTACAGTATAGTGCAAAATAAATAAGTCAAATATTAAATGTTTAGAGCATACACATGCATGTCCCCATTTTTGTCCCTTGAAAAATACTGCAATTACAGACAGATACCTGCTTATTCTGCCAGAATTCCAGGGCATTCAGGGAAGCTATAGTACAGCTTCTATGAATGGAGGAGGTGGGGGTCAAAAGGACGGGTATAGTCGTCACTCTTATGAAGTGCAATATGACAGGTCTCAGCTCTCTTAACCCCTGCCAGCATAATTTTCCAAGAATACAAATCTTTCATGATCATTTAAGGGCTCATGTACACTGCAGCTGCTAAACTGACGTTCAGGAGCTGTTCAGCGTTTTTTTCAGCAGCCCCTGAACTCTCCCTAATGTTTTCCTATGTGTCCATGTACACTTTGTTGTTTACAATCGTATACAGGAAGTTGAGTTTACAGTCGATTTTTTTTTGACCGTGTAAACGCTTGTAAATTCGGTTAACCGCATTTATAAGCAATTGCGTTTAGAAGCGTTTTTTAACTGTTCCATATCCAGATGCTGTCCAGAGCCTTTTCATCATCAGAAATGCATGCAAAGCATTTTCCAAGTATTCAAATGGACCTAGCACACCAGCGCAGTCAGTTCTAGATTTCGTCTGAAGGAAAAAATGGTAGAACATGCTGCATAATGCTCATGATGGGATCCATAGTGAATACAACCAGAAAAGACAGGTAATCTCAACTCAAACTGCTCTCTCTGCTTCTGCTCTCTCTATGTCTCTCGAAATGTTTGAAATAGTTAATTATTTGATATTTTTCAGTGCATTCTGGGCATTTGGGAGGATCTCCTGAGGTTATCTTTTAAAAACGCTTCTGAACGCAAATGCGCATAAACGCGTCTAAACGCGCATAAACATGTCTAAACGCTCATAAATGCGATACGCAAACACGGCTAAACTGACGTTTTTTAACCTATGTTTTCCAGCAGTCAGTTTCCATTGTTCAGAAGAGTTTTCCAAACGCCCCGTGTACATGAGCCCTAAGAATGAAAAACAATCTATGAATGGGCAGGTCCGCCTCCTCCATTCATAAACATTTTTCATTCATAAACTATCAAACATTCTATAAAAGGAGGCATAGTTGGCATCCTTGATGAGCGCATATACTAGCTCTCTGAGCTCACAGAGGGAGATTATGGTGGCAGGGGTAGGGGAATGGAGGAGGAAGATTTCAACTAAAGCAGAAACTAGCAGCACAAGGGGCACGAATCGGCAGTATGTGATGTCCCTTGAGCTTTTTTTTGTGGACTAAACTTAAGCTTTAGTCCTTTATTGTCTATAAGTATCTCAGAGAAAATGCTTTCATAACTGTTGAACTAGTGCATTCTTACAGTCTGCTCATTTATTTAAGGCAGTACAAAGACAAAGCATGATGTTCAAGGTGCAGTGATCCACAACAATCAGATTTCAGTTTACTTTAATCCGATCAGTAAAGACAAGACTTCTCATGCCATCCTTTCAAATATAACTTTATCAGACCTGAAAGGATGATTACTAAAATGCAATGTTTTACCTTATTATTGTACATGGCTTTATTGATTTCCTGGTTCCTAGGCTTTCCTAATATAAAGAAATCTCACTGAAAGTGCATAGGAGTAATCTGGTTTAACAGCCCAATTTACTAGAGTGTATTTTTAAGAAAACACATTTATTAAGAAAAGTACAGGTGAACATGAAGAGTGTTAACATTGATCAATGAAAGCACATTTTACACAAATCATTCATTATATACAAAGGCATTTAGATATATTATTGACTAAAATTGTAGATAAAATAGAGATTCATTTTATGTCTATTATTCTTTACTGTTTACACAGATCTAAATTGTTTTGTGGGGAACAATCTTTTAAATGGCAGCCCAGAGCATTCTCTCTACCCCTAAAGAAGGAGTGAAAAAGCAAAATTGCTCCCAGAGATCATTCACACCATAATCTGCGTTCATTAATGCATACATGTGCATGTATTGATGTGCTTTTTTGTAAAAGGGCCCAGGATACCTCTTAGCATATGAAAAATCATATCTGTACTATATATTGGAATGTGTATTTTAATTTGCTATCACTGTTGACTGTCACTGTTGCTTGAAATAGACTGGTCCTTAGAAGTCTTGAAACATCCCTTATTTAGTGGCAATAAAGTGTTCTTTTTTTGTTTGAACATGGTGTGCTGGTAATTTCTTGGATTTTGGACTTATGTTTTGGCAGCACCAGCTAACAATACACTACTATAACTGTTTATATGTGGATCTTGTTGCTGTATGGAGTGTGCAGGGTTTTTTTTTGCATTTTTGGTTCGCTATAGCTCCCTATAGGGGAGAGTTACTAAAACTGAGTCAGTCAGAATCTGGTGCAGCTGTGCATGGTAGGCAATCAGCTTCTAACTTCAGCTTGTTCAATTAAGCTTTGACAAAAAAAAAACCTGAAAGCTGATTGGCTTCTATGTACAGCTGCACCAGATTTTGCATTCTTCACTTTTAGTAAATCTCCCCCCATATACAGGGCATGTGCATTGTGGTGGAAATAAGAATGAATAGCAACACAACACAATTATACTGTACATACAGCTGTGTAATGTGTATTGCAAAACACGTGTCAAAATGTGGGTTTTAATGCACTTTATCTGTTGTAACAATACATTTTAGTATCAGTATTAGTCCACAAACATTTGAGTCTGACTGCTCACTGTGAAGAAAGACTTACAGCACTTATTTTATATACTAAAGATCAGACATAAAACTGTTACATATAACAAAGTGTACTATACTTAGGACAACTGTACTGTTTATTTAAATGGCATTGCACAATAAGAATATGTAAAGTACAGTAATCCCTGGCTCACATTATAGGATTCATTTAAGAGATGATTTTGTTAGATAATGAGTTTATGTAAACAATTTCTAATTTGTTAATATGGGTTCGTGTACTTTTCACATCATCAGTACAGTTTGTACAATCTTTCTTAATAAATAAAATTTCAACAACTACCTGCACTCTCTTTTGACAGAAATTGTCGAAAGTATGTATCATGTTAGATACAAACAAGGACTTTTTATCCTCTATTTTTTTTTTTTTACCATACTATCTATAGGAAAAACATACATTTTCTAGCTACCTTTTAATTGTGCTACCTAGGGCTGCAAACACCTATGAGTTAAAAGATATAGATATTTTCCCAGATACTTTTTCAGTTTTAATAACTCTACCACCCTCCGCATACTCTTCTTTTCATAAGTGACATTCTTAACCTGCTACTAGTTATCTTTCCTCTTCCCAGACAGCTCATACATCCGCTGTCCACCTTGGGTCACACCATAGTAGCTACAGAAGTGGTATAATTTATAAATTTAATCACACTCAGTAATGAACTGATGTTTTGTACATTGCTATAGAAACTGTTTTTGTTCTGGGTCATGCTCCATATTTGAAGGACCTGCCTTTGTAATTAGTGAGTATTTGTTAAATTAGAGACATAGTGATCTCCTTGATGTTGTGCTAGTTACTAAGCAACAGAAATTGAAAGGTATTTTAGTGGCATATCACAAGGTTGGTATTTAAGTATTGTTAAAATCCATATGGTTTTATGCCAAGGTCTGTAAAGCAAGTTTTTATATTACAACTCTAATCTCTAATCACACACTTCTGATATCGATGCTGAAGGCTATGGGAATGTATTCATATGAAAGAGGAAAAGCAAGGATAAAAACAGACCACACCCAACAGCAAGCATAAAAAATATATTTCAATTCTGAAAAAAGAAATAGGGTTTTTGTACTTTATGTTTGAATAAAACACAGCGTAGATACACTGAACTCATTTACTCAAAGGTGGAGCTTTTGTTGAAAAAACAACCATAAAATTACATGTTACATTTTCTATGTCCAACACAGTTTAGAAAATGCAGTCTAACACATTACTGGTTGTCACGGTCAACATTCCTTGTCTGGCCAGTGTTACAATTTTGTAAAGAATTCTCACTATAATTAAAAATATAGAAGATGGAGCAATGGAAAGCGAATCACAGTAATGACAAGCGCACTACTAACAACTGCATTATTCTATTAATTAAACCTTATTGTACAAATATCTAACAAAACATCCAAATATTCTAAAGCATGCAGTCTGCAATAATGGAGAATAGGAAGATGCTTTATACTGAGAGCTGTAACCATAGGAACTAGTTTTGAAGTGGCTTCTAAAAGGGCAAACACATTAGTAGTGTTGCTGCTGAGGAGTCAGACAGTAGTGAAATCCAATAATCAAAAAGGTGGACTAATGTTGTCTCACATTATTCAATAGAAATCTTCAGTGAAACAATGAACAGATTCATGGGCTTGGCCCTGTAAATTGAATCTGTTCTTTAATTTTTTTAAGCTGTCAACAAAACTTACCAATTGTCCATCATTTAACCCCTTGACGCCGACGTAACACAAATATGCGGCCTCACGGACCTGGGCTTTTTTCCGTGGGGCCGCATACTTGCGTACCTGTCTTTGTGCTGGGAGCGCGCCGCTCGGCGCGCTCCCAGCACCAAGACCGCGGTGTCACTGAGAGCCCCGGGTCCCGTTCTAACGATCGGGACCCGGGACTCCCTATTCCGGGTCACGTGATCGCTGTGATAGTCTCTGATTGGCTATCACAGTGATCAATCACTGTGCAGCCCGGCCCCTTTGTTTTCTCTCTCTCTATGAATGGAGAAGAGAGATACATTGTATCTCTCGAACTCCTGACATAGAGAGAGAAAAAAAAAGTTTGTAAAAAAAAAAAAAAAAGATAAATAAATATTAAAAAATAAAGAAAAATACCTAGATCAAGGTTTGATCTAGTTCAGTACCAGGGTTAGTGTTTGGGTCAAGGTCAGGGTCAAAGGTCAGGGTCAAGGGCAAAGGTCAGGGTCAAAGGTCAGGATTTAAAAAAAAAATTGGTATCAGTGTCAGTTAGTGTTAATGTCAATGTCAGTGACAGTGTGTTTTATGTAAAAATAAAAATAAAAAAAAAGACAAAAACAAAATGCGCACTGTTGTTTCTGGGCTGTACTACGGGAGAATTAAATGTAGTATATAAGGTTATAGCAAAATATTGCTAAGAACATTGGCTGATTGAGCAGTCTAATTTAAATTGAGTGTTGTGTGGTTGAATGAGCCCTTAAGATGTTGGAGGATTGTTTGAGAGCATTTTGATTAGATTACCAAAATGAATTAAATAATACCAGTATCATCCTACAGAAGTTTAAATCTCAATAGTCACTATGTAGCAACAGTTACAGCACTTATTTTAGATACCACAAAAATGAGACTCAAATGTATTACACAGAACACAGTGTGGGGGGGGGGGGATTCAATAAATGAAGGCCAACTTTCTTTTGGAGTACAGACAGTAACGTGCTCAGACAATTTTTAATAAAGTTTATCATGAGCATTCTAAAAAAGTGGCGCAGTATGCGCCAATTTCAATGACAATTTCTAGATAGGTACATGAATTTGGCACATTCTGCACCCCTTTTAGAGTGCAGGAAAGACACTTTTGTCAAATCTGTCTGCACCAGTCTTTATGAATTCCAGGGAGTATGCTATACTTTCGGTAACTTTGTTTAAACATTGCAAAGCACAATAGAAATGTGAAAAGTGTAGTGACCCTTGATTCACATTGCAGTAGTCAGTTAAGATCTGATTTCTGATTTGTTACTATGGGTTAATGCACATTATTATTATTTTTTGCCTATCTGAATAAACCTGTTTATTTCAACAGTTACCTGCAGTCTTTCTTTTAAAATGATCTTATAAAAACTGGAGAAAAAAAAAGTCCATAATGACCAATTAGTTTTTGCCTGGGAAAATTAGCTTATTTTATTGCTTTCTCAAATAAGCAAAACATGCGCTTGAATCCAAATACGATTAAACCCCTTTCTTTCTTTTGTAGTATGGTTTATGTGGATTGCATCCTGCTTCTGTAGCATAACGACCCTCCGGAATCACTGAATTTAATAGAGCTGGAGAAACCTCTAGATAAAGCTTTCAATTCCAAAATTTCAATATACATCTTTGTCATTGCACTCTTGGGCCTCTTTCACACAGGCATTCCGATCAGGTCCGCCTGTCAGTTTTTCGGGCAGATCTGACCAGAAGGGCAAACACTGGCACTCGTCCTGACTTTGTAAATCTTCCTTATTAAACACCCAGGTAAAAGTCACAAATGCAACAGTGCTGACCTGTTTCAGCCAGGAAGTCCTTTTGAGGCTAAAACATGTCAGCACTGTTGCATCTGTGACTTTTACCTGGGTGTTTAGTAAAGCAGATTTACAAGCCCGGGACAAATTCAGGAATTTATTCTTCAGATGGATACATAAGGTATACGGGAGCAGGGGCGGACTGACCATTTGGAAACTTGGGCACTGCCCGAGGGCCCGGGGTCAGTAAGGGGCCCCATGAGATGCCCCTGGTACCTTTTTCATAGGCTTTTTTGAGTTTGGGCAAGGACACAGGGGCCCCATGATCCCCTATTGCCCGGGGGCCCCTTGAGTTGTCAGTCCGCCCTTGTACGACAGCACTGCATAGCACAAAGATATTGGGTTCGACCAGGTTGAGCACAGTAAGTTCTTTTCATATGGACCTGATCAAAAGGTCAGTGGAAACCCAAGGATAGATGGATGTGAACAGATTTGTGTCCATTTACACCCACCTACCTCTGTGTCTTTCCAAAGCCCAGAAAAAAAAGGAAAAGGACTGCGTCCTTTTTCATTTTTGCAGACCAGATCAGAGGTATCCTGCTGTAAATGGACAGCAGAGTCCACTTTTGCACATTGCAGCCTATAGAGCTGACAGAAACTGAATGGGCATGGATGTGACATCTGTCCTGATTAGCTATGATCAGCCAGGGATCTGCTCACAGATCCCCTGCTGTTCGGAGCAGCCCATATGGTCCTTTCATATGGGCATCATCAATTCAAGTCAACTTATAAACATGGATTCAGGTTACATCAGTTTGCACTTCAGTTCAGTTCAGTTTACATCTGTTTTTGCATTTTTTTGTTTTTGTTGTCATAGAAATCAATCACAGGTGACAAAAGTATAAACAAAAATGTGTTTTGCCTAAAAATGGGAATAAACAGAGCAGATGTATACAAAGAGTATCCATTTACATCCGTTCAGATCTGTCTAAATGGAAAAGAACACAGCCTTGTTCTGTTTATAAATTGGACCTGAATGGACACAGATGTTGGTGGATGTAATTATCTGTACATTATATACATTGTGGTTCAGTCTGTAACCATCTGAAAACCTGACAGACACATCCAGACTGAACATCCATGCAAAAGCGCCTTTACAAAGTATGGTATAAACACATACGACAACTTGTACATGATTTGTTGGTTTCCACATAGATTCAAAATCATATGCAGCCGAGATTACTGCTAATATTACTATGTCACTATGAGATTGTAATTGTATCTCTTTTTTGACTAGGAAGGCTGAGTGCTGGAAAACGTGTTTGTTGTTTGTTGAATACAAACAAGACTTGCAGGCACCTTCCAAAAGTCACATGCTCATTTAATGTATTCATTAATAATAAAAGGCCTTCTATCTTTGGCAGTATAAATTAAAAAAGTATATTTCACACAATCCAATGTTTTACAGGAAATTAGAATCAAAAGATTAAAGAAAATATTTATAAATTAGGAGATATGTAACTAGGACATGGTGTAATTAATATGCTACCAACTAATTGCTGATAATTATATGTATGCACAAAAAAGTATTTTGGATAACACATTCACGAATGGCAAGATAAATTCAATACAACTGACAAGATAAAACTCATTAGAATATTAGATGCTTAAACAAGTCTAAATTAGAAATGCCACAAAGGATGTGTCTTCTGAACTTTGTTAATTAAAAATAAAACAGAATCTTAGGATTGATTTAATTGAGAACATGGTTACACTTTATACCAATTCAGAAAGATGTTTTACCTTTGATTGTAAATTCACTTATTTTTTATGCAACAAAATTTCAGACCCCTAATAACAAGGTATCAAACCAAATTATGCTATGGTCAAAAAATTAAGAATATACAGACATTCATGGACATTGTTGGTTGAGTTGTGTATAAAAAACACAATGTTATAACTTCCAAGAGTCACAGAAACTTCCTTCTGTTTCAAGTGGTTCTAAAGCCCAGACAATTTTACCTTAATGCATTTCCTACATTCATTTTAGAAATGTCCCAGTAACATTATTGCCCCCTCACCCCCCTAAATACTTACCTCACTTGATCCAGCGCTGTACTTGTCTGTAGCAGTTCTCTCCACTCTCCCTGCATTCACAGGACAGAGAGGCAGCAGTGGGAGCCTTTGGCTCCTGATGGTGTCAATAAAGTCCTGTTAGCAAAGAGTGGGGGCAGGGCTGAGCTACACTGTGTGTGTGTCTCTGGACACACACAACTAGGCCCGCACATCTGCCCCCATAGCAAGCAGATTGGGTGTGAGACTTTTTCACAGTCTAACCACATAGAGGGGCCCAAAATTCAAGGAGAACCTTCAGGCTTTTAATAAGTATAAATAATGAGTCAAATTTCCTGACTACTTATCCCATGTTTAGAGGCCCTAGAGCACCAAGACAGTGGAAATATCCACAAAATTACCCCATTATTTTCTAAGAGGCATAATGAGTCTTTTGAAAATACAATTTTTTCCATGTAAAATGCAGAAAGAAAATTAAACTATAATTTATTTAACACATAATGGTCAATTAATAAGATATTCTTACACGCATCATAGGCATGCTTACAATTACACCATAAGACACATTCTGCTACTCCTCCTGAGTATGGTAATATCACATGTGTGAGATTTTTACACCGCCTAGCCCGATTACCAAGGAGCATCCTCAGGTGTTCTAGGGGCATATATTTTACATCTAGTTTCCTGCATGTTACCAATGGTGTGCAGCTTCACCAACAACTCTGCAAGCTACTGCTGGTACCACACAACAAGAAAATGCTTATCAAGGAAAGTGCTGTAAATGCTACAACATCAATTGCAATTAAAGCCTAATCAGCAGAAAATGGCACTTTAGTTTACACTGATTTATTAGCGGTCATTGCTTCTCTATATAAAAAAAAACCTATACATGAAAATCTGCTTGTGTCTGAGTTACAATGAAACAAATTCATAATGTGTACAAGGAATAGCTCGACTTTGAAAAAAAAAGAAAAAACGTTTCACATTTCTAACTATAATATATGTATTTTCTTACTTTCTGAAACTGCTAGACCTATACATTTGTAAATTAGCAAATTATCTTCTATACTAGACAAATTATTGGGAGTTACTGTCTTTGCTCAAGCCTGTTATTTACAGTTAAGAGATGCTGGAAAACATTAGTAGACATTTGCTTATTATTTTTTGAATTCTTCATAATGTGTCATAGCTGTTAGGTATGAAGACTTCATAACAGTTTTTTTTTTTATTTTTACATCAGAAGAGTTTCCCATCTTTCTCTAGAACTGCATTCAACTTACAATGCATTGCTATATTAAATGGAATTAAACTTAGCAATGATGTTTCTGGTAACTGGACTGCACTTGAATTACATTTTAAATGCATTTATATTTGGTCATGCTTGCCGTAGGTTACTTTAGATATGAAATGTATTGCAGACAAAGGGCCAGTATGAACTACCACATATGTACATACATTAGAGCAGGTTGAACAAAACAGTGTTTATTTTACCTTTCATCACAGCAAATTAGATATGTCTAAAGTGAACCACTTGCAATAAAAACAATACAGAAACAAAATAAAAACAAGGTTTCCAGTGTACAACAAGTAGAAAGCTCAAATTTCACCCTTTAACACTGCCTTTTTAAATCAATAACGTATTCATACCATCCAGTTCTTATATAAAACTTACACCATTGCATGCTCCCACTAGTCATGTTTGCAATATCTAAAAGCACCTTCACTCTTTTTTCACTATTTTATGTATTTTCATTAATTTTAAACTTTCATTACAATTCCATATTAATGAAAAGTCCTTATCATCTAATCATATAATAGTTACATATTTTCTACATGCTAAAGTAGCTCTATAGATAATGCCAGCTGATTTTGCATGTTCCACTATTCAAGTCTATATAACCCTTTATATTTTGAACCCTTCAATTTTAATTACAAATATGACCCCACAAAGAAAAAAAACCCAGCACACCCACAAAAAAGGGAAAATTCTGGACACCGACTACCCTACTCAACCATCCTAAGAACCTCACTCTAACTATACCATATATCATTGTCTAAAGCAGATTAGACAGTTTTTAAATGTGGATGAGGAATCCTCCCTGCTGAGGTATTGCATTCTGACAGTGGGGAGACTTTCCCGCCATCAGAATACACTTATCAGCATTGCAGGCTATAGCCTTCAGCACTGATCAAGCAGGGAAAATCCGACAGGCTGGTGTTCAGAAGTCATTTGGTAGATTAACTTCTGTATAACCTCAGTGCCCATACATGGATCAAAATTCAGCCTGTCCCTGCTGAATCGGCTAAATTTCTAAAGAAATTTTTGGATTTAGATACACTTCACCTGAAAGAAATCAAAAAAGCAGTCATTCTATAAGTTCCATTTTGCTCAATGAGTATAATAATAATAATATACAAAAATATAAATAGTCATGTGATCTACTGTTATCAATTTGTTTTTGCTCAACAATTAAAATTTTTTTTTTAATTCACTATTTTATACCAGTCTCTTCTTTTACCCACTTTTCTAATGTTACAACCTTTTTAAGTATAATTCATAACATTATTTTCAGTTATGGTACAGTTTTAGAAATCTTCAATTCAATTTTTTCTTTATACTGCCATGAATAAAGTTGTAATGTTACAGTGCACAGAAATTTCAAAAAAAATTGTACCTATTATTGGTTCAGTTCAGACTGAAAAAGTATGTTTTACCATTTTATACTAGGAAGTTCTTCATTACACTTGTTTTTAAGAAATTTTGGTGAGCACTTTAATTTATTGTATTGTAATCTTAAGAATTGCATTTAAAGATAGTAAAAGTCATGGTTATTTTAATACATGTATGTGTTCTACACAGGTATCCTTTTATCCAGCATCATTTGTTTTAAAGATTATATTGATTTTAGTTTTGATACTGTACAGTATTACATTCTGACAGAACAGTTCACAGGACAATGGATCCAAGAATAAAATCATTAGTTGTATACAGGCTAAGCAGTATCATAGTACCAGTACCATATCATGGTACCAGTACCATAGCACCAGTACATGCTGGTCTATGATTAAACAAAGACTTTGTTTAGCTCATGAAATAGTGGTAACAGCATACATTGCTAGTCATGCGGGATGCACATTGGGTTGCCCTACAATAATGAATATGGGGGAGTTAGATGTCCTGTTAGAAATATACAGGGCTATTTTAATAATATATATTTTTTTTAAACAATACAGTTAGGTATTTGCTGCAATACATTAAAGATTTGTCTTGGGGAAAAATCTGCAATAGAATTTAGGTAACTTACAGCCTTCGTAAATGTCTGTAGGAATATGTACAGCAGAATGTTGGTAAGATGTATGCCTCCGAAAGACAGGATCATCGTTAAATACAGGCTTGATTCGTTGACTCAGAGACTCATTGTCGTTCTTTTCTGACTACAAAAAAAAAAAAATTACAAATTAAAATACACAAGGTACTGTGATATACACAACATAGAGCATTAACGTTTTTTCTGGTGGCATGTTGTAATGAGAAAAAAATCTTCATTAGGTAACAGAAAATACATTGTCCTAAGACCAAGAGCAAGATAGGAAACACTGTTGCCTTGAAATTTCGTGTTGGTAAAGAAATTTAATATAACATCACAAGTGAAAAACCTACTTAGTGCTGTGCACCAATACACTTCTCACAGTAGCGCAAAGAACTCATTCATGAAAAACTCCAATAAGGTGTACATAATCAAACATAAAGTTCATTAGATATAGTGTCCATAAAGTGCAAAATAACTTAAATGTGTTCCTTCTTCCACAAATAAGAAAAAACGTGATTCTGTGATCCCTTCTCCCTTCAGAATATCACTTAACGGACCATATTGCCATCCATTCTCATGACTGGCAACATTTGCTTTTGATGGTAAATGAATTCCTCTTCAAGGCAACACGACCAACTTTCAGCTCACCAATTCTGCTCATGAATCATTAATATATAAAAAGGAAAAAGAAACCTCAAAAGGTGTAGTATTTCTAATCTCAATATGTACGCATCACTTCCGCCTCTACGTCCTGACGTCACATCCGGCTGCTGTGTAACCATTATCTGACGCATTTCATCATATCCAACTTCATCACAGGGGGTGGTTACACAGCTTGGCAGCCTCACTTATGTATTCTCCTCCTCCATAACCTTAACCGTTTCATTTCCATACAAAATACAGTGGTCATTAATAACATATATGGCGGTTCCTAGGAGTTGATTAACAAGGCAAATGCCTTATTTTATCTGTCCAAACAATTAACCCTTAATATTCCTGCTTTCATATGGCTGCTTCCAAATTTAATATCCTTACATAAATTATGGCAATGTTATCAGAATACCTCTTTTAATCAACAACTATTAGGGTGAATGGGGAAAAACTAGAGATTTAAGCTACTGTTCCATTAACCCTTCCTTTGACAAACAGATATACAAAATGTGATAATACTGCATTTAAACTCATACCATGATGACATCTATAATGATCAGAGATGCTCTGGTTTAATAATATGAAACAAAAAACTAATAAATCCTTTAACAAATCTAGCCCAAAACATTTATTAGAAACCTATATGACTAGACAGACATATTTAGACATATTATGAGTATAACTAATTCAAAATTAGTTACAAAGACAATTTTGTTTGAAAAAGTTGAAGAGAAAAGAAGAAACAGACAACCAGCAATAAGCTGGCTGGATACAGTCGTAGAAAGGATCACCATGCCAATGCAAAGATGGAAGATCCAAATAGAAGAATAATAATTCAGGAGAAACAATACCTATGTCATTTCCACAAGTCGACTTGATGGCAAAAGAATAATCATAATGCAAAAAAGGACCAATAGCATGTAACCTGGTACAAAATGTCAATATTAAGTAATTGAACTAAGAAAACTTTTTTTAGTTCAAAAGTTTAGATTTTTTTCTTGAAAGAGAGACTGACAATCAAAGGGGAAAAAGGATGCAAGAAGTAGCTCCCACCAAAAGACAATTATCCCATACCTGTGTAGCAACATAAGAAAACAGTAGAATGGGCATACCGGTTCACAGTGATACCATGCAGTGTCACTAGAACCTGACAGGGCCTGTGTACCTGATCCAGGACACAGGAATGCAAGTCCCCTGACACATGATCCAGCCAAGCTTCCATAGCTGTGAAATGAGGGGGAGGAACTCTAGCTAGAGAGCTAAGACTGATCATCTGATTAAGGGCAGAAGCCACAAAGAAATTCCCATACCGCTTGTGAATCAGCCATTTAAGCAGGGCCTGAGTCAAATAACCAAAACCCACGAGGACCCTTGGTTGCAGCTTGACCTGTCTAATGACCATCTAAGACAACAGCAAACCCTACAGTGATGAATTCTTCCTGCATTGCAGGAGGTAAACCACTCAAGTGAATGGAGAGGACAAAAGGCAAAAAAGTGCCTCCAAAGGAAACCATGTGGTTGAGAGTAACTTCCTGAATTTGCCATCATAGGGACCAGGTCAAAAAGAAGAATCTCCAAGCCTTCCCATAGGTGAAGGTCTTACAGCACCAAAATGATCATATATAAGGGTACATATTAAAACCAATATAAAACCAATTTGAGTAAATTGACAAAACAAGTCCAACAAAGCTATAATAAACCAAGAAACATTTGTCATAGTCAAACAAATATGCATATCCCAACACCAAATTAAATTATAAGTCCATTAAGAGGAAACCAGTGAATATCAAGCTATCAGGGTTTCCTCTTCACCACTAGTGCTTAGATGTGAATTGCACACTCACCGGAAATTTTGAACCCCTGTTAAGGGCGGTCAAACAGCACGGTCAAACAGCACTAGAGCAATGGAGACGTGTTCTCTGGAGTGATGAATTATGGTTTTCTGTCTGGCAATCCAAAGAACATGTCTAGGTTTGACGGTTGCCTGGAGAATAGAACTTGCCTGACTGCATTGTGCCAAGAGTAAAGTGTGGTGGAGGGATGATTATGGTGTGAGGTTGTTTTTCATGGGTTGGGCTTGGCCCCTTCCAGTGAAAGGAACTCTTAAGGTATCAGCATACCAAGACATTTTGGACAATTTAATGCTCCTAACTTTGTGGTAACAGTTTGGGGATGCCTCCTTCCTGTTCCAAGATGACTGTGCACCAGTCCATAAAGACATATATGAGTGAGTTTGGGGTGGAGGAACTTGACTGGCCTGACCTCAACCTGATAGAACACCTTTTAGAAGAGTTACAGCAGAGACTGCGAGCCTGGCCTTCTTGTCCGACATCAGTGCCTCACCTTACAAATGCGCTTCTGGAAGAATGGTCAAACATTCATATAGATAAAGAAAAAACAGGTGGCGCACACACCTAGTGCATTATCCAAGGTTTATTGAAAGGAGTGAAAGATAAAAACATACTCACAGACGAAGCTTATATCTAAAATGCATTGCAAAATGACGATGGCCACAACGGCAGGCAAGGTGTTCCCACTGTCAGTGCGGTCAAATGGCTGATGAGTTTCTAGGCATCACCAGCAAGGCCCCCATTATCCATGCATTACACATCTGCATCAGAGGCTGGTCATTAGCTCTGAAGAAAGGGATTCGTCCCCGAAACGTGTCAGATTTTACCTTGGATAATGCACTAGGTGTGTGCGCCACCTGTTTTTTCTTTATCTAGTGGCTGATCTCCCTGTCTGAGGAGGGCTGCACCCCTGAAGCATTTCCTTTGGTTGTCACTGTCCTGGTTCCCTTGGCTTCCCCTTTGGCTGTGCATATCCTGAGGTGCTGGAGAGTACATAAAACATTCATATAGATACAATCCTAAACCTTGTTGACAGCATTTTCAGGAGACTTGAAGCTGTTATAGCTGCAAAGGGTGGGCCAACTCAATATTGGGCCTATGGACTAAGACTGGGATGTCAGTAAAGTTCATGTGTGTGTAAAGGCAGGCGTCCCAATACTTTTGGCAATATAGTGTATATTTTCAGAAAAAATACACTCAAGCATTAGTGTCACAAACATATTAAAATCTCCAAACTTTCTGTAAAATATAAAAGATGATACGGATTCAAGCAAATAGATACCAGGTATGTTAGGACTCAAAACTTTGCAGGCTCTCAGCAAAGTACGATATGCAAAATTTTCCATAGAAGAGGCTTTAAAAGTCTTCACAGTTCACAAACTTAGAACTACCCAGAAATGACTCCTCTCCTCCTCTTACTCCTCTCATTCTGCCATATGCAGCAATACCAAAGATGTGTTTCCTAATCATTATTTATGTACACATATATTTTGTATACATGTGTTCATGTGCGTATGTACAATGTGCAAGGATAGTTAAAAATATTTTTTTTTCCATTTTGCACTTTTATTTTCAATTAACTTTATTGCTATTACAAGAGACCCCTATATGATAACACTATTTGAGTCACAGGTACTCTTGATGATCACATCAATGGTCTTTTGGACACCTGATCTCTCCACTGCAGTGGGGAGGGGGGGTACTTTGACAGGGGGGAGAATATTAAAATGCACATTAAATGTTTTTGGGCAGCTGTACAACCATCAGATAGCTTGCAAATTGCTCTTAAAGTTGTATTCAAGTTTTTGCTTTTTTTACGAAAAATTAACAAACATGTCATTCTTACCTGCTCTGTGCACAGAGCAGCTTGATCCTCTTCTTCTCGGGTTCCCCGCCAGCACTTCTGGCTGCTCCCCCTTGACCCGTACCCCCAATAGCAAGCCACTGGCTATGGGGGCACTGGTAGGTGCTCACTCCTGAGCCCAGCTCTATGAGTCCATAAAACACAGAGTTGTGACTCAGCCGGCCCCCCCAATCTCTCCTCATTGACTCACTGGCTGGTATTGACAGCAGTGGGAGCCAATAGCTCCCGCTGCTATCTCAGCCAGTGAGGTGAGGGAGTCCCAAAACAGCCGAGGCTCTCATGCTTAGTGCTGGATGAAGAGGGGGCTTGGGGGAGTATTGGGGGGGGGGGGCTGAATGAAGGAAAAAAACCTTCAGCATTTACAACCGCTTTAAATAGTAAAAACTCAGAAAACAATAATAAAGCTATACATTTGTTTACATGCCACTATTGCCACTGACGCAAGTCCTACGTGGAAGTAAAATGGATACATTTAGCAGTAGTTGATGTGGTTTTATTCCTATATAGGATGCACTTTTAAAAATGTCAGACACAAAAAAATAAAAAAAATCCACATTTTAAGTTTAGGCTTGAAACCACTTAGCTGGCATATATTAAGAGTCCATGTGCACATTTATGACCTTTACAGGCACATGCTAATTATCATAAGGATATGGTTCATCTGTTTAGGCACAACCAAAGTACCAATCTACCCATGTCAGCCTTAGTAAATTAGGCCCACTGTCCACACAGTAGTGTGCTTTTCTTTTTTCTTTTTTTGGTTTTAGTCTAAGAATCAGGGACATTCCTTTGTGTTAATGCTTGGTCATTTAGCACCTCATCATCAAAAGTGATACTGTGTTGCTTAGCTGTCTTATCATTTCTAGCAGCATACAACAATGTATTATTGTGCAGTGCCATCTTTGTGACTCACTGATTGCCTCTGTACTGCAAAATAGCATATTTATATACATCACATTTTTGTCATTGATCAGCAAACCTTGGCTACATTCATCAGGGTATATATTTTTTTAAATTATTATTACTGTTATCCCATGTGTATGTTATCATATTATCTTAATCTAAAACTGCTTAATCTAAAACAGAAACTCCTTGTGTTGTTTTCACAAGGCAGATGAGAGGTAGATGATTGACAGGGTCCCATCCTGTCTGGGCTGGAGTTTGACAGAATGAAGCAGCACAAAGAGCCAATTAGTTGATGTGCTGACAAGGAGCATGCTGAAAGGAAGAGAGAGCAGAGTAACAAAGAGATAAGCATTGTGCTGCTTCTCCTTTCATTGTCCAGTCAAAAGCTAGTGTGAGTCCATGACAATCTAGGCTCAGGGAAAGTAGGTTGAATGATGCTAGTTGTAAAACTGAGAGCACCCAGTGGAAGAAAGTCTCCAAGAACCCCACAATTTCCTTGTGGGGTGTTCAGGTAACTCTTGCAACAGCTGGGTCAAAGTACATCTCTTCACAAAAAACATTGCACTAGTTCAACATTTTGCATTCAGAAGGGGTCAAAAACATCACAAGAGGTTGGTGAGCAGTTACACAACATGCATACAAGAAGTAATTTCTGTTAAAGGGGGGCATACCAGATTTTCCACAGTATACCATGTTATCTATTGATATTTTTGTTTGAAAAGGCAAGTTTGGCTTGTGTCTTTATTCATGTATAACACCTTTATCCGTAGGCACAGTTTAAATAAGGATCTTAAGAAAGCCTGTCCAAACATATTGAAAAAGTCCTTGCATGTTTTGTGTGCCACTTTTCACATGATTGTGTGTGTGTGTGTGTGTGTGTGTGTGTGTGTGTATACACTGCTCAAGAAAATTAAAGGAACACTTTGAAAACACATCAGATTTCAATGGGGAAAAATATAATTCTGGATATCTATACTGATATGGACTAGGTAATGTGTTAGGAACGTAAGGATGCCCCATCGTTTAATGGAAATTAAAATTATCAACCTACAGAGGACTGAACTCAAAGACACCCCGAAAATCAAAGTGAAAAAATGATGCAGCAGGCTAGTCCATTTTGCTGAAATTTCATTGCAGCAACTCAAAATGGTACTCAGTAATTGTATGGCCGGTATGCATGCCTGACACATGCTCCTAATAAGATGATGGATGGTGCCCTGGGGTATTTCCTCCCAGATCTGGACCAGGGCATCACTGAACTCCTGGACAGTCTGAGGTGCAACCCGGCAGCATTGGATGGACTGAAACATGATATCCCAGAGGTGTTCTATTGGATTTAGGTCAGGAGAGAGTGGAGGCCATTCAATGGTATCAATTCCTTCATCCTCCAGGAACTGCCTGCATACTCTTGCCACACAAGGCTGGGTATTGCCGTGCACCAGGAAGAACCCAGGACCCACTGCAACAGCGTAGGGTCTGACAATGGGTCCAAGGATTTCATCCCAATACCTAATGGCAGTCAGGGTGCCATTGTCTAGCCTGGTCTGTGCGTCCCTTCATGGACATGACTCCCAAGACCATCACTGACTTATCACCAAAATGGTCATGCTGAATGATGTTACAAGCAGCATAACATTCTCCATGGATTCTCCAGATCCTTTCACATCTGTCACATGGGCTCAGGGTGAACCTGCTCTCATCTGTGAAAAGCAAAGGGCGCCAGTGGCGGACCTGCCAATTCTGGTGTTCAATGGCAAATGCCAATCAAGCTCTATAGTGTTGGGCAGTGAGCTCAGGGCCCACTAGAGGATACTGGGCCCTGAGGTCACCTTCACGAAGTCTGTTTCTGACTGTTTGGTCAGAGACATTCACACCAGTGGCCTGATGGAGATCATTTTATAGGGCTCTGACAGTGCTCATTCTGTTCCTCCTTGGACAAAGGAGAAGATACAGGTTCTGCTGATGGTTTAAGGACCTTCTACAGCGCTGTCCAGCTCTCCTAAAGTAACTGCCTGTCTCCTGGAATCTCCTCCATGCTCTTGAGACTGTGCTGGGAGACACAGCAAACCTTCAGGCAATGGCAATGCAAAACTAGTGAAAAACAGTCAGAAAAGATGAGTAGGGAAAAAATGTCACTGGCCTCCACCTGTAAAACCATTTCTGTTTTGGGGGTCATCTCATTGATGACCATTTAGTGCACCTGTCGTTAATTTCATTAGTTGACTTGATGCTATACTCTGATTGAAAAGTGTTCCTTCAATTTGTTTGAGCAGTGTATATATATATATATATATATATATATATATATAATTTTTCCAAAATTAAACCATTTAGGTACTACAAATAGCATACTTATAATAAACATATTATTATTATTATTTTTATTATTGTTTGCAAGATTAGATATTTAAATACTTTCACTGTGTTGCTCTTTAGTTCTTCCAAAACAATCTGACTTTTATATTATACAGGTATTGTATTTGCACAAAATATCACTTAATCATTGGATGGAGCAAATATTAAGCAATGCCTATTAGGCATTTATGCTTAGCTTCTACACAAACTCTTCAACCCAATCAATGTTTGCAGTTTTATCAACATTAGATGGTTCGCCTTTTTCATTTATGTAAACATAGAACTGACTTGCATGCAAATTGGATCAGAACGCTGTATGCAAAAATGTATTTATAAAGGAAACACTTACTGTACAGCTTGTCCTAATCTATGACCTATGAACATTATTTAATGTCTACCAAACCACATATTTCCCTCTCCCATAAAACACAGGTTTTATGCTGCAAAGCATTCATTAAATATTAAATCATTAATCTGGTGAATCAGCTATTACTTTACTATTTTACTCAATGTACAACTGAGTTCATATAGACCTTGAATGCCATTTTCCAAGGCTTGCTACAGATGAGCAGGCTTCACATTGACAATCAGTTAGTGAGATGTCATTTGTGAACAAAATGACACACAGCTGGGACACACCACAAGATTCTTACCCACTGAACCAGCGGATGCATATGCAGCGATATATACACACATACACAATGAAAAAAAAAAGCTCTAATGAAGACAAAAATAATGATACCCTTGAAAAAATTATGTTTATGATAGAAGCCATTGCAATGATTGACAAAATACTGTTATTACTCCATAGGAAAGCCCTATGCAGCCTAATGTTAATCCAGAAAATCAATGCCTGAATTTGGAATACTGATTGCAAATGTATGGCATGTAAATATCAGGCATGTATGGTTACACTAAATATGTCTAAAAGGTGATATCTAAACACAAAAGAGCATTACAACTCATAAATCACACTGAGAAAGCAAACAATTTAAAGTTGTTTATTAAAATGGAACTTAAAGAAAAAAGACTAGAGAGCAGTCAGTCAGGTCTCTTCTGCATTAAATTTTCTTACCTACCTGTCCTCCCTGTACACAGAGCAGCGCTTATGCAGCTCAGTGTACAATTCTGGCAATGCCAAGATGTATGAACTCCAGCGCATGATCTCAGCTTGGCAGTGCAAAGATGTATGAACTCCCACGCAAATGGCCAAGAATAGTACCTGGAAGCAGAGTGGTCAAAGATGTCAGCAGCTAGCTAACAGGCAGCTCTGAGCCTACAAAACTAGAAAGAAGGTAGGTAACGTTCTGCTTTACCATGAAATATGCAATCATATGACGCATGAAACTTGTATTTTATTCTAATCCTCACCATAATAAATAAAGAAATTATCTACAAAACCACTATATATTCCCTTTAAATAAAAATATAGGTGAATTTTAGAAATAATTCTATTGTCTTCTGGGGGGAGAGTGGTTAATATGGAACTGTGTTCACCTTCTCTCCAGTGCTGCAAAATCTCAGAGCTCCTCGCCAGCCAATGACATCTTCAGCCAGTCTACTTCTGGGTTCCAGTCTTTTCCTGCTTTCATTGGTCAGGCCACAAGTATGAAAGTTCATTCATCTCTGCATGGCTGGAGTTGTACATTATGCTGCACATGGACAGACAGGCAGGTAGGAAACTTTAAGGCACAAGTGATATAGTATGTTTCTTCTGCATTAAAAATCCTGCCTGATCGCCAGTCTTTTTTTTTCTACTATAGATCCAGTTACCATTTTTTTTATGGTCAATGGATAGGCCTAATTGCTCCTTTAAAATTTTCCAGGTTCTCACTTTGTACGCTTCATCCCAGAAGGGTTAAAACCCCCGTGAGTATGTTTAGTTGTTCTGTTTCCATTGATAAGATTTCCTATCACTTCCTGTGCTGCAGACATAACAGGAGGCCAGAAGAAACCTTTATAAAGGGAGAGGAAATCTCTCTTGTAATGACAGCGGGTGTCCCTACTGGATGATATCTGGATGTTAAATTCACATGCCGGAGACCACAAGGCTATTCTGCGATAATAGCCTGCTGTTATTAAGCAGACAACAGTTCCACTATAATTTTACTTTTACAAAGATACTTCCATGAACAATATTTTCCAAAGCTACTATGTATAATATAGGTCAACAAAAGTTTTGAATAAACTTTAAAGATGAAGTGTAATTTGCTTATATTTCGCATTTGCAAGCCCCCCTCCCCCAACAATCAACACGCTAATGGAATTGTAAAAGTAATTTAATTCTGTTTTTATTAAATACCTTTAATCCCAGTAACATTATCATTGGGTTTCTGTGAATCTTTAAGCAACACAGGCAGATTATGGATGGTGGAAGGAGCATGCAGGGTGCTGCTTATAGTTTCCTTAACCACTTGACCTTCAGAAGGTTTACCCTCTTCATGACCAGGACATTTTTCTGCTAATTTTTGAAAAAAAACCCAATATTTTCTACTTTCTGTTATAAAACATTTCCAATAAAATCAAATTCCTTCATAAACGTAGGCCACAATGTATCCTGTTACGTGTCTTTGGTAAAAACCAAACTGTGTTTTTGAGGACACTACACTATTGGGGAAAGTATAGTTCGTTATCAAGATATTGATCCATACAGAATCTATACTAGTAATGATCAGCAACTGATTGCAGTGGGCAATCTAGCACTAACTAAAACTGGCTGGGAGGGATGCTAACTGACTGACACCGATGTTGCTAGTGACACTAATACAGTGATTATTAATGTACATTGTACTAATGGCACTGCCTGCGAAGGGGTTAACTGTGTGCCTAACAAGTGTAATGTGTGCTGCATTTACTAACAAATCTGTCTGCTTTTTCTCCCTGAATTCAGAGCTGATTTCAGAGAGAAGAAACAGACAAATCTCTGTTTGTACACAGACTTCTGTGTGCTTGTCATTGCTACAGCCAATCAGTAGATGTACAGCCATAATCATTGGCTGTACCCTGCTGACAAACTTGTGCTGTGTCCAATCAGGGGGCATGCACGTGACCACCGCCAAACCAAGAAGTACACTGCGCCATACAGGTACGTCGCAGTGCCTGGCTGTGCTGCCCACTCGCAGTATATCTATTTTAAGGTTAACCTCCACGCCGAGCGGACGCAAATATGCAGCCTCTCAGTGGCTGGGCCTTGACACCGAGCGGCCGCACATTTGCGTACTATTTGTAAACAAACATATGCTGACAGCGTGTGCTCTGTGCACTCCCAGCACGTGTCAGCGTCCCACGGAAAGGTCCCGTTCTCCCCTTGTGATCGGGACCTTTCTGATCATGAGAGCCAATCATGGCGGTCACATTACCCTAAACCCCATCCTACCTCACAGTGTCAGAAACCCCTTAACCCTTTGAGGACCATAAGATTACAGAACGCCAAAAGAATCAATTTTTTGTTTTTAAAGTTCGTACACTTCAATTGCTGTAACTAAGCCATTTCATGAAATAATTGGCAAAAAGCTAGATCCATTTGTTGATAAGAACTAATATTTTGACTCAAACCAGAAAAAAAATATATATTTTAAGTTCTTAATCAGATGATACATGCAATTAAAAACATGGGACAAATACGTCCCTTGGACCTCAAAGGGTTTTTAAAGGGCCGGGAGGCACCAGCGTGAAGGGGTTAAAGATATACAACACCCTGAGATAACAATGTGCAGTGAAATCAGAATAAACAATTTCAGTACAGGAAAGGAGCCTGTACAACTTAGCAAGACTGATGCGGAGTCTAGAGTTCAGCTTTAATATGTTTTTGGAGCATATAAAGAAAACTAAAACGTTCTGTGCTATTTTCAGTAATATACATCTAGCAGACAAAACATTTTCAGAGTAAATCATCTGATAGCTATGTTTTTATAATAGATTGTCCTGTTTTATAGCAAGCTTGAACATTTGCAGAAAACATAATCTTCAGCTATAGCAAAAACAATTAAAATAAAACTGTAACCAATTTCTCTCGCGAGGCACGCACCGAGATTCAATAAATATGACAGAGAAAATTCCCATAGGATGATGGACTAAGGATTAATTTTTCATCTATTCAGTCAGCTCTTACTTATTGGATCATATACTTAGTTTACACCGACTGCAAGAGAAAGATGATATTATAGGTATCAGATTTATCACATGGTAACCCATTATTCTGAAAATTCTGAACATAATATTGTAACCATGCCATACGCAAGTTCCCTAAGCATTTTCATCTGTATTAACTGAGTAGAAGAGCATGTGAAAGGCTTGCTACTGCAACTTACAGTATGTAATGAATGCTTGTTCAGTGTTATCACTGATCATACTGTATAAATGTAGACCTACTGACCTCCTAACCACTAACTAGAGAGAGTGGGATGATTAAAGGGTAAAGCTTCCAAACTGTCATCTTCTTACTTCATTTATATGTTCCAGTTCCTTTAGGCTTCCAGTTTAAATAATATTTTTTTGCTCTCTAAAATCCAGCTGATCTGTGCTTCTCTCAAGTTAAACCACTACACCAAGTGACAGTTAATAGAGTTTTTTTTTTACTCAAAATCCGAGTGCTTAAACTAAATACTGAACCAAGGAGGAGCAGAAATTATAGTACCACCTGAGATACATTTGTCCTGCACAGAACAATAATATTAAAAAAGTGTATCTATGGTCAAAATGTAGATCACATATTAATTTTCACATCATATTTAAATTATTTTAGCCTATTCCTATTAATCTAAATAATCGTTTGTAAACTTACGTTTGAAGAATCCCACATATTTACTGCCTTGAATTCTGTTGATATGCACTGCTATGTCACACATTTCACAGAGCCTGCCTTCTGAACTATGGAGTTGCTAACATGGGGAGTTTCAAGAAACAGAGTCAGTACAGAAATCACAGCTTGCAGGCAGCAAGGTACCATGGGATATGTAATCATTAAAAATTGAAAGGAAACCAAAAGAATGAGCAGAGAAGCTACAAAGCATGCAGAAACGTTTCCAGCCTATACTGGATTGTCAAAAATAACTGTCAGGTATTTACAATGACAACGCCCATGTCATAGCATGAAATTGTTTGCTGGACTATACTGTAGAGCTCCTTCAAGAAGCTATGCTTTCTTAGATATGATTTGCACGCTATCCACCCAGAGTATAGTACTTCTACTCAAATGAGCCAAGATGTTAAAGCAGAAGCATGGGATGGCTTTTTTTTCTTCAAAATCATACTTACTGCCCCCTCTCCCCCCCCTCTAAGTGTGAGAAATCAGCGGTCACATAACTGCCAATCTCTGAGTTCTCACAGCTACTCTGAGCAGAGAATGGTGACTGTCTGCTCTGTCCCCCCGCACTCACTTGAGCATTGGGCTGTGGACAGGGAAGAAGCAGCTGGCAGGTGCTCCTCAAGACTGTGGGGTGGATCCTGACTTTAACTTCGGGATCTTTCCCCAGCCTGGACTAACTGAGTGGCGTCAGCTGATAGTAGGCTTCAGCCTGCTGTCAGCTGAAAATGGGTCACAGGAGTGCAGAACAAACTGAAATCCTGCGACCCACAGGAGTACAGCTAAAGAGCTTTGGCTGTACTTCTCCTTTAACATTCAGTATGATCAAACTTAGCACATATTGCCTGATTTAGTAAAGTAAAACCTGTTTATTTTGCAAAAATAATTTTCACTTTGCAATTGACTGCATTACCTGACTGGTGGCATTTACATTTGTTTATACCAGATGAGCATATGAAAAACCGCAAAGTGATGAATTGCTATTCCGTGCTTAATGTTTCATTCACTTCTTACCCCTGGTTCACATATGTGCAGCCGTGCAGGCCGCGATTTGCGCGTATACGAGATCCCACATTCCTCTGTGTGGGTGGTGCAGCTGCAGGTATTTGTGCGGGTCCCGCAGCGGCACCACCAGCACAGATGTGAATCAAGCCTAATGGTAGTTTACATTCAAGCCTAATTGTAGTTTCCATTTTCTTGGCATGTTTTCCAGCACTGTGCATAAGGGTTGACCATGTTGTTGTTTTATATTAGAATTGTGAATTTATGCTGATTCTGAGATTTATATCAGCTTGTTTGGTACTATTTTATGTTGTTTCTTTTCCCAATACTTTTTAGGTTCACCCTGTATTTTTAGGATTCATTTGAACTAATCATATGGATTTTAAGTATAATACATGTAAATGGATGTTAACTAGATATTAATACTTTTTTAAATATTTCTTTGTCTTTGCTACCTCTGAAGAAGGGGTAGTTTGACTCCTGAAATGTGTTCGCGGTTTGATATTTCTTTGCTGTGAACTGATTTTTTTCATTAAAAGATAAAAGACTCTTGGACATTTGCTTGGCACTCTTATTAGTATGTGTATCAACTGTAACTACTTTATAATCCTACTAGAAGATTACTAAATTTGTCCTGGGTGTTGGTTTAGTTAATGCAAAATAACAAATGACATACAGGGATGTGCAAATCATATCGCCTGATGACCGGAACATGCAGTTCCAGGCCCCAGGCAGGTTGTTTTTTCTTACATTTAGCCCTGCTGTGGGCAAGAAGCATGGTTTATTGAAAAAGTTGTTGGTAAATACACAGACTGTCTGCAGCTGTGTCTCTAACACTCTCATCCAGCCAGCACACTCCCCCAGCCCTTCTTGCCTCCCTCTCTGCACAGACTGGAAGGGAGAAGAGAGAGGTATAGATTTTTTCCACCTCTTCTTGCCCCTCTCCTCTGTGTCTACCTCTCCAATCTTGGCCAGTGCTTGCTTGAGGAAGAGGATGTGTGGGTGGGAAATTGAAGATTCATCCAGCTGTATGATTGTTGATGTCTAAGCCTGCAAAGAGCAGCCTGGGGTAAAAGCACTACCACTACTGTAAGCTTTCCCCATCTATATCCCTCTCTTCTTTTCCCATCTATCTCCCTCCCCCTCTCTGTTCTTCCAGAAGCTTCACACATTTAAACATTTCATGTCCAGTTAGCAGCTGACGTGTCGTGTAAGGGGGCACTCCGCTGAATGCCAATGAAAGGGGGCACTCCACCACACTCTGATGTAAGGGGGCACTTTGGCACACTCTGGTGTAATGGGCCACTTCACCACACTCTGATGTAAGGGGGCACTCTGCTGAATGCCACTGAATAGGGCACTCCACTGAACACCAACGAAAGGGGGCACTCCGCTGAACACCAATGAAAGGGGGCACTCCGCTGAACACAGATGAAAGGGGGCACTCTGCTGAATGCCGAAGAAAAGGGGCACTCCACTGAACACTAAAGAAAGGGGGAACTCCACTGAACGCCAAAGAAAGGGGCACTGCGCCGAATGCCGATGAAAGGGGGCACCCCGCCGAATGCCAATGAAAGGGGACACTCTGTTGAATACCAATGAAATGAGCCACTTTGCCACACTCAGATATAAGGGGGCCCCCCACCACACTCCGATGTAAGGGGGTACTCCTGAACACTCTGGTGTAAGGGGCATTCCGCCACACGCTGATGTAAGGGGACAATCCGCCACACTCTGATGTAAGGGGGCACTCTGCCACACTCTGATGTAAGGGGCCATTCCGCCACACTCTGATGTTAGGAGGCATTCTGCCACATTCTGATGTAAGGGTGTGTCCTGGCAGGGTTTAATGTAAGGGGAACTCTGATGTATAGGGATAATCCTGGGAACTTTGATGTAAGGGAGGACTCTGATGTGAGCATGGTGCTCATCCCAACTGCTGCACTCCATATGTTGTTTTGTTTTTTAACATACATCCATTAAAAATCCTTAGTGATAAAACTGTTTCATTCAGTAGTATAACAATAAAGACCTTATTTAAATATGGTTTTGGTTCAAATTATTGTTTTATGAGGAGAAGTAGATTGTCATGAGGGACTAGTAGATTGGGACTCTGATTAAGCCATTGGACAAGCAGTTATTTAAAAAAAATCCACACCCTAATATAAAGTAATTTAGTTTAATGGCACATTTTGAATGTCATTTTAGGTGTAAACTTGATTTTACTTCCTGACAACCCAAAGCATTTTTTGGGCAGGGTGTATTTTGGATAAAGTTCCCAAGGAGCAATCAATAACTGAGTCTATGGACATTTGTTTAACATTTATTTTTTTTATTCATTATAGGTACTTATATAGCACCGTTGATTATGCAGCACTTGACATATATACTGTATTGTACATTCACATCAGTCCCTAACCCTCAAAGAGCATACAATCTAAGGTCCCTAACTCACATTCATACATACACATACTAGGACCAATTTAGACTGGAACCAATTAACCTACCAGCATGTCTTTGGATTGGGAGGAAACCAGAGTACCCAGAGGAAACCCACACAGGCACAGGGAAAAAATGCAAACTCCAAGCAAGTAGTGCCATGATCGTAAAATGTATCCTTTTCAAAGGTTCGAAAATTCCCATTTTACTTTCCAGACAATTCTGCACACACTACATATATATAGAGAGAGAGAAACTGGCAAAAAAACACAAATAAAAACTCAAATAGCTTCTAACTACAGTGCAAGGCAATTTGGAGTGACAAAATTACTTCCAAACCTTCCAGAGCCACATATGACATTTGTTGTGAGGGGAGTTGAAAAATCAGAAAACAGCATTATTGCAGCAGTGTGCATTGAGCAGAAAGAAATCAATAAGCAGTAGGAAGATTGGATCCTAGAGAATAGAAGAGATAATTAAAGTAACATGGATCACAACCAATCATAACCAAAAGTTGAACAATCTGGAAACGAAAGAGAAAACAGCTAATGAGAGTGAAAGTTCAATTGTAAACAGTATGTGTGTGAGGCAGTTTCAGGAAATTGTCAAAGATATTATGAAAATGAATGTTCCAGCATTGCAGAACTGTTTTAATGATTATAGTAAAGCAGAGCAAAAGAAGGACTTTTTTTGACTAGGGTTACTTTAACTGATCATACATGGTCAGATCTCTTATTGACTTTGACAAAAGATCAGGATTGTCCTTACTGATGCATCATCTTGCACTAGAAGCTGAAGTGTTTTTCCCTTGAGACTATTCATTTGTAGTTGCACAATCTTTGCAAAACTGTTTCAGACTTTCAGCATTTGGCTATGTTCATAATCTGTATTTTCTTACCATCCTGCACCACCCAAATATAGGGCTAAGAGATGTTTAAATGTCTGAATGAAAACCAAATATTGAGTAGTTTTGCTGTCAGCATTGCTGACAACTAAACTCAGCATGAAAACATTTCCCCATCTGCTCACATAATATATGCACTTCTTATATATACCTTCAAAATATTCCAAATCTTTCCCATTCTTGAGACATCCCTGAGTATTGTTGCTGATGATGTCATTTGTTCATGCTCACTTTATCCCTCATTTATGGCACACCGGACGTACGGTGATCTACACAGTACTTTGCTAAGGTGATGTAATGCTCCATCTCTGGTAGAGGTGCTTGATCTCATGGAGGCTCCAGAAAACCTTCTCAGGAGACCAGGAAATAACCTGGATTACAGGGTTTTCATGCTGATTTATGCTGTAGTGTCTCATTATTATTACAGTTTAATATTTGCACTTAGGAGTTGGCGCACTGTTGAATATAAGTGTGTTTTTAATGGTTAATAAATGTGGTTTTAAAATGGAAAACACTATGCGGTATGTCTCTGCTTGTCTTGAATGATCGTTAGTAAATGAACAGTATCCGTGACACCTGGAACCCAGGAAGGAGGAATGAACAATAAAAAAGGATTTATATGAACTGTGAAATGTGAAGGCCATTCCTTAAAGGTGAGAACACATCTTGAGTGAAATTGATTGTACACCCATGATTTTTATTTGTTTAACCACCTCCCGTCTGGCTGTTGTATATAAACGGTCGGACGGTGGCAGTGCAGAGTCGGGTGGCCGTTTATAAACGGCCTCCCCGCACCCTGCTTGTGCACACTCCCTGGGAGCGCACAGCACCGCGATCCAGTGCCCGCTGTGTCCTCTGGACACAGTGGAACACCAGTCGTCGGACGGGACCTCTGTGCGAGGTCCAGATCATGTGATCACTGATTGGCCAATCAGTGATCACATGTAAAGTAGTAAGCAAAATGTCACTTGTGACATCATTGCTTACTACATCTGAAATCTGTGAATGATCACAGAGGTCACATGGTACAGGGCTATTCGCAACAGCCTTGTACCATATGACAAGCTGTGACAAATCACAGCTCACTCAGTAGTTCTCAATGGCTGCAGGAATGCAGCTAGAGAGAAGGAGAAATGATTGCTTTTACAGCCTTTATGGGTGTAAAAGCAATCAGTGTAAAAAAAAAAAATTGTCATCACCCCCCACAAGTAGTACAGTGTCACCATGGTGACACTGTACTGCTAGGGTGACAGTATGTAAAAAAAATAAATAATAAATAATATTAAAAAATTTAAAAAAATTTAAACATTTTTTTAAAAATGATAATTTTGGTTATAAACTAATTTGGGTTATTTTTTTTTCACTAAAAATATAACGTAATAAATTTTGGCCAAGATTTATGATGAAATACTATCTATTTGCAAAATTGTATAAGAGAAACTTTTTTTCGAAATTTTTGGACATTTTAATTTACATAGCAAAAAAAATAAAAATCCCAGTGGTGAATAAAAACCACCAAAATAAAGCTCTATCTGTCTCAAAAAAATGCTAAAAAATTCATATGGGTACAGTGTTGCATGACCGCGCACTTCACAAATATATACTGCGTGTGTGCCTTGTGTGTTCATAAAGTAGACATTCCACCTGCCAGTGCTAGAAAAGTAAATGAACAGCGCTAGGACTTGAGGTTCCACACAGCACTGCTCAATCACTCAACTGCCAGAGAAAACAAAGGAGGTAATGTCAAATCTGGGGGTGGGCTCTACAAATGAGAGCTCAGCAGCCCAGGGGGAAACAGCAGGGGGCAGGTGGGTAGCAGCCCGGGGAGAGACAGTATGGACCATGTGAGCAGCAGCCTGGGGAGAGACAGTATTTTGGGTTGTGAGCAGCAGCCTGGGGAGAGACAGTATGGGGCATATGAGCAGCAGCCCGGGGAGAGACAGTATGGGGCATATGAGCAGCAGCCCGGGGAGAGACAGTATGGACCATGTGAGCAGCAGCCTGGGGAGAGACAGTATGGGGCATGTGAGCAGCAGCCTGGGGAGAGACAGTATGGGGCATATGAACAACTGGCAATAGATCATGGGAGGCTGAAGGGGAAGATGTGACCTTCCAGCCAGGCAGACACAGAGCAGCACTTAAGTAGACAAAGAGGGCAGATGATGAAAATTAGATTTATTTTTGTATGAACCTGTGATCAGGTAATCCAGAGCAATACTAATGTTCACATTTTGCACATCAATCTGAACAGGAAATGCAGCACACAAAGGAAATGGGATGGTGGCTTCATTGCTGGCTGTAACTTCCCTATGGTAACTTCCATAGTTTGGGCTTTAGATTACAGCTACAGCCAACCTAAACAGAAATAGAAATGCCATATTGTTACTGAATCAATGCACATACGTGAAAAGAACCAATGTTATGTGTACTGGGTTGCCCTGGGGGGATTTGAAACATTATTTTTAAGTTGTGGCGATATTTTTTTTTTAACTGTGGTATGTTTTTAGTAGCAGACCAGTAGCCCCTAATTTACCCAGTGCTGTTTATGAACGGCATGGGATAAATAGCCATCAAGAGGATGATTGGCACAGTGATTGCACCATTAGACAGCTTAGCACACAGAGACACTGTACTGTGGTGCTAGGTACCAAATGATTGCCCTGATTGGTCACCACAGCGATCACATGGTACTATATACAGTGCTGATCCCTCCCCTTCCCCTGATGAGAGGGAAAGGAGAGAGATCAGTATTTACAAATGGGCACAGAGAGATCTGCAGCTGCATATTCGTTCATTTTATTGCAGTGAAAAAAGGGGTTGTTTTTAAACCCTTTTATGCCCACCTCCAATCCAATACATGCTATCTCCTGGACTGCTATGAGTAAGCGCTAACACAGTGTGAAATATATTAGTGGGTGACCGTATGCCTCCATTGCTTATTCTTTGATGTTTTTACCTGTATTTATACAGTTATTCTAATAAAGGTGTTTTTTTCAGTGAGTGTGGCTTTTGGACTTTCCCTTCACTTATACTATTTCCAATGCTATCCAGAGTGATCTGTAAACTAATCCCCTCACCTCCCTTATCCTGCACATCTGAACACTAACTCCTTTCATCTCCAACCTTCCACTGTAAGTGGCCACTACATTACCTTTCTCCTTCTTCTTTGTATGACCTGTACATTAATTTATCTAATGCAACATTCTCAAGTTCCGTGTTTAACCCCCTCAGTACTGGAATTTTTCCTCATTTTCAAAACATTGTGGCAAAAATAGAGAGAAATAAATAGTCTCTACTTTCCTAGAAAGGGTCATTTTAGGGGTTCTGTACTAAAAGAAAAAGCAGAAGTTATGAAATACCACCAAAAGAAATTGCTATCTGTCTATAAAGTTCTATCTGTCTCAAAAAAAAAAAAAGATAGAAAACTCATCTGGGTATAGTTTTGCATAATGGAGTAATTGTCAGGCAAACTATCACATGGCTAAAACAGAAAAATGGCCTAGTAATGAAAGAGTATTACAGGTTGGTATTCAAACGGTTAAGGTACTTCTTTACACAATGAAGATACATGTTATTAAATTAAAAATTAGACATGCACATCTTTTCCTTTTCAACAAACCTCCATAGTGGGTTAGGGTGACTGTTAAGTTTTGGTTGCATCCCTTTAAATTGAATGTTTTACAAACATGCCTTATAGACATACGGTATCATGAGATCAGTCATAAATAACCAAAAAGTGTCTGTGATTGCACTACTACTACTACTGTTTTTGTCTGATCAATATACGACTACACATGACCCTCATCCATTAAACTGTAGGCTTACAATGTCTTATGTTTACAGTATTTTGTAACCTCCTTGAATCACTCCACAAAATTGATCAATAATAATTATAAAGAGACAAAACATAAGTATATTGCTAATTTCCCTTTGGTTTGAAATATGCAATGTTTCTATATATTGCTAATTTAATTCAATTCTTTTAGTCTAGATGTAGAGTTACAAGCACAGCAGGTTAATTGGAATAAATGAGTTTATAACAGAATTGGGCAAAAGAAGCCAGATGAGCCTGGGCAACATAGTCCAGATACTCCACTAGTCTCAAGTGACCATCTCCACATCTAAGTAAGAGAAAAATCAATTATCACGTTCAATGCAGGATCCTCTTCAGCAGCTCTACGAAGATTAAACTAGCTGCCATCAGGGAAATAGTCTTAAAAATACAAGTCTAACTAACCACAATACTTCATTTGGTTATAAAGTACATTTTAGATTTATAAACTGTGCTGAATCACCTGCTTACATTCAGAAAACAATTAGGCACTGGCCATCCATTCCATTTCTGTAATTTCTGTACTGCTGACCTAATGTTTTTGTGAAAGTCAAAAGGCAACTATGTTTATTAAACAGCACACCTAATTACATTTCATTGTGTTTCTTTCAAATGAACAAAAGAACTGTGCAAAATCCTTAAGTCTATTTTTAAAAAAATCTATTTCACAAATGTAACAATAAAGAGCATATAATTTGATTATTGAAAAAGTTGCCATTATAAATATATGAAAAACATTAAGATAATAAACAAACATAAAACTGCGTGCTGGTTCATAAAATCAGGAGTAGTGACCCTCTCAACATCTAAGGATGAAGAATATAAGACAAAATCTTAAAACAGAAAGTAACTTCATGTTATTTCTTTCACCACCAATAAAAAGAAAAGTTTATTACTCCTTCAAGGACAGCGAGAAAAGCCATAAAGACAACATTCCATGTGCCCCAGTGGCCTGCTGAATCCCAGACTCCTTGTTTATTGCAAACATACAGCATACAAAGAGGAGGTAAGGGACCACTCTGTGCAAGCATCATTGCACAGAGCAGGCAAGATATTATATATATATATATATATATATATATATATATATATATATATATATATACACAGTGGGGCAAAAAAGTATTTAGTCAGCCACCAATTGTGCAAGTTCTCCCACTTAAAAAGATGAGAGAGGCCTGTAATTGGCATCATAGGTAGACCTCAACTATGAGAGACAACATGAGAAAAAAAATCCAGACAATCACATTGGCTGATTTGGAAAGAATTTATTTGCAAATTATGGTGGAAAATAAGTATTTGGTCCATATCAAAAGTTCATCTCAATACTTTGTTATATATCCTTTGTTGGCAATGACAGAGGTCAAACGTTTCCTGTACGTCTTCACAAGGTTGGCACACACTGTTGCTGGTATGTTAGCCCATTCCTCCATGCAGATCTCCTCTAGAGCAGTGATGTTTTGGGGCTGTCGCTGGGCAACATGGACTTTCAACTCCCTCCAAAGGTTTTCTATGGGGTTGAGATCCAGAGACTGGCTAGGCCACTCCAGGACCTTGAAATGCTTCTTACGAAGCCACTCCTTCGTTGCCCGGGTGGTATGTTTGGGATCATTGTCATGTTGGAAGACCCAGCCACGTTTCATCTTCAATGCCCTTGCTGATGGAAGGAGGTTTGCACTCAAAATCTCACGATACATGGCCCCATTCATTCTGTCCTGTACATGGATCAGTCGTCCTGGTCCCTTTGCGGAGAAACAGCCCCAAAGCATGATGTTGCCACCCCCGTGCTTCACAGTAGGTATGGTGTTCTTTGGATGCAACTCAGCATTCTCTCTCCTCCAAACACGACGAGTTGTGTTTCTACCAAACAGTTCTATTTTGGTTTCATCTGACCATATGACATTCTCCCAATCCTCTTCCGGATCATCCAAATGCTCTCTAGCAAACTTCAGATGGGCCCGGACATGTACTGGCTTAAGCAGGGGGACACGTCTGACACTGCAGGATCTAAATCCCTGGCGGCGTAGTGTGTTACTGATGGTAGCCTTTGTTACGTTGGTCCCAGCTCTCTGCAGGTCATTCACTAGGTCCCCCCATGTGCTCCTGGGATTTTTGCTCACCGTTCTTTTAATTTTGACCCCACGGGGTGAGATCTTGCGTGGAGCCCCAGATCGAGGGAGATTATCAGTGGTCTTGTATGTCTTCCATTTTCTAATTATTGCTCCCACAGTTGATTTGTTCACACCTGCTGCTTGCCTATTTCAGATTCAGTCTTCCCAGCCTGGTGCAGGTCTACAATTTTGTTTCTGGTGTCCTTCGACAGCTCTTTGGTCTTCACCATAGTGGAGTTTGGAGTGTGACTGTTTGAGGTTGTGGACAGGTGTCTTTTATACTGATAATAAGTTCAAACAGGTGCCATTGATGCAGGTAATGAGTACAGGACAGAGGAGCCTCTTAAAGAAGGTACAGGTCTGTGAGAGCCAGAAATCTTGCTTGTTTGTAGGTGACCAAATACTTATTTTCCACCATAATTTGCAAATAAATTCTTTCCAAATCAGCCAATGTGATTGTCTGGATTATTTTTCTCATTTTGTCTCTCATAGTTGAGGTCTACCTATAATGCCAATTACAGGCCTCTCTCATCTTTTTAAGTGGGAGAACTTGCACAATTGGTGGCTGACTAAATACTTTTTTGCCCCACTGTATATATTAAATTTATTTACTTAATTCAGTTATGTATTAATTAACAGATATCATAATGTATGTTTAAAAATTCCTGTACTTGTCTGTATTTGTACTAGTTGCTTCTTATAATTCTGCACTTATCTGAAAATCATCATTTAGATTGCTAGAGAAAAGGCAGTACCAGTCAGGCTTTTCTGCATTAAAATTGCTGTAGATTTAACAAATGGAGCTTGCTGACTGGAGGAGAATTCATAGATGTTCTCAACAGTTTGCTTCTCTTCCTTCACAAACTCATCAGACTATGCTGGAGAAAAGTAAATGGTGAGGATTTGTATAGTGTCTGGATTAAAAAAAATGGGTAAACAGGATCACAAATAAGTCAATTGGCTGTGCATTAAACTCTTTGTTTACCCCACAGTAAAGAATTTTAAAGCACACTTTAACTTCACTGATTGCATTGCAAATAGAGTGAGTTTTTAGTGTTTCTTTCTGCCAGCTACAATATGTTTAATTGCTACCAATATAATTACAAAAAATTACAATTGCCAGCTACAGTATGTTTAATTGCTACCAATATAATAAAAAAAATTACAATCTAAGAAAGTTACTATTTTTTACTTCAATTGAAATTTACAAAAAAAAAGCTGCCATATGAACTCGTTGATTTATAAGTTAGAAGAGACATCAATTTCTCCAACTACCCCTGTAAGGCTGAGAATTGATTGCCATATCTCATGGTGATAACATTTCATAGGTGTGAATGCTATTTCATTTGCAGTGACACATGTGACAGAGACTTGACATAAAAGTACTTAAAAGTAATGTTGATCTTTCAATCTCCAGAAAGTCAAAAGTGCATTTCTCAATGCGGCACATTAAAATAGGTGTTGTATATAAGGCTTTGAAGCAGTTGAACAAAATGTACTGGTGTGTTATTAGAGACATAAGCAGAACATAATTGTAATCTGCAAAATGAAAGAATCAATGTTTCGACAAAATTATACATGATACCTACCATGACTTTATTATTTGGTTTCTGGCCATATTTAGAACTAACCAACAGACTGGATCAACCTTTACTGGATATGATTTAGCAGATATGGTTTGCACTACATTTAAGAGCACGCATTTGCTTCTATTACTTAGGCTGTCCATGGCTTAAAGAAACATTAGCCAAAAATGCCTAAGGATCACAGATCAAATTAATACCTGCAAAAAAAGGTTGCTTGTGCTGCTCATCGCCAAAGAAGGGAAACAGCAGCAAATAAAACAGGTATTCTAACTAGCCTATTGGTTCCTCTAATAAGCTAGTGGGTATCCACTAGACCCATGCATTTTAGAAGCCAGGCAAGGACAATAGTATTTCATATTCATACACAGAAACATCTACTTTCCATAACATCATGTCTTGGAATATTTATTCCAAGACAAAACTCTGGGGCAAATTCCCTTGCAAAGTGATGCTTCCCTTGCAAAATGTTCAGCCTATTTGCCTTTAGTACTGTAAATCAACTTTACAGTGTGTATAAAATAGCCATGTAATAAAACATACTTGTAATTTTTTTAAATCAAAAAACATTCTCTGAAAACAAATATTTTTATGGTGTCCCCATACTTCTTCCACTGCCATACACAAATTTGATTTGAATCACTCACGGTATGGTAAATATAAACCAGAAGAGAGTTCTTTACCTAGTGAAGTATTTTACGTCAGAAGTATAAATAGCTCCTTGCATGTTGTGCATCAAATGGACACAATAGCAATATAATTTTATCAAGGTTGCAAATTCAACATATGACTTTACAATGTGCACTTTTCTGCCTGAAAAAATAGGCAGAGAGAATATTAGTCAGTAAAAGCAAAGGACTGCTGTATTTTGTCAAAGCAAAACTTTGGGCAATAGAAAGTTGGAAGATATATATGTAAACTGCCCTGCCAAAGCAACAGCAATATTTTCCAGCCAACCCCAACATAAATAATATAATTTGCACTACCTATGCTCTATGTAACTACCACTAGTGCAGCTATAACCCCATATGTTAAATCAAACACTCAAAAATGTGCACGTTAACATAAATAAACATACAGTATAACAAAGTCCAATTGACAAAAAAACACCCAAAGGTGGAGCTACACCATGTACATTACTGTTAGCCCTTTTGAGTTGTTTTAAATGGCTTTACATGCAACCTGATGGTGCAGTAAATTGTATAAGCAATCTATTATCAGAGCCAATTGGAACACTGATCAACATATGTGGCTTTTTACTTTATGCTTTTAATAAAATTGTGTGGATTCATGTGATATTTTTTATCTTCTATGTTCTATAAAAAGTGATAATTGGAGGAAAGAGTTCTGAGTCCAGATGGGAATATAGTCTAAGCATTGTGGAAACCCTTCAATCAATTTATATTTGGGAAAGAAGTGCATCAGAGAGTGGATGTTAACATCATTAGGAATTCTAAGACCTTCTTGTTACGAAGAGGTCATTTTTTTTCTGGTGAGATCAGAGGTGAATAGGATTTACATAACACTGAAGATTTTGTAATGAATATACTGAAAATGGATTAAGATTATTTCACCTTGAAATAATATGTTTTTGGACTTTTTTGAGTGATATTACTTGTACACTTTTAGAGATTTTGAATTTAATGTACTGGCCTAGGTTGTTGATATATGAATTTGATACATAATTACTTGTTCATTTATAGATTTGTTATATATTTACTTATTCTAAAGTGTGCTGTAGAATTGTCATCTCTTTCTAACAGCTACAAAAAACAATTACTGGCTTTTGTGACTCTTGCTGACCAAAGGTCAGCACAGCATTTCAAGTTCTGCTTCGTTTTTGGCAGCGAACCTGTGAAATGTTCGGGGAAAAGTTCTCAGCTTGTGCATTGTGCAAATCCTGGCTTTGCCAAAAAACCATAGTGATAGCCAGCGATGTGCAATTCCTATCACCCAAATGCTCGGGACATGCAGTTCTGGGTACCGGCAAGAGGTTTTTTTCACATTTAGCCCTGCTGTGAACAAGAAGCAGGGTTTAGTGCCGATGGTCAGCTCTCTTGTAAAAGCAATCTGAGCCGATAACTAGTCACCGGATTGCTTTTTTTATGAGCAGCAGAGGGGACGTCCCCTTCCCGACACCTTCCTTTCACCCTACCTGGGTCCATGGCCTGCTATACGGTGAGGTCCGGTCCCATCCAATTCCAGTGTGTGGCCTCTCCCTAGACTCTCCCCAGAGGTCCCCCACCTCTTTTTGCTTGTCACCACCGGGCAGTACAGCCCCCCCTCTTCACCTTCCCAGGACCATGGCCTGCTGTAGGTCTGGTCACCGCCTGCCTCACAGCTGCTGGGAACTGTAGTCCATTCTCTGCTATCTACCCGTATGTACCATGTCTCTACAAATCAGATGGTTTGTTACTCAGGAGCCCTTAGTGGGACTTTCAGGCTTTATGGAGGAGGGGACACCCAGTAGTTAGGGGGGAAACCACAGCGCAGGGAGCAGAGATCCCATCGGTATATGTCCTTATACATTCCCACTCATACATCCTATGTTACCAACCCCCCCCCCCCCCCGGACAAGCTCTCTTGTAAAAGCAATCTGAGTGGCTAACTACCTGCTGGATTGCTTTTACAAGCAGCAAGAGAGGAAGTCCTGCTGCCTTCCATGGGCTGTCCTGTCCCACCAGGACACCTCATTGACCAACTGGCACTTCCACTAGCTTATTGTAGAGGCAGACAAAGACGGAACCGCTCTGTCCACCTCTATGATATAGGTAACAGGAAGAGATGAGCATACATAATGTCCAGTTTCCCCAGATGTAAACGGCGCCATTTTTAAAAATGGAAAGCATTTTTATCACACTGATCTTGGTGTGATCAAATGCTTTTAAGAGCAGAGGAGCAGAGGAGGGACCTGGGGGTCTTACTGACCCCCAGACGTCTCCATAAAGAGTACCTGTCACTGCCTATTGCTGTAAGCATCCCTTGTGACAGCAATAAAAATGATTAGGAAAAAATAAAATTACAGTAAATAATTTAAAAAAAAAAACCCATGCTTACGCACACAGGCGAACGCACATGTCGGTCCCGCACGCACACAAACAGTGATTGTCCAACACATGTGAAGTATCACCATGAACATCAGATCATGGACAGTAATTCTAGTACCAGACCTCCTGTGTAAATCTAAAGTGGTAACCATAAAGGCTTCTAAAGCATTACCAATGGATAGTAAAATTTACATAGTTTGTTGCAATTGCACAGGTGTGCACAATTTTAAAGAGTGACCTGTTTGGTATCTATTTGCTTGGCATAACACCATCTTTTATATTTTACAAAAAAAATGGGTTATTTTTTTGCATTAAAATAGTGTATTTTTCCCCCAAAATTTTGCCTTTGAAAAACTGCTGAGCAAATGCTGTGTGACATAAAAAATGCAACACCCACCAATTTATTCTCTAGGGCATCTGCTTTAAAAAAATATATAATGTTTGGGGGCTCCAAGAAAATGCCAACAAAAAATAAAATACCTTAAATAAATTTACATTAAAAGTTTAAGCCACTATAAAGCCCCTTTCGTTTTTAAAAGCCCTAGGCATTCCTAAAAGCACCTCTGCCTAACAAAACACCAACCCTTCATATTTTCCAACCTGCCCAAAACATTTTTTAACAGGACAAGTAGACTGCCATGAGGGACAAATAGAGTGAACCCTGATTTAGTCCCTTGGGCAAGTAGTTTTTAAAAAGAGTTCCACACCCCTGAGTGAATCCAAACTCCACCCCTCATACCAAATCACTGGTTTATCACATGTATGTGTAACTAATATAAGCAAAAAAATGACACACAGGTTCAATTCACAAAGTTTTAACACAAGGATAGGGCTCTCCAATTTTATCTTGTATCTGTAATGTTCACATTTAAATCGGACTCAGAGGAAAATATAGGTCCATTTTCTGAAAATAAGTATACTTATCTTGGTGTGTTAACTTTGTGAAATGACACATCCATGTTAACCATACTTTTACTCATATATATATATGATTTGGAGTATTGCATAAAACATGATCTAAGTACAGTAGATAATTCCCTTAAAAATCTACTGCAGTTCACATTTTATTGGTGGTCACCTACCTTCATTTGTTTTTTTCTTTTTATAGCATATCTATCTTACACATTTTGTATTATTTTATGATTATGATTATTATTACTACTACATTATCTACAAAACATAACTATTTCTTGGCACCCATCAATCAGTGTGGTCAATTAGATACAGAGCTCTTAAGCCAGCCATAGATTAATTAAAATTCATCCAATTTTACAGAACCTCACAAGTTTTGATCCGTCTATGGGTAGACTGGTTGTTCTGAAGTCAAACTATTGATCGACTTTAGTACAACGAGCCTGTCTTTTTTTTTGCCACCAGCAGTGATCATTGTATTCTGATGGAGGTGAAGCCTCGCCCTGTCAGAGAACAAAAGCACAGCGGAAGTATTCCCTCATCATCACTGACTGTGTTGATGAGGGAATCAGGCATATTTTCTTTCCTTCAAACCATGGTTGAATGAAAGAAAATGGCATAATCTATGGCCAGCCATACTGTGGATGTAAAAAAATCTGTTTAAGCATAAACTGCCTGCATTCCAAGACTTTATCAGAGTAGCAGATGGCCCAATTTGCAACAGTACTGGCTATCTATGCTACCTCTTCAGTTTGTGATAGATATGAACAAAGTAGATCCCAACTGCATATATCATGTCCATATCATAAATCCAAAGGCCTATTCAGCACTCTTCCATGAAACCCAAACAATATCTCAAATTGCATCGTTACATTGTGAAAACCTGTTTTAGACATTACTATTCAGTTCAGCACTGCCTCCATTGGTAGACTGTGTGTAACTGACAGAGGTGTCCGTTTATGACACAGAGAATAGCTGCGATTCAACGGATCTCAGCTATTCTCTGGTCATTCACAGTTTATGACACTCAGGAGATCATGTCAGCCCTTCACTGGAGATCTGTGTTCTCCCTCCAGATTCTCCAGCCCAGAGCTGGAGAATCGGAGGGACCGCAAACTAAGCAGAGATAATTTACCTCTGCTTAGTAAACTGATCTTTTACTGTAATCTCGCGAGATTATAGTAAAATCAGCTGTTTTCCAGAGTTTGTAGACCGTTCTCCAGCGTTTGGAGACCGTTCTCCCTTCGTTCGGAGAACTGCTTCATAAACTGCATTCACAGGAGAACTGTGTTCTCCGAGAATGCCGTAGAACTGAGCAGCGATCTATTACCGCTAGTTCATAAACGGACACCTAAACCAGGCTGCTAGGAGAGAGTAAAAGAATATGGCCCTTCTCTGAGTCAATCGTCAGTCTATAAATATATGCCCTTTCACTTTTTCTGTGGTTGGGGCAAAAGTTCAGGATAGGTCATTTAAATTTTGTGGTAACTTATTAAGGTGGGTTGTATTAATGAGAAACCTCTGCAGGTTTCTACTTCAAAACACATCTGGAGGTTAAATTAAATTAATTGCACAATTATTTATAGTTTGTAAGCCATGGAACAGAGTACTGTTCCAAAGCGTGGTGTCACATCACCGTCCATTTGCAACAGCTGACAAAAACCTTTATATAGCATTTTACAGCTAAATGAAAACTAATTACAGACAGAATAAAAATGTGTGTTACAACATCTGTTTCAATAATAATTAAAATATAGAAATGGTTCATTAAAACACACTTAAATAAGTAATTAAGCATTAAAACAATTCAAGTCTCACTAAAGTTTTCTAGCAATTTACTAAACCTGTGTTAATTAACAGAACATTTTTTTAACAAAAAATCAGTTACACTGGATTTTTATAATAGCTCCAGCAAACATCGTACAATTTAAAAGGAAAGTGATACATTTTATTTTTTAGTGGAAGATACATACATTGTCGATCTTGATTTAATAATAATTAAAAAAAACAGGATCATTTACAACCTACTGTTGATCTTGACAGGGTCAGCACTTGCTGGCAAGGTTCCCTAAAGTAAAAAGCAATATGTGTTGGCATTGATCCATGATTCAATATTGTTATGGTTTGGGCTCCCTAGTGTTCTTGCTTATGCAAATAAAGCTCTTTCAGTGAATTTTACCATCAGGAACAATTACTACTTATAGTGTGTGTAGACTACTTAAACTAAAACAAAAACAGCAGACTTGATCGGATACTATAAAAAATAGCACAGTTAGGTGGTGTATGCCTTCTACATTGGAAAAACATGTTCCCGCAGATACTGGATTAATGTGTTCCAGTCCTATTTAACACAGCCATACACGTACTTTACGTTTAAGGTCATTTAAACTTTTAAAGAACAAAGTGCCTGAGTTAGATGGCCTAGTTGTTAACTGATTTAACCATGTTACAGGAAAATTCAAAATTCAGATTTTTGAACAAAAGTTAAAATCTCTGGATAGCCAGAGTTGTGTAAATGATCCATTAGGCTAAATATCTGCGCCCTTTACCATGAATGTAAGTCTACTTAATTATGTAGATATGAAAATATCACTCCATGGCAGGGGCCGACTGACAACTTATGGGGCCCCCGGGCAATAGGGGATCATGGGCCCCTGTGTCCTTGCCCAAACTCAAAAATGCCTATGAAAAAGGTACCAGGGGCATCTCATGGGGCCCCCTACTGACCCCAGGCCCTCGGGCAGTGCCCGAGTTTTCAAATGGTCAGTCCGCCCCTGCTCCATTGTTTGCATGCATTCATGTATTTCACACCTTTATACAAATGTAAGGAATATGCAAACAGGAACGAACATTTAGCTTAGTGAATAAGCTGAAGCTATTCTGACTTTAATCATGTGCAGATAAATTTAGTTCTTTTTTAGAATTTTTCTTGTCTGAATATTCTTTGCAATGTGAATTTTCACCATATCCCCTAAGTGAAAATTCTCATGCAAAGTAAACATTCACTTTGCAAAGTGAACATCTCTACTCCTTTAGGGCCCATTTACACCATTCTATTGCAGTAACCCAGCACAATAGTGTAAATGGGCCCTTAGTAAATCACCCCCTACTGTCTCACTGAAAACTGCAAAGCAGCTGAAAATGCTCTAGTAGCCTCACAGTTAACATTTTACTACTTTAAACAACTGCTAAAAAGGAGTCTCATGGCACTTCAGCTAGTCATCATTATCTGGCAGGTCATAGGATTTTCCTGTCTTGTTTCATTTGGAAAACTCATCCTAATTAAAGGATATGTGCACCTTTAGTAATATGTTACAGCCATATTCAGGGCATAACATTTAACATGTTACTAATTTATCTGTCAGCACCCTGACCTGATATCCCATTGTGACAGTGGGCAGGAAGCTTCTCCACACACCAGCTGTCAAAATTCAAATACAGCACGGCCGTGTGGGGCTTTGACCATACCCACGCGTCATTCATTAACATAGTTCTGTGAATGAATGGACTACAAGTACTGTCTTCCATTACGGGCAGATGGCTTGTAGTTCTCATTGAACTGTGAGGGTGCTGGTGAGTGCTCTCGTAGTTCAATAATCTTCCTGGACTTAAGTAACTTCCCTGGTATTGGCAGACAGTGTACTGAGAGTCTGCAGGAGCCTGACATTGCACCTGCAATTTGATGATCATGGTTGCAATGAAAGAGAAAGAGAAAAGAGAAAAGACTGGCCATAGATGGGTAAAATTTTGAACAAAAAGTCTTCGGAAAAAGAATGTTTTAAGAAAGTTTGCTAATATTCCTAATCAATAGTGGCTCAAATCAACATTCGTTTGCTACTGCATTGACAATAAATTTTGAGCAGGATGGAACATTTTTCGCAAACAAATTTCAAACAATGTGTGTGGTTTTTATTTGAAGTCCATTTAATTCAAAATCACATGTTAACCGCAAAACAAAAGTCTTTCAAATTGCATTAGAATGTTCTGAGAATTTTCATATGGATTTTCCAAAGACTTTTCTGAAGAAATTTCATTTGAAATTGAATTAATCTATGGTGGAAACAAGGAAGGAAGATAAAAAGTACTTTTTTTTTTCTTTTTGTACAGAACCATGGACGATACAGAAACTTTTCTACTTTTTATTTTTCATAAGCTGAACCTCTAATGCAGACCCCTTAAAATATTTTGTTTTCTGGGTCTCTAGAAACAGTAGGTATTTTTTAACAAAAAGTGTTGCTATCTGAAATTGCATTGAGATTGTGGTTTGTTCAGTTAAGATACAAATACTTTTTAAACACACTTCTTTCCATACCTTAGTGTTGAAGTTTTGATTTGCATAGATGCTATGTAAATAAAATATGTATGGTTTTTAAAAACACCCATAGCCTCTAGATGCTCATTAGTAAAGTCTGGAAGTCTTTTGAAGTTTATATGACAAATTAGGTCAGACTCTAGTTCATCATTTATGAAACTAAAACAGATTATCAAAAAGGTTGCATCTAGGACAATAAAATCACATTGCTTGATGTAAAGAAGCATACTAGAAATAAGAGTAGGCAGCATTATCACGTATGGGAGAAGGATCATACATCATAAACATAGTTTAGAAATTGGTCTTTTTTTTATATTTTTCAATTAAAGGATGCGATTTACAGCAAACCAATTAGACAAAAATAAATGTTGTGAAAAAGATCAGAGACCACACCTTTAGTAGCTAAAAATCCCCCCACTTTTAAAACTGTCACTTTGTTAGTGATCTGCTAAGCCCACCCACTGCTATCTCACCATTAACTCGGAATGTCCTTATGGCCATTGAGGCACTCTCATTGGGCAGGATAATGACATAGCCCTGACCCTGTCTGAATCATTAAGGAGCCATAGAAGGTTTTCTGGTCAACAATGGGCATAGAAACTGTTGCTTTTAGTATAAAACAGCTGTCAGGTTGACTTTAAGGTGCAAACAAATGGAAACATTTAGTTACTTACATCATAGTGATCCTCCTTTGCGTTGTAGTAAACTATGTCATTATTCTGTAAAAACAGAGTGGAGATTGGTGTGTGAATATAGTTCATCCAACTCACATTATTTCTGATTACTTATCTTATAATATAAAACAAATTCATATGAGAATATGACAGAGATGTCAGCTATATTTAGAATACACCATCCTTATTAAAACTATGTCTTATGCTGGAAAGAGCAGACACCGCTTAAATGTTAAACTTACTGGAAAGAATAATTCAGCAGATACATGGAGAAAATTTACAGCCTCATCCCTGACAACCAAACAGATGAATCTGAAAAGTCGCTATTAGTACATCTGTCTAACATCACAAAAAAATGACATTAGTTCTAAATGTTCCTCTGATGGCAGCAGTACTCTCAGTTCTTATTAGTAATGTGTCAGCATGAGACATGCCCAACCTCTACAAGGAATAACCTAGGTATATGAGGCTGCATGCATTTCTCTTTTCATCAGGTGCCAGTTTAACCCTTTGGCTTTTGTTTGTTTGCCTTTTCCATTTTTTGATTATTTTAAATTATTAATTTTAGATTCTAAGATTAGCTAAAACTCCTCAAAAAGTATATATTTTCAGACTGTAGAGACCCTGGAGAATAACTCCCCCCTTCCCCTCCCAGACAAAAAGTATATATTTTCTGAAAGCAAAGACACTGGAAAATAGATCGGAGATAATGTCTTTACATAGTATTTGAGCAACAGTTTAGCAAGCACAAATGTTCAGTAATAAATTGCATAAAATAATAAAGTGCATAAAAATTGTTACCCAACATGTCAAGTTTTAAATTTGCATGTGCCCCTGAAATGGCAATAAACTTTGATACCTAAACTGTCCACAGGTCATCAGTTTTGAGATACCCATGAATAATAGCCATAGAATTACATTGTATTACCCTCACTGACTCGTGTGCGGTGATATGTAACATGTGTAGTGCAAACAATGCTTTTGCAAGTAGGGGCCCCCGTCTATGTGCACATACACTATATTGCCAAAAGTTTTGGGACACCCCTCCAAATCATTGGATGTCCATGTTCCAATCACCTCCATGGCCACAGGTGCATAAAATCAAGCACCTAGGCATGCAGACTGCTTCTATAAACATTTGTGAAATAATAAGTCACTCTCAGGAGCTCAGTGAATTCAAGTGTGGTACTGTGAAAGGTTGCCACCTATGCCATAAGTCCATCCGTGAAATTTCCTTACTACTAAATATTCCACATTCAACTGTTAGTGGTATTATAACAAAGTGGAAGCAACTGGGCACAACAGCAACTCAGCTACGAAAAATTACAAACCAGGGTCAGCGCATGCTGAAGCACACAATGCACAGAAGTCACCAACTGTCTGCAGCATCAATAGCTAACGACCTCCAAACCTCATGTGGCCATCAGATTAGCACGACAGCAGTGCATAGAGAGCTTCATGGAATGGGTTTTCATGGACGAGCAGCTGCATCCAAGCCTTACATCACCAAGTGCAATGCAAAGCGTTGGATGAAGTGGTGTAAATCAAGCTGCCACTGGACACTAGAGCAGTGGGCACAAGTTCTCCAGAGTGATGAATTAAACTTCTCTGTCTGGCAATCTGATGGATGGGTCTATGCTTGGCAGTTGCCAGGAGAATGCTACTTGCCTGACTGCATTGTGCCAAGTGTAAAGTTTGGTGGAGGGAGGATTATGGTATGTGGTTGTTTTTCAGAGGTTGGGCGTGGTCCCTTAGTTCCAGTGAAGGGAACTCTTAAGGCATCAGCATACCAAGACATTTTGGACAATTTAGTGCTCCCAACTTTGTGGGAAAACTTTGGGAAAGGCCCCTTCCCCTTCCAACATGACTGAGCACCAGTGCACAAAGCAAGGTCCATAAAGACATGGATGAACGAGTGTGGGGCAGAGGAACTTGACTGACCTGCACAGAGTCCTGACCTCAACCCGATAGAACCCCTTTCGAAGGAATTACAGTAGAGACTGTGAACCAGGCCCTTTTGTCTGACATCAGTACCTGACTTCACAAATGCGCTTCTGGAAGAATGGTCAAACATTCCCATAGACACACTCCTAAACCTTTGTAGACAGCCTTCCCAGAAGAATTGAAGCTATTACAGCTGCAATGGGTGAGCCAACTCAATATTGAACCCTATGGACTAAGACTGGGATGCCATTAAAGTTCATGTGTGTGTAAAGGCAGGCGTCCCAAAACGTTTGGCAATATAGTATATGTAGGTGATGGTGGGGGGTCAGATATTTTTTGTGTAGGGTTTTTAAGTGCGTGGGTGTACCATCAAATATTTACAATTTTGTTTTGCAATTAACTTTATGGCTTCCACAAAGGGGACCAGTGTTCTCTTTAACCTTTTTTCTGCCAGTTGTACATCGGTGACAGTGTGGGGGATGGGAAGGGCCACACACACATTTCCAGTTGGTGAAGCCGCCAGGAGTGTGTGTATTTCTGACAAGCCAACTGCCAGCTGTCAGACAGAAACTATCTGGTGGCTGCACAGCTGGCGGATTGCTTCTAACACCCCCAGTAATGATGTCCCTGCCATGTATCCTTGGCTCCCAATAGGCACATAGGAACAACATGGTGGGTGCCACCGGGTAGAGGGGAAGGAGTAGAATGAACATATGTCCACTGTCTGCCCCTTCTTCTTGCTAACCTGGAAGCAACTTGTAAAGCTTTACTTCTGGGCCCCCCTTTTACTTTCTCCAGCATGTATGGCTGTGGCAGAAGCTGATGGATTACAATCTGCATTAGCAATGCTATGTTAAACAATTATCTGCTGTGTACAAGCACAGTTCAAAGTTAGGAGGCCTGATTCCAAATGATTTCTTTACAACCAACAAGCTGCACTATTATGTAGATGCTACTATCTACATTATTAATTACACCCACATTCAAATTCTGTCTATATAGTTTTAGTTTTTATGTATGCATTTTGTAGTTGTATATTATTGATAATGTGTACTTGACAATAATTGGGCATGGGGACCCTAAGAAGCATTTACTTTTCCTAACCTGCTTCCAGAGCCCAGCATTTCTGGGTACAATACAAAATGTGACATTTCCCCTGCCTTCCTACAGTGCATCACTTTTTGTCTGCCACACAATAAGCCTGAGCACAGTCACATGTGAGTGGTTGAACCATGCAAAAATATCTAGATATCTTGGATAAGCTTGGAATAATAGGGGTGGCAAGAGAGAGTGGAAAAGGCAGCAAAGTGCCCGTTAAAATGTGCAGTGTGGGCAAAGTAAAGGTTAACTTTTTCTGCCATTCCCAGGTTTATCTGTTTATATATTTATGTTTTGTTTTTCATACAATATTTAGTTGCATTGCTGAATTTGTACATCATTGAAAGACCTTTTCCTCAAAAATCAGTTCTTATCATTTCTTTTTTAGCAGAGATTTCACACCATTGTGTGTAGTGAAAATCATTTGCCATAAATGAATGGAGAAGGTGGTTTCCATAAAACTATTTTTACTATTTTGGAAAGAGTAGAAAAGGGTTAGAGCCTCTGCTGGATTTCTTTAATTGTCCCCTCCGGGGAGATTGACCCTTCCTATTTCTTCTGGTGAATATTTGAACTGGGACTGAAAATGAGGAAAAGAATCCACAATTTTAAGGGAAAACATGCAGAGTGGTCAACCCAGTGAAAAGTGAAGTAGGGTGATGTAGCAGTGATGTGCATATCAGCTAAATGGGTGTGGCTAATTCCAATAAGTGGTGTGACCAAGTTGGCATACCCCTTGCTTATCTCATCTTGTTTTCATTCTCAGGAGACTAATCCTGCTATTCCAGATCAATTTTCCTTTTTATTTTTAACACCCCCCCCCCCACATCATGGTAATTACTCAAAAAAGGCAGTGTGAGATTATAAAAAAAAGTGAACTCTAAAGTAGAACTATAGGCAAAACTTTTTTTGTTTTTCCATTTTGGATAGAGCAAGCGATTTCCCATTGTGAAGATTGCCCTTCACTTTCTGTCCCATAACCAAACAGGAAGTGAGAGAATATCTCTGCAATTTAAGGGAGTTCCTTAAGGACCCCCAAGTCACCAGAATTACCGTTCCCATTGGAAGCTTTCCCCTCGTACTTTCATGTGGCAACCCAAAATTATTGATTTTCTTTTATTTTCACTTTCAATGATGATGATGATAAACAGGACAAATAAAGAGGGTGAATTTCCCTAACAGGGGCACAGACAGTAATAAAACCTGACAAACATTGTAATCCATCTCCACTCTATCCAAAACTTTATATTTGTTCAGCACAGCGATACTGTGTGAACATGTGAAAGGTTCACTTTAAGAGCATATAATGAAGAAAGTGTTACATGAAACATAAATTAGCAGTATAAAATATCACTAAAGTTATGGTAAAGCAAAAATTGGCTGCAGTAATAAAAATAAATGTCACTGACAAATTTAATAAAGAAACATTTTGTAGTTGGTTATTCCCTTGTACTTGCTGGAGTACAATTTCCTTCTTCCATTTTGTCCTCTGGTTTTTAATTTAAAAACTCTTTTAGCGGATGATGTAAGAATGTTATCTGAGCCTGAATGCAGCATGGGGAATTGTATTTACTGGTAAACCTAATGGATTAGCTGTTTCTCTCCACACTCCCATCAGGAAGAAATGCTTTTCTTATTATAACTGACTTTTGCTCATAGAGCTTGTGTTAAAATGAATAAACATGCTGTACCTAATCGGGTATATGGTTATATTCCTTGTATATGTTTTCACTTAGATAATTCATAAATATTCATCATGCTAAAAAGGTTAGATTTAAAAAAAAGCCCAACATAATGTGTGTGCTGTATTCAATTATATTTAATGAAGAATGAATGATATTAAGACAGCATAGTGTCCAAAGGTGTCCGAAAGTGTATTCATAGCCATAATATTTTGTTAGTTTTGCATAGAATGCAGACGTGTTAAAACCCTTGTCAGGTTTTTATTGCTGAATTGGGAGTATAATCCTATTTATGCTTATGACTCCTATCAACAGAGCAGAAAGAGATGGGTATTTAATATGTTTACAATTGCCATTGGAACAGGAGGTGAGGGAAAAGGTTCCAATAAAGACACCCATTGGGGTGATAACAGTCTAAAAGGGGATTTCCACTGACTTGGTCACCGATATGGTGGGAAACCGAAGGCAGAAAATAGCAGTAGGCAGTGGGACTTCTTGGGAAAAGAAATGTATCACATTAATGAATTATCCTCCAACAACAAATGTGTGCTGGTGCATGTGGCTACAATATGGCAACCAAGGGATGTAATAGAAAGGCTTTTCCATGGCTCTGACACTTTATTCATGTGCCTGCTGCAAACCCAGATATTTAAAAGCTGTAGCAGAACACACATTTTATAACAGGTTTACACAACTGTCCTCTGCTTTTTCAAAGACTAGATGAGAATTAGGACAGAACAGAAAAGTATAGAGATCTTTTGTGACTTCTGCACTCTTTCCTGAAGTTCCTGTGCTGTCTGTTCTATGTCAGCCTCATCTGTATAGCTCATTCAGTAAATATATAGAGAGTTACAGTTTCCGGTGATAGCCTGTTGTTCCCTTGTTATTCTCTCCAAGTTTAAGAGAAAAACAGTGAAGAGATGCAGATCAAAGGAGAATATATGAACAAGCCATGACACCATAATTGGATTAATATAAGAAATAACAATGCTTGAATGCCACTGTATACTTAGGCCACCAGTATAAACTACTGCTGCCAGGTGCTGGTCTTTGAAACAGAACACATCTGAATCTACTGCAGATCTCTGAGTGTTGAAATAAGGTCACACTCTTTTATCGTTAGCCACAGCAACAAGAATGCAAAGACTGGCTTCAGCTCAATCTTCTCCTGTAAAATACACCCATTGATGTTTTTCAGCTGGATAGGGTTTAATCCCCTAAGATTATTAGTGGTGTACCCCAAGGTTCATGTTAACCCGATCCAGCCCAGTGCCATTAGTACAGCCAGTGCTTTTTTTTTTAGCACTGATCACTGTATTGGTGTCACTGGGGATGTCAGTGACACCAAGTCAGTTTCCCCCCCGTGTCAGAATGCCCGTTGCAGTCCTGCTATAAGCTGCTGATTGCTGCCATTACTAAGAAAAATAATAAAAAAAAAAATCCCAGTATATATATCACCATTTGTAAATGCTATAATGTTCACGTAAACCAATTAATTTACACATATTGGGATTTTTTTTAGCAAAGACATGTAGCAGAATACATTTTGACCTAAATTCATGCTGAATTTAGATTTTTTACATTTTTTTACTGGACATGTTTAATAGCAAAAAGTAAAAAATATTGTTTTTTCTCAGAATTGTCAGTCTTTTTTTTCTTTAGCACAAAAAATAAAAACCGCACAGGCAATCAAATACCACAGATGGAAAGCTCTATTCATGGGGAAAAAAAAGGACGTAAATTTAATTTGGGTGCAGTGTTGCATGACCGCACAATTGTCAAAGTAACACAGAGCCATAACGCAAAACATGACCTGATCAGGAGGGGGGTAAATCCTCTGGAGGACAAGTGGGTAAAAGAGGTATAGACTTCGGAGAGCGAGACATAATTTTGCCCTTGTACAAATCATTAGTTAGACCTCATCTGGAATATCCAGTCCAGTTTTAGGGCAACAGTTCAGGAGGAGCTCAGCTATGAGGAAAGATTACCTGAACTAATTTTTTTCTTTCTTGAGAAGAGGACAGAAAGGGGGGATATGATCAATATGTATAAGTGCATAAGTGGCCCATATAGTAAACTTGGTGTTATTCACTTCCAGGTCATTACAGAGGACAAAAGAGCACTCTTTATGTCTGGAGAGAGAGAGATTTAACCTTCAATTACAGAAAGGCTTCTTCAGAGTAAGCTCTGTGAAAATGTGGAATACTCTCCCTCAAGAACTAGTTCTGGCCAGCTCAGTAAATTGATTAAAAAAAAAGAACTGGATTCATTCTTAAATATACAAAATATAACGGGCTACAAATTTTTACAGTTAATAACGCCAGGAGTTGTTGATCAAAGGAAAATTCAATTGACTCCTTAAGGATCAGGGAGGAATTTGTTATTCCCACTGGAACAAATTGGCAGTGATGCTGCTAGAACCTTCAGGGCAAGAAACCATGAAAGGCCCCTCTAACCCCTGGCCCAGTGGCGGAGTGCCAGGCTGGAGCACAAGTGTGACCTTTGTGACCTTGGTAGTTCCACCAATGGTGTCAGTAGTTTATATATATATATATATATATATATATATATATATATATACCGTATTTTCCGGCGTATAAGACGACTTTTCAACCCCTGAAAATCTTCTGAAAGGTCGGGGGTCGTCTTATACGCCGGTGCGAGCCGGGTCAGGGCGGCACTTTTTCGGGGGGGGGCGCGGCGCCGCCCCCCCTCCTCCTCCAACGGACACTGAGTACAGGGGTGGGCCGGGGGGCTGCTGTACCTTACCTGGCTCCGGTCCCACGACGATCCGGTCCAGGAAGCGTGGCTGCTCCTTCTTTCAGTTCAGCCACTCGATGGTCATGCGGCCGCTCGGCTCCACCTCCTCACCGGTGATTGGGCGCCAGCACTGGAAAGGCACACAGGCGACCAATCACCGGCGAGGAGGCAGGGCCGAGCGGCCCCGCGAAAATCAAGCGGCCGAACTGGAAGAACGATGAGGCACTGTTCCTCCCCCACTGACACCAACGATGAGGCACTGTTCTCCCCACTGATACCAATGATGGGGCACTATTCCTCCTCCCCACTGACACCAATGATGGGGCACTATTCTCCCCACTGATACCAATGATGGGGCACTATTCCTCCCCCACTGACACCAATGATGGGGCACTTTTCCTCCCACTGACACCAATGATGGGGCACTATTCCTCCCACTGACACCAATAATGGGGCACTATTCCTCCCACTGATACCAACGATGGGGTACTATTCTCCCCACTGATACCAATGATGGGGCACTATTCCTCCCACTGATACCAATGATGGGGCACTACTTCTCCTCCCCACTGACACCAACGATGGGGCACTATTCTCCCCACTGACACCAACGATGGGGCACTATTCCAGCCACTGATACCAATGATGGGGCGCAATTCCTCCCACTGACACCAATGATGGGGCGCAATTCCTGCCACTGATACCAATGATGGGGCGCTATTCCTCCCACTGACAGCAATGATGGGGCGCACTTCCTGCCACTGATACCAATGATGGAGCGCTATTCCTCCCACTGACACCAATGATGGGGTGCTATTCCTCCCACTGACACCAATGATGGGGTGCTATTCCTCCCACTGATACCAATGATGGGCCGCTATTCGTCCCACTGACACCAATGATGGAGCACTATTCCTTCCACTGACACCAATGATGGGACACTATTCCTCCCACTGACACTAATGATGGGACACTATTCCTCCCACTGACACCAATGATGGGGCACGATTCTTCCCACTGACACCAATGATGGGGCACTATTCCTCCCACTGACTAATGATGGGGCACTATTCCTCACACAGTGACACTAATGATGGGGCACCATCATTGGTGTCAGTGGGAGGAATAGTGTCCCATCATTGGTATCAGTGGGAGGAATAGTGCCCCATCATTGGTGTCAGTGGGAGGAGTAGTGCCTCATCATTGGTGTCAGTGGGAGGAATAGCACCCCATCATTGGAATACCATACTGAAATAGCATACCATATTGAAATCAAATCTGATGTTTTTTCATTTTTATTTGGTGTGCGTTGGAAGAGGGGTAGTCTTATACGGCGAGTATAGCTCAAACCCTATATTTTAACAGGAAAAGTAGGGGGTCGTTTTATACGCCCAGTCATCTTATACGCCGGAAAATACGGTATATATTTTTTTTTATAATTTATTTTACAATATTTGGGGCTTTGGTGAAATTTCAGGGGTCTAAACCGACCTCAAATGTTTCACTTTTGAGACAGAGAAAGAAGATTGAGAACACAGCCCTCAAACTCCTTCTCTGCAGCCTCAGCTGCACAGAAAGAATGGACAGGCATAGCTCTGTACAGAGCTTCCTGTTCATTCACAAACTGAAGTACAGTAAACACAGTTTACTACACTTCAGTTATGAATGGACAGAGTCAATGATCGATACTGATCACTGACTCTCCATTCAGAAATGGAAGGGGCTTGTAAATTAACCTTCCCCATCTCTATCCTGACAGCATCCCCCAAAACAGCTGGTGAGAGAGGGGAGGGGGAACCTTGCAGCACTGCAAGGGAGGAGGGGGGAGCTGGGAAAGAGCTCAGAGGGCCACCAGAGAGAACGGGGGGCCTCCAGAGAGTACAGGGCATCAGAGAGCATGGGGGGCACTGAAGAGCACAGGGGCCACTGGAGAGCAAGGGGGACGCCGAAGAGCATGGGGGCCACTGGAGAGTATGGGGGCCACCAGAGAGCATGGGGGGCTTCTGGAGAGCACAAGGAGGGCAGCAGAACAAAGCTGTATAGAAGGAGTGGTGGGGGTGGCTGTATATAGAGGAATCAACCTCTCTATTTTCTTCCTGCAGTCGCTGAATGGCCACTTCTCTTGCTCTCCCTCCCATAGGCATTCAATGGCTGCAAGAGGAACAAGGAGAAATTGATTGCTCTACATGCAGCTGCCCCCGCTGCTCCTCCCACCCAGGCGTACAGGGGGGGGGGACCACACAGGCCCCCTGCAGCATGGGGCCAGGTTGCAATTGTGACCCCTGTAGGTATGCCTATTTATTTATTTAAATAATTTATTTATGTTTTGCCTTTCTCTGGATCAACTATGGGTATCATATAATGTATATTGAGGTTTTCTATGTGCGTGTGTGTGTGTGTTTTTGTTATTGGTTGAACTAGATGGACTAGTGCCTTTTTTCAGCCTAACTAACTATGTAACTATATAACAAAATTTATGGCAGATCAAACAGGTATTTGATTGCAGTTATCAAAAAGGTATAACTAAATGCTTTCAATCGTATATTCTATTGACCAAAAGGGAGCAAAAAACAGACGGCAAATGCTACGGTTCATATACACTATAACACAGAGCTATATAATTTTAAGAGCAAGACATAAATGAAGATCCCAGCATAGTAAAAATTAAAAATGTTGCTTTAGCTGTAATACTCACATTTATTCCAGTGTCCCCACCTTCAGAAAATACATTCATCCACGAAAAAGTGCTTAATTTCTAGGCTGAATAATGGCCAGATTCATTCAACCCATTTCTTATGAGCCCATGTTAACATGACCGTCCTACCCCCCACCCCCCGTTACATGCATTCTCCATTTACTCATTTGGCTGCTTGGGTAATAGAAAGAAAACTATGATGTGCGCCTAGCTTTATTCTCATTATGTAATACAAACTATAGACAGAAAATGCTAACATTTAGTTCATAAAATCAATAATAAACCAGAGAAGTTATTAAACTAATACATAAAATTCAAATTTTAAACTGACTTTAGAGTAAATATACATGGTTATTACCTTTATTGCCAGAAGACAAAAAAGGGAAAACATTTACACATATTTGTAGCTATTCTTTTATCATTGTAGCCATTTTGCATTAGCAAGGTGGCAAGCGCTAAAATTCTCCCCTATCTTCACATACCAAGCCATGTAAAAGAGCTAGTCAGAGTGAAAAAGTGATCATTTCCACTGAAATATATCACTAAAATTAAATTTTAATGACTTACAAATGGTTTATAACATTCTTTTCTTCCATGAAAAGTACTTCATGAATATTTGAAAAGAAAATTTAAACGAATATGAATCTCTTGCAAAGAAAGAACAGTGTAGCAGCCTAATGAATATAATTACTTAATGCAACAGTAACATAAGAAACATTGTCTCAGAGCTTACATGCAGGCTGTAGTTCACACACACAACTGTGTAAAGGTTTTACTAATATTCACATAGAGAAGCATTTCATTATTCATTCTATTTTAAAATATTAGCTGAAATGTTTAGTGTGCACGGGAAGCAAACGTTTTATTTGCATTTTTGGTTTATTTTCCTATTATATGTATTAATACTAAGAAAAAAGTGACAAGAATATCAAAGAGAAGCTGCTTTCACAGGACACACATGGTGAATCAGAAACAACTAAGTTAAATTAGGTACATAGAAGATATCTTTTAAATTTCAAATATTGAATGAAAATAGTATCAAAAATCACACACATATATACTGTAAATACCCTTCTTATACAACATTGTCTTTTTTTTTTATGGCAGAAGGGTATTTATACATGTATGTGATTGTTGGTACTATTTTAGTTTAATATTTGACATTTAGAACAATATTTTATATTTTTTTAAATTTAAATTTGACTGGTATTCTAGTCATCTTTTTTTCTTTTATATTAATACATATGCACTGACTTAGTGAGTTGGCATTTTTCTACAATTTAAACCATGTTACTTCTTTATTAGCTATACAAACTGACAGGGATTTTAATTCTTCTCCGCTGTGTCCATCTCACTGAATATTGCATGTGATAAAATAAATATAACTAAATGACAATTATTTTTTTTAGTTTTGGATAGGGTGGAGAGGTAGAACCCCTATTAGGTTTGTATTGCTGTCTGTACCCATTAGGGAGATGCTCCCTCTCTATTTGTCCTGTTTACCAGTATCCTTGAAAGGGAAATTACAAGACCATTCACAGCTAGACAAACTTGTATACAATGGATGGCATGAAAGGAAGCCATCAATTGTATACAACTGTCATGTGACCTGCTGTGATTGTTCACAGCAGGTCATATGGTACTAGCAACAGGGCCCGTACACAGATCTGTCATCGGCCGTGTCCGAGGTACACAGCCGGTGACAGATCGAGTCATATGGCGACAACCCGGAGGGATGAGCTGTTCCCCCGGCCGCCATCTGGCTATAGGCTGGGCAGCAACTGGTTAAACATGTTCAGTAAAAAAAAATTTTAAAATCTAATTTTGTCATAAATGTAGGTCAAAATGTATTCTGCTACATATCTTTGCTAAAAAAAATCCCAATACGTGTAAATTAATTGGTTTACATGAACATTATAGCGTTTACAAATGGCGATATATATATATACTGGCATTTTTTATTTGGTATTTTTACAAGTAATGGCGGCAATCAGCGACTTATAGCGGGACTGCGTCTGCCATTCTGACATGGGGGGAAACTGACTTGGTGTCACTGACATCCCCAGTGACACTAATACAGTGATCATTGCAAATAAAAAAGCACTGACACTTTACTAATGACTCTGGGCAGGAAGGGGTTAACGTCTGAGGTGATCAAAGGGTTAACTGTGTGCTGTTTTACTATAACCTGTGTCTGTTTGCTTCACTGTAAGCACACTACTTTGGATGGCTGACTGTTTTGGATGGCTGTGCCGTGCACAGCCATCCAAAGCAGTGCGTATGAGCTGACAGGGAGAAGAACTGTTTTGTTTACAAACAGTTCTCCTCCACATCAGAGATGCTCAGCAATCACCGGGCACCGGCAAGTAATCACCGGCCAGGACTCCATGACAGCTGCGGCTGCGAATGGCGACGCGGTTAAGGGTTGCACATGCCCCCTACCCAGAAATGCAATATCACATATATATACACAATTCCTTTTGGAAGTTAAATACATTTAAAGAAAACCTGTTTTTGGAAGTAAAACTGGCTATATATGATTCACTTTTTCTTGTTCAGCCAGAAGGCTGAATGGAAAAAAAAAAGCAAACATGTTCTTTCATCCACATAAACAAAGTGGATAAAAGGATGAAGAAAGCCCCCACCCTCACCCCCACCCCACCAATTGTATTTTGAAAGCTGGAGTCTCTGCTGTCAGAATACACTGATCAGACAAAAGTTTTTCAGCCTGTCCGTTCAACCAAAGACGATCCTTAGATCAACTTCTGTGGAATGGTGACAGTCACACACGAATCAAAATTTAGCTGGTCCTTGTTGAATCACCCAAATTTCATTCCATCTATGGTCATCTCATGCTGCATAAATGGAATCTATGACAAGTAAAAAGAGCAGACTATGGGAACCAGTCCTGCAACAGGGACAGCCAACAGTTTATAGACAAAGTCAAATTTTCTTTAATGGAAAAATATGCATATCAGGGCTCTAAATGATGTAAAAGTACACTAATTTTTCACTTTATAAAGAAACCTAGAATATGTAATTCTACAGTGCAGTCTGAATACACACTCCAATATGTAAATGTGCATGGTGCATGAATATTAAAATGCAATGAAATTAATTCTTAATAATATACACGTGTAAGTTTTAATATTATAGCTGATCCAGAAACAAAATTGCTTTAGCTAACCATCCATTTCAGAGCAATCAAATGTGATATCCAATGTAATTGTAATGTATCTGTTTGGGGAATCAGAGCAATTACTTCATGAGTCTCTTTCTTTTCTCTTTTCACACAGGAGCCTTTGAGTGACAGCTCTGTCACAGGTCCCTGAGCCGTATCCAAAATGAAACACAATAAACCTGGGTGTATGCAAATGACTAGTCATGGCTGGATCACATTCATTTATCTATACAAACGATAAAAGGGATAAATAAAGTACCTCTGCTAGATAAGACAAAATGCCTGTAGTTCCTGCTTTACACCTTTTTTTTTTTCCATAATTGTTCTTTGCTATACCATACTCAAGATAAAATGAGGTCTATGCGTAACTGGTGCAATGTATAAATACAAAAAAGCACACAAGGCTCCAACTTGGGCTGACATACTGTAATATTTGAATCTTTTTCTGTCAACAGCTGTGGAAGTGTGAAAGTGTCTCTCCCTCTTTTCAGTGCCAAAATACTTCTCACACCAAGAATAGGAACATCCTCAAATAATTACAAAAACAAGACAGGGAAAGAAAAAAAAAGGAGGGCCAGATTTAAAAGGAATATGCAGTGGTTTTCTACATATGTTCTTTTTTATGTGTAAAGGTCAATCCAAAAACAATAAAATGTTTAAAATATGTTTTTCATTTTTCTTAGTTAGAAGCTATAAAATTTATATTCACATTAATATGTTGCATTTCATTTACAGCCAGCTAGAGGGGCTTTAGCCCCTTTGTATGTTTACCATTGTATTTCTGCAGATATAATGCTTAAAGAAGCTTGCTGTTTACAGAACTCAGCAAGTCATCACAATCATCATCACCATAGCAATGACCAATGCTGTATATTCTGACCCCAGAGCATCACTGGTTGTCATGGTGCTAGCAGCCGGACCACTTGTACCATGGCAACTATGACAGTGATCCAGGGAAAACTGGGCCCTGTGCATGTGGCACCTCAGACATTCTACACTTTGCTTCTGGGTCAGTAATAGGAAGGGAAGAACAGGAAACCAACATTAACTAGTTTCTCTCGCCTATACTCAACGGCACCCACCATGCCTGGGACCAGCATGGTCCTAGGTGTGCCAAAGGGAAACATGGCAGGGGCATGCGTGTGTGTGGGGGGCTACAGTAACAGGGTGCAGCCACTGAATCACCTTTGTATTACAGCGAGCAGTTGGCTTGTCAGATGTACATGCACTCTGCTGGAAGTGTGTGCAAAACCACCTGCTGCCACCAACTAATGATGTATGTCCTGCAACTGTTAAGAAATGCTGCTTTAGGGCATAGTAAAAAAAAAAAAAAAAAAAAACAGTCTACAAATATATCATCTTCAAAAAAAATAAATAAAATGCACCCCCCACAAGTTGGAAATGAACAAGTTGATAAATGTTTGCCGCAGCAGCTGTCAGTATATTCTGACGGTGATTAGCTCAGGTCAAAATTTCACAGTGTTATGGTAGGGGGTTCCTTCATCCTCCTTAGTTGTGCTGATGGAGGAATCTGTTTGCTTTTTTTTTTTCATTCAGCCCACTGGCTGAATAAAAAGCAACATCTACGAGTGGCCACCTTTAGACTGCTGCCCTTAGTACTGGCCAGTGAGCGTCATTATAGTAAACACCACCCTTAACCCCTTGGTGCCAGCACCTCCTGGCCCTTTAAGGGTTTCAGAAGCTGGGAGGTGGGGCGGGGTTGTAGGGTCATGTGACCGCCATGATTCGCCATCACGGCAGTCACATGATCGGGAAAGGTCCCGATCGAAAGAGGAGATTGGGACCTTTCCGTGATTACTGGACATGTGTGCTGGGAGTGCGCAGGGCTTGCGCGCGCTCGCAGCACATATGTTTTTCTTAATTGCACGCAAATGTGCTGCTGCTTGGCGTCAAGACCCAGAAGCCGGGAGGCCGCACATTTGCGTGCGGCAGGCACAAGGAGGTTAACCTTGTAGACTAGAAAGCCAGAAACAAACAATTTTTTACTTTTAGGATCCTGGCCTGTTTCAAGCATCTAAAAAGTGCTAGTGGGTCTCACCAAGAATAATAAAAAATCATTAAAAATATAAGCGTTTAACAACATAATATAAAATTGGCAATCTCTGTTTAATATTTTGCTTTTATGAAGTGCATAAGGCAGCAGGTATTCAGATATCCCCACTGCTCCCTCTTCACCAGCTGTGATTGATATTGGCTTTCACTGCTGTCTCTGATCCTATGAGAAGGAAGAGAGCCGAGAGAGCTGCTGCTCGCATGCACAGCTCTGCTTCGAGATCAGGCTCAGGAAAGTATGGGGAGGGGGGGCTGCATTAGGAAGGTTTTTACTTTAATGCAGAGAAGACATTAAAGTAAACAAAAAAACCCATCATGCTTTAAAACCCCTTTAACCCTTTCCCTGCCAGGTTCATACTGACAAACATTCCTCCTTTGCTATAAGCTCATGGTCACTTCAGCACGGCCAATTACTCCACCTGCCCCACCATCAGCACCGATCCCCTGTGGCTCTGCATTTACTGTCTTCCCTCCTCTGCCACTTCCGCCAGTAATTGCAACGTCTGCTGCTATGACCCCCACATCATTCCCAGGCCCCCCAGCACCTCCAATTACTCCACCTGCCCCACCTCCAACACTGATTCCCTGTGGCTCTGCAATTACCGGCTTCCCTCCTCTGCTTCTCCCACTGGTAATCACAGAGTCTGCTGCTGTGACAGCCACAACGTTCGTGGCACCCCAACACCGTCCCCCCCCAGCACTGGCTGATTACTCCCCCTGTTCCTACAAGTTGCAGCTGTGCTCTCCCCCTTTGGTGCCCCCCAATGATCTCACATGCCCCCCCATGCAGAGCTGCTGGCCGGAATTCCCTCCACCCCCTCCTGCCAGCTGCAGCTGCTGCCAGGTAGATTGTGACTGTCAGGATGTAGAGCAGGGGGCTGGTAAACCTGTGTTTACCAGTCCTTTTTCATTCCTGAATGAACATGTGATTGGTAGCTATCACTCTGTTCATTCATCACTGACACAATAGTAAACTGTATTTAATATGTTTCAGTTTGAGAATGAAACATAGAAAACAGAGTTTACTATAACATCTTATGAATAGATAGGAGTCAGTACTGACTTCTATTCATCCATCTACAGTGTAGATCAGGTTGCAGAGAAAGGTACTGTCTTCAGTTCCTTTCTCTGTCTCCAAAAGGAGACATTAAGGGCCTGTTTAGACCCCTAATGTCTCTCCATAGCCCCCCACCACCACCAAAAAAACCATAAAAAATCTGAAAAAATAAATCATGTGCTTTCACAAAATATATGGTTTGGAGTGTCTTTCATAAACTTCAAAAGCTATAAGGGAAAAATTTAAACCGCCAGATTTTTCGAGAAATTTGGTTAATTACATTTTTGCGTATGTTCAATTTTCACTATTTCGCAAAAAGGGACAATTTAAAATTTACAAACATTTGTTATTTATTAACTCAACACAGGTCAAGCATTTATATTTTGTAGGAATTTAACAGGATTTTTGTAAACTTTGCTGTGATAGCATCTGCTAATAATGATTTTAGTGTATTTGTAGTGAAAATATTTTGATAAACATTTCCGCAAATATCACGGAGCCTTAACAATCAGTAGCACCTTTTCATTCTACTAGTCATGTGTTTCAGAAAATATATGGTTTGGGGGCGGGGGTCTTTTATAAACTTTGCAAGCTGTAAGGCAAAAATTAAAACCTCCAGCTTTTTAGAGAAATTTGATTATTTACAGGTACAAATTAAAATTTACGAATATATGTTATTTATTAACTCAATACAGGTTAAACTTTTATATTTAGCAGGTATTTTATAAAATTGCCTATGTTTGTATCTGCTAATAATAATTTTAGTGTGTTTTTACTGAAAATATTGTTTCGATAAACATTTGTGCAAGTATCACGGGGCCCTAAAAATCAATAGTGCCTTCTTTTTATTCTACTTGTCATGTGCTTTCAGAAAATATATGGTTTGGGGAGTCTTTTATAAATTTTGAAAGCAGTAAGTGAAAAATTAAAACCTCCAGATTTTTAGAGAAATCTGGTTATTTACAGTTTTGCATACGTTCGATTTTCACTATTTCACAAAAAGACACAATTTAAAATTTCCAAATATATGAATTATTAACTCAGTACAGGTTAAGCTTTCATATTTAGTAGGAATTTAACAGGAATTTAGTAAAATTTGCTGTGTTTATATCTGCTAATAATGATTTCAGATTATTTGTAGTGAAAATATTGTTTTGATAAACATTTATGCAAATATCGCGGGGGTCTTAAAAATCAGTAGCACCTTTTTATTCTACTGGTCATGTCCTTTCAGAAAAAAATATGATTTGGGGGGTCTTTTATAAACTTCAAAAGCTGTAAAGGAAAAATTAAAACCTCCAGGTTTTTAGATAAATTTCATTATTTACAGTTTTACCTATGCTCAATTTTCACCATTTTGCAAAAAGTCGCAATTTAAAATTTACAAATACATGTTATTTACTAACTCAATACAGGTTAAACTTTTATATTTAGCAGGAATTTTGTAAAATTGACTGTGTTTGTATCTGCTAATAATAATTTGTGTATTTTTAGCAAAAATAATGTTTTGATAAACACTTGGGCAAAGATCGTGGGGCCTTAAAAATTAGCACAGTTTGGGGGGTCTTTTACAAACTCTGAAAGCTCTAAAGGGAAAATAAAAAAAGCAATTGAAAAATTGAAAAAATGGTCCGGCCACTTGAGCTTAAAAGTGGTGCGCAGGGCCTGGCAGCGAAGGGGTTAAACAGTCTATACAACTAGACTCTGTAAGTAAACATAGTGCTGCTGTTTACCACCAAGAAGGAATTGGAAAATACCATTGCTAGAGAAGCACCGCCTTCACTCTATGCTTCACTTACCATTGCTAGAGAAGCACCAGCTTCACTCTATGCTTCACTTGTCAAATCACAGGGATCGTTTCATATAAATTGCCATTTGTGATACAAGGAAATGCAATGTTACCTTTGCAGCACATTCAATGAAAAATATCAGCTAGATGTTGTGATAAATATGATGCACCCTCCCCCTTCACAATGAAATTTCAGTCTACCCCAGAGTTTATGTCTCAAGGTTTCCACAGTCTGTGTTCATTAGCAGGAACACTGTCAAAGTCTGCACAAGCAGGGTGCTACACTTTTCTCCCTGAACAATTCTGTTTCCATTTATAGCCAGAAGCCATCACAATGTAATTCATCAAGTTTACACTGCTCCTGACATTAACTTTATTTCTGTGTCTCTTCCTTTTTTTCTCAGCAGTAACAAAACAAATTATGACTAGAAGTGCATATGTAGGAACAGGTTCAGATAAGTGTCATTACTTTAGCAATGAAATATGTATATTTGGTACACCACACAAAACTCTTGAATAATTAGAGGCTGAACTCAACAATGTACTGTAAACCGAGGACTGCAAATTAAAGCAAGCCTTGCCTACACTGACTGTCAATTTAACAAAAAAGAAGCTGCTGACAGGTACAAAGACTGGTCTTCTCCTGGCTCTCATACATGCATTACTATTGGTCATCACCATCATGGACTGTCACACTGGTCTATAGAAATATGTGAATGGGAAGCTAAGACACTTCCAGGAGTGCAGAATGCTGACCAATGAGACTTATTTGACATATGCCCAAGATAGGGTTACCAGACGCTACTGCAGGCACATAAAAAAACATAAAATGTATGTAAAACCAAACCTTTTCCAAAATATTTGGATATAGCAGGGAAGAGTTGAATTTGGATTATTGGATTTTGTTTGCTGACTGTGTCCCTTTTGAGAGATTTTCCTTTACTTTCTGTCTCAGAGATGCATCAAGAAGTGAAAGGAAAGCTCTACAAATTGAAAGGGTTCCCCCTTTCTTTATTGGTTATCACTAGAACATTCCTATCGGAAGGTTTCCATTTACCTTCCTGTTTCTGTGACAACTCTAAAATTTTGGATTTCCGATCACTTTCTACCTTGAGGACAATAGTCAGGACAAATATGAAGAATCAATCTCCCCAGCGATGACACAGAGAACAATTATAAAAAAATCTGTGTTTAAAATCCTTCCCCTCCTTTTGTCCAAAACTAATAAAAAATTGTTTTAGCTATACATACACTTTATATACATGAAAACCATCTAGGGCAGTATATAGAGAAGTGGCTCTTTTAAAGCATTTTATGTCCCATCCTACTATGTTACCTATAAATACAATTTCCAGATTTTGGTTAACCACGTGAGCCCCAGGCTAATTCTGACATTCTTTTCCTACATGTAAAAAAAAAATCTTTTTTTTTGCTAGAAAATTACTTAGAACCCACAAATATATATTTTTAAGCAGAAGCACTAGAGAATAAAATGGTGAGTGTTGCAATTTTTTTATGTCACACAGTATTTGCGCAGCTGTTTTTCAAATGCAATTTTTTTTTTAACAATACACTTTAATGAATTTTAATGCACAAAAAGACAATACAATACCCAACTGTTTTGTGATACATAAATTAAGATGTTAAGCTGAGTAAATATATACCTAACACATCACACTTTAAAAATGTGCACGCTCATGGAATCAAAAGTATGGTACTTAGAAATTTCCATAGATAATGCTTTAAAAGCCTTTACAGGTTACCAGTTTAAAGTTACACAGAGGATCTGATGCTAACATTTTTGCTCTCGTTATAATGTTTGCGGCAATACCTTACATGTGTGCACGAACTAGGAATGCGTTCACCTTTGCGAATGAGAGGGAACAGGGGCAATGGAAATTTTTTGAATTATTTTTTAGTATTATTATTTTATTTTTATTATGCATTTTGTTTTTTATTTTTAGTTTATTTTTACACTGTCTCTTTTGTTTCAATTCTATTATTGCTATCCCAATGAATGAACAATGTCCCTAGTGATAGCTGCAGCAGTGACAGGTCCTCTTTATGGATAGATATGGGGTTTAATGTTTGCATTAGACCAAAACCAGAAGTGACAAAATACTTCCGGTTTCTTATACCATAGCGACGATACGGGATGTTCTGATCCATGGTCTTCTCTATGGTCATCCGACTTCAGTTCTGGGTTCTGTAGTGGGATGGAAGTGCCCGGGAAGGTGGCAGAAAGTGGCAAGAGGGAGGAACCCTCTTCCACTGCATGCAAAAAGTGATCCAACGCCCTTAAATCATACAAATATACTGTCACCCCATATCTCATAAATGCGGCTAAAAGCCTTATGTCAAAATTTCTGGAAAGAAACCCGCTGTCCTACACTGCAAAACTGGATGTGTGAGGTTGATAGGATTATGGAGGCGAAGACATGGGTCTACACTGCTCAAGATAGGCAGAAATTCTATGACATCTGGTCTGGCTGGATGTATTGTTCCCTGGAACTTGATAATTTATCCTAACCTGTTCCCCTGGCCCCTTTTCTGCCTAGTATGCTCTTAGGGGCCACTCCTTTGGTACCTATGGCTGTCCTGGAATATTTCCTTATGGGGACATTTCTTGGCCACCCACAGGCCACACACTGACTTCTTGACTATCACCATACCTGTTATAGATGATACTTCACAATCAAACGATCCTATCCCCGTGACTTTAGTTGGCTTTTACATGTGGGTTACATTATTTTTTTCTGTGGTTTACACTGTTTACTTATTGTTGTATTCTATTAGATACCATTTGTTTGGATTAAGTCCCACTATTTCATCATTATTTTCTGTCTCTTTACAGGCACATTTCTTTGATATCAGTGCTTTGCAATGTCATATTTGTTCATTACCAGTAAAACTGAGCTGTGCACTGATTTTACTACATGGCAATACCGTGTTTTGGAATTTCTATACAGTATACACTCCCTGTTTTATTTTCTTCTGTCTGTAAAGCCTTGCTCTTTGGTTAAAAAACAATTTTCAATAAAAAGAGATTATGCCCCCCAAAAAGTGATCCAATAGTTAATTAGCCACTAGAAATGCTTTTACATTAAGGTCCATAGCCAGCTGAAAAAAAAGATACCAGGATGAAGTGTTTGGCTGCAATCATCATCATGGTATAATCCATTCAACCACGCAACATATGGGTAGACTGCTAGGGCCGAAGTGGTTAAATTTAGCAGTACTATATATATATATATGTGTGAATAAAATCCAGGTATTCTCTGTGGAAGCCACAAGTCTAACATCAGATCATCAAGCACAGCAAAAACAGGATGAAGAACATCTTGTAGTTTACAACATCTGTATACTTTGTGACAAATAGGGGATCCCAGAAAAGTATCCACTCTTACGATCATCTTACCAAAATGAAATCTGAAAAATCTGTAACCTGTTAGTTCTGGTCCAAGTCCCGTGTCATTGTTCACTTGATATTTGAAGAGCATTACAATAAAGATAATGAACTGTTTTTTTTTAAACTGCTAAGAACAAAAGTTAAAATAACTCTTCTTTAGCATATATTTTAAAGATGGTTCCCAGATGACTCCTTTGCAATTCAGCAGAATCATCATTCACTGTATGCTGTGATGATCTTACTTCATCCCCTTAAATGCTAATGTGACAGGTCTAGACTTTGTTATTTCCATAGTAGCATGACACAGGTTCTCAACCAGGGTATGTGCACCCCAGAGGAAACTTCTAATGGGTTCAGGGAGTATTTCAATTTCCCAAAGTAAAATCACCATAAAAGTACAGACCTTTTAGAAATAAAACATGTATTCAAAACACCGTAGAGGAAGCATTTTACTTATTTAAATATAGAAACGATTTTTGGAATACCTTTGGACAGAATAAAGCCTTGTTTACACTTGAGGTTGGGGAATGTTAAAAAATACAGTTGAATTGCATTTTTACTGCCCTGCAACTGCTTCACTTAAGCTGCAAAGGCAGTGGATGGGGGTGTACACATGATGCTTTGCATCACATTGCAACATAAATTAATCTCTTGTCTTATTCGGTGGGCAGCACTGCCTGTTGAACATGACCCACTACAGTAAATGGACCATGACGCAACCATGTGCAAGCCACACTGTTGCAGTGGTGAGGTGGTGAGAAGGCAACTTAATGCTTCCTTTATCAACTGTCCAACGCCCTCCAAAGAGCGGTCCACCACAGATCACTTTTCAGAGGGCTATCACTTATGTAAACAAACCCTTAGGGTCAAGTTGGCCATAGATGGATAGAATTTCAAATGAAAATTCTTAGGAAAATGTGTACGAAAATTCTCAGAACATTTGTTTGTTCTTCGACAGACTTTGTTTACTTTTAACATTTGATTTTGGAATGAATGGACTTTATTGAATGAAGACCACATACATTTTTAGAAATTTGTTTTGTTCAAGAAAAAATTTCCATCCTGCCCCTTCTAATTTTCTTGTCATTTCGGTTAAAAAAGATTTGGCCCACTAATGATTAGAAAAACAAAGAAACTTCCTTAGAACCTTCTTTTCCCAAGTAAATGCATTTGAAATTCTGCCCATCTATTGCCAGTTTCACTGCTAACATATATACACGTCATTGGGTACATCAGATTACAAGGCCCACACTATGTGGCACTAGATAACCAATGGCTACTATAAAGAGCCGCAGTGATCAGTTCTGCTTAGAAAATCCAGCAGGACGGTTAAACAGAGGTCAATCAGTAGATCGATATCTGTACAACCTTCCTGCCCATACATGGATCAAAATTTGGCCAGTCCCTGCTGAACTGGCCGAATATTGATCCATGTAAGACCGGCTTAAATTAAATCACATATAAGTATATAGGATGGCACTATCAAGATGGCTGTAACCTCCTTATGGCAATGTAAAAAGTTTAAGTATTAAATATCCAGTGCAGTGCAACCTTTAGTTGTTAAAAGTTGTTAGATTTGCCTTGCTGTCAATAGTAAATACGGTCAAGCAAGAGAAACGATAGATACAGTGGATATAAAAGTCTACAAACCCCTGTTAAAATGTCAGGTTTCTGTGATGTAAAAAAAAGAGACAAAGATAAATAATTTCAGAACTTTTTCCACCTTTAATGTAACATATAAACTGTATAACTCAGTTGAACAACAAACTGAAATCTTTTAGGTGGAGGGAAGTAAAGATTAAAAACTAAAATAATATGGTTGCATAAGTGTGCACATCCTTAAACTAATACTTTGTTGAAGCACTTTTTGATTTTATTACAGCACTCAGTCTTTTTGGGCATGAGTCTATCAGCATGGCTTGGCAATATTTGCCCACTCTTCCTTGCAAAAACACTCCAAATCTGTCAGATTACGAGGGCATCTCCTGTGCACAGCCCTCTTCAGACCAACCCACAGATTTTTGATCAGATTCAGGTCTGGGCTCTGGTTGGGCCATTCCAAAACTTTAATGTTCTTCTGGTGAAGCCTTTTCTTTATTGATTTGGGTCATTGTCATGCTGAAAGATGAAGTTCCTCTTCATGTTCAGCTTTCTAGCAGAAGCCTGAAGGTTTTGTGCCAATATTGATTGGTATTTGGAACTGTTCATAATTTCCTCTACCTTGACTATGGTCCCAGTTCCAGCTGAAGAAAAACAGCTCCAAAAGTATGATACTGCCACCACCATTCTTCACTGTGGGCATGGTGTTCTTTTGGTGGCTGATGTGCAGTGTTGTTTTTGCACCAAACATATCTTTTGGAATTATGGCCAAAAAGTTCTACCTTGGTTTCATCAGACCATAACACATTTTCCCACATGCTTTTGGGAGACTTCAGATGTGTTTTTGAAAAATTTAGCCTGGCTTGGATGTTTTTCTTTGTAAGAAAATGCTTCCGTCTTGCCACTCTACCCCATAGCCTAGACATATGAAGAATACGGGAGATTGTTGTCACATGTACCACACAGCCAATACTTACCAGATATTCCTGCAACCCCTTTAATGTTGCTGTAGGTCTCTTGGCAGCCTCCCAAACCAGTTTTCTTCTTCAGCAATTTTGGTGGGAAGTCCAGTTCTTGGTAATGTCACTGTTGCGCCATATTTTCTCCACTTGATGATGTTTGTCTTCACTGTGTTCCATTGTATATCTAATGCCTTGGAAATTATTTTGCACCCTTCTCCTGACTGATACCTTTTAACAATGAGATCCCTCTGATGCTTTGAAAGCTTTCTGCAGACCATGGCTTTTGCTGTAGGATGCGACCAAGAAAATGTCAGGAAAGACCTACTAGAACAACTGAACTTTATTTGGGGTTAATCAGTGGCACTTTAAATGATGACAGGTGTCTACTGACTCTTATTTAACATGCTTTTGAATGTGATTGCTTAATTCTGAACACAGCTACATTCCCAGTTATAAGAGGGTGTGCACATTTATGCAACCACATTATTTTAGTTTTTTATGTTTACTCCCCCCCCCCAAAAAAAAAGATTTAAGCTTGTTTTTCAATTGAGTTGTACAGTTTATAAGTCACATTAAAGGTGGAAAAAGTTCTGAAATGATTTATCCTTGTCTCATTTTTTTACATCACAGAAACCTGACATTTTAACAGAGGTGTATAGACTTTGTATATCCACTGTATATGGTACAGAGGAATGAAGCAATGCATGGCTACAGGGACTGATGTTGTAGTCTACATTCCCTTTAAGACAACTCAGTGAGCAAGACATTCATGGTATCAACGCAGTTCATAAAACATCTAAAATTGGTGATGCACAAGACAATTTGGGGATTGAGTTATGTATTGTATTATGCCTTAAAGTCCCAGATTGAGTGAAAAAAATTCTTTGCAATGGGGATGGAGAGTGCAAAATCTTGTGCAGCTCTGCAGAGAAACCACTCAGCTTCCATTTTTTTTGCCAAAGCTTACTTAAACAAGCTGAAGTTAGAAGTTCATTGACTACAATGCAAAACTGCACCAGAATTTGAACTCTCTACTTTTAGTAAATCAACCCCACTATGTATTAAAGTAAAAGAAATATACGCTTACCCCAAAATCATCTCTCCATTGATGCAATCCTTGTATCTCCTCAGCTTTTTCTGCAAGATGCTAAAAATAAGAAATATATTCATTATTTTATTTTGAAAACTAAAATAAAAAGGTAATTTTGTAAAAGGTTGACATATACCACAAGAGATAATGACAATAGCTTTCACTAAAGCATTGAAGGGAAATATATCCATATGACATGCAAAATACAAAATCCATATTTATATTATTGTTACAGTTCTGCAGAATATTGCTAGCTCAACAAATATTAAAACATTCTATATAGTCACTTATAGTCACATTGATGTAAAATGATTTGGGGGGGGGGGGGTTACAGTGATATATATGATACCCCAGCATCAGGGCATTTTACTACAAGCTTTGAACTAATTAACTGGTTCTGCACCGCCACCAGGGTGGCACGGGTGTGCAAAATCATGTATATCTATGTGATTTTGCAGTTCCGAATAGGGGACGAGCAGGAGCCCTACCCATGCTGGCATTTGCAGCCTCGACTGTCAATCACTGGGTCCCAGTGATCACCGAGTATATCCAACGGGGGAGAGACCTGTGTATAAACAACACAGCTCTCTGCCCTGTCAGCTCCTGCACACTGCTTTGTATGGCTCTGCATAGCAGACGCATACAAAGCAGTGTGCTTACAGTGAAACAAACACAGAACACAGCCTCATAATAAAACAGCACACAGCTCATGCTAACCCCTTCCTGCCCAGTGTCATTAGTACAGTGTCAGTGCTTTTTATTAGCACTGATCACTGTAAAGGTGTCACAGGGGATGTCAGTGACAGCAAGTCAGTTCCCCCCCAAGTGTCAGAATGCCCGCTGCAGTCCCGATATAAGTTGCTGAATGCCGTCATTACTAGCAAAAAAAGCAAAAGTTCCAGTATACTGCCATTTCTAAATGCTATAACTTTCACGTAAACCAATTTATTTATACGTATTGGGATTTTTTTTTAGCAAAGACATATAGCAGAATACATTTTGGCTTAAAATTATGACAAAATTAGATTTTTAAATTTTTTTACTGGACATGTTTAATAGCAAAAAGTCAAAAATATAGTTTTTTTTTCTCTTTTGTTTATAGCACAAAAAAAGCACAGGTGATCAAATATGACGGGAGGAAAGTTCTATTTGAGGGAAAAAAAGGACGTACATTTCATTTGGGTGCAGTGTTGCATGACCGTGCAATTGTCAGTTAAAGTAACGCAGCGCCGTATCGCAAAAAATCGCCTGGTCAGGAAGGGAGGTAAATCCTCTGGAGGGCAAGTAGTTAACTGCTTTACCGCCGCCCTATAGCAGAAATACTGCTACAGGGCGGTAGGGGTGCGCAAAACCATGTATATATACATGATTTAGCATTCCTATGTATGGGATGCACGTGAGCCACGCGTGCACCCTACCTGCACCGCCATTTGCGGCCTCGGCTGTCAATCACCGGGTCGCGGGCATCCAGTGATCGCTGAGTAATATCAATGGGGGGAGAAAATACAGTTCTCTCCCCTGTTAGTTCCAGCACACTGCTTAGCAGAGCCATACAAAGCAGTGTGCTTGAAGTGGGAAGCACAAACACAGCCCCATAGTAAAACACCCAAAGCACACAGTTAACCCTTTGATCGCTCCAGAGGTTAACCACTTCCTGCCCAGTGCCATCAGTACAGTCTCAGTGCTTTTTATTAGCACTGATCACTGTATTAGTGTCACTGGGGATGTCAGTGACACCAAGTCAGTTCCCCCCAGTGTCAGAATGCCCGTCACAGTCCCGCTATAAGTCGCTGATCTCCACCAAAGAAAAAAGAAGAAAAATCCAGTTTATATACTGGCTTTTGTAAATGCTATAACTTCCACGTAACCAAATTAAGTATTGGGATTTGATTTTAGCAAGTCAGTTCCCCTTAGTGTCAGAATGCCCATCGGAGTCACACAGTCCAGCCATAAGTCGCTGATTGCTGCCATTACTAGTAAAAATAATTTGAAAGAAAAATCCCAGTATATATACCGCCATTTTTAAATGCTGTAACTTTCACGTAAACCAATTAATGTACACATATTGGGATTTTTTTTTTAGCAAAGACATGTAGCAGAATACATTTTGCCCTAAACGTATGACGAAATTTTTTTATTGGACATGTTTAATAGAAAAAAGTCAAAAATATTGTTTTTTTCTCAAAATTGTCGGTCTTTTTTTGTTTATAGCGCAAAAAAATAAAAAACCACACAGGCAATCAAATACCACTGAAATAAAGCTCTATTTCTGTGGAAAAAAGAATGTAAATTTCATTTGGGTGCAGTGTTGCATGACCACGCAATTGTCAGTTAAAGTAACGCAGAGCCGTAAAGCAAAAAATAGCCTAGAGAGGAAGGAGGGTAAATGCTCTGGAGGGCAAGTGGTTTAACAATACATAAATAATAATAATAATGAAAATAAATAAATACTATATATATATATATATATATATATATATATATATAAAACAATTCTAAAAAGCATATTCTTAAACACATGAGACTCACTAACATTAAATAACAGTTCAAAGGCGATCCCCTAATTGTAATGTAGAGATAAGATCCTCTGTTAGTGGATGCATGATAGGCTAAAGTTAAAGTGTAATAGGCCGCAATGTTACAGGACAAAGATAAATTAGAATAGATAGTGCCCTGTGCTGTATTCAAGGTCTGGTGCTTCTGTCACCATTAACAGTCCTTGGGCGGTTTCCTCTTTATTAATTTGTCAAAAAATATGGATAATAGATAGATGCTGCTATTATAGAAGAACATATAAGATTTTCCCTGAATTTAGAATCCTTATTCATACAATATTATTCTACTATGGAGGTTATTGAACAGTTTGTTAAGTCACTATTTTCCTGATTAGGAAGCAGTAGCTCCCTTCTGTCGCGCTGTGTCAAGGGAAAAAAAAATCAATGTACAATTTTACAGGAGTTTGGTATATAAGTAGGTTACTGATAGATAGGGTGACCTTTTTAGCTTTTACATGAAACAGTTTAGATTAATTGGTTGTAATTTGTATCATCCTAATAAGATAACATCAGAAAAAAACTTACATACGGCTACTCTGAATATGAAAAAACAAAGATAAATTAAGCATTCTTGTAGCCAAACAGTTGTTATCGGTGTAAGCATTGTTCTTTATTGCAATGTGCAAAGCAAACTGGGGGCAGCATTTTCCATTGTCATTTATTAATATGTAATTGTAATTTAGTCATATAATGTTCCTAAAAAGAACCATCTATAAATTGGTGTTTTATTAATCTCTCCATGCTGATATAACAGTACAGGCTTTCCGTCAGGTACTGCATTTTACACTAATCTTTGTATTCTACCCCCCTGACAGTGGCACCTGTCCTGTAAAAGGGTGCTGTCAGGAATATGAGAAACAAAATGAAAGGCTTTGTTGTTTGATAGTTGTATCCAGGGGCGGACTGACAACTGATGGGGCCCCCGGGCAATTGGGGCCCCTGTGTCCTTGCCCACACTCATAACATACCCAAAACAGCCTATAAAAGGTACCAGGGGCATTTTATGGGGCCCTCTACAGTGCCCGAGTGCTGGAATGGTCAGTCCACTCCTGGTTGTATAATTTTTTGTTGTTGAGAGTTTAATAAAATATTAAAAAAAAAAAATAATGATGACTCAACAATCAATGTCCCTTAGGCCTGGGATAGCCTGGGATACTGTCAAATGTTACTTGCTATCAAGGAAGCAGTGAGAGATTGCCATCTTGCTGGTCCAGCAAGCAAGTGTGTGACTTCATAGGAAAAGGTAAGTTGTGTGTTAAAATTGAACTCTGGTGAAGTGTCACCTGTAGTAGGATCTCTTGCCCGACATGAGCCCAAAGCAGGACCCCAGTGTATAAATTCAAAGTATGAATCATGTATGATCATACCATAGGACTATAGCTGCCAATTTCGATTGGTGACAATAATTAATATATTATTACACTTCAGTTACTAAAGATGAAAAGAAAAAATAATGTTACGTTATAAACTGGTAGGAGGAGTAAAAGATTCCTTTACTATCCTGCCCTCAGCTAATAATGGAATCTTCTACTCCTCCTACCAGTCCATCCCCCGCAGTTACTACCTTTTGTACCACTAGCCCCTCCCTCTTAGATAGTAAGCTCCCAGAATCAGGCCCGCCTAACCCTCTTGTATTGAACTGTATTGTTGCTGTATTGTCTCCCGTTATATTGTAAAGCACTGAGCAAACTGTTGGCGCTATATAAATCCTGTATAATAATAATGATAATAATAATGAACACAATCCCATCAGGTTTTAGTACTGATGTGCAAATGAGACAATGCTTTCATTGGGTGGCATATCTATGCTTTGTTTTGAGCATTACAAGCATGCAAGTAATGTTGAACACAAGCAAAAAAAAGTTTTTATGTGGAAATCCCTGCAAAATGAAGCAATCCCTGGTTGTCACCAGAGTTGTCACCAGGGTCTCCTCCTTTCCTGTTCTGGTGGCAACCCAAAATTTGGAATTTTCTTTCATTTTTGATGACAATGGTAAACAGGACAGATAGAGAAGGTGAATCACCCTAACCAGGAAGCAGACAACAACACACGCCTTCCCTACCCTATCCAAAACTAAAAAAATATTGCCGTGTTATACTTTGAGTCAATAAGAACAGAGGCATCTGATATAGATTTTCTATAATTTTGTAAGAATAGTTAACATGGATAGTTGCTGACAGCTGCCAAAAAGCCTGTCAAGTGCTTGCTAAGTATGTCACCAATGCAAGTCAATGAATGATAGCTACTGTATATGTGGAGTTAAGTTCTGATAACAGGGCTGATACCAAAAGTCTGTGTAAACTATTCCACAAAGACATCAATATAGTATTAGTCTTGTCAATACTCTGAACAGAAAGACTAAATGATCTGTTTCAACTTCGTGTGCCACATCCAGAGGAATCATATAAACTTTTTTTAGAGTAAATATTGAGGGCTTTTAGGCACCCTTAAAACACACGAAAAATTATTTTAAAAGATTGTGTTCAAACTTTATTACAAAGATGATTAAAAGTAGTAATATAGCTAATGATGAAGTATTGGCTCAAATATGGAACATTAATGATCTCATAATACATAAACAGAATATATTGAATTTCCCGCAGTAGCCCTGTAGATCACTATTGTTGTACTCCCATCAATCAAAATTAACCACTATTGCATGGAAAAAACTATATAAACATCATTGATCCACTGACAAGTCAACAAGCGAGTACAGGTACAAGTGGATGAAGTAACATGATGTCGTATGCAAAGGATGTTAATTGATGAATGCCTAATAGAGGATTACATGTAATCTTCCTCAGGGGAAGAAAGTGGAAATTTCCTGTAAAACCCTAGAAGCAAACAATCAAATGTTACTGTATTGCACAGCATTGCCAGTGAACACAAACAAGCTCCTTAGCTTTGCTGTCTGGCAGGGGTGCCTAGATCTAAAGACTCACTGTATAGTTATATATGTTTATTATTATGTATACATGTATATGCAGCTATATGCATTTCTCGTTACTTTCAGTTATTCTTTTAGGAGACAGCTTGAACACTCACTGGCTACTTTATTAGGTACACCTATTCAATTGCTTGGCAACACAAATTGTTAATCAGCCGATCACATGGCAGCAACTCAATGCGTTTAGGCATCTAGACGTGCTGAAGACGATTTGCTGAAGTTCAAAGCAAACATCAGCATGGGGAAGAAAGGGGATTTAAGCGACTTTGAACATAGCATGATTGTTGGTGTCAGACGGGCTGGTCTGAGTATTTCAAAAACTGCTGATCTACTGGGATTTTCATGCACAACCATCTGTAGGGTTTACAAAGAATGGTCCAAAAAAGAGAAAATATCCAGTGAATGGCAGTTGTGTAGCTGAAAATGCCTTGTTGATGTCAGAGGAGAATGGGCAGACTGGTTTGAGAAGACAGAAAGGCAACAGTAACTCGTGTCAATATAGACTGAAATCTCTTAGGAATGTTTCCAACACCTTGCTGAATCTATGCCACGAATAATTAAGGCAAAAGGGGGTCCAACCTAGCACTAGGAAGGTGTACCTAATAAAGTGGCCAATAAGTGTATATTTGTTATGGTATGCTATTCTCTTGAAACACACAAAAACTTTGATTATGAACCATGTGCCAAAAATGTATACTTATTATGGCATACTGTGTACAAGCTACAGTACTCGTGAAAGTAAAACATTACAAAAATTGTAATAACAATTATTTCACACCTTTTTTTGTTACAATGAAACATGAAATGACTAGAAAAATGTGGTAAATCTCACTCAATAGCCACAGACTTCTGTGCCCCTTACAATCTGCAGTTTATTTTTTTAACAAAACATATCAGGTTAACATGATTTGTGAAGTTTAGCTGCTTGCTGATCGCATCATGAGAAAGCAGAGTGGAAAAGTGGCTTCTCTGAACTGGATCACATATCTGATGGATGATCCAGCTCTTTTGGGTAGGGGGTGTGCGCCCGCCTCCCTGGCTGTGCTATGATTAGTTACAGCACAAGCCAATCAATGGGTCCCGATTAACGATTGATGGTCGGGACCCACCGATTGGCAAAGTGGATGACAGGACAGAGCACTGTGATAGTAAACAACACAGAACTCTGTCCTGACAGCAGGGATGTGCCAGTCTTTGTTTCCTTGCAAAGCAGGAGATAAAACCAGTACATCCCTTAGTAAAATCATCACACAGTAAACACACCAAACATTGTTAGGCATACAGTTAATCCTTGTATTGCCCCTGGATGTAAATCCCTTCCCAGCCGGTGTCATTAGTACATTGACAATGTATATATTATTAGTACTGATCGCTGTATTAGTGTCACTGGAGATGGCAGTGGCAGTTAGTCAGTTCCCACAAAGTGTCAGTTAATGTCAGATTGCCCATCATACTATCACAGTTCTGCTATAAGTTGCTGATCACTGCCAAAAATTCCAGTACACAGTGCTCAGCACAAATGAGTAACACAAGAACAATTTCCAAAATTTTGACAAAACTGAGTCTTATAGAATATGTGTTTAGCTCATTATATGAAAGTAAGGTTAATAATATAACTTAATTACAAAATCTTAAGTTTTACTCATGAATACACCCCACAACAAAAACTACTACATCTAGTAATTTGTATGATCTCCATGATTTGTAAGGACAGCACCAAGTCTTCTAGGCATGGAATGAACAGGTTGGCGACATATTGCAACATCTATCTTTTTCCATTCTTCAAGAACGACCTCTTTTAGAGTCTGGATGCTGGATGGAGAGTGCTCAACTTGTCTCTTCAGATTTAAAATAGGTGTTTGCTTGGGTTCAGATCAGGAGACATACTTGGCCACTGAATCACTTTCACCCTGTTCTTCAGAAATGCAACAGTGGCCTTATATGTGTGTTTTTGGATTATTGTCATGTTGGAAATGTAAATGATGATCAAGGGTACAGAATGATGGTGGCATCTTCTCTTTCAATATAGAGCAGTACATCTGTGAATTCATTATACCATCAATGAAATGCAGCTCCCTGACACCAGAAGCACTCATGCAATCCCACAGAAGGACACTGCCACTACGTTTCACTGTAGGCACCATGCATTTTTCTTTGTACTCCTCACCTTTGTGACACCATACAGGTTTGAAGCCATCAGTTCCAAAAACATTTATCTTGGTCTCATCACCAGCATGGGCCCTGGCAAATTATAGGCAGGCTTTTTTGTGCATGGGATTTAGGAGAGGCTTCTTTCGTGGACAACACCCATGCATGCTATTCCTCTGCAGAGTAAACTGTATTGTGTCAGGGGAAACAATCACTCCAGTTTGGCTTTCTACTTCTTTAGCTAACTGCAGTGAGCTTGCATGGCGATTTTCTTCAACCCTTCTCATCAGAAGATGCTCCTGTTGAGGTGTTAACTTCCGTGGATGGCCTGAACATCTCTGTGAGATGGTTGCAGTTCCATCTTTTGTTACATTTTTGTATCACTTTTGCTACAGTAATCTGACTGATAAGTAAAGCTTTGCTGATCTTCTTGTAGACTTCATCTTTCTTGTGTGAAAAAATTATTTTCTTTCTCAGGCCTTGTGACATTTCTCTTTCATGTGGTGCCATTGCTGACAGCATGAAATGGGAAGGGGGTTTCTTTGTTAACTAATACCTTTTTATAATCAACTGTCTGCTGGACACCTGTTTAATAAATAATTAAACTCACATGTAGTTGAATTCTTGTTAATAAGGATTTTGTTGTCTAAAATGTGTCTTTGCTCCTAAGACTTTCATTGGGGTGTATTCATTTTTGCAATATCATCTTGAACGAATTTGTTAGGAAAAATACTTTTTTGTTTGTGCAAATTAACATATCTTGTTTACAATGGCCCACATTTGTGGGAGTATTTTGTAGTATAGTGTCCCAAAGAAAATGTTGATTCTGAAAGGAAAGAAAAGGTTTTCTGACAAATCTGTTGTGGTGTACTCATTTATGTTGAGCACTGTATATAAGATAGTTTGTAGATGCTATTCCTTTCACGCAAACCAATTAATATATGCTTATTGGGATTTCTTTTACCAAAGACATGTAGCAGGATACATTTTGGCCTAAATTTATGAACAAATTTAATTTTTTTACTTTTTTATTGGATGTGTTTTGACAACATAATTTTCTTTTTCTAATTCAGTCTTTTTTTATTTATATAAAATTAAAAACCCAGTGGTGATCAAATACCATCAAAAGAAAGATCTATTTTTGTGAAAAGATTTATATAAATTTCATTTGGGTACAGTGTTGCATGACTGTGCAATTGTCAGTTAAAATAGCACAGTGCTGAATAGCAAAACATGGCCTGGCCAGGAAGGGAGAAAAATCTTCTGGAGAGCAAGTGGTTAGATAAGTTTTCAAAGACCATAAAAATGATTTGTGAAGTTTAGAGAAGTTTTAAAAGTTTTCACTTGCCTATAGATTTTTCTATTCCCCTCTATAACCTTCCAACACCTCTAGTGTTTTTTTTTTTTATGTTTGAGTGCAGTAGTTTATGTGTATACATCACAAGTATTCATGAGTGTATATGAGTAAACTGAAACACTGGCAGCTAGAAAAAGATGAAGAATCGTACCCGTATATACGTATACATGCCTGTGCATGTGAAAACATGAGGTCTTTACAAGACATAACTTACATTCTTTACTTAGGATGTTTCTCCTAGCCCCTGCCAGCAAGATTCCGTGTATAAACATCAGTGAATTATTATGTCCGTGTGCAAGAGGCCTAATAGTTAAAGTTCCCATGTAATCACAATAAAGTAATCCCTTCCCTTCTCCCTTTTATCTGTGTTATTTGAGTTTTGAACGCCAAATAATTTTTATGGGCATTATCAGGCATACCTTCCCGTACATCCTGCAGTTGTTAGACGGCAATATTTGTATTTTTTTTTCTTTAGTTGCAGGTGTTTGTCATCAGTCATAGAACAGTAATGAACCAATACATTTAGAGTGGGAATGACATTTATGGCTGTAGAATATCTCATATTGCCAAACACAGAATGTTGTATGAAGCAGCTCTAGATGTTAACAGCTAAATATGTTTACAAAGCTGTAGGTAACAACACAAGGAAAACTGACCACAGATGGGTAGAATTTCAAAAGAATTTCGTAGGATGTTCTAAGAAAATTCATTTGTCTTTCTATTTATTAGTGGGTCAAGCTGGCATTCATTTTTGACCAGAGTGATGAGAGGAGTAGGATGAAATTCTGTCCATCTATGGCCAGTTTTAGTCATTTGCATATAATTCAGTTACTGATCTCCACTTCAAAAAATGCTAGTTGTCTGACTGTCACATTAACCTGCATACAGCATTTTGAGATTTCTCTTATTTTAACCACTTCAAGTCTGGACACTTTCACCCCCTTCCTGTCCAGGCCAATTTTCAGCTTTTAGCGCTATCACACTTTGAATGACAATTGCCCGGTCATGCAACACTGTACCCATATGAATTTTTTTAGCATTTTTTTTGAAACAGATAAAAGTTTATTTTGGTGGTATATATTCACCACTGGGATTTTTATTTGTTTTGCTATATAAATGAAAAAGTCCAAACATTTTGAAAAAAAAGTGTTTTTCTTATAAAATTTTGCAAATAAATAATCTTTCTTTATAAATCTTGGCCAAAATGTATTCATCTATCTTTTTAGTAAAAAAAACAAAATAAATTCATTTATAACCAAAATTATCATTTATAAAAATTTTTTACATTTTTATTTTATTTTTTTATATTATTATTATACTACTTTGTATAATAATACTACTATTGTATTGTGCTACTTGTGGGGGTGATGACGATTTTTTTTTTTATTTTTACACTGATTGCTTTTACACTCAAAAGACTGTAAAAGCAATCATTTCTCCTTCTCTCTGTGTGAGCTGTGATTGGTCACAGCTTGTCACATGGTACAAGGCTGTTGTGAATAGCGTTGTACCATGTAACCTCTGTGATCATTCACAGATTACACTTGTAGTAAGCAATGATGTCAGAAGTGACATCTTGCTTACTACTATTCATGTGATCACTGACTGGCCAATCAGTGATCACATGATCGGGACCTCATACAGAGGTCCCGTACAGGGAGTGCGCACAGGCGGGGAGCGGGGAGCACATTTATTAATGGCTACACGCTCCTGCAATGCTGCCTTCCGGCCATTTATATACATGGGCCGACCAGGAAGTGGTTAATGATCAATTTGCTAGTTAGAGGTCAGTGTCTAAAAAAGCATTGCAGCCAGCAGAGCAGCATAACAGCCTGGCAATTAGCATTTAGAAGGTTATCAGCGCCTTCTTTGAATTTTCTTATCTCCATTCTAATCTTCCTTACTTCCACCCTCAATAAAAAACATATTTTCCCCTTCCTTCTCTCACATTTATATATACAGTCGGTAAAATAAGTATTAAACACATCACCATTTTTCTCTGTAAATATATTTCTAGAGGTGCTATTGACATGAAATTTTCAACACATGTCGATAACAATCTATGTAATCCATACATACAAATAAACCAAAACAAATAAATTCAGAAATTAAGTTATGTGTAATAAAATGGAATGACACAGGGAAAAAGTATTGAACACGCTAACTGAATTAAATGTATTTAATATTTTGCACAAAATCCTTTGTTGGTAATGACAGCTTCAAGACTCCTGTATGGAAAAACTAGTCACATGCATTGCTCAAGTGTGATTTTGGCCCATTCTTCCACACAGTCTTCAAATATTTTCTGTGGGCCTCTTCTATGAACTCTGATCTTTAGTTCTTTCCATAGATTTTCTATTGGATCCAAATTAGGTGATTGTCTGGGCCATTCTAGCAGTTTTATTTTCTTTCTTTGAAACCAATTGAGAGTTTCCATGGCTTTGTGCTTGGGATATTGCCTTGCTGAAATTTCCACCCTCGTTTCATATTAATCATCCTGGTAGGTGGCAGCAGATTTTTATCAAGAATGTCTTGGTACATTTTTCTATTCATCCTTCCTTCAATGATACAAAGTTTGCCAGTACCGTATGCTGAAAAACAACCCCACACCATGATGGTCCCACCTCCAAACCTCATTGTTGGTATGATGTTTTTGGGGTGATGTGCAGTGCCATTTGATCTCCAAAAATGGTGTGTATTATGGCATCCAAAGAGTCCAATTTTGGTCTCATCTGACCAGACTATATTCTCCCAGTATTTCACAGGCTTGTCTAAATGTTGTGCAGCAAACTTTAAACGAGGTTCAACATGCTTTTTCTTCAGCAATGGAGTTTTGCATGGTGAGCGTGCATACAGGCCATGGCGGTTGAGTGTATTACTTATTGCTTTATTTTAAACAATTGTACCTGCTAATTCCAGGTCTTTCTGAAGCTCTGCACAAGTGGTCCTTGGCTCTTGGAAAACTCTACTGATACTCTATTCACCCCTCTGTCAGAAGACTTGTGAGGAGCACCTGGTCGTGATTATAGAAATCCTTCTGTAACCAATGCCATCAGTATGTTTTGCAACAATAACATTGCAAAGGTCTTAAGAGAGCTCTGTTTTTGTGTGACACCTTGGTAATGATACACATTTTAAGGCCATCAGTTGAGACTGAACCAGCTTATATTAATTTGTACTGACAAGGGGCAGGATTGCTTTCTAATTACAGACAGATTTCAGCTGGTGTCTTTGCTTTCCATGCCTTTTTGCATGTTGCTTTCTTCATGTGTTCAATACTTTTTCACTGTGTCATTCCATTTGATTACACATAACTTAATTTCTGAACTTATTTGTTTTGGTTTCCTTGTATGTATGGCGTGTGTGGGTTGTTACCGACATGTGGTGAAAATGTAATGTCAATAGCACTTTTAGAAATATAGTTACTGATAAAAATGGTGATGTGTTCAATACTTATTTTACCAGTTGTATATTTTTTGAAGCATTGCCAAGTTTATGTGCTGCAACAAAGCACTTCTATCTTTCTGGCATAGGAGAGAATAAGCTGCATGTGTGCAGATGTGCCGTGGGACTTTGGGTCCCTGCAGAGCCCTGCAGGACATCTTTGCATATGAGGGGTTCCTACACATTCACAAAGACAGAGCTAGTATAGAAGTCAAAACTCAGTATTTCTGTGCATGCACCACTGATACTACCCCCCTTCCCCATGTGTGTGCAGATGTGCTGCAGGGATCTGCCTGGACCATATTTGCCAGACTAATGAAGGTGGGGGCCCGGGGGGGAGGAGAGGCAAAGCTAAAGGGGACTAAAGTACCTCTTTAAATAAAATATTTTTTATTTTGATAACAACCTTTCAATGTGGTAGGTTTTGCCACCTTAGCAATGTTTGAAAACAACACAGCATAAAGTATGCAAAAGAAAATTGGAAAGTGTACTGATTAAATTTTTGCCATTGCACACAACCGGAAAAAAAAAAAATCATAAGATGTTTGGAACCATGGGCAATCAACAGAATCTCACAAACAAAGCTACACTTTAATATGCTTTTTCCAAAGTAGCTATTTACATCTAAATATACAGTTATACAGAGATGACTGTGAAGCAGATGCTCATGATGCTCTGAAAATCACAATTGGAAGGGGGAAAAGGAGCCTTACTAGCAATGGCCACTGGTTGAAATATAAAAAGACTTAAAACTGGGAAATGTGAGAACACAAAGCATATACTGTATTTGACTACTTGTTCACTTTATTTACAGAATAAATCTTTGGAACAATTTTTTCAAAAGAATATTATGTTATGCTATCTGATACCTATCTACCAAGCTTTATATGTGCCTTCAAAAGGAGCAAACAATTAATATCACCATGCCACGGGTCCCATAGCACCATCAACAGTTATTTTCTGTCATTATATACCTTCAAGGTCCTGTGGCTTTTACTGTGCAACTGGCTCAGATAACAAACTGGTCAGTAAAGAATAAATAATATATCAGCTGTACTGAGGTCTAATCTATGTTCACAGTTTACAATGTAGGAATAGTTTGGGGTGTCCAACCTTGACAGAATTCTTCTATAATTATGAAAATGAGGAAGCCTGGAGCTCGGGAAAGCCAACATTCTGATGCAACCTGCCCAGTAATTCTCCTGTGTATACCCATATTCTATATTTTGACATACTGCTAAATAAAACATTCAGTCTGACAGGTCAACAGGTCTATTCACATGTAGAATAAGGTTTAATATATTCCATTGTCAGACTAAAACTGAAATGTAAGTGTAGGTGGACAGAATGGTATATAGTTAAGTTATCAGATCAGTAAAATATCACTCAAAGAAGGCTATTCATCATCAAATTGGCAACATATCTCTTTTTATCTCATCCTTTGCCCTAGAGCCTAGAGAGCTGACACTTGATAAGAAGCCACAAAAGCAAAGCAAAGGCAGTTCTTTTTTTATTTATAAGTTTATTTTTTTTAAATAAAGCCCAGACACAATTCAGTCTGCAATGTTGTGATAATATACAGCCTGTTCCTCCTTAAAACCTAAATATCACAGCTGGTTGGTTTGGTGCATTTCTTTATTTGTAAGCTGATTTTTGGTAGTTCAAGAATATAGTAAAGTTGCTTTATAAACATGGACATACATAAATAATATGTTATCATTTAATATTGTGTTATGTCATCATAGTATGTATAATCAAACACATAAGAAGCAAAGAATGTGTAGCAGCACTGTATAAAATCATAATCTTATTAAATTGTATTGAATCTATTAATCTATTTGCAGAAAAATCAGTTCATGAAAGTATTAAAGTGTCCCAATGAAACAGTTTTCACAATATAAGAAAATTGGACAGGGCCAAATAGCACTGGGTCAGGGGCTATACAGCCTTATAGGACAGTCAGAGGAGAATGAAAACTTCTACAAGCTTACACTGATAGAAGTCACAAGGCTGCTATATAGTGCTGATGAGAAAAGGTATTTTGCAGTTTATATTTACTAAAATAATTGCATTTCCATGTCCTCTATACTGTGGGAGACCAGATATAGTGAATGCAGGGTCATGGGTTTAGTAACACTTTAACTGTATTAGAATGACATATAGTACATATATTGTATCTAATAATATACAGTATTTCTAGATGGTATGCTTCAAGCAAATTTTACGCTGCACCCTGACAACCATAAGACACCTACCATACTACCGGATAACATACAGAACAATTTGCAGACATAATACTTCCATTGTATAGTTCTTGCTTTTCCAGATAAAATAAAAGGAACATGTTTCCAGAAATACTGAATACAATTCTAGAAAACACTTCTAAAAATACGAAATTAATTATCTTAAAAAAGAAGGCTTCTGAAAAAAAAAGGCAAACAAAAATAATGTTTGCATCCAGGGCAGTTCTAGTGTTGAGACTTTTTGGAGGTCAAAGAAACCCAGCTTCAAGTATGTGTATACCCAGTCTTTATTATAATAGTATAGGTAATTGTCAATATGTTTAGATATACAGATCTCATTGAAATCTTGGTGTCCAAGATGTGAGGACACATTTTGCTATATGGGGTAGAGAAAATCCTCCACTAATGGGAAGCTACTATAACAAAGAGCAAACTACTTGGAACAACGTTGTGTGTTCTTATATTAGGACTGAATATCTCTTGCGATGTTCCCCAGAGAGATGGGAGATAACAGATGGTTAGTTGCTGTATCTTAATAGCAATTCATTGTTACACTTTGTTCACAGAAAAAAAATAAAGAATCATTAAGATTTTTCCACTAATGTTTTCTGTCTCCTAGCAAACATTTCTTTTTCATTGTAAATGATCTTATCTCCTTAACAATCTGACAGTTTCAAGCAAACCATGCAATGATTTAATAGCAGGTTTAGAAGCATACATATTAGAAAAGAAAATTGAAAAGTGTATGTATTACATTTTGTCATTATACCCAACAGGAAAAAAAAACATAAGATGTTTGGAGCCATGGGCAATCAAAAGAATATAACAAAGTTACACTTTAATATGCTTTTCAACAAACTAGCTATTTACATCTAAATATATAGTTGTAATAAGCTGTCTGAAGCAGATGTACATGATGCTCTGAGAAACAAAATTTCTAGGGGGAAATAGGAGACACAATAGCAAATGGTACTGGCTGGAATATTGTACAGAGCCTTAAAGGGTAACTCCACTTTTGTGGGGAAGAAAATTAGCAAATAGAAAAATAATAATCTAGCGTATACATCTGCAACACAAATCATATTGTAATTGAATGTTATTAAAAATGACCTTTTCTTTTCAGTCTGCAGTGTTGTAATGTTCTGTAAAATGCAAAGTAATATGGCTACCTGGAGGTGTTCTGTGCACAGAGAGTGTACAGAATTTCCCCAGATATGTCATCTCCTGCTTACTGTCCTTCATGTCTGTGACTACTTCTATCCTGACATTATTTGTAGACTAAATTCTCTGAACCAGGTCCCAATTGACCAGGGGCACACAGACTGAAATTGTCAAAGAGTCTGGTACCATGATGGTAAATTGGGATTGAATACAAAACTAATATAATCTTTTTAACTGAGGAAAAAAACCTGGTCTAAAAACTGTAATGTCAAATTTTGATCCCAAAATAAATAATAGATTAATTGAAACGCTGATAAATTATACAACATTCTAAAGCTGTTTACTGCTCACAATGTATTCTTTCTAGCAATGCCCCTGTATTGAACAAATCTATACATTTTGTTCCTTTGAAAGATTATTATGTTATATCTAATGTCTGGCCCTTTACCAGGCTTCATGAGTGCAATAAGAAAACTATTTATATTAGCATGCCAAAGACTACATAGTATATCAAAAGTTATTTTCTGTTATTATATACCTCTAATGCCCTGCCATTTTAGCTTTTCCACTGGCTCAGATGGCAAACTGGTAACTAAAGAATACATATTAAAGGAGTTGTACTGAGGTCTAATTTGTGTTCAAATTTTAGAGTGTACACAAATTTTGGGATGTCCAACTCTATCAGCAATCATCTATAACCAAGGAGATGAGCCAGCTGGCTCATCTTAGGAGTATTCCATTTATAAAAGGTGGCAGAGTAAATTGTTAACACAAGGATTTACTGGTAGTCTTTGATCACATCAGTTCCTCAGCTCTGTGTTTATGGTAATCTGCTGCCACTGAATTCACACAAAGCAAATAGGTAAAGTAAGGGCTTCATTTATGCGGAAAGAGCAGATTCCTCCCCATACAGTATACTGTATGTGTAGGTAAGATGGATTATTTTAGCAATTGGCTTGTATATGCCAATTTTATTAAGTACAATTTCAAACTGGCATTTGGCAACATGTTTGAAAGTGATGGGTCGTCTGAGTCAGACTTCCAGGATAATGGACTCTTGCAGCCACAGACATACTGCAATTGTGAATGAAGCTTCCCACCACACCCTGTTCAGTGCCCACTTTATCTCCTGGCTGCCAGCCTTCCCAGCACATATAAACAAAGTGTCATGTTGAAGACCTTTCTCCTTCTTGTGATCCCAGTTAGTTTCTATTTACTTTTACAGATCTGAATAAAGTGAAATGAAAGAAATGTGACCCATAGAGAATAAATACCAGAACGGAATGTAACTAAAACAAATTGAATATGAAATGTTATATTTGTATTTAACATTTAAATAGCATTTGCACTATACTGTTTTATATTAGAAGATAAAGTTGACTGATTTTACCAGACAAAGGACTGGGCATAAAGTTTCATTGTTTATTTTATGCTTGCAAGTACTATACACATAAAGCCTTGAAATCAAAAGAAGGTTTTGTATGTCAATGTAATTTTCATCCTGAACAATATTACTTAGGCTTTGTAAGTATCTGATGCTACTTGATTGCATTCCTTGTGATTATATTAGGTGATGGATATTTTAATTAAACACCTCTCTATGAGAAACATGAAATATAATAATAATAAAAAAAAACATTTCAAGAATATGACTACTACTAAAATCTGGGTGAGAACTGTGTAATTTTCCAAGCAACTACATTAGCTGAGACAAACATTACAAACTTATACTCTTTATAACATTTGTTGTGAGGTTTTTTATAGGGGATACAAATAGTGTGTAATGTGTATGCATTTACTATCAGTTTATTTTTTCAGAATACACTCCAGCCTACTCCACAGAGGAATAAAGAGAAAATGACACTGTGTGCACAAGACTGTTGCATAGTTAAAGGATTGATCTTTTACTGGATTGTCCTTAGCTGAATTCTATACAAAGAAAGTGTTGTGATTAACACTAATCAACACAGATACACCTTAAACCAAACACATGGTTTAGGATGTAGAAGACATTTGGAGAGCAGATGAAAACACACAAAAAAGGGTGATGGGACCTACCATGAAGCTAACACTGAACTTCATTTCCAAAAGTGTCTAGTAAATCAACCCCATTGTGTAGGGTAACTCTTCCCTAAAGTCATATGGGCTGTTCACTTTGCAAGGGAATTTTCAGCAGAAGTTAATGAAGTAGGTGAAGCTCTGCTGACTTCCATCATCCAGTCATGTGCAAGCTCAAATGTTCTTTTCTCCTTGCACGTGATTAGGTATCCTTTGCAAAGTGAAACGTCACCACATTCACTAAGTTCTGGGGAAATTCCCTTGCAAAGTGAGCAGCCTACTTGACTTGACTAGTAAATTACCCCAGTAAGTGTTGCTCCACATCTACCAGTTGGATTATCCCATTCATTCTCTTACTGTACTTCCCTTAAATTGTTTTGTATTTCTTTTTCATGTGTGTTATTTTTAGGTGCATTTTAAACAAATTCTGTCAACTCAAGTATGTAAAGAGCTGGTCAACATGATTAACTATAGTGTTTTTGGAAGGCTTTCCAAATTTTACAGATTTTACCTCAGTTACACCAGTCTGCTTCCTAACAAATAAACGTAATAAAAGACTTTTGATACTTATACCTGTGACCTGGCTGAGTCTATCATTATACTACAACCAGGTCACTGATAACCTGCTATTCTGGGTCTGGCCTTGGCAATGGGTGATTCCTGTATAAGGCAAAAGCACTAACTAGCTGCTCAGGGCAGGCTTCTCACCATGTCTACACCTGAAAATGACCCACAATCAGCTGTTCATTTGGGAAATTGAGGAAGACCACAAAAGGTTACAATATAAGAGGGCTCTTAATAAAGAACACATTACTGAAAATTGTTAGTCGACTGTCTGTCTCTATTTCAATGAATTCTGAATTACTGACCCACAGTAAACATTTTGTCATACAAATTTTGACGTGCATATCTTTTACAGGTCAGAGAATCTCAAAATTCATGACTTGCAGACTTTTTCCAGGTAAAAGACTCCAAAAGTACCACAGCAATTGGCTGTGAAACAGCTAAGCAACAATTATTTCATAAGGAGCTCAAAAATGCCAGCCTACAAATTTATCACAACAAAGGTTTCCTTCAGGTTTACCTATTATGAAGCAGCATGTAAGTGAGGGGGGGGCAAGTCTAAAATCATTTTGTTTTACTTCAGCTCAACCGTGAAGTGTATGTAAACTGTAACAATAAGATTTACTTATCTGCTTCCCTTTGACCTGCTAAATATATAATTGAAAAAAACAGCTGTTCATACAGAAATCTTGGGAGATAATATCTTCCTGTACTCTCTTCCTTTTTGGACAATTAGTAGTTAGCATGGTTCCCAGCTACCTCCATTGATTACAGAACATGTTCCACTATGTTATAGAGAGGGAGAGGTATTATATAATTCCATGAACATGCTGGTAGGTTAATTGGATCCTGTCTAAATTAGCCCTAGTATGTGTATGTATGAATGTAAGTTAGGGACCTTAGATTGTATGCCTCTTGAGGGTTAGGGACTGATGTGAATGTACTATATATATGTAAAGTGCTGTGCAAATTGACAGCGCTATATAAGTACCTGAAATAAATAAATAAATAAATAAAAATATAACCCTAACACACTCATGTCCTAGAGTTGACAATTTTGTTTTTCCTAGGTACAGTATAGGTTTAATCCTAGAACAGAAAGTGTGTTCCTAACAGGATCACCAGGTGAAAAAAGTAGAAAACGTCTGAAAAAAAGAACATGAATTCAGCTACCACATCTAAGAAAAGGTAGGCTGAGATACCTTAATTTTTGTTCTTGGGTTTAATAGACTTTAACCATGTATGGTAGAAATTTAATTCCTGATGTCTTTATTTAAGCAATCATACTAATTCAAATATCATGCTCATCCCTCAGTAACCATTCACTAAATTGTTCACAAAAATCTGACTATGAATCTTTTTCTCTTTTAAGTGATATTAAAATGCAAACATTCTACCCCTATACTGTGCATTTAACTATACCCACTGCAAGGATTTTAGAAGACTTCATAGTAGATTTTTCACTACTTTGGATCTGTACATACTGTGAAAAGTTATATCAATGCCAACTATCCCACCAAAATCAGGGGCATAGATATACTGTATTTGTACCTAGATGGGTTCAGTTCTCTTAAATTTTAAGATAATTTATCTAGCAGACATCCCAAGGTTTGAAAAATATACAGTGCCATGTATATGCTTTCTGAACTAGTGCTTTACTTAAACCCTTACTAAATTTGTAGCATCATAGGGGCCGAAGGCCCTGCATTGTATGTGAGGATGGTGAGAGACCACCCACCAGAGTTCTGGATTGGGGGAGAGTGCCAGAGCATGAGAAAGTGAGGAGTCAGGTAGGTATTACACTTTATTCCTCATCCCCTGGAGTTAATGGGCATTTAAATCTTGCAGTGCAGGGGGTGTGAGCTGGAGTTTATCACATATCCCTTGTAAAAACATGTGACTAAACTTTATAATACTATCACTTCAGGCAAAGCTAGGAAACAAGTAGAATCTAAATCTTTAAGCACCCAATGGCTGATAAGCAGACCCAGAAACTGCACTAAAAGCCAGAATCCAGACTTTTGCGCAGAGGGTCACTAGGAGTACAGATCCTTAAGCGTGTGCTGTGTAATCTTCTATGTTTCTTGTACCACTAAACATATTTAAACTTCCAAAGAATTTTGGATCTTACTGATGGAAGAGAAACTTATTAGAACTTACAGGTATATATTTTATAATAGGTATCTTCTAGGTGAAAGATAGCAAGAAGTTGGGCAGCAGGAGTTTTTGGGAATAGATCCCTCACATTGCAACCACAATTTTTCTGATCACTGAATTACTAACAAAGGGACTGGAAGTTACTGCTGAATTAAAGCAATGCCTGCATAAAAAAGAACTACAGAGCAATCATTTTTATATAGCAATACCCCAACATAATTTTGAAAGTCAACTTTTAGAGAAACTACAAAGGTTCCAGTTCTCTATCAACATGTTCCTTTTTCCAGTTTCTTTCTCTTTTATTTTTTATTCCTAATTATAATTTTAAATTTGACACGTCATCTATCACTTACTTCCTAAATTTCATGAATAACTGTACAGAAATGCAGACGATAATTTATTTATTAGCATGTACACAAGATAGCCAGTATTTAACACTAAACACTATGCATGTTACTATACTTAAAGTGAAATTCCACCCAAAAGGGGAAGTTCCACTTTAATGCTTTGTCCCCCGCTCCCCATTAGCACCTTTGGGGAACGGGGGGGGGGCGGGTACCTGAATTTGACAGGTACCCATTCCCACTTCTGCTGCAATCACCTAGGCGATCTGAAGCGGATGTTGTCCTCCCTCCCCGTAGTCTTCTGGGACACGTGAAAGGACCCAGAAGACTACAGGGCCATTCACAATGAGCAGCGATTCTCGTGCATGTGCAGTGGGCACTCGGCTGTGAAGCCACAGGCTGTCACAGCCGCGTGCCCACATTAAAGATGCCAGTGCCAGGGAGAGAAGACGGCCGATGAAACCAGCGGTGGTGAGGACACTGCTAGACCTAGGGACAGGTAAGTGACTGTATTTTAAAAGGCAGCAGCTACAGTTTTTGAAGCTGCTGACTTTTTTTTTTTTCAGCTGGAACTCCACTCTAAGAATAAAAGATCATAGAAAATGAGATCTAATAATGAGCCTGTCATTTTTGCATTAACATGTCAACATATACTAGTACTTTCACATATTAAAAGGCACCTGACATACTGTATATACCTGCTATAGAAATCCGTTTTCGTAATCACATTAGGCATAAGCATAGATTTTCTCTAACAATGGCAGCTGACACCAATGCCTAAAACAACCATTTGACTTGGGAACCACAGTTCCTTAGCAAAGCAATCATTTTAGCATGTGTTGTTTTTAATGACATCTGATAAGAATAATATTCATTGTGATTACATGTGGGATTCATATATTTACTCTCACATTCACCTGTTCCATGTTCCAGCACTAGGTTTTACCGTCAGGTGCTTCCACTGGCGCCACAGACAATCTACAGAGCTAGTGTGCAGGATGCTTGGCAGGATGTTAATTCCTTATTAATAAGAAAATTATTTGACTAGCATAGGTAGGGTGACCTTCTTTTTTCCTTTACTCAGCCACATCTGTTTATCACTAAGCTTTTATACCAAAGCCTCAACAATCCACTGCTTCCTTTTTATGTTACCATAAAACCGTTCCTTGGGGATGGTTTACTGGTGACTCCAGAGATGACTGACCCTCTATAGGGATAGTGGGGATATTTTGCATAAAACTTCCTCTTACTGATCTTATAGGGTCATGAAATACATCCGCCCAATTTACTAATTATTGCTACATTTTACCAATAACACTAATTTAATTTACTGACTTCTATACAATAAGACATTTGTTATTCCCACAATGGCTAAATGTGCAATGAAGAGTGTATCACTGTGCCCCCCTCTCAAAATAAACACATATCAAAACAGAAAGCAGATATGATCATAAACAATTTTATAAGTATTATTCTAACAATTACACTGTATTGTTACTTCTACAAATCTTAAAAGGACTCTGTCACATAAACATCTTTTAGAAAAGCCAACACCTAATACACAATTGTATCCTCCAGGTTTAAAAAAATTAGCGTGAATACATCTTAAACAAGGGGAAGTGACTGGAGCAATACATTTAATAAACCTCCAATAAAAATCTTAGTTCTGACTACAACCCCTGTAGGCTATTAACAAAAATCTCAATACAACGCACAGAACAGGTTTGCATAATCATATAAAACTACACTTTATTAAGCAATACATCTAAAAATCAAAAACCATTTTAATCTTGGCCAAGATTGATATTCGATCATCTACCTCATGCTGACACAATGTACCCTTTAGAATATCATATATATATTGTACCCTATATGTGAGTCCAAAACAAAGAGAGTCCATAAATGTCCAACCCGCAATGGCAATCAGAATAACCACTGGAGGGGGACTTACTAAAACTGGAGCCCAGAGAATCTAGTGCAGCTGTTCATAGTAACCAATCAGCTTCTAACATTGGCTTGTTCAATTAAGCTTTGACAATAAAAACTGGTTACTATGCACAGCTACACCAGATTCTGTGTGCACCAGTTTTAGTAAATCTCCCCCATGGAGGCTTGCTCTGCACAGGTGCCACTGATTTGGGTCTGCATTGTTGGGTCTGGTGTCTCATCTTCCTCTTGACAATACCCCACAGATTCTTTATGGGAGGTCATGCGAGTTTGCTGGTCTATCAAGCACAGTGATATAATGAACACTAAACCAGGTATTGGTACTTTTGGCAGTGTGGGCAGGTGCCAAGTCCTGCTCTAAAATGAAATCACCACCTCCATAAAGGTGTCCATAGAGGGAAGCATGAAGTGCTCTAGAATTTCCTGTTAGAGAGCTGCGCTGACTTTGGACTTGATAAAATACAGTGGACCAACACCAGCAGATAACATGGATCCTCAAATCATCATTGACTGTGGAAACTTCACACTGGACATCATGCAACTTGGATTCTGTGCCTCTCCACTCTTCCTCCAGACTCTGGGACCTTGCTGTCCAAATTAAATGCAAAATGTACTTTCATCCAAAAGGAGGACTTTGGACCACTGAGCAACAGTCCAGTCCATTTTCTCCTTAGCCCAGGTAAGACACTTCTCACGTTGTCTCTGGTTCAGGAGAGGCTTGACACAAGGAATGCGACAGTTGCAGCCCATGTCCTGGATACATCTGTTTGTGGTGGTTCTGGAAGCACTGACACCAACCTTAGTCCATTACTTGTGAATCTCCCCAAAATTCTTGAATGGCCTTTGCGTCACAATCCTCTCAAGTTGCAAAGTTATCCCCGTTGCTTGTGCACCTTTTTCTACCACACTTTTCCTTCCACTCAACTTTCCATTAATATGTTTCTATACAGCACTCTGTGAACAGTCAGCTTCTTTAGCAATAACCTTTTGTGACTCACCCTCCTTGTGGAGGGTGTCAATGACTGTCTTCTGGACAAATGTCAAATCATCAGTCTTCCCCATGATTGTGTAACTTACTGAACCAGACTGAAAGACCATGTAAAGGGTCAGGAAACCTTGCGTCTACAATATTAAACTTTTTAACAATATTCAGCCAAATGCAGCAAAGTTGATTGGAAGGCACTTCACAGTACAGATGGACAATGATCCAAAACACACTGCAAAAGCAACCGAGGAGCTTTTCAAGGAAAAGAAGTGGAACGTTCTGCAATAGCCAGGTCAATCACCTAATCTCAACCCAATTGAGCATGTATTTCACTTGCTGAAAACAAAACTAAAGGCAGAAAGACTCATAAACAAAGAACAACTGAAGATAGCTGCAGTTAAAGCCTGGCAAAGCATCAGAAAGGAGGAAAGCCAGTCTTTGGTAATGTCCATGAGTTCCAGACTTCAGGCAGTCATTGACAGTAAAGGATTCTCAACAAAATATTAAAAATGAACATTGTATTTATGATTATATTCAATTGTCCAATTACTTTTGGTCCTTTGAAAAAAAAGGGGGGGGGGTTATTCTTAAGAACTGTAATTCCTAAACCCTTCTTCCAAATTGGATGTACATACCTTCACATTACACCTGAGAGTGTGCACTTTCAGCCCATATCCATTATATAACTATAGCTTGAATATGTTTTGATAAATACCTGAAAAATCTAAAATTAGCCTGTCTCCAAATATATATGGACCTAACTATATATATATATATATTTCATTAAATGTAACATTTATAAATTTCATTTAATTTAATATATTTCACTAAATGTGACATTTCTGTGTTTTTATCCATATTTTGGATTCTATGCATTACTGATGAGAGAATACAGATCCAAAAAGGTAGACAAATGTATTTCCTTTAGTGAATTGAGTTTAACACCATTTTATGAAGTATTGGCCAAACATTCTTGGTTTTTTAGGTAAATACTGCATAAAGGTGCATAAAGGGATAGTGAATTGATATTTTCTGTATTCCATGCAACAATGTGTCAATGTGTGCAAGCGAAAAATGTGTCAGATCATTTCAATAGTTGCATGCAATCTGCTTTAGTGAAAGGAGCCCAATGTTTTTTTTCACAAGGTAGGTTTACAGGTTATTTTTCAACCATCCCTCTCCCTTTGGAAGGGCATGTAGAATGTGATGGCACATGTGCCAATGAAGACAGGAGCCAATTAACCCTGCAGCTTGTCTTTGGAGTGTGAGAGGAAACTGGATGCAAACACAAGGGAGAAAATGCAATCTTCTTACACATAGGTGTCCGTTTATGAACCAGCGGTAATAGATCGCTGCTCAGTTCTCCGGCATTCTTGGAGAACACAGTTCTCCTGTGAATGCAGTTTATGAAGCAGTTCTCCGAACGAAGGGAGAACGGTCTCCAAACGCTGGAGAATGGTCTACAAACTCTGGAAAACGGCTGATTTTACTATAATCTCGTGAGATTACAGTAAAAGATCAGTTTACTAAGCAGAGGTAAATTATCTCTGCTTAGTTTGCGGTCCCTCTGATTCTCCAGCTCTGGGCTGGAGAATCTGGAGGGAGAACACAGATCTCCAGTGAAGGGCTGACATGATCTCCTGAGTGTTATAAACTGTGAATGACCAGAGAATAGCTGAGATCTGTTGAATCGCAGCTATTCTCTGTGTCATAAACGGACACCATAGTGTTCTGACTGAGATTCAAACTAAGAAGCCCATTGCAAGGCACATGTGTTAACCACTAAACTACTGTGCTGCCCACTTGTAGTATAAACAATGCTATATTCAATTGATATCCTATCCTCCAATTAAAATTAAAATATATTTTACACTTTAACAGCTAAAGCCTCTCCTCATTCCATCATCTGCTAGTTGTTAGACCAACCACCATCATTTTGTTTTGTTTCTTAATATCCATCATTTGTTAGTATAGTATGAGAACCAGGTATCAGTGCTAGGTTAAACTGTGTGCGTTCAATTTTGTATTGTCCTACTGGCCAAATGTTATGGCTATTTGTTAACTGCATTCTCACATAAAAAAAAACAACAAAAAAACAATGCTATACAGGCCAGAAAAAATTGGCTTAACAGCTCCATTGTTGTTGTGCTTAGCAAGTCATTGTCCATCAATTGCTGTATTCCTAAAGCATTGAAACTCTATATGTTTACATGTGTCAGGTACATAGATGGCTCAGGAAGCATATGCCCTTTGCTACCTTTCCCCTGATTAAACATTGTTCAAAAAATTGGTAAAGCAATTCTTATGTCCAATTCTTATGTATTTTAACTGTCCTGGCCATGAACTCAATCACATAGCACAAAACTCATGGCACAAAAAGGTAATAATGTACAATTACCTAAACATTCACACAAAAGATAACAGTACAAATTTACTTTGTATTATTTTATTAATAACAATGTTAACATTCATATCCCTGCTTATGTTCATGTATCAATTGTTAGACAATTTGTCTTATAGAGGCACAACTACGATTCTAACATGAATAAAGTTTATGCTATATGGACACAGGCTTCATCTATAGTATTATAAAAAAAAATAGCCAATATGAAGCTGATTCAAGGATGTATTGTGATGCCCACCATTTTGTGCTGGAAAAGCTTTAATAAATCTAGATTTCACTTACATTTAGCATGCTCCCTTTCACATTATTTATGGTACATTCTAGCAGAGTGATATTAAGATGTGCTAAAAGTCTCAAGAGGGAAATCCATCATGGCTCAATATATAGAATGAATAATGGACATCTATAATAGGCTTGGATGACATAGAGGAAGTGAGTGGCAGCCAGAAAGAGGTTAAGAACTCAATGGCACGATGGTAGATGTTGAGCATCTGTGCTGTCAATCAAACTGTTCACCGACAGCAATTCATGAATATCAAATACATGGATTTTTGTTATTAATGTGCCTATTAACACTGCTAAAATAAATATAAACCATGACACCCAGGAAATGATTAAGTATGGCCAGATGAAGTTAACTAAAACACAAAGGTGGGGAAAAAATTAAAAATGTGCATTGATTTATTGATTAGGAGTAGTGTTGATTGGCAGTACTGCTAAATGTGCAAGGAATTACTTATTTATGTGACTTACAGCACTATATTGTTGGTGAATACAAGGTGCATTATAAAGCCCAACTTCATCATATTATCGAGCTGTTAATTCTTTCCAGAGTATTTTCCTATCATACTGTACTGAATTTCTTCTTGCAACATCAAAGTGTAAGGCCAGGAATTTTACAACCCTTCTTTCTTCGACTTTGACCTTTCTCAAGAGACTTGCAATAGTTGTATTTGATTTTGTGATCTGTATGTCTGGTAAATAATTTGCAATGATATTTTATATGTTTGAAGATTACAGCTGCATATTTTAGACTTTGTAAAGACACTTTTAAAGAGGGTGCTGCAACATATCTAGGCAGAGTTATTGGTCTCAACAGCATACATTTGAACTAGCATTTAGCAATCATGATCTATGAAAAACTGGACCCTGGAATGTATTTTAACATCCTTGATGCCTTAGTTTGAGGTCTGTAATGTGTTTAGAAACATACAAATGTTATTGGTTGCATCTGGCTTTGATTATGTTATCTTCAATGGACAAAATACAGTTACTTGAATGTTTAGGATGTCAGCAATTAGCAAATGTTATCTGTTCAAGATAAACATATTTGAATAGTTTAGTTAGGATCCAATAATTTCATGGAGTTATTAGTCAGCTTTGGTACTTGCCCACTGAATGTAAAAGACTCCATACTGCCAGTGTTTCATAAAGTCAAATAGAGCACACGTTTAGTGAACAAAAATTAGAGAAAGATCAGTAGGTCCAACTAAAATGATGTCTTAGATTACTGTAAAGGTTAAGCCCTACCATCTCTATCTATGAGAAACAACCCACTGGTCACATTAAAGGACTAGCAAACAGGTTCTGGAGTTGTGAAAGGGTGTGGTGATGCTATCCTATCCTTGCAAGCAAGCTAGGAGTAGTGAAATGTGTCAATGAAGGTTGATTTTTGAGTGAAGATATGTTGGATGCAGTAACTTTGCTGACAATCAAACACAGCAAGAGGAGCTAAATTTGGAGTGTGGCACAAATGTTTTCATATATTTTGATGGAAAGCAGAGACAGGCTATTGTAGCCAGCACCCATATTTCCCACGTATGATAAGAGGAGCGATTCTTGAGCAAACCTATAAATGTGGGTATGTTCTTGTTAAAGGGTGTGGTGAAGTTCAATTTTTACAGTAAAATTAATGATTTGCATAAAACCAATTTGCACTGCCCAGGTAATGACAGGTTCATGTTAACACAAGCAACATTTCAGTTTAAATTATTTGCGAAACAAAATACAGGAATCAACAGGAAGAAAACAAATGTTGTTAGCATAACAACTATGGATGTTCAGAATGTATCTGGGTTTAGTACCTGTTCCTAAGTTCGAAAGGTAATTTAGACCTCATTGATGTCAATAGGAACTGAATCTTTAAAATTAATTATGGACATTCGTAAGGGTAATAGGCAAGGGATTGTCAAAAAAGGCCATTGGATGCTGGACAATGCCCTTGGGGACATATATCAAAAAGTATTTAAGAAAACTTCCATTCAGCAATGAGCATCTTTTTTAATAATGCTTAAAGTAAAACATGAAAAAGCAAAATTCCTTTAAATAACATTCTAGGGGGATGCTTCTAAACTGGCCTGTAATGTGGCACACCTGAAGGATGTGTAGGATGCACAACAGCAAAACTGACATTTTGTGAAAGGAAAAAAAAGACATTTTTGTAAATGACCTTTTACTAGTGATTTTCACCCAGACTCGTTAGGGTCTGATATAGATTTTGTAGGGGAAAAAACTCCAGCAGCAGTTTGGACAGCTATTTGGACTGAATCCTACATTTTTCTGAACTTCATCCCTATTAACAATAACATAGAATAAATAGGACATCAAGCTTGGATGTGAATAGATGTACTAATATTGATTTCTGGTGAAGAGGCAATTGCTTTTTCACATGGAAAGTACCTCTCTATATGCAATAAAAGCAGTAATATTGTGGTTTTACACTATGTGGCCTCCTGCCATTTTCTATGTGTTTAGAGAAGTATTTATTCAATACATACCACTGTGGTTGCCTCCTGCTTGAGCTAGTCTTTTTACTTAGAAGTTAGATGTGCTGAGCTTGACTGCTTTCCCTGTGGGCTGTTACACAAGCTTCCCATGATCTCTGTGTTTCAGGAGATTAAGGTGATCTGGTAAGAGGCTTTGTATATGGTAGTGGAGATCCCCTGAGTGGAACACACACTTACTGATTTCACCTTCTCACAGTTGATGAATTGAAAGGACTTTTTTTATTCACATTTATGTGTATTATGTGTTTGCACTAGTTGAGCACTTTTTGTTCACTTTTGTTTAGTTTTATGTGGATGTGCACCTATTAGTGTATATATATCTTTATTTGTCTGGTATTTGGACACTATACTGTTTTAAGGACACACAAAGCACAAAAAACTCTAAAATGTTTATTTACTACAATTCTAGTAATTGACCTGAAAAAAGTATACTACTAGTAAGCATTTTCAGAAATGGCAGCTACAAAACCTATTTTATGGCAGGTTTACTTTATTCATCAAGTTAATAAAACTGCTAATGGCATAAGTAATGAGCACATATCTCTTGCTATAGGTTTTTGTTTGCTATTAGGAGCCCTTCTAAAGTGTGTCCACATTATGGAGAAAGGGCACAAACTCAGCTCTCATCTAACAACTCAGTGTCCCAAGCCTGAAAAGCTTATACGCAGAAAGCATAGCAATCAGTACGATAACACTCACTTTAAGAAAGTTCATATTCTCATGCTGGAAGAACTCATAGGGCAGTGCTGGAGTGAGAAATAGTTTAGAGTAGTTAGAAAGGATAGGGTATATAAGCTAGGCTATATCTTTATTAGTATCACTGATCCCACAGGTTTACATAAAACAAGCTCAGCTATAGAAGCCATGCCTTATGGCTCATACACGAAAAGAAAATCACACGAAAATGTTATTGTACGTGAACACAATGTCCAGTTTTCATTGATTGTATACAGTAATCATACTGACATAATCGAATGGAAAAAAATGCACATGATCAGAAGCAAAGAACAACCTTTTTACTTCATTTTCTACCACGCTATTATGTAGCTACATTTGCCTACATTCACCTTTGTTGGCTGTGTTTTTTCTTACAAGTCAATATCATTCCGACTACATCATGATATGCATTTTCGTGGAAAATTGAATGATCAGTCATCAGAGTTTGCACTAGGCATTCGTTTGGGGCCCCAATCAATGTCCAACTTTTTCTTAATTATAGCTAATATAATTATGTTATACATTTTACAGAATTAATTTAATGGATACTTCTGCACAAAATTTACAACTGTTCATTTTATCTAAAACATTTCCACCAGCAAATGAATATTCAGTAAAATCATATTCATAGAGCAAGTTATTTGAGCTGATTAGCAATAGATATAAAATGTGAATAAAATGTTGCCTGCTACGTGCATGCTGACAGACCTTCCAGTTTTATGGGTAGCTTTAGCCACATTCAAACATATAATAAAAATAATATTTGTGTGCTGTACAGAGATCTTATATTTTGCTTATTTATTTTCAAACAGAATGCAACATTTGCATATTTACTGGAATGGCTGCACATTTGAGGCAATGTTTGAAGCCAGTAAAATGTTACAGCTAGGGAAACTAAAAAATCAATAAACTTATGAACGAAAAATTCCTTGAACTGTTAACTGTGCATCTTGAACACCTTCTGTGTTCCTTGTGGCAGATATGTCTAATTACTTACCAACTCAGAGCTAACATAAATTAAATCTACTATAGACATAACCATTACAGGACCACAGCGGTGTACTAAGCTCGTTTTTCAAAAATCAAGTTTAATTCATAGCCTGTCTGGTGGGCAGAACTGATGCATAGACCTCTCTGGTTTCAAAATAATCATTGACAACTAGTTGTTTTTTCTCATTACTGAGATTTCCTTTAACTTCCAGATCTGTAGAATAAACAAGGATTAATACTAGGGAGTGATTTACTAACAATGGATTATGCAAAATCTTGTGCAGCACTCCACAGAAACCAATCAGCTTTCAGGCTTTTTTTTTCTCAAAGCTCAAAGTGGTGGTTAAGGCAGAAGGTTTCTGAATTGTATGGAATACGGCAAAAAACCTGTGTTCAGCTGCTCCCTTAGCCACCCAAAATACATACCAGAGCCTGATCTTGATTAAGCAATGTGCATGAGAGCTGAGGCTATCTTGGCTCTCTTGCATCTCATTGGCTCAGATACAGCAGCAGGAGCCACTGGCTTCTATCAATCAGAGCCAGTGATGAGGAGCAGAGGGCACACAGACTTATGGACACACAGAGCATGGCTTGGGAGCGAGTATGCAGCACAAGTGGCTACAAAGCAAGTGGCTTGCTCTGGGGGCATTCGGCGGGGGGGTAAAGAAAAGAATATGGGTTGCTCTGTGCAAAACCACTGCACAGAGAAGGTACGTTTAACATGTTTGTTACTTTAAATAAAATAATAAAAAAGCTTTACAAATCACTTCAATTGAGCAAGCTGGCATTAGAAGCTGATTGGTTACCATTCACAGCTGCACCATATTCTAAGTGCACCAGATTTAGTAAACCCCCCCCCCCACCCACCCATATCTTTCTGATGTATGCAATATCCCCTCTTAGATAAATGTCATAGAACAATATTTTCCCTCTATTATTATTATTATTATTATTATACAGGATTTATATAGCGCCAACAGTTTGCTCGGTGCTTTACAATACAATACAGCAACAATACAGTTCAATACAAAAGGATTAGGAGGGCCTGCTCCTTGGAGCTTACAATCTAAGAAGGAGGGGCTAGTGGTACAAAAGATAGTAACTGTAGGGGATGAACTGGTAGGAGGAGTAGAAGATTCCATTATTAGCTGAGGGCGGGATAGGCTTCCCTGAAGAAATAGGTTTCAGAGATCGCCTAAAAGTGAGCAAAGTAGGCGATAGTCTGATAAATTGGGTTAGAGAGTTTCAGAGGATGGGGGAAGCTCTGGAGAAGTCCTGGAGACAAGCATGGGAGGAGGAGACGAGGGAGCTAGAGAGCAGGAGGTCGTGTGAGGAGAGGAGAGTACGGTTTGGGTGATATTTGGAGACAAGATTGGAGATGTAATTTGGGGCAGAGTTATACATGGCTTTATATGTTATTGTTAATGTTTTGAATTTTATCCGTTGGGCAATGGGAAGCCAGTGGAGGGATTGGCAGAGAGGGGTGGCAGATATGGATGTTCTGTTGCAACTCAGAATATTGGATTTACTTTATGCTCATTCCCAGTGTCCTAGATGATCAAGGCAATTAGAAAAAGAAAATCTTCATAACAGAGATACGGACAGCAATAAACACTTGACGGTGGTTCTAACCCCTTATCACTCCATCCAAATCTAAAAAAATGTTTTACCTTTAGTTATAATTTAATAACATACTTGTGGTATAGTGCCATCCCTTATGCAATTATTATCAAATAATTGGTAAATTATTAATTAAATCAGTTATTTATCAGTGAAGTTTTCTTTTAAAATATCAATGACTACCCAATAGATGGTAAGCTCTAATGAGCAGGGCCCTCTGTTTCCTCTTGTACCAGATTGTATTGTAACTGTAATGTCTACCTTAATTTTGTAAAGCGCTGTATAAATCCTGTATAATAAAAATAATACAATGGGGGTTATTTACTAAAACTGAAGCAAAATCGGGTGCAGCCCTGCATAGAAATTAGTCAACTTCCAGGTTTTATTGCCAAAGCTTTTACATGAACAAGCTGAAGTTAGAAGCTGATTGGCTACCATGTACAGCTGCACCAGATTCTGAGTGCTCCAGTATTAGTAAATCTTCCCAAATGTGTCACATAACTTCAGTTTAGTATCTGAATCTGTATTAGTTATTATTTTAAACTACTGTATATTTAAGTACATTTAAATGCTTGAGGGTATGTCAGTAATATATGCTATTTAAACAAAAAGGCATATTTTGAGCAATACATTGATGAAATATTGGAATGATAAGTAAAATATTGTATTTAGTTATCTCAGCAAAAACAATGCCAAAAGTATTTTTGGGAGATACAAAAATTAACTATGTATAAACATATGGTTTATCATACAGAAAGCCATAGATCTGAATTTTTAAGGAAAAGACAATTTACCTTTATTCAGATATTGGCGATTTTAAGTAAAAATGTTTGGAGATGTAACCTGTCTGTGTCTGACATTTCTATAGAGGAGCACTAATTATATACAACATAGTTGCCAACATTTTTAAAAAGGTTTCCAAGGAAACTTTAATGGTGAGCCGCTATATCTCAGCCAATTATACATGACACTATCTCAGTGGATAGTGTGAAGTTCCTTGAATCATTGAAAAAATACTATTTGCATTTTTTATATCTAATTTCAATCATTTTAAAGAATCAGGTCTGCATTCAAAATGTGACTGGTTACATTTGAAAAAGCAAATACCCAGGAGCAAATCTACAGTTTTTGGACAGTCTGACAGCTATTTTAAGTTTGTAAAATGTATACAGGTACCAGCCCAATCCTCAACAATGTGTCAAAGGGGATAGTTTATAAAATATTTGCTGTACAAATGCTTCAAGCATTCACAGAGCCATCAGGAATAATCCCAGCAATGTGCATAATATGTTTATTTTCTTCATGCTCCATCTGCTGGCTCAATGTAGTATGTTGAAATACTTCAACCAGGAAATTACCAATTATGGCCACTAGATGGAATGTTTGAGGCATTTGCGCAGAAAATGTTTGTGATTTTGGCTCTTGCATTATATATGTATACACTGTAAATTCATCTTGTTCTCAAATTCATCTTCATTCTTGAATTCCTTCATATATATATATATATATATACATATATATATATATACACACACACACACCAAAGTGGTATGAAATGTTATGAGACTAGTTTTGTAACACACCAACAGATGGCAGCACAAGACTGTATGCACAGTCACAGGGAGCCCCAACCTTCATAAGTCAGTGTGCCAAAAGATATTGTCGTGTGTACATTGGGAGCTGTGTAACTGGTGCTATTCTGCCCACATGCATTACCACGTCTGCTATTTCATCGTGGACAGCAAGTTAGAACAAAGAGCAAACTTGAAATTATGCATGAAACTGGGCAAATCTGCCACAGAGATGTTTGACATTATTCTGCAAGTTTGCGGTGATGCTGCAATGTGTTGTTCGAGGTGTTTTGAGTGGCACACACACTTGGAAGAACATCACTGGAAAATGACGAGAGATCAGGAAGACCTTCAATGAGCTTAACCCCCAAAATGTTGAAGATATTCAGCAACTTGTGCATGATGATCGTTGGAGAATAATCCACAACATTGCTGTCATTGTCGTTGTGTCATACGGAACAGTACAGGCAATCCTCAAGTATGATTTGAACATGTGCCGTGATGCTGCCAAGTTCATCCCCAGGCTGCAATGATCTCACTTCCGTACACACCATACTCACCAGATTTGGCTTCTGCGGACTTCGCCCTCTTCCTGAAGATGAAGATCCAGCTCAAAGGTAGTCGTTTGGACAACAGTGCAGAGATCCAGCATGAATAGCAGAAGGTTCTTGACACTCTTCGAAAAGAAGACTTCCAGAACATATTCCAGAAGTGGCAGGAATGCTGGGAGCATGGTTTTGCTGTGCAAGAGGACTATTTTGAAGGTGATAGTGTGTAAACATAGATAAATAAAGTATTTTCTTGTAAACAGAGCTAGTCTAAAAACATTTTGATACCAACTTGTGTATTTATATATATATATATATATATATATATATATATATATCAGTTAACATGATAGCCCAAAACTGTTTGTTGAACACTATGATGTATGGCTTTGTCCATTTTTCTGGATCACCCTTTTGTATGATGATTTTTCAACAATAAAAGTTTTTTATGTGCAGCAATCCAATTTTCATATATATATATATATATATATATATATATATATATATATATATATATATATATATATATATATATATATATATATATATATATATATAGGTTTACAACCACTTTAAAGAAAAAAAGGGGGGTTGATTTACTTAAAGTGGTTGTTAAGGCTCAAAGTTTTTTGCCTTCATGTATCGAAAATCATCTCGGTGCAGCAGCCCCCCCTAGCCCACCCAATACTCACCTAATCCCCTCTCAATCCAGTGATGTGCACTGGAGTCTCGGCTATCCTGGGATTCACTCTCCTCATTGGCTACAAAATATAGTGCACACAATTTCACATGCTCTTAAAAAAAAAAAAAAAAACATTCTATATTAGTTTTTCTGTAAAGTTGTATTAAAAGGTAATCTGTTAAATTATAATCCATCACTATTCATTCCTATGGGCCTTTCAATGAGCATTGCTGCAGAAAAATAGCACAGCAACATTTTGTATTCAACACAATGCAACACAGTTCAATGATCTGCACAGTCTACACAGACAATTCATTTTTTGACAGTCTATGCATTTAGAAGAGCGCAGAAATGCGCAAACCCCTAAATTTAATTCTAGGCTCCTGGATAACTTCTGCTATGCTTTAATTTAATAATACTTTTAACATATTTTATATTATTGTAGAATGAAAGTAACTTTCTTAAGGCAGCTAATAACTGTGGAGTTAAGCCACCCGCTACAGTGGCAAAAACCTATTTTTACTATACTCTGGTATGAAATCAGTATAGATGGTGATATATAGAACCTAGTACTTGGAAAGGATTCTCATTTATTAATACCTGACAGGCTGTTGCTCTTCCATCCACTAATTATCCATATGTCTCTCCTGGGATCTGATTGTGATAACACAGAAAAGTCACTGGGTCAGGCACAGCTCTTGTTACCCAATCACAATCCTGTCAAAGCTAGGTGTTAACTGCTAGCCTTCAACCTTTTCATTTCAAGACTGCAGAGAGCAGCTGGTGCGGCATCACTGAGTCACACTCAACTCTGGCATGCTTTCATTGTAAAAAGGTTTAAGATTTGCAGCTGAAAAGCAGCAGAGAGCCCATGCTGAGATGTCTGTAGTGTTAGTTTACCAAATTACAGAAAAAAAGCAACTCCTTGAAGTCTGTGCTGCAGCCTGTGCTTACATACAGTACATAACAAATGTGATGCAATGTCATCTTTTATATAACTGCATGATCCACCAGGATCATCAGACATGTCAAAGCCATTTTACTCCTCCTTATCAATCACAGTCACATAAAGGAAAGATTCTGCATGGTAGAGTTCCCTCTACAATATTAATAATAACCAAACGGGGGGGGGGGGGAAACAGACAAAAAATAGGTCCCTTCTATCTTTTATTAAGAGCAAACCCCATTTTAAAGCATTTTGATATAAATCCAATAAGCATGCAAGTGTATTTCCCTCTATATCCCTCTTTTTCTTACCCTTTCCCCTGGCTCCCCTTTTTCCCTTACTTAATACGTGTATCTAACATTCCCCAAGACTGATCCTAAAATTCTGGGTGGGCGCTTTGCATTATTTTATCAGTCTGTTGATGCTGTATACCTCTTTATTTGCATTGCATGCCTTCTACATTATGGTATACTAGATGCCTTTGCATTCTTATGTTGGGAATATGTGTACTGCCTTATTTCATTATAAAAGAGAAAATAAAGATTAAAAGAAAAAAAATATTAAAGATCTATCATTCAAATTTTTATTGTACAGTTCTGGCCCCTATGGGACAAAATACATGTAGTACTTTGTTCCATGCCTCTAAGTGCTTTCTAACCCTACTTATGAGTACCTTCCCCCCTCCCCTTCTGCCATGGCCAATCCAACAACAGCTATGAATGAGACGGACAATTCATTGCTGCACCTTGTCTTCACTGTGAACACTTTCTCAAGACAGGCAACAGCAAGAGAAATTCAAAGGCTGACACATCACCCCTTCCTCTGCATTCCATTTGTCATTGCATGTCTTGAGAAAGTGTCCGCAGGTAAGGCAAGCTACAGCTGTGAATCGGTATATATACAGAGTGCCCTACGCTATCCTTCTTGACCCCTATTTAATTGGTCAGAACAGCTAGGTTAAATTACCCCCCAGGACAACCAAAAACATTATAAACAAATATCCAGAACTATAACACCATCATAAATTCCCCACACACATATTAAACTCTATGTGACCACAATAACCAATAACAGTGTAAAACAAATCTCCTTTATACAGTCCAACTAATTCTAAATAAAGATAAAAATAAAAACAGTTCTTTATGTTTGTGTTCCCATTGTAATGTGGAATGTCCAAAAGCAGTCCATATAAACGGGATGAACAACACAGTAAACAAAAAGCTAACAGGCCCACTAAAAAAAGTAATTTTCTCTGATGAAACCTTGTCTGGAGAAGAAAAGGTGAGCACTACCATCAGTCCTGTCTCAAGCTAAAAGTAAAGCATCCTCAGACCATTCATGTGTGTGGTTGCTTCTCAGACAAAAGAATGGGCTCACTCACAATTTTGCCTAAAAACACAGCCATGAATAAAGAATGGAACTAAAACATCCTCTGGTAGCAACTTCTCCAAACCATCCAAGAACAGTTTGGTGACGATCAATGCCTTTTCCAGCATAATGGAACACCTTGCCTTAAGGCAAAAGTGATAACTAAGTGGCTTGGCTAATAAAACATTGAAATTTTGAGTCCATGGCCTGGAAACTCCTCAGTCCCTAATCCCATTGAGAACTTGTGGTCAATCCTCAAGAGGCGGGTGAACAAAAAAAAACCCAAATTCTGGCAAACTGCAAGCATTGATTATACAAGAATGCGCTACCATCAGTCAGGATGTGGCCCAGAAGTTCACTGACAGCATGCCAGGGTGAATTTCAGAGGTCTTGAAAAAGAAGGGACAACACTGGAAATATTGACTCTTTGTATAAACTTAATGTAACTGTCAATAAAAGCCTTTGACACTTATGAAATGCTTGTAATTATACTTCAGTATACCATAGTAACATCTGACAAAAAAATCTAAAAACACTGAAGCAGCAGACTTTGTGAAAATTAATATTTGTGTCATTCTCATAACATTTGGCCAGGCCTGTACAGGCTATTTTAATACAGTGACCGGTCCACATGCGGGTATTATATATAGGCAAATTAAGCAAAATTAAATTTGGCAAAATAATCTTTTCCCTTATTTCTGCTGTCCATTAAGCTCTAATGGGATTAAAATTTTCTGTCTGAAAAAGCTGTCTATTGACAACTTCAAACATGAATGAATGAATGAGTCACAAAGGGCACCCTGGAATCCATCTAGATGTGCATGTTTACAGAACCAATGTCCTGTAAAGAAGAGCAAGTATAAAGCACACCAGAGGAATGCTTTCTTTAGTACAGCAGAACTTCAGATGGCTTCTTTTGGTTTGGAAAATTGGGCTAAAAGTTGTGATTTTACAGTTACAAACTTCACACAGCCAGTCATGAGAAGCAGCTTAACTACCCTTTTGGTTATAATGAAGGTGACCCTAATTTTAGCTTATAATGTAATGGTGTTTAATTTAAGGACTAGATATTAAGACTGAGTTGAATTTATTATTTTTTTTTATACGACCAGTCCTCCCAGTAAATCATTTCCAGCTGACTAGAAATAATGTATTTACTTTCTTTCTAATGTGACTCTTTTAAAAAAAGACATCTTACAATGTTAGTAATTTTAAACTCACAACATGTCTAAATTCAAAGATCCATCTTCTTACAGGTTTCTGCTTTCTTTCATGGCTGAGCTTTGAATTCTAATCACAAATATTTCTGCTTTGGAATGACATGCCAATTCATATTCTGTATAAGTCAAAATTTTCAAAAGTTCCTGTTAGATCACTCAGGTTTTTAGGACCCATCTGTTAAAGCAGAGCTTTGCTTGATTAAACAATACTCAGTGGAATAGTACATCTTTCAGATAAGATATTGATGTCGTTACCTCAAACATTCTATCTCTGCTTGCCAACAGTAGGGTTCTAATTATTGTTGTGAGTCTTTAGCCTCAATACCAACACAAGATTTTCAATTCTTTAAAGCATATTATCCAAATGCAACATATAATACAAATAATGAAAAAAAAGTTTAAACTGGAGTATACACAAAAAAATGATCTCTCATCATATTATGAATCATTACATAAATATAGTTTCACTGATGTTTTTCTGATGTTACTTGTTAATCTTATGTACTCTATTTTGATTTTAATGTAGCAGGTTACTTGCAAGATGACTGATCATTGTGTAGAAACTGAAAGCTTTCAAACTTACATTGCTGTCATGCAGGGGTCCAGTGCTAAACTACTTCATAATACCTGGGGTACAAGCCACTAGATTTTTGACTGGTTCTGAAAGAATTAGGCCGAATCTAATACAAACCAGAATACCTCTAGTAAATGATTATTAATGGATTGGTGCCCATTTGTGACCTCTGTGTTACCTATCCTGCTCAACAAGTGTAATAGTTTTGAAGTTCTTTAAGCTCTGAGAACACATGCACATTAACAAATGGTCATATAAATGTAATATATTGATACTCGTTTGAGCAGTAGGTTTTTTCAATGTATGAATGCATAGTAAATCTGCTTTATTGCCTGTTCTCGCCCATTTTCACTGCCTTGCCATGAAAAAAATATGACCAATCTTCCCAATAGAATTGCTGAAGTTTGAGCATTCTCTAATTCTCATTGCAAAGATTTCTTCAATGCTTTACAAGAAATCACTATGGTTGATGCTATTATGTCACACTTACCCGGATAATGCTAATGTAAATGCCACCAGCATCCCTGAACACACAGAGTTACTGTATCTAGACATAGAAAATCTTTTACTGGAGCCTGGTACTTTGAAAACCCTTGTAGGAGCAGTGCATGTAAAATATTGATGGCCACAAAAAATCTTACATAATTATGTAAGTGTCAGCAGTGTCAGCTATCACTTCAGGCTGTATAGTTCTAGCCTGCGATCCTTTCCAGCCTTTGAGAACTTGTATTGACTGCAACCTCTGTGACCCATACAGTTCCTCCACTACATCCACACTTAGATCTGGGTAATAAGAAGCAAAGCATGCACCCCTTATGATCAACCTTTCCTCTGAACCAAGAAATGTCAACTTGTTATCTAGCTGACTGTGCCAGCTGTTACTTTAATGTCTTAAAAAAAAGACATTTTTAGAAATAATATGAACTGCAGAAATATTTTTCACACATAAAAGATCATATAAATTATGAAATGCTGCACCAAAGTTGAATGCTACCTCTTTCTGACACTGGTGCTAAGCCTAATGTCTGGGATGTAGACTGATGAGAAGTGCTCTTAAGGTCAATTACCTACAGCAATAGGTCAGATGATTATTGCTTTTGTCAGGCCACTATACACAAGGGGCTGTACATCTGTTATTGATCTGTCTCACAATACTACAGAGGGTAGAAAGGGATATGTTGTGGTTGGTGAAATCACCAAAGAAAGCTATGTGCTGAGATAGCTACTCTAACCATAACAGAGAATTACACATCAAACTTTATACAAAAGTACTGCATTGTCAGAACTCTGACAACTATTTTGTCTATAAATTATTTTGTATAGATGTGTCACTATTTTGGTCAATATTGGCACAATGTAGATTGGCAGTAACAACAATAGCTGTTTGGATCAACTTCTTAGAAAAAAAAAGTGTTTATATATATATATATATATATACAGAGAGAGAGAGAGATATGTTTTTACAAACTACCAATAAATAACACTCTGACCTAAGTAATCATCTTCTATGTACAGCAGGTACTGAATGTGTAGAATCCAATTTGGAGCATCTGTCAATACCTGAGGCTCTGCAAAGCTGATGCTATTTATTGGCTGACTGTGACTTAAAGATTCTCTAGGGAAGCTTCAATATTAGGAGCTGGTGCTTAAAAACGCTATAGAGGAGAATACATTTGCTTGGCTTAAAAATTAAAAAAGGATGCTTAGCGGAAAAATTAAATCAGCTGCCAGCTAATAATAAAAAAATGCAACTGATTTAGCTAACATATAAAGATGTCACATTAGAGATTAATTCAAGGAACAGAATATTAAAAAGAATACTGGCTAAACAAATTAACCTTTACAGATGAACTAGACAGAGAACAAGTAACAGTACTTTAATGGAAAAATATCAACATGGACAGACGCAAGGTGCTTGATAGAAAAGGAAGATTAATATATGAAAATGAAAATGGATACTGTTATGCCCTGTACACACAGGAGGAATATTCCAGCAACTTGATCGTTATCTAGGAAAATATCATTTGAAAGTACACTGAACATTAGTAGACAAATGACACTTATCCATATCCATTGCAATAAAAAGGCCATCAACCAATACAAATTAGTTTAGTTTGAATATGCAATGACATACTGTAAATGTAGCAGGTACAAACAGATAGGCACAGAGAACCTTACATGACGGACATTTAAAAAATAAATGTACAGGGATATCATTTTTTTTTACTTACTAACCATTGTTCTGTACTGATAAATGAGCTTTGAATTCCATTTCTTAAACTTCCTTTATTGTCATACTGTTTTTTTAACTTAACAGCACTACATCCACTTGTAAATTCATGGGTTATCTCTCATTCTAATTGCATGGAGAAACTCAGGAGTTCTATAGATCCTATGTATTATATACTGTATACCTGGGTCAGTCTGTGAGAGGGAGAGAAATAGACCTGCTGCACAGATTTTAAAATACTGTCCAAAATTCCATCTGAGATATTCCCTATATCCCACTCCCATCGTGCTCTACAGGCTAGTGGAAATCTCAATCATCTAATAGCTTCACATATGTTTAGAATATATGAAATATCTTGCGAGTCAGAAAGCAGACAAAAACTCCCTATTAACACACTTTAAAGTTGGATCGCAAACCTCTAGCACATAACTACCAATGTGACAAAATGCAAAATAAAATAAAATATATTATTATTTGAATCACTTAATCTCTGTTCTAAAAATCACAATAATTGAGAATGATGTATGTGATTAATCATAAATTATAATAACCTTAAGCTATGAATCAATAAACCATGTGCATGAATAAATAAAAACAAAAAAATGAAATGAAAAATAAAAAATAAAAAAAGTAGAAATAATGTCCCAAAAAAGTGACTTTGTGCTGAAAAATCTTCAATCTATAATGATTATAAATCGGTGACTGCTTGTGAATCCTCCCACATGTGAAGATGTGCGCTCACCTCATAGGAAGCCTGCAATTAGGCTATATAAGCTTGCGGTTCACCTCCTTTGGAACCTGCTTGTTTGGAACTCCTGCTTTGAAGTAATGAGTATCCGTGGTATACGATATATGCTATGGGATGAATCGCTTCTCCAGAGGGTGCAACTCCTCTATATTTTCGTCTCCATGCGGTTCTCCACATATAAAAAAGATCTCGACATGGTGCTTTATCTTTTATAAAGATTGGCTTTATTTGCTCAGGATATGACACTCACATGTATTGTATACGGATAGTGGTAGCACTGATACAATCGAAAACTACCGCTGACTGTCGGAGCTGTGTACCCGTGGTCCGGCAAACGAACTGGCTCCCTCCGAGTGACGTTACAGTCCCACCCCACAATCCCATAGCATATATCGTATACCACGGATACTCATTACTTCAAAGCAGGAGTTCCAAACAAGCAGGTTCCAAAGGAGGTGAACCGCAAGCTTATATAGCCTAATTGCAGGCTTCCTATGAGGTGAGCGCACATCTTAACATGTGGGAGGATTCACAAGCAGTCACCGATTTATAATCATTATAGATTGAAGATTTTTCAGCACAAAGTCACTTTTTTGGGACATTATTTCTACTTTTTTTATTTTTTATTTTTCATTTCATTTTTTTGTTTTTATTTATTCATGCACATGGTTTATTGATTCATAGCTTAAGGTTATTATAATTTATGATTAATCACATACATCATTCTCAATTATTGTGATTTTTAGAACAGAGATTAAGTGATTCAAATAATAATATATTAATTGGAGGTTTGGGAGTGCAACACTATATGTTTTTATTTAGCTTCACATATGTGGCAGAGATCACACCCTTCATGGATTCATGGATTATGCCAGTACAAAATTATCAATTATGTGCATATGAGAAAATAAGCCAGATTAGACTGAGTTTATATAGTGTACCTAAATTGAAGAAAGTGGTAAAATCATTTAGGATTAGGTGCAACATCCTCTGTTAGTTGTAAAAAAAATTTCAAAGAGCCATTGTGATACAAATCTAAGTACAGACCCCAGTACAGACCCCGGCCGGTGTGACAAAAGGGAGTATACCTAGCAAGAGAGGATATGCCTCACAGTTTTTTTACAGCATTCCATACTTTTCTTATCAAAAGAGTTGTAAACTGTAAATATTGTGACCTCTTACCAGTAGTTGTTTGAAGTACATGAAGTGGGTGCTTGTCTTGTAGTAAAAAAGTAAGTAGCCATCCACCTGGTCACCACCAACAAGATGCTGCAGTAAGGCAGCAATAAAATATACCCAAGGATTTGGAACAGCTGGGCCTCCTGTATTTTTAGAGTATTATATTAACTTACATTGAATTCTGGGGTACTTTTTTTTCTAAACCAAGTCTCTAAAATGGCATTAATTATTATTAAAAATGTTGGTGGGGAATTATGCAAAAAATAAAGGAAATGGGCATCTATACCATTTTTATTAACTTTACAGGACCAACCACAGAAGGATTGAGCTATATACTTTAGTTATTGTAATGCCCAGGTATTTTATGGTAGGAACTACCTTAAGATGTGCAAGCGAGGAGGATAGAGGTGCGGGGAGTGAATCCAAAGGTAGCAAGATGGATTTCTCCCAGTTAATATATATTCCAGAAAATTTCTCAAACACCTAAATGTGATACATAACAGACGGTAAAGAAGATTCTATTTTTGAGAGAAATAGTAGTGTATCATCTGTATACAGTGCAATTTGTTCTTGAGTACCTCTACTAAAGCCTATAACTTCAGGGGATAATAAACAGGCCAAAGGTTCCATTACAAAAGCAAAAAGAAAGGGTGAAAGTGGACACCCCTGTCTTGTCCCTTGAAAAAGAGCCATAGAGGGGGACTGCAAACCATTTACCCTAACAGAGGCCCTTGAAGCAGCATATAGCAGTTTCACCCAATTATAGAAATGATATCACATTTGGAACCTATCCAAAACTGCCCAAAAATAGTGCCAGTCAACGCTATCAATTATATTTTATAGCATCTAGTGCCAAAAGATCTCTATTATTATTACCATTTATTGGAACTTGCAAGTAAGTGTCTATTAATCACCACAGTAGAAAAGTTGGGCATAAAGCCTGCCTGATCTGGATGTATAATATGTGAGATAACTTTATTCACAAATACCTTAGCCAGAATCTTGACATTAGAAAGTAAAGAAATGGGTCTGTATGATTCTGAAATTACACTATAAAATATTCAAGTGTAGCCAGAGAGTAGTACCATGGGAACACTGCAATTAACTAGTGCCACATCCAGAATAATGCAGTAAATAGTCTGGCTAGGTGAATATGGACTTTTTAGGTACCCATACAACATACATGTGTATTCAATAATTTGAGAGATTTTTAAGAAAGTGTCATATGGGTGCCTCAAAAAGTCTGTAAGTTTCTGGACATAAGGGATCCTTATTTTTTTTGGGTATGACAACTACAGTCACCTCATACATCAATGGAGGGAGACTGCCATCAGAGAAGGCCTCATTAAAAGCAAGCAACAGAGGGGGAAGTAACACCTCCATATTTTTTATATACTTCTATAGAAATACCGTAAGTATCAAGTGCCTTGAGGTTAAGAAATCTTAATACTGCCAACTCCAATTCCTGCAGTGTAATTGGAGCATTTAGTAGGGATCTATCAACATCATTGACGGTATGTAAATACCATCTAAAGGAGTTTTAGGCTCTGCAGAATAGCATACCCTGGAGGAATACAGAGATCAATAAAATTCCTGTAAAGCTGCCATGACTGCTTCTGCTTATATACAGATTTGCCCATTGCCATCGTTTAGTGCAATAACATAAACAGTATCCACCTGTGGTCGAAAAATCTGAGCTGACAATTTACCAGTCGCCTTCAGCCTAAGTTAATCGTTTCTGAAAAAAATGTTTTTGCTTAGCTCTATCCTCCAAAAAAGTATTTAATTGGGGCTGTAATGTCAACCACTCTGACTTTTTTTTGTTTTACTTACCTTGCTCTAGGCCTCTACAGCTGCGTGGATTGCTTTTATATGATTCAGCATCACTGGCTGAAAAGTTTGATATCATGATCATGACTGCAGCTGCAGCTATGGTCCTGGTATAACCTCTTCAAGCCGAGGACATACGGGTATGTCTTATGGGTGGGAAGTGTTTAACCTGAAGAAATAAAAACGAATACACCCACCACACCTATGCAAGTTGCATCATATCCAATTTTTGTTTTTGAGTCTAGATACTGTTTAATCAGCATCCAGAAAAGGAGGTGGGGAGTGGGATAGGGTTTTACCAGCTTAACTCCCATGGTTCAGTTTTGTTTTTAGTTAAAGTGTCATTAAACTCACATCATTAAAAACTATCAATAAATGCTGTATTACATGCTGTTCATACTCATTGAGTCACTATGGAATTTGTTTTCAGTATTCTGCAAAAAGACAGGTTGATCCTGCTGTTTGTCTCCCTCTCCCGTCCATGACCCCACTGCAGTTGGGGATTTTGCAGAGCAATGTTGGCAGCTAGTGCACATGCTCAGTTTTCAGTGTATTTCTACCCTAAGCATTTCCTCCCTATCACGTCTGAGCAGCCCATATCTTTACGTATAGAGTCACACATGTGGGTGTATACACAGTAGTAAATGACAGCTTGCTCCCTCTCTCCTCCTCCACGCCTACTAATCAGCTAATCACAATGTGGGTGTGATATTATATCTTAATAAATGGAGACTTCACCTCCCTGTTATTCTAGGACACAAGCTGGAGGGCCGTGAAACAGCCTGTGACTGGGAGAAATCCGCCCACACCATGTTATTGCCAAAACACTACAATTTTAATCTCAAATATATATATATATATATATATATATATATATATTTATTTTTTTTTTTTAAAGTTTATTGATATTCTTTTATTTTAACTCTGTATGCCAAAGGCTATTTTCTTTATTTTAAACACGTGACAAGCAGCAAAGGGATAGAAGCTCCTCCTACCAGTTTTCCTGCAGACAGGCTGGGAAAGAGCTGGGTCAGGCTGGGAAAGAGCTGTATATTAATTAGGACAAAAGGTACTAAGATTTTTTTTCAATTAAAATAGTTACTGTGTCTGCCACATACAGAAAGAGAAGGGATAATGTAAACTAAATAGTGTGTTTTTACGTTTTTATTTAAGCTCCATAGCCAATTTTTGTATTTAAAATGTCAACAAGAAACCAGTACTTGCAACATTTTACTTCGAATGTTACTAAAGACGAGTAACATCTGCTACTACACCTATCTACTGGAAAGTTCATGACATTAGTTAAGAATCACAGTACTCAAGTGGAGCGGACACTGCACATCTGACATCTATTGACTGTACAACTCACATACCAATTAAACAACCAGTGTGGTTCACTACCTAGAGACTGTCACTTCCAATATAACATACATATTAGAACATTGAAAGAGTCTTCTAATATCTATTATGGCACTAAACCCTCTCAGAAAATCTTTATTAAAAAAAAAAAATAACATAGAAAAGTTAATTATTTCTTTTTCTTATCGATATCAATGTTCAAGTCGTAGCTGTAAGAGGAAATACCAATGAATCACCTCTGATGTTCAGCTTCCAATTAGCAGTGTAGTACAAATAAGAGCTGTTTCTATTTAACAGACTTAATGTTTTGCTTCAATCAATAGACAACTGCAAGTGACTCGTTGAGGCGTATAGTTTTAACTCTGAGAGTTAACATATTGACTTCCGTTCTGCGTATATCACTCATCCCAGTCACAGTCGACTGAGCTTCATGTCAACCTATCAGCCGACAGCTGAAATTCTCATTAACCTTGAACCAGGTTGGGCTTGGGTAGTTTACAAAACATAGCTAAACTATTAAATGGGTGTATATATCACACACCTGATCGGTGGCCATATGTTTAAAGGAAACGGATTTGCTCACATTAAGAATAATGAAAATGTGAAATGTTATCTCCGTACTGTAACCCAACTGTCTATTACCATGAATTTAAATTGATAGGGTGGACCTTGGATGCCAAATGTTGATCTTTTCACACTGCGCATAGCAACTTGTTGATTCATTTTCATTTATTTAGTGTACGGTTGTGACCTTGAAAGCAGCGGTGTTTTATAGCTATGCTTCAAGCCTTCTCCCTTGTGCTGATTTTCAACCTGAATCAGCAGCCGCCCAAGGCTTCCACTCATTTATCACAGTCTGGGTGGTAACTTGTCCCAACAGCCCTATGCTTTGCATTTCTGTTCTGTATTTGAGCTTGACAGTGGAAGTTGACTACCTGAATGAAAAATGACACTCTGCTTGGCTTTAAATGACATCCTTAAATAATATAGTTTCTGCTGAGCATATGATAAGAGTTAACTTGTGTTGCAAATGGGAGATGCATTCAAGGTTTAAGAAGAGAAAAGTTCTAATATATTTGTTTTCCTTGCTAGAAATTTACAATATATAGATATATAAAATTACAGTTGTCACTTACTGTAGTTTGATTGCGCTATACATCCAATGGGTAAAGCAGTGTGCAAAATGTATACAAATGACACCTTACCTGGATGGATAGTTGTTTCATCTGTTTTTATAGATAAACATGCAAAAAAGACATTCTTATCAATACATGTTAATGTTTTAAAAAAAAAAATTCTGTATAGTTTGCAATTTTCTCTGTATAGGAGCAGCTAGAATGTGGTCTTTACAAATTCATACATACTGTATGCTTCCTTTTTTATTGCAACACAGTGGCTGTCCATTACTACTTCTTCTAAAAATGCTAATTTAGGATTCAGCCAAGTCAGTAAAGTAATTAAACACAGTGCACTCCCCATTTGGGTCATATTTTACCTCAACAGTTGTTAAAGAGGAACAAACCTCTGGGGACGGTTTCCATAAATGTAGGCGGAGGGCAAAGGACTAGTCAGCAGCATTGCCGGGGTCTCGTTGCAAACAGTATTTTCCTTGTTACTGATTTTCAATGCCTTTTTGTTCTGGATTAGGTCTCTGTGTGGAAGTAGTCATCTTGGAAGAGGCATTGCCTCTAGCAAAGAGAACTGTGAGCAACACAATAGTGACATCACCAAAATTCACTCCAAAGCTCCTAGCGGTCAAAGGCAGCATTGTCTTAAATATCACACTGCAAATATATTGTTATGAGGATGTAGGTACAGGAGTGCCTAGGCACACTCATTTATCAGGAAGTGCACTGCCATTTTTCAGGAGGAATTCCAGACAAAAGAGATAAATATTTCAGGGTACTGCTCATGCGGGATTAAAGTGATACTAATCACACACTGTTTAATTTACATAGCGGTCAATTCACTAAAGGTTACTGCATGCGATAACACTGTCGCATGACTCATTTGCATAAATTATTGCATGTAGTAACAAAATGCTTAATTCACAAAAAAAAAAATGATTCTGCGGTTTTTCATGCACAGTTTAAAATGTGTTGGTAAATACTGCAAAAAAAAAAAAAAAAAACACGCAGTAAGCTGTTAAGTCCAATTCACAAACACAACAGAAAGGAAAAAAAGATGCAATATTTATCACCAGGGTTTTGCTGGCAGTATCACATGAGGTATTTTTTCAGCTGCGGCGAGTGGGTGTCCCCCAACCTAGAGGGGTCTGGTATGGATATTAAGGGGAACCCCACACCAAAATGTTTTAAAAAAATGCTATGGGGGTCCCCCCCAGATCCATACCCGACCCAAAATCCCTTAGGATTGTGAGGGGATCTACACAGCATTTTTTTTTTGGTGTGGGGTTCCCCCAAAATCCATATCCAACCTAAGGGCCTTTTTTTTCTTTTTTTTTTTAATTTTGGTGTGGGATTTTCCTTAAAAACCATACTAGACCCAAAGGGCCTTGTATGGGTGGAGGGGGGGGAGCCCCACACTGTTTTTTTCATCATCTGTAATTGCTGGCATGTTCACATCAGTCCCTAACCCTCAAGGGGCGTACAATCTAAGGTCCCTAACTCACATTCATACATACTGTACACATAGTAGGGCCAATTTAGACAGGATCCAATTAACCTACCAGCATGTCTTTGGGGAGTGGGAGGAAACCCACGCAGTCACAAGGAGAACATGCAAACTCCAGGCAGGTGGTGCCGTGGTTGGGATTTGAACCAGCGACCCCAGTACTGCCAAGCCACTGTGCTGTCCATATATATATATATATATATATATATATATATATATATATATATATATATAAAACACTTTTTACATTTTTTCTAAAGACATTTTAGGAATGTACCATAGAGGGAATTTGAGATTAGGCGCAAGACTTGATAAGAGACACACACTATGGGAACCTAATAAGCATACAGTATATAATACAGTATACGGTAATTTTGCCATATTGATAAAAGTATTTAAAGGGTAACTCCACTTTTGAGGGGAAAAAATAGAAAATAAAAAGAAATATATACTGTGCATATAATATACAATTGCAACTCAAATCATATTGTAACTGAATGTTATTAAAAATTACCTTTCCTTTTCAATCTGTAGCGCTGTAATCTTCTGTAAAATGCAATGCAATATGTCTACCTGGAGGCTCTCTGTACACAGATGGTGTACATAACTCCCCCTGAAAATGTAATTTCCTGCTTGTGTGGTCTGCACTAAGATACAAGTCACGTTTTTGGAATCCCCTGCAACAAAATGTAATTTTTGTTGAGATACTCCCAAAGGGAAATCACGTCTAAAGGGATGCGGACCCTGTAATATTCCTGCAGGTGCAGCAGCTGATTAATAACTTTAAAACCACTCCCGTACAGATTAACTCTGCGTATGGACACAGACAAACAGCAATTTTTTTTAGAACAAAAAGTAGAAATCTATAAACAATGTTTGTTAAAATCCTTGCAATGTACATAGATCAGCCAGGGGGAATGTTATTTTTTCTCTTTAATCCAATGCAAATCAATAACATGTGTATATGGGGTAAAACATACCACTTTACAGGTAAAACACTTGTTACTGAAGAAAGGAGGTGGAACACTACTAGCTCAGAATTCTGCCTTTGTATTTCAGATTTTATTCTGTATGGCTATGTGTGGCTGGTAACATTATTTGCTGGGGCTGTATATGTGGCTGGTATCAGTGCTTGCAATAGTGCATGTAACAGTGCTATTTGTTTAAGAAAGTGCAGAAAGAAAGGAAGTGTAAGAAGGAACCTGAATGTTCTAATGGCGGGTAAACCCTAAAAGAAGTTAGATCAAACTACTTTGTACTTTGCACAAGAAGCGTTCATTGGCTGGATGTGTTTAATTGTTTTTAGCCTTTGAAATCTATGATTACATAAAGAAAAGTGGCATGCTGTGAGTACCTTTTTTTTTTTTCTGTGGATTGACGTATCACCTGATGGAAGGCAAGGCCTGAAACTTGTGTTAAATGCCTGCAATACAAATGCAAGTTTTGTACCAGTAGTGGAGAAAGGCCTCTTTCACATGGACATTCCGAATGTCTGTTTTTCATCCGTCCATTGAAAAATGGACACCCATGTATTTTTATGGACTAGCGGATGTAAACGGATGATCATCCGTTTACATCTGTTAATGTCCATATCCATTAACATTTATTTTTTTGAACAGAAGAAAAGCCTATTTTACTTCCGTAAAAGAAAAAAAATGGAACGGACGAAAAAACTGATGTAAACGGACAAAAAACATCTGTAAAACAGATGTAAACAGATGAAAAATGGATGAAAAAACTGATGATAAACGAATGTAAACTGATGTAAACTAATGAAAACTTTCTTTGAAAAAACGTGACTGAACTGATGAAAAAAACGGAACACCCATGTGAAAGTACCCAAAGCGTTATGAATCCATCAGAATCCAGCAAGTCTAACCTCACTTTGTGCGTTGTTTCTTCAGTAAGTCAATAGCTGATATCTGCTGTATGCAAGGTTATGGAAAGATAATATTAAGATTTCAGGCAGCTATAATAGTAATATTCTAATTTAGCGTTAATTATTAATGAATGTATGTCTAAACGACGGGACTTTTTCCGGTCAAAAAATGTAACAGGTGTTTTGGATAAAAGGCTTCATGTAACGCTTTTGCTTATGCTCCACTTGCTTCCCTGCCACCCAGTGTGCCTTCCGGAGCCCTGAGGACAATTATTTAAGATTATATGCAAGTATGTGATATTTTTACTCTTGACTCCTTCAATGTATTGCTGGGTTCTTCTGCACTGAATAAGTGCTGACCAAGAGCCTACAAGAACTTGCACATAAAGTGTTTTAAGGGGCTCTGGAGGCAAATGGGGTGGTGTCTGCTATCACACAAATCTGCTACTTTACACTGAATAGGAAACTACTTTCAAATGAAATATAGCTACATACTGTATTGCTGAATATAGCTCAATACATATCGTGTAAATAACACACAACACATCTTGTTGTTTTTTTTTTCTTTAAATCACAATGGCCAGTCATATTCAGACTTGCACTGGGAATGACACTTGTTGATCAAAAGCTTAAATCTGACTGGCTCCTTAAGACAACATGAGCATCTTAAATATACATTTTTGACAGTAGGCTAAAGAAGTAATAACATAGCTCTAGAGACTCCATTCAGAATGTAGAGGTTTTTATTAAAGTGCCTAGAGGAAAGACTGTTACTAGTTTCTATAGCAGCAAAGCAAATTTTTCTCTGATTTTGCACTAAATAATAAAATGAATACACTGATTGTTTGCTAGGTGTAATAATAGTTTTATCCTCCACAAACAATAAAATTATTGCTAATGTACTTAGTGCTTTGTGGGTATACTTACTATATGTCTTTTGCTTGGCAACCACCATTAATCTAGTTAAGCTGGACAAATTTTGATCCATGTATGGGCACTGTGGTTGTACAGACATCAGGCTACTGATTGACTTCTGTACAACTGCCCTGTTGGACTTTCCCCGCTTTATCAGCTCTGCAGGCTGTAGACTGCAGTGCTGATCAGTATATTATGATGGTGGGGAAGTCCCCCGACTGTCAGACTACAATAGCTCAGCAGGGAGGATTCCTCCATCTGCCTTGAATGTGTGGATGGGACAATCAGGTCAGTTTTGTCATTCAACTAGCTGGTTGAATGAAAAAATAAATGACTAATGAATGGGCTGACATAGTGAATCCTAATCACCATTTGAAAGAGAATTCCCAATACAGCTCTGAGTCATGCAAACATAGATAACTTTATTTATTACAGGTGCTTATATAGGACCATAAATTTACACACGCAGATATATATATATATATATATATATATATATAGATATATATATATATACAGTGGGGCAAAAAGTATTTAGTCAGCCACCAATTGTGCAAGTTCTCCCACTTAAAAAGATGAGAGAGGCCTGTAATTGGCATCATAGGTAGGCCTCAACTATGAGAGACAAAATGAGAAAAAAAAATCCAGACAATCACATTGGCTGATTTGGAAAGAATTTATTTGCAAATTATGGTGGAAAATAAGTATTTGGTCACCTACAAACAAGCAACATTTCTGGCTCTCACAGACCTGTACCTTCTTCTTTAAGAGGCTCCTCTGTCATGCACTCATTACCTGTATCAATGGCACCTGTTTGAACTTGTTATCAGTATAAAAGACACCTGTCTACAACCTCAAACAGTCACACTCCAAACTCCACTATGGTGAAGACCAAAGAGCTGTCGAAGGACACCAGAAACAAAATTGTAGACCTGCACCAGGCTGGGAAGACTGAATCTGCAATAGGCAAGCAGCTTGGTGTGAACAAATCAACTGTGGGAGCAATAATTAGAAAATGGAAGACATACAAGACCACTGATAATCTCCCTCGATCTGGGACTCCACGCAAGATCTCACCCCGTGGGGTCAAAATGATCACAAGAACAGTGAGCAAAAATCCCAGGACCACACGGGGGGACCTAGTGAATGACCTGCAGAGAGCTGGGACCAACGTAACAAAGGCTACCATCAGTAACACACTACGCCGCCTGGGACTCAGATCCTGCAGTGCCAGACGTGTCCCCCTGCTTAAGCCAGTACATGTTCTGAAGTTTGCTAGAGAGCATTTGGATGATCCAGAAGAGGATTGGGAGAATGTCATATGGTCAGATGAAACCAAAATATAACTAATTGGTAGAAACACAACTCGTCGTGTTTGGAGGAGAGAGAATGATGAGTTGCATCAAAGAACACCATACCTACTGTGAAGCATGGGGGTGGCAACATCATGCTTTGGAGCTGTTTCTCCGCAAAGGGACCAGGGCGACTGATCCATGTACAGGACAGAATGAATGGGGCCATGTATCGTGAGATTTTGAGTGCAAACCTCCTTCCATCAGCAAGGGCATTGAAGATGAAACGTGGCTGGGTCTTCCAACATGAAAATGATCCCAAACATACCGCCCAAGCAACGAAGGAGTGGCTTCAAGGTCCTGGAGTAGCCTAGCCAGTCTCCAGATCTCAACCCCATACAAAAACCTTTGGAGGGAGTTGAAAGTCCGTGTTGCCCAGCGACAGCCCCAAAACATCACTGCTCTAGAGGAGATCTGCATGGAGGAATGGGCTAACATACCAGCAACAGTGTGTGCCAACCTTGTGAAGACTTACAGGAAACGTTTGACCTCTGTCATTGCCAACAAAGGATATATAACAAAGTATTGAGATGAACTTTTGATATTGACCAAATACTTATTTTCCACCATAATTTGCAAATAAGTTCTTTCCAAATCAGCCAATGTGATTGTCTGGATTTTTTTTCTCATTTTGTCTCTCATAGTTGAGGTCTACCTATGATGCCAATTACAGGCCTCTCTCATCTTTTTAAGTGGGAGAACTTGCACAATTGGTGGCTGACTAAATACTTTTTTGCCCCACTATATATATATATATATATATATATACAGTATGTATGTACACTGCTCAAAAAAATTAAAGGAACGCTTTTTTAATCAAAGTATAACATCAAGTCAATTAAAATCATGGGAAATATCTGGCCAGTTAAGTAGCAGAGGGGGTTGTTAATCAGTTGCAGCTGCTTTGGTGTTAATGATATTAACAACAGGTGCACATCTAGATGGGCAACAATAAGATGACCCCCAAAACAGGAATGGTTTTAAAGGTGGAGGCCAACAAAATGTTTTCCCTACTCATCTTTTCTGACTGTTTTTCACTAGTTTTGCATTTGGCTAGGGTCAGTGTCACTACTGGTAGCATGAGCCAATACCTGGACCCTATAGAGATTGCACAGGCAGTCCAACTCCTTCAGGATGGCACATCAATAAGTGCTCTTGCCAGAAGGTTTGCTGTGTCTCCCAGCACAGTCTCAAGAGCATGGATTAGATTGAAGGAGACAGGCAGTTACTCTAGGAGAGTGGGACAGGGTTGAAGGTCCTTAACCCATCAGCAGGAACGGTATCTGCTCCTTTAAGCAAGGAGGGACAGGATGAGCACTGCCAGAGCCCTACAAAATGACCTTCAGCAGGCCACTGGTGTGAATGTCTCTGACCAAACAATCAGAAACAAACTTCATGAGGGTGGCCTGAGGGCCCGACATCCTCTAGTGGGCCCTGTACTCACTGCCTGGCACCATAGAGCTCGATTGGCATTTGCCATTGAACCAGAAGTGGCAGGTTCCACACTGGTGCCCTGTGCTTTTCACAGATGAGAACAGGTTCACCCAGAGCACATGTGACAGACGTGAAAGGGACTGGAGAAGCCGTGGAGAACATTTTGCTGCCTGTTTCATCGTTCAGCATGATCGTTTTGTTGGTGGGTCAGTGATGGTCTGGGGAGGCATATCCATGGACGGACACACAGACTTCTACAAGCTAGGCAATGGCACCCTGACAGACATTAGATATTGGATGAAATCCTTGGACCCATTGTCAGACTCTATGCTGGTGCAGTGGGTCCTGGGTTCCTTCTGGTGCATGACAATGCCCAACCTCATGTGGCAAGAGTATGCAGACAGTTCCTGAGGATGAAGGAATTGATACCGATGAATGACCCCCACGCTTGCCTCACCTAAATCCAATAGAACCCTGGGATATCATGCTTCGGTCCATCTGACGCCGCCAGGTTGCACCTCAGACTGTCCAGGAGGTCAGTGATGCCCTGGTCCAGATCTGGGAGGAAATACCCCAGGATACCATCCGTCGCCTCATTAGGAGCATGCCCTGACATTGTCAGGAATGCAGACAAGCACACGGGGGCCATACAAACTACCAAGTATCATTTTGAGTTGCTGCAATGAAATTTCAGCAAAATGGACTAGCCTGCTGCATCATTTTTTCACTTTGATTTTCGGGTGTCCTTGAATTCAGTCCTCTGCAGAGTGATAATTTTCATTTCCATCAAATTATGGGGCATCCTTATGTTCCTAACACATTACCCAGCCCATATCAGTATAGAAATCCAGCATGATATTTTTCCCCATTGAGATCTGATGTGTTTTCAAAGTGCTCCTTTAAAGTGTGTGTATATATATTACATTCACATCAGTCCCTAACCGTCATGGAGTACACAATCTAAGGTCCCTAACTCACATTCATACATACACATACTAGGGCCAATTTAGCCAGGAGCCAATTAATCTACCAAGAATGTTTTTTGGGAAGTGGGAGGAAGCTGGAGTACCCAGAATACTCAAGGTAGGTGGTACCGTGGTTGGGATTCAAACCAACGACTCTAGTGCTACCAGGCAGAAGTGCTAGCCATTTAGCCACTGTGCTGCCCACACTTAGCAATCTTCTTTCCTTTTTCAATACCCTTTCTGGGTGTTGGGTGTTTTGGGGAATTTCAGCAGGTACATCAAATAATTGCTACAATATATTTGCACAGATTTGCAGCATGGTTTTGCAAATGCGTATTACTATTTTAATTCATCTAGAATTTGGTTATTCTACATGTAGGTCAGTAGGGAGGTTCTTGTGTCTACTCCCTTCTGTGGCCAAAATCACAGCAGAAAAGGGTTATCAAGCACAATCTCTTCTAGGAGGGGACATCTAGTACAGATTTGATCTATGAAAAGTCTAGAAGAGAAAACAAATTCCTCTACCAATGCTCCATCTAGACCACAGACTAGAAGGGAAAAAACTTTCTGGAAGGTTGCTCCTGAGATGTATTACATTCTCTCAGCTGTTCCATCCTTCCACTCAGACTAATAGAAGCTACCTAACCAGGGGTGGACTGACAACTCATGGGGCCCCCGGGCAATAGGGGATCATGGGGCCCCTGAGTCCTCGCCCACACTCAGACCACACCCAAAAAAACCTATGAAAGGTACCAGGGGCATCTCATGGGGCCCCCTACTGACCCCGGGCCCTCGGGTGGTGCCCAAGTTCCCAAATGGTCAGTCCGCCCCTATACCTAACAGTTGCTGGCAGAAGCAACTAATAACTAGAGATTAGGAATTAGTGCATCACACAGAACAATAAAGGCCAATTTATATCAGAATGTAGTGTTGGAAACACATTTTCCATGCACGTTTCCTGCACCACATGCAGCAGTATTAGTGTTAACTTAATGACACCCCATATGCAGGTCACAAACGCAGTGTGTTGCCTGCACTGAACCGCATGGTATAATAGTATCATAGTATCATGTGATTTGGTTCCTTTGCATTTTATAAATAAGTGCATGCACTACTTTTGGTACGGTCCCATTTGATTGAATTGACTGAAATTGCACTGCACCTGGATTGTATGTGAATCACACAGGAATGCACAGCATCTTCCTGTGTGATTCATAGTGTGCCCTGGCCCTAAAAGAAACATGATACAGGTTGGCTACAACCTAACTAAATCTAGCTGGCACAAACTAAACTTGTGTAAGGCTGGGTCCCTACAAGTATATCAATGAGAAATCTGGTTAAACTACCTAAAGATTAAATGCATGTGCAGTTTTGGTAGGGGAGTGGCTAATATACAAGTAAATGAATAAGCATGAACGTAATAAGCAAATGGGGTGAGTAACACTGTACTGATATGTGACTTATGATCATCAAAACACCAAATGAAAAAAACAAACCATACTGTGGTTGTATGTAATACTCTTACAGCCTAAGTGTAGCTAAGACTTAAAAAAAGACAAATCAGCACAAGGGGCATACCTTAGAGTCAGCAGGATGTGTCCTCTTGTGCTGATTCCTCTTCTTTTAGGTAAAATCTTCTTCCATCCCTGACCAGGCCCCCACCCTGCCACTGTAATCTTCCATTACGGAATGGGTTAAAACGATCAAACGGTTGTCACAGGCTCTCTGACTATGCCTGCCCTTTCCACCCAGCTGCTCTCTTCATAAAAACTGGTACTACAGATTCTATGAATGAAACAGGATCTGTGAATGGAGGAAGGGGGGATAATTGAAAGTTCTAGGGATCATGTTTCATTCATAGATGCTGTAGTATGGCTTCTATAAATGGAACAGCTCATAGTTAAGGTTTGGCATAGTCAGGCTCTCTTAATGACAATGTAATAGCCCCTTAGTTGTATTAACACCTTAGAAATGGGTAGACATCTCTTGAAAGCAAAATAAATTGCCCTCTTAGTGGTCACCTGAACAAAGTATCACAACTGGAATATTTCTCCTCTATTCCTGTTTCAGTGAAAATTCAAAACTTTGGAAGGTAATATTATTTTTTTGCATGACTTTAAAACTGCCAACAGCTTGCACAGCGTTTTACAATACAAGAGGAAACAGTTCAGTTACGATACAATTCAAGACAAGATGGTCAGTAGGGCCTTGCTTGTAAAAGCTTACAATCTAAATAGGAGGGATAAGTGGTACAAAATGTAATAACAGTGTTGAGATGAGTAGATGAAGAAAAAAATGTTCCTTACAGTCAGATCTCTGCTGTGCAAAGGGTTATTGAATGATAAAAAATATTTTTGGCACTGTAATTTTTAAAAATACATGTAAAGCTTATCTCTAGGGAAAGCTAAAATTCTCCCTTGCGTGGGCCTGCCCCTGCACTGAATTTTTTAAAATGCTTGTTTAGGTCTAGGGGATTAGGAAATGCAGTTTTACTTACCTGATCCATTGCTTCCCTGCATTATACTTAATGACATCAGAGGACATGCGTCCACAGGTGCATAGGGGATAAGAAGCTGCGGGGATTAGCAGACTGGAGGGATTCTACTGGAACATAGAATCAGGTAGGTAAAACTGCAGACATTTAATCCTTGTAATACGGGGGCAGCCCCACTGCAAGAGAGGATTTTTACTTTACCTGGGGTTCAGCTTTAAATGAGTTATTAACCACTTGCCATCCTGAGGATTTACCTCCCTTCCTGACCAGGCCATTTTTTGAGTTATGGCACTGCGTTACTTTGACAATTGCGTGGTCATGTAACCAGGGGCGGACTGACAATTCAAGGGGCCCCCAGGCAATAGGGAATCATGGGGCCCCTGTGTCCTTGTCCAAACTCAAAAAAGCCTATGAAAAAGGTACCAGGGGCATCTCATGGGGCCCCCTACTGACCCCGGGCCCTCAGGCAGTGCCCGAATTTCCAAATGGTCAGTTCACCCCTGCATGTAACGCTGCACCCAAATGAAATGTAGGGGCTTCTATTTCCACAAATTGAGCTTTCTTTCAGTGGTATTTGATTGCCTGTGTGTTTTTTATTTTTTGCGCTATAAAAAAAAGACCCACAATTTTGAGGAAAAAGCAATATTTTTGACTTTTTGCTTTAAACATGTCCAGTAAAAAAATTTAAAAAATCAAATTTCATCATAAATTTAGGCCAAAATGTATTCTGCTACATGTCCTTGCTAAAAAAAAAATCCCAACATGTGTAAATTAATTGGTTTACGTGATAGAATTTACAATTGGCAGTATAGATAGACATTTTTTTACATTTTTTAAATTTTTACTAGTAATTTTTACTAGTAATGGCGGCGATCAGTGACTTATAGCAGGACTGCTGCGGGCATTCTGACACTGGGGGAAACTGACTTGGTGTCACTGACATTCCCAATGACACCAATGCAGTGATTAGTGCTATAAAAAAGCACTGAAACTGTACTAATGACACTTACAGCAGGAAGGGGTTAATATGAGGGGCAATCAAAGGGTTAACTGTGTGCTATGTGCTGTTTCTTTGTAAGCTGTGTCTGTGTGCTTTACTGTATTCACACTACTTTGGATGGCTGTGCTGTGCACAGCCATCAAAAGCAGTGTGCACGAGCTTACAGGGAGGAGAACTATTTTGTTTACAAACAGTTCTCCACCCCGCCGAAGATGCTCGGCAATCACCGGGCGCCAGTGAGAAATCACAGGCCGGGACCTGATGGCTGACAGCTGTGGACGCGAATGGCAGCGCTGGAAGGACTTGTGCGTGCCCCCTACCCGGAAATGAAAAATCACGTTTATATATGTGATTTTGCACACCCGTGCCACCCTGTAGCTGCTATAGGGCAGTTGGGAAGTGGTTAAAGTGAAAGTAAACCCTGATTTTTATGTGATACCTACAGGTAAGCCTTATTAAAGGCTTATCTGTAGGTACTGTAAATCTCCTAAACGTGCACTGCTTAGGAGATATTTACTATAAAAGTGCCGGTGATGTCACAGGCACATTATTATTATTATACAGTATTTATATAGCGCCAAAAAGTTTGCTCAGCGCTGTACAATATATACTGCGCTCTCAATGGATGGCGTACCATCTATTGAGAGAGCTACGCCGTGACTGAAACATCATTGCGGGTTGACCAGTCAAATGGCCTCTGCTCGAGAATCCAGAAGGAAGACTGGGTGAAGATGGAAGCCTTGGGGAGCCAAGAAGACTGGGTGAAGATGGAAGCCTTGGGGAGCCATAACAGTGCCCCACTGAAAGTCTTTCATAATGTGCTAGTATGCAAATTCATACTAGCACATTATAATATTCATACTAGCACATTATGCTTAATGTGCAGGAAGATGGTTTTTTATATATTTTTTTGTGGTTTACTATCGCTTTAATGACTACATATCTGAGCTAAGTGGTTTTGGATTACAGTAGTCAATAGTTCTACTTTTATAACAATATTCTCTTTGCTGTATGGGAAGACTAAGAGCCGAGCAACAGCTAGAGGCTAAAGATGCTTCCAGTGCAACCATGCTTCAGTAAGGACTTAAAAAGTACATGCAAGTTATCTTCTAAGCCAAAGGAGACCCTAGGATATCTCAGGACATTCAAACTAGAGATGATTTGAAACAACTGAAAAGTGTATTGAATTGTTAGTATGCACATGTATGTGTCTTGGTTATAGCAGAACATCAGAGAAAAGCGTCTTGCCAAATGTAAAATAAAATGCACATTTCTTTCTTTCCTATTAATGATTTTATAATAGCTTTTATTTAAAGCCGAAAGAGAAATGAGAATAATGTTTATTTGTAAAGTAATGTTTGCTGTAAACAAATCAATAAATCAATGTGAAAACTGAATGCACATTAATAGCCAAGAGCTAATCGCACATATACACAGCTTTGAAGTAGAGGGTACCCAGTTGGCAATCAAGTAAAGTACATTGGTGTTAACACATACTACATGGGGAGATGCAAAGTCAAAGAACAGCAGTGAAGTTTGGAGCCAGTACATTTCACAGCACCAGTATGCAGTCAAAGCTGCACCTGTTTTAAGCTTGGAAAACGGTGGTGAAGGTTTAGAACCTCTATCAGAGCTTATGTCTGTCTGTTTCCCCATTCGGAAAATCTACTTTCATTTCCTGTCCTGCTGACCCCACAAAAGAAATAGGATAAACTCTCCAATGACAAAGGCTATAAATCTATATAAAAAAGTATTTGCTTCCATGCTGTGGAGAGATCTTTTCCTTCCTGTCCCATTGGCCATACAGAAAGGGTTAGTAAATATGACTGAATAGGGTCACAGGACAATATTACATCCTGACGGATTTTAACCCATCCTGCTCTGTCCAGAAACATTTAGTAATTGTGTTTTAAGCTGTATTTATTGCTTCTAAAACATGATTTGCTAAACAAAATGGCATGACAGAATTCCCTGGGCAATTGTTGTGATATTGTGTCAGTGATATGCCTTTGCCAGGTTTTAATAGCAGAGTTGAAATTGGGTCTTACCTGAGTACACAACACTGAAAGATTTGGATTACCAGGCTTACTGGTGCTAAGTAGGGCTGTTTTATCTTTATAGCTGACTGATTTGATATAATCTGCAGCCAAATTGAAATATCACCTTCTTTAAAGTGGTTATAGAGGATGAAGTTTTTTGTTTTTATCTTTAAGTGATACTAAAGATTCAGCTTTAAAAAAAAACACGTTATACTTACCTGCTCTGTGCAACGGTTTTGCACAGAGCAGCCCCACTCCTCTTCTCGGGTCCCCTGAAAGTGCTTCTGGCCCCTCCCCCTGATGAGTGCCCCCAGAGTAAGCTGCTTGCTTTGGGGGCACTCATGCATGCTCACTCCTGAGCTGTCTCTGTGTAACCACCCCAATCTCCCTCCTCACTGGCTGTGATTAACAGCAATGTGAGTCAATGGCTCCTGCTGCTGTGTCTCAGTCAATGAGGATGAGGAGAGACACAGGAGTGCTGCTGCTCTCGTGCACAGTGCTGGATCGAGATTGGGCTCAGGTACCCTCATGCGTACAACCACTTTAATACATTCTTTACATTAAGGAATCCCCCCCCCTGCAAGCCTCCCTTATACTTACCTGAGCCCAATCTCGGTCCATCAATGTGCACTAGAGCAGAGGTTCCCTCGGCTCTCTCCCTCTCTCACTGGCTCCCACTGCTGTCATTCACAGCCAGTGAGGAGGGCGGGGGGCAGTGCTAAGCCACACTCTGCTAGGGAGTAAGTCCACACGAGTGCCCCCATAGTAAGCGATTTGCTATGGAGGCAATCGTTGGGGGGAGGAACCAGAAGTGCCAGCAGGGAACCCGAGAAGAGGAGGATCGGGGCTGCTCCGTGCAAAACCATTGCACAGAGCAGGTAAGTATAACATGTTTGTTGTTTTAAAGAAAAAAAGAAAATTTGGGTTTACAATCACTTTAACTTTGTTAAGGACTCCCATTCACATAGATAAACTTGCCTGGAGTTCAGACTTAAAGGAAAAATTTGTATACAACTTGTATGTGTGTAGATTGTATCTATATATTTTGCTAACAAAGATTAATGGCGTAAAATCAAACCAGTGCCATCCATACAGCTTTTTAAAGAATATGAGTGATCCCAACATTGCGGATTTATTTAAGGCAAGCCCTGTCATCTTCTACCAAAAGAGAATTTAGTAAATGCATGGTTAGTAGTTGAAATTTATACCCAGACAATAAAGCATTTCCATGTGTGAACCTGAACTGCCAGACAAGCGGAGACCTTTACTTATTGCTTCGCCACATTTCATCTATAGATCAGAGCATAAGCTTTTAATCTTCTAAGCATTTCCAATTGCTATTTCATTAAAGTTAATAGGTGGACCTCAAAATGTCACCAGATGGTGTAAAACTCCTGAGAATGTCTAGAACTTTTCAATGACATGATTTCAATGAGACGCAAAACAATTAGATTACAGTAAACCCATTTACAGAATGAAATACTGTGTTCGTTTGCATGCTAAAAGATAAATATGCATTATGGCCCCATAAAAAAAAGTTGATCTTGTTTGTAACATAAGGTTGAAAAACAAAAAGTTTCCTCAAAAGAATAGTACAGGTTTGATGTGGAACTCCAGCTAAAACATGTTTAAGTTTTGGATAAGGTGTTGGAACCTTCAATATTTTCTGTGGCACTAACCAGGTGTAAATATATAGATTAGGAGTTTTCACTTCACATTTTAAACAAAACTTGTATGGAAAACATATGGTCATAAATCATGCTGATCAATGCTTATAAAAAAGGTAGTTGCCTAGCTGCCATGCCAGTCCAGAAGCTTTAGCACTAAGCTACTGACCCAGAACATTTGTATAGATTAGGAGTTCTGACATTTCAAATCTGATCACATTGATACAAATTTGACCATCTTGACATCCAAAAGTATGCCACGAATTCTTCGTTTAAAGTTTATTTTCTTTTTAACGTCACAAGGCTATCAAGTGTGTGAGCATTCAAATATAAAATGTGTTTGCAAGAAGTCATTGGTATTATGGTATTTATTATTCAGTTACTGGAATGTTTATCTATTGCACTTTTCTTTCTCAATATTTTTTAGTATTAGTTTTGTTTAAATACATGTATTGCTATTTTACAGTATACAGTGTATGGATTACAGGGCAAATCATGTAAAGACGTTCCATATAAAAATACACAATTTACACAGTATCAGTATTGAGTATATGAACATGAATCGATAAACATGAATCAAATGAAGAAAAAGCAGAAAACAAAATCAATGAGTAACATACACCAAAAGTCCAGTACTAAATGTAATGGTGTAATATTCTTAAATAAATATTCTTCCACAGTCCCCAATCCATCTTCAATACAGAGCCCCAGGAGTCACTATGCACATACTCAATTTGGTGTGTATTGCTAGAGATTTTTTTTTTTTTTTTTTGGGGGGGGGTGCATGTGATCAGCACAAGACCAATCAGCATTGTCCAGACAGAGGGTCAGGGGTCATGCAACCTCATTGGACAGTCAAAGGAGAATGAAAACTCCTCTTACAATCTTTAACTAGTTCTCAGCCAGATACAGATAGAAGTCACAAGACTGCTATATACTGCTGATGAGAAAAGATATTTAGCAGTTTACATTTACTAAAATAATTGCATTTCCATGTTCTGCGTGGCCAGATATAGGGAATGCATGGTCCTGGGTTTAGTAACACTTTAATTACTGCAATGCTGTAACATCATACATTTGCAACCATGTATTCCATTTAAGGCAAACATCAGTAGTTCTCTGGTCTTTGCAGGCTAGCAATTGTTAATAGGAGCTTTGGAAATGATTCATGTGTACTATTTCAGAAAGGCTAGAGGCTTTGTTTCCACCTACTGGTAATAGTCAATATTGTTGCATATTAAATATGTAAAACGATGATTCAATATTGTTTTAGGTATCTATCAATAGTTGTATCCAACAACGCCAACTGTGGGGAAAGGGTTGTAAGGATTCCTGTGACAAGGGGTGGACTGACAACTCATGGGGCCCCCGGGCAATAGGGGATCATGGGGCCCCTGTGTCCTTGCCCAAACTCAAAAAAGCCTATGAAAAAGGTACCAGGGGCATCTCATGGGGCCCCCTACTGACCCCGGGCCCTCGGGCAGTGCCCAAGTTTCCAAATGGTCAGTCCGCCCCTGCCTGTGACCTTAGATATTAAGAAAAAAAATGACTTCCAGAAACTCGTAATGCTTTTACAATCCCAAAGAATATGAAATATATTTACAACTTTACAGGAATGGCACCAACAAAACGAGGAACAATTTAGACAATCTATACAGTGTTATATACCACTTCTGCAGTATTTTCAAAGCATCTTTCTAATGTGTAATACAGTGAGAAGACATATAATTGAAAAGACTTGCTTTCTTCCATGCTATGGGTTTGAATTTAGCCATAGACCTTTCTCCCACTTAATAATAGTGAGGCTTTTAGAAAATTAGTAATTTAGTAATTATAAACCCAAGAGGTGCCTCTAGTTATATATAGAGTATTAAAATTTTCCAGACTCCAGTTTTGATTTGCTGTTGTGTGTACTTTGGATGGAAGTGAAGTTGGACACATTTATAAGATTCCTCCCCTTGGCTGTCAGTAGGACTAACCTTTAGTAGTCCAAAAGAAAACATTTAAAGAGGGAATGGGATATTCATAAGTCTTCAAAGGAATAGCTAGAATCACTTTTGAGGCATTCAGATGTTTCCAGTGCAATAGGGAATCAAAAGCTAGCATAAAATGCTTGTAAAGATGGAAATTCTGGGGTACACACGTGTTGAGCTGTTGCCTTTACTAATAATAAGGATATAATAACTCAATTAGGGACCATAGATCTCTCTATAGATACCCCCAGTCTACCAGGTTCAGGCTCTGACCATGCCTTAAGTTGACCCAGCAAGGCTACTTTGAAATAATCCTGCAGCACTGAGAGTCCAATGTCACCTAATGACCTACACTAAATTGCCAAAAGTATTGGGACACCCCTCCAAATCATTGGATTCAGGTGTTTCAATCACCTCCACGGCCACAGGTGTATAAAATCAAGCACCTAGGCATGCAGATTGCTTCTACAAATATTTGTGAAAGAACGAGTCACTCTCAGGAGATCAGTGAATTCAAGTGTGGTTCCATGATAGGTTGCTACCTGTCCAATAAGTCCATCTGCAAAATTTCCTTGATACTAAATATTCTAAAGGTCAACTGCTAGTGATATTATAACAAAGTGGAAGCAACTGGGAACAGCAGCAACTCAGCCCTGAAGTGATAGGCCACGTAAAATACAGAGCGGGGTCAGCGCATGCTAAAGCCCACAGTGCACAGAAGTCGCCAACTGTCTGCAGATTCAATAGCTAAAGACCTCCAAACTTCATGTGGCCTTCAGATTAAAACAAAAACAGTGTGTAGAGAGCTTCATGGAATGGGTTTCCATGGCCGAGCAGCTGCATCCAAGCCTTACATCAGCAAATGTAATGCAAAGCGTCAGATGCAGTGGTGTAAAGCACTGTAAAAAAAAAATGGTGAAGCGCTAACAATACAGTACAAAACACAAAAAATATAAAATAAACATACATATAACAAGTAAATTAACATAAAAAAAGTGACAAAGCAAAGCGATGTTCCAAACGGATCACATAAAGTGCTGCTGATGGTGAACAGGTAAAACCTGTACTCTGACAAGTGAACCCTTTCCCAATTGGGAAAAAACATCAAACCAGCCACCCCTAGTCCACTAGGGGACTGACAAAATAAATCATGTGACCCCTATGGGGGTGAAAACACGGCAAAAGTGACCAATAAATAAATAAACAAATTATATAAATCACTCCTATTGAAGTAAATTGAACATGTAACCATAAATAAAAGTCCAGAGGGAACTGTATAAAAATCCACACTCGTGCTGGGAAACAATGTGCATATCCAACATGCAGAGTAACTGTTGGTCAACAGCTGTGTGCTCATGGTAGGTGATCTTCAAACACGGTGCAAATAAATCCAAAGTGGCAGAAATAGCCCCTCACCTCAAAACGGTGTAAAGCACGCCACCACTGGACTCTAGAGTAACTCAGACATGTTCTCTGGCGTGACTAAGCACGCTTCTCTGTCTGGCAATCCGATGAACGTGTCTGGGTTTAGTGGTTGCCAGGAGAATGGTTCTTGCCTGACTGCAACGTGCCAAGTGTAAAGTTTGGTAGGGGGGGATTGTGGTGTGGCGTTGTTTCTCATGAGGTTGAGCTTGGCCCCTTAGTTCCAGTGAAGGGAACTCTTATGGCATCAACATACCAAGACATTTTGGGCAATTTCATGCTCCCAACTTTGTGGGAACAGTTTGGAATGGTCCCTTTCTGTTCCAACATGACTGTGCACCAGTGCACAAAGCAAGGTCCATAAAGACATGGATGCGTGAGTTCAGGGTGGAGGAACTTGACTGGCCTGAACATTTCAGGGTGGGATGAATTAGAGCGGAGACTGAGAGCCAGGCCTTCTCGTCCGACATCAGTGCCTGACCTCACAAATGCGCTTCTGGAAGAATGGTCAAACATTCCCATAGACACACTCATAAACCTTGTGGATATCCTTCCCAGAAGAGCTGAAGCAGTTATAGCTGCAAAGGGTTGTTTTGGACTAGGTCACTTACAGACCATTTACCGTGATCTACCAGTGAGCCAAATTAATATGAGAATACGTGCACGTGGAAGTAAGACACTGACACTTCGCAGTTTGCCAACTTCCTAAAATTCTGTTTTATTGAGGAACTAACAGTATCATTTATAGGGCTTATGATGCAGGCAAAGCATATACATTGATTGGGTGAAAAGTCCACTGGGTTTCTGCGTGTTCTTCCATCCGTGTTGATATCTTCCAATCATTTTCCCCAAAAAGACTCATTCCCTTTTATGGGGGTTGTTTACGTTAAAAGATACTTTTCTCCTAATGAGTCACCAAGGGTGAGACTCCGGATGGCCAGCTTAAACATGTATTGCAATATGTGTGAACCAAATATCCCTATTTGTTGCATAGTTTGCTTGAAAGGGTATATACCAGTGTGCAGAGGGTCCTTCAGAATTTCTAGAGTTAATGTGGTTACACCCCTTTAGCATCTGATGGATAAATGCATGCACTAGCTGTATGGATTTGAGCACAGGGATCTCTTGTTTGAGACTCCGGATGAAGGCGCCATCTTAATTATCATCAGTGTTCTGTCAATCTATATCTGATTGTTTACTTAAGAGAGTAAGGAATTTAAAGAGCAAGAAGCAGATAGTAGCAAGACTATAAAATTGTCATTTTACTGATCATCTAATAAAACGTGGACTGTCTATCACAATCCACTACAGGGTGTGCCAACTCAATATTGAACCCTAAGGACTAAGATGGGATGCCACTAAAGTTCATGTGCGTGTAAAAGCAGTCATCCCAGTACTTTTGGCAACATAGTGTATGTTTGGATAATATGGTATAAGAAACCCTAAGTTTTTGTCCTCTTCACACATATTGTTTAACCACTTGCCTACTGGGCACTTATACCCCCTTCGTGTCCAGGCCAATTTTCAGCTTTTAGCGCTGTTGCACTACAATTGCACGATCATGCAACATTGTACCCATAAGAAATTTGTATCCTTTTTTTGAAACAAATAGAGCTTTCTTTTGGTGGTATTTAATTGCCACTGGGTGTTTTCTTTTTTGCACTATAAACAAAAAAAGAGCAACAAAGGTTTTGTTTGTTTCTATTATAAAATTTTGCAAACAGGTAATTTTTCTCCTTCACTGATGTGCGTTGATGAGGCAGCACTGATGGGCACTGATGAGGTGGCATGGACAGGCAGCACTGATGGGCACTGATAGGTTGCACTGATGAGGCAGCAATGGTTGGCATTAATGAGGAGGCACTAATGATTCTGTACTGATAAGCGGCATGGCTGGGTACTGGTGGGTGGCACTGATGGGCGGCACTTCTGGACACTGGTGGGTGGCACTGCTGGGCACTGATCATCAGAGCACTGATCATCAATGCCGATGTCCTCTGTGACAGCTGTATTTACTCTGTGATCTGCTGTGTCATTGAACACAGCTGATCACATGGTAAAAGGTCGCTATGATTGGCCTTTTACCTCATGTGATCAACTGTGTCCTTAGGACAGAGCAATCACCAAGATGGCCGGGTGGAGGAGGGCGCGTACTGGGAGGATGTCATATGACGCCCTCCCAGAACTGGGTAACCATGCATTCAACTATAGCATGGTTACTAAGTGGTTAATAGCTGTATTAAATGCTGGGAGAAATTGGGAAGGCCGTGTAATTGGTATTGTTCTAAAATAATACAATATTTTTTGTAAAAGCATAATTTTAAATGCCATTATGCAGCTATCCCATGATACTTCATGTTTTCCGAACTGCAACAATTCTTGTTTATAGTTCTTAAGAGTTTAGCAATGTTAGCATTATACATCTTAAAGTAGGGTAAGACTAATGCCTAGGTATGGAACACCTTTCCAATGTATAAGAAAATCTATTTTTCAGAGATATAAGAGTGGAAGATTACTGAAAATTTGGTCACATTCACTTTATAATAAGATAGTTCTTCAAATACATCAATTACTTATTGAACTACACACAGAGAAGGAGCAAAGTGAGCTAAGGTAAGCATGACGACATTGGGAAACATCCCTATCTTGTGTGAAGAGATACAGTCAGGTCCATAAATATTGGGACATCAACACAATTCTAACATTTTTGGCTCTATACACCACCACAATGGATATGAAATGAAACGAACAAGATGTGCTTTAACTGCAGACTGTCAGCTTTAATTTGAGGGTATTTACATCCCAATCAGGTGAACGGTGTAGGAATTACAACAGTTTGCATATGTGCCTCCCACTTGTTAAGAGACCAAAAGTAATGGGACAGAATAATAATCCTAAATCAAACTTTCACTTTTTAATACTTGGTTGCAAATCCTTTGCAGTCAATTACAGCCGGAAGTCTGGTACGCATAGACATCACCAGATGCTGGTTTCATCCCTGGGGATGCTCTGCCAGGCCTCTACTGCAACTGTCTTCAGTTCCTGCTTGTTCTTGGGGCATTTTCCCTGCAGTTTTGTCTTCAGCAAGTGAAATGCATGCTCAATCGGATTCAGGTCAGGTGATTGACTTGGCCATTGCATAACATTCCACTTCTTTCCCTTAAAAAACTCTTTGGTTGCTTTTGCAGTATGCTTTGGGTCATTGTCCATCTGCACTGTGAAGCGGCATCCAATGAGTTCTGAAGCATTTGGCTGAATATGAGCAGATAATATTGCCCGAAACACTTCAGAATTCATCCTGCTGCTTTTGTCAGCAGTCACATCATCAATAAATACAAGAGAACCAGTTCTATTGGCAGCCATACATGCCCACGCCATGACACTACCACCACCATGCTTCACTGATGAGGTGGTATGCTTAGGATAATGAGCAGCTCTTCTCCTTCTCCATACTCTTCTCTTCCCATCACTCTGGTACAAGTTGATCTCGGTCTCATCTGTCCATAGGATGTTGTTCCAGAACTGTGAAGGCTTTTTTAGATGTCGTTTGGCAAACTCTAATCTAGCCTTCCTGTTTTTGAGGCTCACCAATGGTTTACATCTTGTGGTGAACCCTCTGTATTCACTCTGGTGAAGTCTTCTCTTGATTGTTGACTTTGACACACATACACCTACCTCCTGGAGAGTGTTTTTGATCTGGCCAACTGTTGTGAAGGGTGTTTTCTTCACCAGGGAAAGAATTCTTCAGTCATCCACCACAGTTGTTTTCTGTGGTCTTCCGGGTCTTTTGGTGTTGCTGAGCTCACCGGTGCATTCCTTCTTTTTAAGAATGTTCCAAACAGTTGTTTTGGCCACGCGTAATGTTTTTGCTATCTCTCTGATGGGTTTGTTTTGTTTTTTCAGCCTAATGATGGCTTGCTTCACTGATAGTGACAGCTCTTTGGATCTCATCTTGAGAGTTGACAGCAACAGATTCCAAATGCAAATAGCACACTTGAAATAAACTCTGGACCTTTTATATGCTCATTGTAATTGGGATAATGATGGAATAACACACACCTGGCCATGAAACAGCTGAGAAGACAATTGTCCCATTACTTTTGGTCCCTTAACAAGTGGGAGGCACATATGCAAACTGTTGTAATTCCTACACCGTTCACCTGATTTGGAGGTAAAGACCGTCAAATTAAAGCTGACAGTCTGCAGTTAAAGCACATCTTGTTCGTTTCATTTCAAATCCATTGTGGTGGTGTATAGAGCCAAAAATGTTAGAATTGTGTCAATGTCCCAATATTTATGGACCTGACTGTAGTAATGTAAATTCCTGAATTAAAGGTGTTAACTAGGGGTTCCATTCTTAAATAAAAGATCAAAGCAGACAGCCCCAGCAGGTGCCATTAAAGATGGTAAATCAGTCTGATAACACATTGAAACTAGAAAAGCTACAATTTCTGGGGAAATTGTGTGAAGTGTTCTTGCCTCCACCAGTAGTCTACAACTGGAGTGGGCGGAGTAACTGGGTGGAGTGGCTTGAGTAACTGTTGTGTGGTTGGAGTGGCTGGAATAACTGTGAAAAGGTTGGACTGGGCAGAGTAACTTTATGGAGTGGGCAGAGTAACTGTGTGGAGTTTTTGGAGTGAGTAAAGATAGTAAACATTACACTAACCAATTGATTGATCAAATTTAAAAAGTGCACATGGCAAGCTTGATAGAGTGAGAAATGCATTTCAACTTTGAAGTATTTATATAGCACATTTAATTGCAATGTTGTTGCCCAAAGTGCTTCACAGTTACATTAAAACATACATTTATAAAAACATTAGCAGCATTATCACCTCAAATACTCTCTACTGTAGAAAACTTATTTCCAAACCTTTAACCAGAAGCCGGCAAAACTGTCACAAATTCAAAATTAGATTTCAAATAGGGCAGAGAAGAGCGGTTAAAAACAAACTGCTCCAAATTGCTCACTTCACTGGTGTCTTCAAATGGTCTTAGTTTTAAAAACTATAAATCCTACAGCGAAGAGCTTTATATTCTGAGAATCACAAGACCCAGGCCTACATTTTGATGCATTGTATGTCTCTGGAATATTAAAAATGAAGGCACAGTCACAGTTTAGAAATTGCCCTTCAAATTTGAGGTGGCTAGAGTGGAGTTTCAATGAATGTTAATGGGCGCCGTGAGTTGCAAACAAATGGTCATATTGTGAAAGCTATCAGGACTATGGCTTAGCCGTGGTCATTTTTAGTGGCAGCAGAGATAGCTGAACGTTTTGATATAAGATTTGTGTAGGTGGGCTTGAAAATGAGGGAGTGATGGCAGTTTAGAAATCATGTCCTGATTTTTTAGCTCACACTCTAGTTTTGAACATTCCGCCATTCATTCCTATGGGACCACTTTCACCACAAAAATGCCGATATTTCGTGAACCATTCAGCAAAACGTTCCACAAAGTAATAGCACACCAATCGGGAACAATCCGCACGTTTCGGTATATTACTGTCTATGTAGTGTAAAAACTGTGGGAGAAGTTAGGGTGGTAAATTTGGCTATAATAATAAGAATATATATGTGAGATAACAGTAAGTGGTCTTGCCATGCAAGAACACTTAATTATAGACTTGGGTTGAGGGCTCAGTTTAAAGTATTGATATGACTGAGTACACAAACTCTTGTAGACTGAATTTGCACATGGTCACATGTAGGTATCCCCAATGCACACGTTCAAATACTTCTTCTGCATTTAACATAAAAATATTGAAGATATCTCATTAGAATTGATGTACTTTTCTTTAAAGAGTTCAATCTGAATGTCAGCCCCTCCCCTTTGACGTCACGACGCTCATAGGAGAGGAGATTAGTGGTTGGAGGATCCATACCAGTAGCAGTGCCTTTTTGGAGTTACTTTGTAAGACGTGATATTATACATCATATGTGTGAGTGGAATACTGGATATTGTTTTATCAATACATGTTTTGTAAGGATACAGCACTATATTTTGGTCATCTCTCTTTGGCATTTATCTGATGGAGGAGTGGAGGGGGCTCATGCTTATTGGACATCTCGGACATCTCATATCAATCCATATAAAGGGACATATGCTATATATGACCTCACTTAGTGGTTTGGCCTTATACACCAGGTGAGAGCACTTCCGGTGGAGGTGTACACATATTAGTTTGCAGTGTATAATCGCACAAAGTGTTCTAAGAAATTATTTGCTATTCAAGCATCTGTGAAGATAGACAACCATACAGAATACCAATGCATGGACACTGAGTAAGAGACGTTTATGCTGATTGTTTTGGTTTAAATCAGTAGTGAAGTGCGGCACTTGATTGATATTTTATATAACACATTTTGCATGGGAATGTGTATGGTGTGAGCGATTCACAATTGCATTTTATTTTATCTTCTATCAGTATTTTATTTTCCATTTATTATTTTGTATCACTATTCGGCATAGCAGCTCACATGATTTTGCACTTTATACATTGTCAGAATTATTCTCTTAAACCATTAAATATCTTGCAATATAATATTTTTTTAAAGCCATATGCAATACTAGCATACTGTTTGGTTGAATGGAATAAATATAGCTTAGCTAAATAGATGTTTCAATATCAGGCATTTTTTTTAACATTTCACTGTTGTCATCACAGCACATCTGAATAACAATAATTAAAAAACAACAACATACTCATGAAAAATCTTTCATATTGAATGTTAGGATAAAAAAATGAGCTAATGTATTATTACAGCTAACCACTAGAGGGCCAGTTTGTTCCATCTTCATCACTGTAATACTTTATTAGTTGGCAAAGCAAAGAGAGAAATGTAGTCACTTGCTACTGCTATGAATGCAATCAAGGCTATTAATATGTTACTAACCAATGTATGATTTTCAATACAGGGGTTTTTGGTGTGCACAGATTAAGTTCACACCAATTTCATGGCAAACTGGCAACATTGTGCAATTTATACTGATTTAAAATAACACAGGTCACAGAAACACATTGGTGGTCCTGCGGGGCAAGGACACGAGAGCCCTGCTAGGTGAAGTTGTTGTCTACCATATACACACATGGGAAGTTTAACTATAATTGATGCATACAGAATCTGGTGCAGCTGTGTATAGCAGCCAATCAGATTTCAACTTAAGATTGTTCAATTAAGCTTTGACAGTAAAACCTGGAAGCTGATTGGTTACTATGCACAACAGCACCAGTTTCTGTGTGCACCGACTTTAGTAAATCTCCCCCACAGTGCTACTCTATAGAAAGTCACTAAGGTTCAACTTCACAGAGAAATTCCCTAAGATTTGCCTGTTGACTTAGACTTGTACTGGTAAACACATTACAGACGTTCTTACCGCAATCTTACCTAAGCTTGAAGGCATATTTTAAAGGGTATATCCAGCTAGGCATTTTTTTGGGGGGGGCATAAAGTGGGGGAGGTTCAAAAACACTCTTGGTTGTTAATGATATCGACCATGGCGCCTCCTGCATGGAGTTTGCATGTCCTCCCTGTACTTGCGTGGGTTTCCTCCAGGAACTCCGGTTTCCTCCCACACTCCAAAGACATGCTGGTAGGTTAATTGGATCCTGTCTAAATTGGCCCTAATATGCGTATGTATGAATGTGAGTTAGGGACCTTAGATTGTACGCCCCTGGAGGGTTAGGGACTGATGTGAATGTACGATATATATATATGTAAATCGCTGCGTAAATGGACATATATAAGTACCTGAAATAAATAAATAAATATCTGGGGCCCATTAGAGAAAGTTTCCCTTAAGTCCTTTCTTGGCAATAATGATTTTTACCAGATTAGAAGTGATGGTAATGCCTAGTACATATGATGAGAAAATCAGATGAAAATACCACTTTTGGAGTGATCGTCTGACAATCTGATTGTTAATACACAAGTTTCAAGAGCTAACCATGACAGTTCATGTGAAAATATCCAAAGGGGGAAGCAAAAATGTTTTACTTGTACTATAACAGAATTATACATTTTTGTTTAATCAGTACAGTATTCATCAGTAAAAAAATCGAGTGACCAAGATTCCATGATCAGAAAGGTAAGAATACATTACAGTACAATACATTACATCATCGCAGGATGTTGTATTCTGTCTTACAAGAATTTTCGTAACTCTAGTACTCTATTCCTTTTAAATATGAGACTAGCATGCAAGAAAAAAAGACGATCGTTCATCTGAAATTCTCACCGCTTGTACAATGTTTAAATCTCCAGTAGCAAGATAAACAGATAAAAATGCTTTTTATGTCATTATTTTATGCCTGCGTTGCTACTGGATATTTTTCCTCACCTTCTGTCTGGTAAAGTCGTTCTCACCGTGACAGAAAGTAAGCAGTGTAAGCATACGTATGAAAACACGCATTTACTATATAAGCCCCCCCCCCCCTTTTTCACACTGAAATTTTCTGCCAGGAATCTGATGTTAATACATCAGTACCATATGCAAGTACCCTAAACAAATATACACTGGTGGTGTTAGTGGTGTTGTAGCTGTTTTTTTTTAAATTGTAAAAGTACTTATTAACCACCTCCCGCCAGCCTATTCTAAATGGCAGGGTGAGACTTTTGTCATTTTCAATTTCATTCATTTAAAAATGATTGCTTTTACCAGTGAAATTAACTGGTATAAACAATCAGAATCTGTAAAGAAATAATAAAATCCAGTTCACTTTCTCAGAATAATACATGTTACAATGTTACTATGGTAACTTGTTAAAAAAACAAGAAAAAAGTAATAAATAGAAAAAAAAGGATTTTTTTTTTACATACTGTCATGAGTCAGTGTCCATGATCACTGCCACACCAGTTATATGATGATTAGAGATGAGCGAAGAAATGAAAAATTCGATTCGACTGATTCGGCGAATTCGTGGACAATATTCGATTCGAGTCGAATAAATTCGCTGTGAATTTAACTTAAAAAAGGGTGTTTCTAGGCTTCAGAGAGACTTAATATTAGTGCAGAACACTGTACCTTTAATTTAAATGCCCTTGGAGTCTGCTGGGGAAGAGAAATAATACTGTCAGTCAGTATGACATGCAGATGAGTGCCGTCGATCTTAGAATCACCGCACACTTCACTCATTTGGGCAGTCACGGGGCCAAAACCAGAGTGTGGAGCCACAGTGTGGCGGTGGAGGCAGCAGCAATGGGAGGCATACAGCACCCTATGACAAAAATGGAAACCACCAGCAGTGTGAGGAGACCTGAAAGTGGCACATGGCAGAGTGTGGCGATAGAGACAGCAGCAATGGGAGGCCGTACAGGGACCCATGACACACTCTGGACCTGGCAGCAGCATGAGGAGGCGGTACAGGGGCCCATGACAGATTACGGGCCTGGCAGCAGCATGAGGAGTCGGTACAGGGGCCCATGGCAGATTACGGGCCTGGCAGCAGCAATGGGAGGCCGTACAGGGACCCATGACACACTCTGGACCTGGCAGCAGCATGGGGAGGCGGTACAGGGGGCCCATGACAGATTACGGGCCTGGCAGCAGCATGAGGAGTCGGTACGGGGGCCCATGACACACTCTGGACCTGGCAGCAGCATGAGGAGGCGGTACAGGGGCGCATGACAGATTACGAGCCTGGCAGCAGCAACTTGGACAGGAGGACGTTCAGCTTCTGCACCGTCGGGTGCGTGCTCGCAAACTGTTGTCTCTTGGAACGGATTCCAAGAAAGACTGCTGACGGAATCCGTGAAGAGGAGTAGCAGGAGAAGGAGCATCTGAACGAGCGGAATATGCCAACAAGCGACAACAGGGGCCCATGACAGATTACGGGCCTGGCAGCAGCATGAGGAGTCGGTACGGGGGCCCATGGCAGATTACGGGCCTGGCAGCAGCTATGGGAGGCCCGTAATCTGCCAGCACCCTATGACAAAAAATGGAACCCACCAGCAGTGTGAGGAGACCTGAAAGTGGCACATGGCAGAGTGTGGCGATGGAGACAGCAGCAATGGGAGGCCGTACAGGGACCCATGAGAGACTCTGGACCTGGCAGCAGCATGAGGAGGCGGTATAGGGGCCCATGGCAGATTAGGGGCCTGGCAGCAGCTATGGGAGGCCCGTAATCTGCCAGCACCCTATGACAAAAAATGGAACACACCAGCAGTGTGAGGAGACCTGAAAGTGGCACATGGCAGAGTGTGGCGATGGAGGCAGCAGCAAGGGAGGCCGTACAGGGACCCATGAGAGACTCTGGACTTGGCAGCAGCATGAGGAGGCGGTATAGGGGCCCATGGCAGATTAGGGGCCTGGCAGCAGCTATGGGAGGCCCGTAATCTGCCAGCACCCTATGACAAAAATGGAACACACCAGCAGTGTGAGGAGACCTGAAAGTGGCACATGTTTGGGGCATGATTCATGGCGGATTTAGTCAGTTGTGTCAGGGAACTGGTGGTTTGAAATCCAGACTAATCCACGCCTGATTCATTTTCACAAACGTGAGTCTCTCCACACTTTGGGTGGACAGTCGTGTCCTCCGCGGAGTTGCAATACCTCCTGCCGCACTAAACACGCGCTCCGATGCCACGCTACTGGCCGGGCATGACAGCCTTTCAAGGGCAAATTCAGCTAGTTGGGGCCAAAGGTCAAGTTTCGTTGCCCAGTAGTCAAGGGGATTGTCTACCTCGGTTGGCAGGGTGCTGTCCAAGTAGGCCTAAGCCTGTTGTTTGAGGTCCTGCTCCCAGGTCCACCTGATGCTGCTGCTGCTGCTGCGGCTGGTTAGTAGTTTCCTCACTGCGCTGGTGAAGAAAGCTACTCATCATCGACTGCAGACTGAGGCAGCCCGCTGCTGGTGGAGCTGCCACTGCTCCTACCACCCCACCCCTCCCCTGCTGCCATGGCAGCGGAACACGAGCGCACAGGGCCCACAGTGTCTGAGGATGGACGTTGGCGCAGACAGGCAGAGACCAGCTGACTACATAGGTGTTTTTTATAGTACGTTATTTTGGCCTCCCTCTCAGCAGGTGTGAAAAAGGCCACCATTTTTGAACGGTAGCGAGGGTCCAACAAGGTGGACAGCCAAAAGTCATCCCTCTGTCTGATGGTTATTATTCGGCTGTCGCTACGCAAGCAACCGAGCATGCTATGGGCCATTTGTGCCAAGGAATGCGAGGGACTCCCTGCCTCCATCTCCACAGCATACTGCCACGGTGCGTCTAGGTCCTCTGTCTCCTCTTCCTCCTCCTCTACCAGATGCTCCTGCTCCTCCACTCCTGTCCGCTGAGTGGAAAAACCACCCATTTCACTCAATAATTCCTGAGCACCAATGTCCTCCTCTACCTCCTCCTCTTCTTCCAGTCCTGCCCCCACAGGGGCCCATGTGGCGTTGAGATCTGTGCGCCACGTCTACCGCACCCTGACCAGCCATTGTTAACAGCATTTGTTCCAGGACGTGCAACAGAGGAATGACGTCGTTCATCCCATAGTCCTGCCGACTCACGAATAGCGTGGCCTCCTCAAAGGGCCTGAGCAAGCGCAGGTGTCACGCATGAGCTGCCAATGGCTGACATCTAAGTTACACAGGGAGTACCTTTATCTGCTTTTAACATCAGGAAATCTGTGATGGCCTTTTTGCTGTTCGTAAAGGCGGTCTAACATATGTAGGGTTGAATTCCACCTTGTTGCAACGTCACAGCATGAGGAGTCGGTATAGGGGCCCATGGCAGATTAGGGGCTGGCAGCAGTTATGGGAGGCCCATAATCTGCCAGCACCCTATGACAAAAAATGGAACACACCAGCAGTGTGAGGAGACTGAAAGTGGCACATGGCAGAGTGTGGCGATGGAGACAGCAGCAATGGGAGGCCGTACAGGGACCCATGAGAGACTCTGGACCTGGCAGCAGCATGAGGAGGCGGTATATAGGGGCCTACGGCAGATTAGGGGCCTGGCAGCAGCTATAGGAGGCCCGTAATCTGCCAGCACCCTATGTCAAAAATTCAACACACCAGCAGTGTGTGAGGAGACCTGAAAGTGGCACATGGCAGAGTGTGGCGATGGAGACAGCAGCAATGGGAGGCCGTACAGGGACCCATGACAGACTCTGGACTTGGCAGCAGCATGAGGAGGCGGTATATAGGGGCTTATGGCAGATTAGGGGCCTGGCAGCAGCTATAGGAGGCCCGTAATCTGCCAGCACCCTATGTCAAAAAATTCAACACACCAGCAGTGTGAGGAGACCTGAAAGTGGCACATGGCAGCAGAGTGTGGCGATGGAGACAGCAGCAATGGGAGGCCGTACAGGGACCCATGACAGACTCTGAACTTGGCAGCAGCATGAGGAGGCGGTATATAGGGGCCCATGGCAGATTAGGGGCCTGGCAGCAGCTATAGGAGGCCCGTAATCTGCCAGCACCCTATGTCAAAAAATTCAACACACCAGCAGTGTGTGAGGAGAAATGAAAGTGGCACATGGCAGAGTGTGGCGATGGAGACAGCAGCAATGGGAGGCCGTACAGGGACCCATGACAGACTCTGGACTTGGCAGCAGCATGAGGAGGCGGTATATAGGGGCCTATGGCAGATTAGGGGCCTGGCAGCAGCTATGGGAGGCCCGTAATCTGCCAGCACCCTATGTCAAAAAATTCAACACACCAGCAGTGTGTGAGGAGACCTGAAAGTGGCACATGGCAGAGTGTGGCGATGGAGACAGCAGCAATGGGAGGCCGTACAGGGACCCATGAGAGACTCTGGACCTGGCAGCAGCATGAGGAGGCGGTATATAGGGGCCTATGGCAGATTAGGGGCCTGGCAGCAGCTATAGGAGGCCCGTAATCTGCCAGCACCCTATGTCAAAAAATTCAACACACCAGCAGTGTGTGAGGAGAAATGAAAGTGGCACATGGCAGAGTGTGGCGATGGAGACAGCAGCAATGGGAGGCCGTACAGGGACCCATGACAGACTCTGGACTTGGCAGCAGCATGAGGAGGCGGTATATAGGGGCCTATGGCAGATTAGGGGCCTGGCAGCAGCTATGGGAGGCCCGTAATCTGCCAGCACCCTATGTCAAAAAATTCAACACACCAGCAGTGTGTGAGGAGACCTGAAAGTGGCACATGGCAGAGTGTGGCGATGGAGACAGCAGCAATGGGAGGCCGTACAGGGACCCATGAGAGACTCTGGACCTGGCAGCAGCATGAGGAGGCGGTATATAGGGGCCTATGGCAGATTAGGGGCCTGGCAGCAGCTATAGGAGGCCCGTAATCTGCCAGCACCCTATGTCAAAAAATTCAACACACCAGCAGTGTGAGGAGACCTGAAAGTGGCACATGGCAGAGTGTGGCGATGGAGACAGCAGCAATGGGAGGCCGTACAGGGACCCTGACAGACTCTGAACTTGGCAGCAGCATGAGGAGGCGGTATATAGGGGCCCATGGCAGATTAGGGGCCTGGCAGCAGCTATGGAGGCCCGTAATCTGCCAGCACCCTATGTCAAAAAATTCTACACACCAGCAGTGTGTGAGGAGACCTGAAAGTGGCACATGGCAGAGTGTGGCGATGGAGACAGCAGCAATGGGAGGCCGTACAGGGACCCATGACAGACTCTGAACTTGGCAGCAGCATGAGGAGGCGGTATATAGGGGCCCATGGCAGATTAGGGGCCTGGCAGCAGCTATGGGAGGCCCGTAATCTGCCAGCACCCTATGTCAAAAAATTCTACACACCAGCAGTGTGTGAGGAGACCTGAAAGTGGCACATGGCAGAGTGTGGCGATGGAGACAGCAGCAATGGGAGGCCGTACAGGGACCCATGACAGACTCTGGACTTGGCAGCAGCATGAGGAGGCGGTATATAGGGGCCCATGGCAGATTAGGGGCCTGGCAGCAGCTATGGGAGGCCGTAATCTGCCTGCACCCTATGTCAAAAAATTTAACACACCAGCAGTGTGAAGAGACCTGAAAGTGGCACATGGCAGCAGAGTGTGGCGATGGAGACAGCAGCAATGGGAGGCCGTACAGGACCATGACAGACTCTGGACTTGGCAGCAGCATGAGGAGGCGGTATATAGGGGCCCATGGCAGATTAGGGGCCTGCCAGCAGCTATGTGAGGCCCGTAATCTGCCTGCACCCTATGTCAAAAAATTTAACACACCAGCAGTGTGAAGAGACCTGAAAGTGGCACATGGCAGAGTGTGGCGATGGAGACAGCAGCAATGGGAGGCCGTACAGGGACCCATGAGAGACTCTAGACTTGGCAGCAGCATGAGGAGGCGGTATATAGGGGCCCATGGCAGATTAGGGGCCTGGCAGCAGCTATGTGAGGCCCGTAATCTGCCTGCACCCTATGTCAAAAAAATTAAACACACCAGCAGTGTGAAGAGACCTGAAAGTGGCACATGGCAGATGTGGCGATGGAGACAGCAGCAATGGGAGGCCGTACAGGGACCATGACAGACTCTGGACTTGGCAGCAGCATGAGGAGGCGGTATATAGGGGCCCATGGCAGATTAGGGGCCTGGCAGCAGCTATGTGAGGCCCGTAATCTGCCTGCACCCTATGTCAAAAAATTAAACACACCAGCAGTGTGAAGAGACCTGAAAGTGGCACATGGCAGAGTGTGGCGATGGAGACAGCAGCAATGGGAGGCCGTACAGGGACCATGACAGACTCTGGACTTGGCAGCAGCATGAGGAGGCGGTATATAGGGGCCCATGGCAGATTAGGGGCCTGGCAGCAGCTATGTGAGGCCCGTAATCTGCCTGCACCCTATGTCAAAAAATTAAACACACCAGCAGTGTGAAGAGACCTGAAAGTGGCACATGGCAGAGTGTGGCGATGGAGACAGCAGCAATGGGAGGCCGTACAGGGACCATGACAGACTCTGGACTTGGCAGCAGCATGAGGAGGCGGTATATAGGGGCCCATGGCAGATTAGGGGCCTGGCAGCAGCTATGTGAGGCCCGTAATCTGCCTGCACCCTATGTCAAAAAATTTAACACACCAGCAGTGTGAAGAGACCTGAAAGTGGCACATGGCAGCAGAGTGTGGCGATGGAGACAGCAGCAATGGGAGGCCGTACAGGGACCCATGAGAGACTCTGGACTTGGCAGCAGCATGAGGAGGCGGTATATAGGGGCCCATGGCAGATTAGGGGCCTGCCAGCAGCTATGTGAGGCCCGTAATCTGCCTGCACCCTATGTCAAAAAATTTAACACACCAGCAGTGTGAAGAGACCTGAAAGTGGCACATGGCAGAGTGTGGCGATGGAGACAGCAGCAATGGGAGGCCGTACAGGGACCATGACAGACTCTGGACTTGGCAGCAGCATGAGGAGGCGGTATATAGGGGCCCATGGCAGATTAGGGGCCTGGCAGCAGCTATGTGAGGCCCGTAATCTGCCTGCACCCTATGTCAAAAAATTTAACACACCAGCAGTGTGAAGAGACCTGAAAGTGGCACATGGCAGCAGAGTGTGGCGATGGAGACAGCAGCAATGGGAGGCCGTACAGGGACCATGACAGACTCTGGACTTGGCAGCAGCATGAGGAGGCGGTATATAGGGGCCCATGGCAGATTAGGGGCCTGCCAGCAGCTATGTGAGGCCCGTAATCTGCCTGCACCCTATGTCAAAAAATTTAACACACCAGCAGTGTGAAGAGACCTGAAAGTGGCACATGGCAGCAGAGTGTGGCGATGGAGACAGCAGCAATGGGAGGCCGTACAGGGACCCATGAGAGACTCTAGACTTGGCAGCAGCATGAGGAGGCGGTATATAGGGGCCCATGGCAGATTAGGGGCCTGGCAGCAGCTATGTGAGGCCCGTAATCTGCCTGCACCCTATGTCAAAAAATTAAACACACCAGCAGTGTGAAGAGACCTGAAAGTGGCACATGGCAGAGTGTGGCGATGGAGACAGCAGCAATGGGAGGCCGTACAGGGACCATGACAGACTCTGGACTTGGCAGCAGCATGAGGAGGCGGTATATAGGGGCCCATGGCAGATTAGGGGCCTGCCAGCAGCTATGTGAGGCCCGTAATCTGCCTGCACCCTATGTCAAAAAATTTAACACACCAGCAGTGTGAAGAGACCTGAAAGTGGCACATGGCAGCAGAGTGTGGCGATGGAGACAGCAGCAATGGGAGGCCGTACAGGGACCCATGAGAGACTCTGGACTTGGCAGCAGCATGAGGAGGCGGTATATAGGGGCCCATGGCAGATTAGGGGCCTGGCAGCAGCTATGTGAGGCCCGTAATCTGCCTGCACCCTATGTCAAAAAATTTAACACACCAGCAGTGTGAAGAGACCTGAAAGTGGCACATGGCAGCAGACTGTGGCGATGGAGACAGCAGCAATGGGAGGCCGTACAGGGACCATGACAGACTCTGGACTTGGCAGCAGCATGAGGAGGCGGTATATAGGGGCCCATGGCAGATTAGGGGCCTGGCAGCAGCTATGTGAGGCCCGTAATCTGCCTGCACCCTATGTCAAAAAATTTAACACACCAGCAGTGTGAAGAGACCTGAAAGTGGCACATGGCAGCAGAGTGTGGCGATGGAGACAGCAGCAATGGGAGGCCGTACAGGGACCCATGAGAGACTCTGGACTTGGCAGCAGCATGAGGAGGCGGTATATAGGGGCCCATGGCAGATTAGGGGCCTGGCAGCAGCTATGTGAGGCCCGTAATCTGCCTGCACCCTATGTCAAAAAATTTAACACACCAGCAGTGTGAAGAGACCTGAAAGTGGCACATGGCAGCAGAGTGTGGCGATGGAGACAGCAGCAATGGGAGGCCGTACAGGGACCCATGAGAGACTCTGGACTTGGCAGCAGCATGAGGAGGCGGTATATAGGGGCCCATGGCAGATTAGGGGCCTGGCAGCAGCTATGTGAGGCCCGTAATCTGCCTGCACCCTATGTCAAAAAATTTAACACACCAGCAGTGTGAAGAGACCTGAAAGTGGCACATGGCAGCAGAGTGTGGCGATGGAGACAGCAGCAATGGGAGGCCGTACAGGGACCCATGAGAGACTCTGGACTTGGCAGCAGCATGAGGAGGCGGTATATAGGGGCCCATGGCAGATTAGGGGCCTGCCAGCAGCTATGTGAGGCCCGTAATCTGCCTGCACCCTATGTCAAAAAATTTAACACACCAGCAGTGTGAAGAGACCTGAAAGTGGCACATGGCAGCAGACTGTGGCGATGGAGACAGCAGCAATGGGAGGCCGTACAGGGACCATGACAGACTCTGGACTTGGCAGCAGCATGAGGAGGCGGTATATAGGGGCCCATGGCAGATTAGGGGCCTGGCAGCAGCTATGTGAGGCCCGTAATCTGCCTGCACCCTATGTCAAAAAATTTAACACACCAGCAGTGTGAAGAGACCTGAAAGTGGCACATGGCAGCAGAGTGTGGCGATGGAGACAGCAGCAATGGGAGGCCGTACAGGGACCCATGACAGACTCTGGACTTGGCAGCAGCATGAGGAGGCGGTATATAGGGGCCCATGGCAGATTAGGGGCCTGGCAGCAGCTATAGGAGGCCCGTAATCTGCCTGCACCCTATGTCAAAAAATTTAACACACCAGCAGTGTGAGGAGACCTGAAAGTGGCACATGTTTGAGGCATGATTCATGGCGGATTTAGTCAGTTGTGTCAGGAACTGGTGGTTTGAAATCCAGACTAATCCACGCCTGATTCATTTTCACAAACGTGAGTCTCTCCACACTTTGGGTGGACAGTCGTGTCCTCCGCGGAGTTACAATACCTCCTGCCGCACTAAACACGCGCTCCGATGCCACGCTACTGGCCGGGCATGACAGCCTTTCAAGGGCAAATTCAGCTAGTTGGGGCCAAAGGTCAAGTTTCGTTGCCCAGTAGTCAAGGGGATTGTCTACCTCGGTTGGCAGGGTGCTGTCCAAGTAGGCCCAAGCCTGTTGTTTGAGCTCCTGCTCCAGGTCCACCTGATGCTGCTGCTGCTGCTGCGGCTGGTTAGTAGTTTCCTCACTGCGCTGGTGAAGAAAGCTACTCATCATCGACTGCAGACTGAGGCAGCCGCTGCTGGTGGAGCTGCCACTGCTCCTACCACCCCACCCCTCCCCTGCTGCCATGCCAGCGGAACGCGAGCGCACAGGGCCCACAGTGTCTGAGGATGGACGTTGGCGCACAAAGGCAGAGACCAACTGACTACATAGGTGGTTTTTATAGTACGTAATTTTGGCCTCCCTCTCAGCAGGTGTGAAAAAGGCCACCATTTTGGACCGGTAGCGAGGGTCCAACAAGGTGGACAGCCAAAAGTCATCCCTCTGTCTGATGGTTATTATTCGGCTGTCGCTACGCAAGCAACCGAGCATGCTATGGGCCATTTGTGCCAAGGAATGCGAGGGACTCCCTGCCTCCATCTCCACAGCATACTGCCACGGTGCGTCTGGGTCCTCTGTCTCCTCCTCCTCCTCCTCTACCAGATGCTCCTGCTCCTCCACTCCTGTCCGCTGAGTGGAAAAACCACCCATTTCACTCAATAATTCCTGAGCACAAATGTCCTCCTCTACCTCCTCCTCTTCTTCCTGTCCTGCCCCCACAGGGGTCATGTGGCGTTGAGATCTGTGCGCCACGTCTACCGCACCCTGACCAGCCATTGTTAACAGCATTTGTTCCAGGACGTGCAACAGAGGAATGACGTCGTTCATCCCATAGTCCTGCCGACTCACGAATAGCGTGGCCTCCTCAAAGGGCCTGAGCAAGCGGCAGGTGTCACGCATGAGCTGCCAATGGCTGACATCTAAGTTACACAGGGGAGTACCTTTATCCGCTTGTAACATCAGGAAATCGGTGATGGCCTTTCGCTGCTCGTAAAGGCGGTCTAACATGTGTAGGGTTGAATTCCACCTTGTTGCAACGTCGCAGATCAGGCGATGCTGTGGAATTCCGTTCTGCCGCTGCAGCTCAATGAGGGTGTTCTTTGCGGTGTAGGAATGGCTGAAATGCATGCACAGTTTACGTGACATTTTAAGGATGTCTTGCAGTGGGATGGTGGATTTTAGGAACCGCTTGACAACCAGATTGAACACGTGAGCCATGCATGGCGCATGGCACAACCTTCCTTGACGCAGAGCAGACACCATGTTCTTTCCGTTGTCAGTCAACATGGTTCCGATTTTTAGTTTGCGCGGAGACAGCCATCTGTCGATTTCTCTGTTCATTACACTCAGCAGTTCCTCCCCTGTGTGACTACGTTCGCCAAGGCATACCAGGTGCAGCACAGCGTGACACCGTTGCGCCCTGCACATGTGATATGCCGGTCGGGTAATGGGACTTGGCACGGGGGTGGCGGCTGAGGACACGGCGGAAAAAGAGGTGGTAGAGGCGGACATGCTTGCTGGACCAAGGACGTGCAAACGTGGAGGCAAAAGCGTCGTGACCTGTCCAAGTTGCTGGTGCGGCTGTGCCGGCACCACGTTCACCCAGTGGGCCGTAAATGACATGTACTGTCCCTGACCGTAGTTACAGCTCCACACGTCGGCGCTGCCGTGCACTTTGGCAGAGACCGACATGCTCAAAGACTGGCCCACCATCTCTTCTACATGTGAATGCAGGGCTGGCACTGCCTTTTGGGCAAAGAAATGACGGCTTGGCACTCTCCACCGCGGCGCGGCACAAGCCATCATTTCTCGGAAAGGTGCTGAGTCCACCAGTTGGAAAGGGAGGGACTGCAGCACCAGCAACTTGGACAGGAGGACGTTCAGCTTTTGCACCGTCGGGTGCGTGCTCGCAAACTGTTGTCTCTTGGATACGGATTCCAAGAAAGACTGTTGACGGAATCCGAGAAGAGGAGTAGCAGGAGAAGGAGCATCTGAACGAGCGGAAGATGCCAATGAGCGACAACTCCCCTCAGCAGAGGTGTTGGAGCCTTGACTGGCTGATAGAGGGCGATTGACGACGTCGGGTGACGGAGCAAGTAACGGAGCGGGTGATGGAGCGGGGGCTGGGGCAGGCAGAACCGCCGTATGTTTATCACGGTTTTCCCAGGCCACCGAATGGTGACGCTGCATATGCTGACGCAACGCTGTAGTCCCAACATGGGCCCCCTGGCCACGCTTGCATTTCTGGCCACATAGTCGACATACGGCTACGTTTACTTCCTCGGGCGGCTTGAGGAAAAATTGCCACACCACCGAGTAGGAAACTTTGCCCCCGCTACTCTTCACTGGCTGACTGCTACTTCCTCCGTGCGCACCGGCACCACTACTGGCCGTGGTGGTAGGCTGCAGTGGAGCTGGTGCTCTACTCCGTGGACGTTTGGCTCCACTGACACTGATGCGACCCTGCTGCTGTCTCCTGGGCAACCCACCGACTGTTTTGCTCGCTGCCAAGCTGCCACCCTCTTCTCCTGATGATGCGGAAGAAATTGCCTGATGACGACGAGGCTGCCAAGTGCGATCAACCTCCTCATCATCAAGTAGGGTCTCCGCCTCACTACTAGCCCCCTCGGCTGCGTCTGGGTCAGGAGACAGACCTGTCTCTAGACCGGCTACCGAGCCACTCTCCTCGCCAGTACTTGTTCGCTTGGCTGCTGAAAAGGCCGATGTCTCCCCCCGTTCCTGACCGCCCTCTGTTAGCTCTTCCTCACTGTACAGTGGGGCTGAGCCCACAGCATGCGATACTTCGCTTGGTGAGGGAACAGCAAAGGACAGGGGCAGGTAGAGGACACGTGATTTCAGTGGGCTTGGTCCCGGGCCATGCCAACTAACGGTTGTGTCTGACGTACCCACCGACCGTTGGCTGTAGGTGTCAGAGGTGACCTGGGAAGAGGAAGACGACCGAGCCAACCAATCAATGACGGCAGGGTTGTCGGTGGAGACACGACCGCTGGATGACACCGGGAGCACTGGCCTCTGGCTGCGAATACTGCTGCCTCGACCCCTTCCTCTGCTGCCACGTCTGCTCGCTCCTAAAACATTGCCTCCTCTGCCACTCCTCTGCATGTTGTCTGACATACTATTTAATTCAACGATTAGGTGTCCCTGAGTAACAATTCTCTGGCACTCAGTAACAATTCTGTCTGTCCCTGAGTAACAATTCTCTGGCACTCAGTAACAATTCTGTCTGTCCCTGAGTAACAATTCTCTGGCACTCAGTAACAATTCTGTCTGTCCCTGAGTATGAATTCTGTGGCCCTGAGTAACAATTCTGTGTCTGTGCGAGTAACAATTCTGTGTCTGTGCAAGTAACAATTTTGTGTCTGTGCGAGTAACAATTCTCTGGCACTCAGTAACAATTCTGTCTGTCCCTGAGTAACAATTCTCTGGCACTCAGTAACAATTCTGTCTGTCCCTGAGTAACAATTCTCTGGCACTCAGTAACAATTCTGTCTGTCCCTGAGTATGAATTCTGTGGCCCTGAGTAACAATTCTGTGTCTGTGCGAGTAACAATTCTGTGTCTGTGCAAGTAACAATTTTGTGTCTGTGCGAGTAACAATTCTCTGGCACTCAGTAACAATTCTGTCTGTCCCTGAGTAACAATTCTCTGGCACTCAGTAACAATTCTGTCTGTCCCTGAGTAACAATTCTCTGGCACTCAGTAACAATTCTGTCTGTCCCTGAGTAACAATTCTCTGGCACTCAGTAACAATTCTGTCTGTCCCTGAGTAACAATTCTCTGGCACTCAGTAACAATTCTGTCTGTCCCTGAGTAACAATTCTCTGGCACTCAGTAACAATTCTGTCTATCCCTGAATATGAATTCTGTGGCCCTGAGTAACAATTCTGTGTCTGTGCGAGTAACAATTCTGTGTCTGTGCAAGTAACAATTTTGTGTCTGTGCGAGTAACAATTCTCTGGCACTCAGTAACAATTCTGTCTGTCCCTGAGTAACAATTCTCTGGCACTCAGTAACAATTCTGTCTGTCCCTGAGTAACAATTCTCTGGCACTCAGTAACAATTCTGTCTGTCCCTGAGTAACAATTCTCTGGCACTCAGTAACAATTCTGTCTGTCCCTGAGTAACAATTCTCTGGCACTCAGTAACAATTCTGTCTGTCCCTGAGTAACAATTCTCTGGCACTCAGTAACAATTCTGTCTATCCCTGAGTATGAATTCTGTGGCCCTGAGTAACAATTCTGTGTCTGTGCGAGTAACAATTCTGTGTCTGTGCAAGTAACAATTTTGTGTCTGTGCGAGTAACAATTCTCTGGCACTCAGTAACAATTCTGTCTGTCCCTGAGTAACAATTCTCTGGCACTCAGTAACAATTCTGTCTGTCCCTGAGTAACAATTCTCTGGCACTCAGTAACAATTCTGTCTGTCCCTGAGTATGAATTCTGTGGCCCTGAGTAACAATTCTGTGTCTGTGCGAGTAACAATTCTGTGTCTGTGCAAGTAACAATTTTGTGTCTGTGCGAGTAACAATTCTCTGGCACTCAGTAACAATTCTGTCTGTCCCTGAGTAACAATTCTCTGGCACTCAGTAACAATTCTGTCTGTCCCTGAGTAACAATTCTCTGGCACTCAGTAACAATTCTGTCTGTCCCTGAGTAACAATTCTCTGGCACTCAGTAACAATTCTGTCTGTCCCTGAGTAACAATTCTCTGGCACTCAGTAACAATTCTGTCTGTCCCTGAGTAACAATTCTCTGGCACTCAGTAACAATTCTGTCTATCCCTGAGTATGAATTCTGTGGCCCTGAGTAACAATTCTGTGTCTGTGCGAGTAACAATTCTGTGTCTGTGCAAGTAACAATTTTGTGTCTGTGCGAGTAACAATTCTCTGGCACTCAGTAACAATTCTGTCTGTCCCTGAGTAACAATTCTCTGGCACTCAGTAACAATTCTGTCTGTCCCTGAGTAACAATTCTCTGGCACTCAGTAACAATTCTGTCTGTCCCTGAGTATGAATTCTGTGGCCCTGAGTAACAATTCTGTGTCTGTGCGAGTAACAATTCTGTGTCTGTGCAAGTAACAATTTTGTGTCTGTGCGAGTAACAATTCTCTGGCACTCAGTAACAATTCTGTCTGTCCCTGAGTAACAATTCTCTGGCACTCAGTAACAATTCTGTCTGTCCCTGAGTAACAATTCTCTGGCACTCAGTAACAATTCTGTCTGTCCCTGAGTATGAATTCTGTGGCCCTGAGTAACAATTCTGTGTCTGTGCGAGTAACAATTCTGTGTCTGTGCAAGTAACAATTTTGTGTCTGTGCGAGTAAGAATTCTCTGGCACTCAGTAACAATTCTGTCTGTCCCTGAGTAACAATTCTCTGGCACTCAGTAACAATTCTGTCTGTCCCTGAGTAACAATTCTCTGGCACTCAGTAACAATTCTGTCTGTCCCTGAGTAACAATTCTCTGGCACTCAGTAACAATTCTGTCTGTCCCTGAGTAACAATTCTCTGGCGCTCAGTAACAATTCTGTCTGTCCCTGAGTATGAATTCTGTGGCCCTGAGTAACAATTCTGTGTCTGTGCGAGTAACAATTCTGTGTCTGTGCAAGTAACAATTTTGTGTCTGTGCGAGTAACAATTCTCTGGCACTCAGTAACAATTCTGTCTGTCCCTGAGTAACAATTCTCTGGCACTCAGTAACAATTCTGTCTGTCCCTGAGTAACAATTCTCTGGCACTCAGTAACAATTCTGTCTGTCCCTGAGTATGAATTCTGTGGCCCTGAGTAACAATTCTGTGTCTGCGCGAGTAACAATTCTGTGTCTGTGCAAGTAACAATTTTGTGTCTGTGCGAGTAACAATTCTCTGGCACTCAGTAACAATTCTGTCTGTCCCTGAGTAACAATTCTCTGGCACTCAGTAACAATTCTGTCTGTCCCTGAGTAACAATTCTCTGGCACTCAGTAACAATTCTGTCTGTCCCTGAGTAACAATTCTCTGGCACTCAGTAACAATTCTGTCTGTCCCTGAGTAACAATTCTCTGGCACTCAGTAACAATTCTGTCTGTCCCTGAGTAACAATTCTCTGGCACTCAGTAACAATTCTGTCTGTCCCTGAGTAACAATTCTCTGGCACTCAGTAACAATTCTGTCTGTCCCTGAGTAACAATTCTCTGGCACTCAGTAACAATTCTGTCTGTCCCTGAGTAACAATTCTGTCTGTCCCTGAGAATGAATTCTGTGGCCCTGAGTAAGAATTCTCTGGCACTCAGTAACAATTCTGTCTGTCCCTGAGTAACAATTCTCTGGCACTCAGTAACAATTCTGTCTGTCCCTGAGTAAAAATTCTGTGGCCCTAATAACGTTTCTGTGGCCCTAAGTAACAATTCTCTGGCACTGAGTAACAATTCTGTCTGTCCCTGAGTATGAATTCTGTGGCCCTAACTAGCGTTTCTTTGTCCCTAAATAACGATTCTGTGGCCCTCATTAACAAGTCTGTGTCCCTGAGTAATGGTTCTCTGTCCCTAAGTAACTTCTCTCTGTCCCCAATTCTCGTTTCTGTGGCCCTAACTCTGTCCCTGTCCCTAGTACAGAGCGGTCTGCCTCTGTTCAATGACTGCAGGCAAATGAAGATTTCCAAAATGGCCGCTATATATACCTCGACCATTACACAGTGCTGGCTGGCTGGCTGCTGATTGGCTGATGCGATCACATGTCGTTGAGGAATGCATTATGGGGCAGCGCGCCTTGTCTGCGCGCCTTCCCCGACATCCCCGCTCCGTCGCCGCACATGTCAGCCGCCATTTTCGGAAAAATTTCGATTCGCGCGTCCGAATTAGGCTGTTTTTCGGATTCGGCACGAATCGAAATTTTTCCGATATTCGACTCGAATTCCACTTCGGATACTTCGATTCGCTCATCTCTAATGATGATGCTGTACTGCACTTGTGACAGTATGTAAAAAAAAAAAGAAATTTGTGAATTTCTTCATGTTCCAAAAAATTATGACAAAAATTACAACTTCAAAAAACTCACCATAATAAATACCATGGGCTGTCTACCTTCCAAAAAGGGGTAAATTAGGAGGGTATTTGTACTGTCATGACATTTTGGGGCCTCAAGAAATGATAGGCCATCAATACATCAGGACTGATCAATTTTCAGATATATACCATAGTTTTTGAACTTTTGAACTTTACTATAGACTAAATAATAAACATTGATTTAGGTTATTTTCACACAAAAAATGTAATAGAATACATTTTGGCCTAAATTTATGAAGAAAGATAATTTATTTGCAAAATTTTATAACAAAAACTAAGAAAATATTTTTTTTTCAAAACTTTCTGTCTTTTTTGTTTATTTAGCAAACAATAAAAAAAACCCAGTGGTGATTAAATACCATCAAAAGAAACCTCTATTTGTGTGAAAAAATCATAAAATATTCATATGGGTACAGTGCTACATGACCACGCAGTTGTCATTCAAACAACGCTACAAACCGAACATTGGCCTGGGCAGGAAGGGGGTAAAAGTGCCCAGTATTGAAGTGGTTAAAGGTCAATGTACATTTAAATCAACTAAATACATTCCACATACAATAAAGAGCAAGGAAACTTTGTAGAAAAGTGGACATGTTAAAAACCACGGATTTTGACTTGTGATTGCATTGGGCCTTCGTTGAGTGTTAGGCAATACAAACCAATGCACCTGGTTTGAATTTGCTCTAGGAATCTGAAAACCTTTTTGTTTTGATGTACTTAGAATGTAATTAATAGATTTAGGGTCCATGCACACTAGGAGGCAGAAAAAATGCCAGAACCGCTGGCAGAGAAAAGCAAAAAGCAGCAAACACTCCTATGGAGCATATTGTACATGTGTTTAGGAGTGTTTGCGTTTCAAAGCATGTTTCCCCAAAACACTAGATAAAATCTACACTTGAAAACGCTTGACGATTCATCCTCCGTTAACCAAAACTTAGCACTTACTGTTTCTCGAGCATTAATCACAGCTTGCAGACTAATTGTACTTAAGTGGACCTCATCCACTCTTCCTGAATGGATCTTAACAAATGTATTTCATATCAAAAGCACACTTACTGCCTCAGGAATTCTATGTGAAAGTTTGATGCCATATGGTCTCAATGGCTTGAGTATACTGTATGTGCCCTACTCTTTCTTAGTTCTCCAAGTGCTTTTCTTTTCTTTTTTTTTTCTTTTGAGCTGACCTTATCTGGTCGTAACCTTTATCATTGAGACACTGATATGTCTAATTTGCCTGAAGTTTTTCGTGGAAGCTGTTTGCTTCTTTTGTTCCTGATGTGGTTGCTATTTTCTCTTGGTGGATGTTTCTATGTTCTAAAGCCAACTAACTCTTACTAAATAAAATCTGATTATAAAAAAAATATTTCATCACCTAAATGCTGCATTTAGGCGCATTTAGGCGCATGCAGCATTGTTTCTGCCCAACAGCTCCTCTCAAAAACGCACTTGTGATGTTTTGGGATTTTTTTCAGCCTGTAAACGCTGCTCTACAAATATGCTTGTAAACACCCAAATGTGCATGGACACATAGGCCAACATAGAGTTGCTTCTACAGGCTGAGAGAAAAAAGCCAGACATCTGCTTAAGCAGCATTGTTTATATCCAGTGTGCATGAGGCCTTAAATTGAAAGTTCAGTTGGATTTAATAACTTTAAAATATATCTTAGTAAATTGCTATGCATAGATTTTTTCTCGTCAGTGGGATATTAATGTCATGATTGTCATTCCTTCAGGCAGAGTAACACAAACGTCTACAAGAATCTTGCATAATCCTGGCCACATTATTTTAATTAAGCTAATTGCACTTATATACATATAATAAGGAATAATCCTAGTAATTAATATTTCCCAATTTTGAAAGCTTTGCCAACATCTATTTTGTATGGAATAAAGTACACTATCAGTATGCAAAAGCTTGTCTTTAGAAAAGCATGCTTTATTATTAATTTTGTAATGTAAACCCACTGGGGTTTTCATAAATGCTTCCCCAACGGAAGAAATTAATATTTCTTGCTAGGGGTTTTAATGTAAATATACAATGTGAATGCCAAGATGAAGAGGTTAAAGATTGGTTGAGACTTGAATTTACAATGCATATAGCTTTAGGAGGTTGCATTATCCATCTGCAGTGACTGAGAAATTCCTCAGGGGAGTTATTATTATACTGCACATTGGGTGAAATACAATGAATCAGAGACAAAATAATAGATGCATATCAAGAGGTAGATGCAAACGGAGTCCTGCTTATAAACTTAAAAACAAAAATTGATGTAACAATTAAGGGGGGATACTTAGAAAAAAAGTATATATTTAGCTACGATTATGTTCAACATGTTATATGTATACAGATAAAAAGCAGTCAGAATGAAACTAAATGTATTCTAATATGGAAAGGGCATACCCCCTTCACAAAACCCTCACACTCTAACTGACCAGTCAGTCAAATTATTGTTATCAGTTTTTTTACACTGTGCTATTTTTCGAAAGGTTAAGGTTGTAAGAGATTTGGTGATCACCAGATGTTCTAAGAAGCAGATTTCAATTAATTTTGATGAACTGACTCAAACAGCCCAGGGTATGGCAATTGCCATCTAGGTACTTTTTGTGGTAAATGGGTCCAGAGGAAGACTGAATTTGACAGCAGTCCATGTTTCTGTGGTTTCAGAGCTCTTAAAGCGGTAGTAAATGCTAAAAGTGCACTGCACACTAGCACATCTCGAAGGACTTACCTTAAAATGAATCCCTCCAACGGAGTGCTGTCACTGCTGCAGAGGCTTCCATCTTCACCCGGTCTTCTTTCTGGGTTTGACTGGCGGAGCTGTGATGACATCACTCCCATGCATGTGCGTGGGAGTCTCGGCCGTGGCACACAGCTTTGAAGGAACGGCACAGGTATACCGTTCCTTCAGAGCGCATGGGCTGGTGATGTCACCAGCTGCTGCTCACTAGAATATCTCCTAAATGGTGCAAGTTTAGGACATATTCATTTTACCTACAAGTAAGCTTTATTATAAGCTTACCTGTAGGTAAAAATAATAAATGAGCGTTTACTACCCCTTGAAGTCCACTCAATAAAAGAGTGGGCGGGTTCCTTGGCCACAATGCTATATTATTATATTTAGATAAAGGACAGAGAGTACTGAGAAAGTGTGCTACTTGTCTGTTAATGTGCAAAGACTAAATTTACTCTAATTAGGAAATACCACCTTCACCAACCCCTTACACTCCCAACTGACCATTCAGTCGAATTGATATTAGCAGGTTTTCTCCATTGTCAGAGTGCTATTCCTTGAAAAGTTAAGGTTGTAGATTTAGTGATCACCAGACACTAAAAGAATCAAATTTCAACTAATTTTGATGAACTGACTCAGACAGCCTAGGGTATGGCACTTGCCATCCAGGTACGTTTTCTGGTAAATGACTCCAGAGGAAGATTGCTTTTGACAGCAGTCCATGTTTCTGTGGTCTCAGAAGTCCACTCAATAACAGAGTGAGTGGGTTCCTTGGCCACAATGGTTTATCTGCTTCCCCCAGGATTGATTAGAAGGTGAGGGGTCAAATAACAGGAAATCCCTGGATAAAGAGTAGAAACCACAGAGAAAGTGTGCTACCTATTGGTTAATGTGTAAAGACATTACAGGGCATTTGTATTTTCAGTTTAGAATTGTGCTAGACATTTTCCCTTACATTGGAAGAGGCTTTACTGTTCTGATTTTGCTGGATAAATAAGAGTGGGTGTTTCTGCTCAGAAACAGACATAATGCTCATCCCAGAACCCAGCATTCAGCATTGGCTCCTTTGCTGTTCTGTTGGGCACAGTGATTTCCTGCCTGTGATGAGCACTATAGTTTCAGCAGAGGGAAGAAATGTCATGGGACACAGAGCCTAGATAGGTAAGTAACACACTGAACACCAGCATTTTACACTAAAAACCAATGACAATGATTGATGCCAATGTCTCCCACCCTAAAATCACAAGGCACCAGTGCCCTGCCCTCTCCTACTCTACATAGTACCATGTCATCTCTCGCCATGGAGGACTAAGTCCCCACATTTCTCCCCACTGAGCACTAGTCTACCCCCTTTCCTCCAACTGGTGTTTTGTTTCTCCCATATATCACCTATGCAAACATTTTCTTCCTACCATTGACTCTGAGCTGACCACTTAAGCACGACATATTTCTCCTACTGTTGACCACAGATGCCGGGTATCTTTTTCCTCTTGTTGACCAGCAATGCAATGGCAATATGACACATATCCCTGACCACTGCATTCTATACATTGTGTTGAATATAACAAAGTGCCAACCACAGTACATTGCATTCTTCTGACTAAAGTGTTTATTGTCTTAACAGTTTCTGGTAGACACGTGCATGCTGGAATTTTTTGTTTCATATGGATTTGTTCTTTGAAGAATTTTGTTTTGTTTTATTTGTTATGCCGAACCATCCATTTTTGGAATTTGTTTCATATTTTCGACATTTGTTTGGGTGGATTAAAACAATTTTGCATTTTTCCCAGAAAACTGCTATATACTTGATGAATTATCGAATCAGACAGATTTGAGTTAGAAGGATTTGATATTTTTGGATGCTAGTCCAACCCACCTAGAGATATGGCATAAGCTGATTGGACAATATTGACTGGTGTCATGCACATCTGAATCCAAATTATTGAATGAATTTTAAAATTACATTAATTTCCCCATGGGCCTGAACTACTATTGTATAATGCAACATCATCCGAATGAAAGAAATTAATTCATTATTTTTTTCAGATTTGTTGACATTACTATGTCCATTTGCAGATTCGTATAAATATTACATTTGAATGATGAAAAAAAATGGTGGACCCAGATTTTTGGCTCAGTCTACTGTATATTGTTACATGTAGCAAATAATATATGATAGAGTACACTATGAAGTCATAGATTTCTTATTCAAGCTCAAGGCTTTGTGAACTCGTAAACAACTAGAAGTTAATTATACATTAGAACCAGCTTATTAAAGTATTACAGGAAGTGTCCTTGATGAAAGTTTTTTCCTTTTATATTGTACTTCTAAAAATTTTCAAGACAGATTACAGTTATATACCCTCTTCTGTGCACTGTCAGTACAAACAAAAGCAACTGGCACACAATGGAAGCACCTGTGCTGTACAATCGGAAGATTGGCAGCACATGAGCAGAGTAACTCCACTTTTGTTGAGAAAAAAACCTTATTCTCTGGGTCATCAATGTACATTACAAAGATTTTAACAAACTTTGTTAGCAGATTTTTATCTTTTGTTGTTGTATAAAAAATAGCTGTTTGTGTTCATGTGCAGAGTTAATCTGTATGGAAGTGGTTTTTATATTTATTAGGCTCCATGCACACTCGGCATTTTAATAACGATGGCAACATTAGCTGTGTAAAGTCACATTAAAAATGTGAGTTTTTTATTTTTTTTAGCGTTTTTGCATTAGCGTTTAGCGGACTTTTGCTGCGTTTTTTCGAATTTGCATTTCTTCACATTTTTTTTTACCCACCTGCAGGGCTCTAATGAGGAATATTACAGGGTCTTCATCCCTTTAGACATGATTCCCCTTTTGGAGTATCTCAACAAAATAGACATTTTTGTTGCAGGGGATGGCAAAAAATCTGACTTGTATTTTAGTGCGGACGTCTGGGAAAATCAGTGAACTAATCACACAAGCAGCAAATGATATTTATTGGGGGTGTTCTTTATACCACCTGTGTACAGGACACCTGCAGGCTGCCATATTTTACAGAAAATGAAAGCGGTACCAATTGAAAAGGAAAGATAGTTTTTAATAACATTAAATTGCAATATGACTTGTGTAGGAATTGTATATAGTATATATATATATATATATATATATATATATATATATATATATATACACACACACACACATTTTTAATTTGCCATTTTGTTCTCATGAAAGTGAAGTTACCCTTTAACTGAAAAGTGCCTATCATGAGTTAACTGTGTAACTGAACTTCCGATCAGCCAGTAACACTAAATATAATAATGATAATAAGTAATGAATACTTGGACTTGCAGTTGTTCTCTAATCAGAAAAAATAGAATGTTAATTTTCAATATGAGGTGCAAGCACCCTTGTCTCTTTGCTGCTTTCTTCTGTTGTCAAATATTTAAAGATGAACCCTCCCTATCAAAAGATTTTGTTTATCCTGTCCCCAGTGGACAAAGCAAATTTGATTCTTTTGTCCTGATTTAGTCAGTCAGAGCAATGACTGCAGAAGTTTCAATTTCCCAACTTATATAAACTTATTTTCAACTGTAATAAAATACTGTATTGAACATACTGTCAGTAATATTTAGATAAAGCCCACAAGCCAGTGTTGTTTAACACTGATATTATTACTCAATTCCTGAAGTTCACATGGCGTGCCTCTTCTACTACTACATTCTACAAACACAAGCTAAAACTCCCCTCTAGGGCAGAATACACAGACACATGACAGACGGGGAACACATACACTGATTTAGTTCTTTCACATACTATGACTGCCTGCAACATAGTATAGACTTTCTGTTACTGACATCAAGGCTGATTGTTAACAGCTTCACACAAACAGTAAAATCTATCATGTCTATGCTTTATAAAAGCAAGGTATAAGAAGAAGGGGCCATTTAAAGCTGCTATTAAACCTGCTTTGACAGACAGAAAAATACACTACTATGAGGCTCAATTAGTTCCCTCCTAATTTGTCCTATGACTCTTGCAATGTAATGTAATATAGCACATTTAAAATATGGGTATTTTCTTTCCCCAAATGCTGTACATGAAATCCTGAAAGGAAGCCAGGAACTTATGGATAGCTATTTCAGTGTCATGGTAGCCTCTAAACCTGGGAACTTATGATATGCAAATCTCAACTATTTCTGTGAAAATGTAGGTAGCCCATTCCCAAATCCTCTCAGAGTGCATGCTTTGCTTTAAAGATTCTATCTTATACAATTTGAAAACGAAAGGTAGCACATTATCACTATAGTGGTACTATAGGCTCCAGCGGCCATCATTCAAACTGCTGTGAGGACAGAGGCAGAGGGATGGCGTGATGGGTGCTATGTGACTATGGATACACACAGCTTGGCTCCCAAGCACCCATCCAGTTAAAGGAAATACCCAGAAGCAGAGAAAAAGGGACAAGAGCCATGGGATCCCTAAGACAAAAAGGAAAAGCATTGGTCTCCACTCTGTCCCTCCAGCACTGGGGAGGGGGGCGGGAACGCTTGGCTAGGGCTCTCACCCACACACTGAAATGCATAGCCAGCTGTCAATCAGACAGCGAGGTAGATCCCAACAACATTGTTTGGATACTTCCTGAGCCTTGAGTGGCTGTGCCCCGTCAGCAGTCATAGGAGGACAAAAGTAAATGTACTCCTGTGACCCACAGGAGAAGTAGGGCCAAAAAGTTCTGGACATACTTCTCTTTTAAATCCTCAAAATATAAACAATCTATGCACTTGAAATTGTCTAAATAGTTATTACAAATTTCTTTTTTTCATATCAAGCATTTGTAAACAGTTGTTCAACGTAGCTTTCATAGCCACCGCCAACTCTTCAGGGCAAGCAGTTTCCTCTCCACTTCTCCACTTAAGGAGGAGCCGTATGCAGTGACGTCACGCCGCCGAGACCACAAGGAGGTCCGGTGGTTTATCTTGGATCCTTATGGTCAGTGTAATTTCATTCTAATTGTTCTGCGTACACTTAATAAACAATTTACTGGAATATACTACACTATGGGCATCCTTCTTTTTGGCTCTTTATGAGCTAAGCAAATCCACAGAGCCCATTCTGGAGGAAAGCTGAGGTGCTGCGGATAACCCAGGGGAAGAGGATCTCTCTGATCAGACCTGGCTGTACACATCCTTAAGGGGACCCCTGGCTGACATTATATACAATGATTACACATCTGGTGAGTGTGTAATCTTAACATATTCTTGGCACTTCACCGAATATCATTTAAGTATTTGAAGCATATATTATGAGATCATTCTTGGATGGATCTTCACTATTAGCACTTTATGGACATTGATATACTATTGAACTTGATATTATAGCACTTTATGTGCTCACGACCATCACTATATTAGCACATTATATTATATAAGATATGATCTTTTAGCACAATATTTGCACTTTCTCATCTTATATCTGAAATATTATTTATTTTGCACATATCTTTATTTTGTCTGATCATATTGCATTGGTTTCTACATATCTTAGCGCTGCACCCATTCATTTGTATTTTATTGGTCAGGTGTGTACACACTGTTATGGCTCTGTCTGAGGCCAGGAATACATGCCCCATGATGCATTGCACACATCAGTATCCTGGAATCCCCTAAATGCAAAATAATTTATAAGCAAATAGTGGTTTCCAGATTCAGGTCAGAGTTACCCCTGTAATGTTTAATTCTTTCTTTTTATTAATTGATATAATATATATATATGTTATTATATTATTGTGCAAAGGTTTTAGAAAAAATGCTGGTAAATCAAAAATAGTTTTTGTTCACGGATTACCGACTTACAAAATCACATCAATATATTGTGTATTCACCCTTTGCCTTTAAAAAAAAAAGCATAATTTCTCCCAGATACAATTACACACAGGTTGGTCTTACTGCATCAACAAGGTCAACAGTCAGAAATTTCAAGGAAATTTCTTCAGGTGTACTTTGTACTATCCAGTGCTCAGCCACGGAAACTTGCAATGAAAGAAGCATCATGTTGACTTCCCTTCACAAACAAAAGATGTCCAATGGAAACCTCAGCTCAGACTTGGGAGAAACCAGTGAGACCCAGGTACACCCACCTACAGCCCAGAGAAGTCTGGTCAGAAGTGGTCTTCATGGAACACTTGTGGGTAAAAAGCCATTCCTCTAATGTAGAAACAAGGCCAAGAGACTTTTCATAAAAACACAAGAACTGATATGCACAAAAGTGGCAGCAGGTGCTGTGGACTGATGAGTCTACATTTGAAAAGTTTGGTTGTAAGTTGTAACAGAAGGCAATTGTTTTGACAGGTACAGACACAAGGATAAGTGTCTGTAGGCAACAATGAAGCATGTTGGAGAATCCTTGAAGGTTTGGGGTTGCACATCTGCACATGAAGTTGGCAATTTGATCAGAAGCAATGTCTCCTTAATGCTGAAAAGTACCGGTAGATACTGTATAGATATGTATTCACAATGCAATAACTTCAGAGAGGCTTTATTTATTCTGCAGCAGGACAATGACATATAGCCAAAGTCAAAAAGAATTATCTTCGGCAAAAAGAAGAACAAGGAGTCCTGGAAGAGATAGTATAGCCCCACAGAGCCCAAGAGATTGCAGCAACTGAGACAGCCTAAATCCACATAAGAACTATGGTTATTTTTCCAAGATGTTGGGAACAACTTACCTGCTGATTTCCTTTTAAAAAATGCATTGTACCTAGGAAATATTGATTCTGTTTTAAAAACTATTCATTTATTTTTTAAATAATGCATTTTTCACAAGTGCCTATAATCTTTGCACAATAATATACACTATTTATCCCAAGTTTGGTGAGTAGTTTAGAACCACACTTTGCAGAGGAGTGTTAACATAGCACTGTGGTTTCACATGTATTTGCAAATGTGTGCAACAAAAAAAACTCTGCTCTTAAAATAAAATGTTGAAATGTTTTAATGAGATTTTTTGTGCTGACTAGCTGGATAGTGTGATGGAAAATTCTATTGTTTTGTATATTTCCATGCCCACATGCACTTTTCCTTTTTTGTTACATTTAAATGGATCTGAGTAGTTTTAATTTCTATTTTGTTGAATTTGGTAAAGACACACTGGAGTTTTTCTCTGCCTTCAGGTGTTTTGGACTTCCAGTATGCCGCTGTACTTTTTAGGAGGGTGGTGCTGCCTTCAAAGTCAGCCTGCTCTAAATTTATGCAACAAAACATGTCTGTCTTTAACCTTTTCTAGAAAATTATGCAATTAAATTTGGCCACGTCTTCAATCTTCTATGCTACAGAGTTGGAGGGTCCTATTTTGGGTGCCTCCTGGTTGACACTTGCTACTGGCTGAAGAACATTTAGCCCTGGTTCACACTGATGCAGTGCAGGATTCGCAACATTTTCAGTGAAAATTCTGCACCACATCAGAATCGCACCCCGTTCACGTGAACCGCTGTGGGTGTGTATGTTAACAACACCCTGAACGCAGTCCACAAAATGTGGTACGATGTGCAGATTCTAGTGCAGACCCAAAAAAGGGTCCTGCAAGATTCTGGTGCGGGTGCAGTGCGAATACAGCCATACAAAATGTATGGCTCCAATCGCACCGCACACACATATCGCATGTGATTTGCACAGGAATGCGGTGCGGTTCCTGTGCGAATCCCATGCGATATACCGCAACACACCTATGTGAACCCAGGCTTAGGGGAAAAAAACATACGCACAGGCAGATTTTATGTTTCAATTTATTTATCGTTTTTGCTTTAACCACTTGCCCTCCTGAGGATATACCCCCCCCCCCCCCCCCCTCCTGACCAGGCCATTTTTTTTAATACTTTAACTGACAATTGTGCGGTCATGCAATGCTGCACCCAAATGAAATTTACATCCTTTTTTTCCCCATGAATTGAGCTTTCTTTTGGTAGTATTTGATCACCTGTGCGTTTTTTATTTTTTGCTCTATAAAAAAAACAGGCTGACTATTTTGAGAAAAAAACAATATTTTTTACTTTTTGCTATTAAACATGTCCAGTAAAAAAATTATAAAAATCAAGTTTTGTCATAAATTTATGCCAAAATGTATTCTGCTACATGTCTTTGCTAAAAAAAATCCCAATATGTGTAAATTAATTGGTTTATGTGAAAGGTATAGCGTTTACAAGTGGACATATATATACTGGGATTTTTTAAATTATTTTCTATTTTAACTAGTAATGGCGGCAATCAGCAACTTATAATGGGACTGCGGGACTGCAGCGGGCATTTTGACACTGGGGAGAACTGACTTGGTGTCACTGACATCCATAGTGACACCAATACAGTGGTCATTGCTAAAAAAAACACTGACACTGTACTAATGGCACTGGGCAGGAAGGGGTTAACATGAAGGGCGATCAAAGTGTTAACTGTGTGCTGTGTGTGTTTTACATAGTGCTGTATCCCTGTGCTTCACTGTAAGCACACTGCTTTGCATGGCTGTGCTGTGCACAACCATGCAAAGCAGTGTGCACAAGCTGACAGGGAGAACTTTTTTGTTTACAAACAGTTCTCCTCCCTGTAGAAGATGCTCGGCATTCACAGGGCACCAGCGAGTAATCACCAGCCGTGGCATTCCCTACTCGGAAATGCAAAGTCACGTATATATACGTGATTTTGCGCACCCAAGCCACCCTGTAGCAGTATATCTGCTATAGAGCAGTCGGGAAGAGGTTAATGTGTTCTTGACTGTACGTAAGGTTTTTCCATCTTGTCTACACCATGCTATAAGAATTTTTGGTACAATAACACAATAATGCATACAGTATCGCATAAGTGTGTTTTTACAAATTTTAATTACAATCAAAAAACAAACTATAAAAGAAAAGGGATATTAAATATTTAAATGGGAAACGGGTCAACTTACAAGATGTATAAATTACAACTGTATCAGCAAGATAGTATTAATGACTATAATCAAAGTATGATCATTTAAAATTGTATTTTCTGCACTAAAATAATGTTTTATAACATGCATGTTAATATTTGGTTTGCTATCTACCAGATGCTAAAAAGCTTTATTAATAATCATTGCATGAGTCTGCATGATACAGTGTTCTCAAATGTCAGACCACATCAGATGGTAGCCATCTGCAAAATCTGCATTTGGCACTGTTGTTCCCATTTATTACATTAATGCTATTGGCCCCCATTCACACACAACAGATTCTTTGCAGGTAGAGCTCAGTTTTTGCATTTCTCTTGGGTCTAACCCTGCTCCATCCTCCACCAAAAGATAATTTGTTTTCGTCAACCAGCAAGGCCCCTGGCAATTCGGCCTGCTTATTGCAGAATCCACTGTACGATTGAAGTGTGTCTTTAATAACTTCCATTGGGAATAGGTCGCAGATTTTCACTCACAATGTCTTGCCAGGAAAGGTTACACAGGTTAAAATTGTTGTTATCCATACGCAAACAAATAGGCTTTCTCTTGACAGAAATCAGTTTTAGTCTCAAGACTTAAAGCAACATTTGCTTTGGTCAATTGTTATACTCCACCAGAACGCCAATCTCCCCCAAAGCATGCATATTTATGTAACAAATCAGTGTGTGTGTGTGTGTGTGTGTGTGTGTGTGTGTGTGTGTGTGTGTTTTGTGTGCATTAATGTTTAGTTAATCTCAAGAACTATAATTAACTTCTCTGTGAATCAGACAGCCTTAAATTATCACTCTTTTATTTTTTTTTCAATTTGTATCAAACTACAGCTGTTACTGGGGTTACAGCACTTCTAACTACACAGTGGTATAAATAACATTTCAACATATCCATACCAAACTCTGCATTTCTTTGATAAACATATCCCAACTTAGTTAGCCCTCATTCACACTGGACGTTTTTACAGCTGCTGACTTTGGCTTTTGACATTTTATTTTACAGCTAGTAAACCCTCCAGCATGTCCATGAACACATAGACTGTAATCGACGTTTTTTGGCTGAAAAAAAAAACCCAGGACTAGTGGGTTTCTAGAGGAGTGTTTAAGCTGTAAAAACGCTCTAACGCTGAAAAGGGCAGCAAAATGTGTTAAAACGCAGCAAACCGGCATTTTTGGACATCTTTTGACCCAAAAAAAATAGTTTTGGGGGGTAAAAAATGCTGAAAAACAAAAATGTGGGAAAATGCCACTAAACACAGCAAAACACCACTAAACGCTAATGTAAAAATGCTAAGAAAAGCTGAAAAACTCAAGTTTTTAATGTTTTTGACTTTAGACAGCTAAAGTTATCAGCGTTATCAAAACGTCCAGTGTGCATGAGGACTTAAACTGTTTTGTCGCAGATTCTAGAACGTTGATTGAAAATGTAAAGTAAATTAAAATGCTACTTTATAAGGCAAAGTGTATCAAATAATTGGCGTAATTTTTTTTTTCTTCTATATCAAAATACTATTTTTACCGTTCTATCATCTTTCTGCGCACCTCAGCACTGCTATGTCCTCCAGGTTCTTGTCTGCCAGTTCCTGTCTACAAGCATGCAACAAAGGCTGCATGTTGTTTCTCAAGGTGGGCTTCCTTATGGTGATAGCGGTGGAACATGTCTGCACAATAAGCATTGACATGGCTACTTGCAGTCTCCAATGGAATCACATATGACAGGGTGACAATGCAATTGGGAGACACAGCATTGTTACTTCATAACAGAAAGTGCATAAACAATGGACTTAATGGCAGTATTACAATGTATTATTTTAATGAAGGCTGCAGCTTTTAAAAAGATTTAAAATAATTTGTAAGTTACATTATATTACACTTTGTTACTTTTACCTACAGGTTCACTTATAATAAAGCTTACCTGCACGTTTAGGAGACAGGCGCATGTTTTGCACCAGGTGACGTCACCAGCACATGAGCACTGCGTTCTGAATTGAGGACACAGTGAATGCTTCAGCTGTGACTCTCATAGACATGTGTGGGAGTGACATCATCGCGGCTCAGCCATTAAATATCTAGAGCCTGAGAACCCAGAAGAAGACCGGGTGAAGATGGCAGCCTTGTCAGCGAGGTCCTGGATGGCTTTATTTTACAGGCAAGTCTTTCATAATGTGCTAATATGCGATAAATACTAGCACATTATGAAATATCTTACAGGTGAAATTGTTTTTTTTTTTGGTTTAGTTTCAGTTTCCTAGTTAGACTTTACTACTGCTGTATATATTTATATATCTACATCAGCCTTTCTCAACTTTTTCAATGCAGAGGAACCTTTGACATAACTTTCCAGTTTCAGGGAACCCCTGCTAAAAATGACTTTATCTACAATTCATGACACACTGGTGTGATAGTCAGAGGTAAGAATGCTCCTTATACTTGTGGTCATTGGGAAGAATTGCCCCCTTAGAGATTGCTAAAAAGCTCAGTGGTGTCAGTGGGAACTTACCTGAGAGGTAAAAATTTCTCATTGATCAAGGAACCCCTGGTAACCTCTGGAGGAACCCTAGGTTTCCACGGAACTCTGGTTGAGAAACCCTGATCTACATGTATACACATACAGACACACACACACACATACATTATATAGGACACATTATTTGATTCTTCCTTATGCAAATGTGAATAGATGGAATAAAGAATTCATTATAGTATTGTAACTTATTTATTTATTATAAAGTACACAAAGCTGCCTGGCTGTCAGAACAAATAACCAGAACTACCTGGAACCCTGGTTCTTCCTGTGTGTATTAACACATCTTAGGGCCCATCCATGCTGTTCTACTTGTAGCATGTGGTACTACTCATGATGCACTTGCTGGAAACTACAAGCAAGTTAGCAAGCAGAACATTTTAATGGCATCAAACTTTGACACAAAGATATGATCTGTTCCTTTTTCAGAAACTTTAATTTTTCTAGAGAAGTCCTTCTAATGCATTGCTTAAAGTGGTAGTGAAGTCTAAAGGAAAAAAAAACTTCCCCTGCATGTTACATAGTTACATAGTTAGTCTGGCTGAAAATAGACAAAAGTCCATCCAGTTCAACCATTTAAAAAAAAAAAAATTCAAATCCTATACCCACAGTTGATCCAGAGGAAGGCAAAAAAACCAGCAAAGCATGATCCAATTTGCTCCTGCAGGGAAAAAATTCCTTTCTGATCCCCCGAGAGGCAATCGGATATTCTCTGGATCAACTTTACCTATAAATGTTAGTATCCAGTTATATTCTGTGTATCCAAGAAAAAATCCAGGCCTTTTTTAAAGCAATCCACTGTGCTGGCCAGAACCAACTCTTGAGGGAGTTAAGAGCAAAATGTGCTAGTATTATTTATTTCAGGTACTTTGTAGGTTTAGTATGCATCACATATTAGCTCATTGTGAAAGACTTACCTTAAAACAAAGCCTTCCTGCAGTACGCAGTCACTGTATACAGGGCTTCCATCTTCACCCCGTTTTCCATGACAAACGTGGCACAACACCCTGAAAAGATGGCCTACTCAGTAAGCCGTCCCTTGACAGTGTAATGTGCATGTTCCTGTGACGTCACTGGCTGCAGAAAAATGAATATGTCCTGAATGGTACATGTTTAGGAGATATTCCTTGTACCTACAGGTAAGCTTCATTATAAGACTACCTGTAGTTACAAGTCACCAAGTGGTGTTTATTACCGCTTTAAAATACTGTCTATTTTCTTTTGTGCCCCTACTCATCCCCATTCCATTCACCATACAGGGAGCATATGGAGGCTTTGTCAAATGTATAGTGGTTTTGTATTTTTTAGTATTACATAAAATTTTTGCAAGGTGGGAACAGTGGGAACCTATAAAAGATGCTATCCAGATTAGACTATGAGGCTTATATACAGTTGCAAAAAAAAGTATGTGAACCCATTGGGATTACGTGGAGTTTTGCATGAATTGGGCATAAAATGTGCTCTGAACGTCATCTAAGTCACAACAATAGAAGAACAGTCTGCTCAACATAATACTACACAAACATTAGATGTTGCCATGGTTTAATTGCACATAACATGTAAACATTCACAGTGCAGGGAGGAAAAAGTATGTGAACCTTTGGACTTAATAACTGGTTGACCCTCCTTTGGCAGCAATAACCTCAACCAAACGTTTCCTGTAGTTGCAGATCAGACCTGCACAACGATCTGGAGTAATTTTGGACCACTCCTCTTCACAAAACTGTTTCAGTGTAGCAATATTCTTGGGATGTCTGGTGTGAATCGCCCTCTTAAGGTCATGCCACAGCATTTCAATCAGGTTGAGGTCAGGACTCTGACTGGGCCACTCCAGAAGGCGTATTCTGTGCTGTTGCAGCCATTGTTTTGTTGAATTACTTGTATGCTTTGGGTCATTGTCCTGTTGCATCACCCATCCTCTGCGGAGCTTCAGTTGGCGGACAGATGGTCGTATGTTTTCCTGCAAAATGTCTTAATAAACTCTGGAATTCATTTTCCCATCAATGACAACAATCCGTCCAGGCCCTGAGGCAGCAAAGCAGCCCCAAACCATGATGCTCCCTCCGCCATGTTTTACAGTGGGGATGAGGTTTTGATGTTGGTGTGCTGTGCCTTTTTTTCTCCACACATAGTGTTGTGTGTTCTTCCCAAACAACTCAATCTTGGTTTCATCTGTCCACAGTATATTTTGCCAGTAGTGCTGTGGAACATCCAGGTGCTCTTTTGCAAACTTCAAACGTGCTGCAATATTCTTTTTGGACAGCAATGACTTCCTCCGTGGTGTCCTCCTATGTACTCCATTCTTGTTTAATGTTTTCCTTCTTGTAGATGTGTCAACAAAAATGTTAGCATGTGCCAGAGATTTCTGTAGGTCTTTAGCTGACACTCTGGGATTCTTCTTTACCTCATGCAGCATTCTGCGCTGTGCTCTTGCAGTCATTTTTACAGGACGACCATGCCTAGGGAGAGTAGCAACAGTGCTAAACTTTCTCCATTTGTAGACAGTCTGTCTTACCGTGGACACATGAACATCAAGGCTTTTGGAGATACTTTTGTAACCCTTTCCAGCTTCATGCAAGTCAACAATTCTTGATCGTAGGTCTTCTGAGAGCTCTTTTCTGCGAGGCATGGTTCACATCAGACAGTGCTTCTTAAAACCAGTAAACCCAAAATAGGTGTGTTTTTTTAAGGGCAGGGCAGCTTTCAGCAACACATCCAATATCATCACACTGATTGGAGTCAAGGTTGGCTCACTCCTGGCTTCAATTAGCTCTGGGAGAAGTCATTAAGCTAGGGCCTCACATACTTTTTCCTCCCTGCACTGTGAATGTTTACATGTTATGTGCAATTAAACCATGGCAACATCTAATGTTTGTGTAGTATTATGTTCAGCAGACTGTGTTCTTCTATTGTTGTGACTTAGATGACGTTCAGAGCACATTTTATGCCCAATTCATGCAAAACTCCACGTAATCCCAAGGGGTTCACATACTTTTTCTTGCAACTGTACATATCAGCTTCCTCTCATAGATGGACACATCACCACAGCACTTCCCCTTAGTGTAAACATGCACCCTTGGATATTCCACGTGTACATGATTATCCCTGTTTGTCAGAAAAAAATTTAAAAACAAAATTGTGCTAACTGTACTTTTATTTTCAAATGATTTTTATTAGGAATTTTTAGGTTTCTGAACAAAACATGTTATGTCATTATATAGAAACATTTGAGTACAAGGTTCACATAAATGAAACAACAACATATAGAATGAAAAAATGAGGTAATAAACCCCCACCATCTGGCTGGGAGTTCAAATTATCATAATCATACTTACAAGAGAGGTATTCTCATTGGATTGTGAACCTTACCAATGAATATGAAAACATAAAGGAACTAAACAGGGGATGAAAAGGGGTATAGGAAAGTGTGAGAGGGGGAGATGAGGGCACCAATGAACTACAAATGTAGCATCTTATAAGGTTTAGGATTCGTAATCAGACAACAGATGGATAATTTGGCAGGGGTTAAGTAGCATTGGTGGAGAATTTTTAAATAAGATTCCCAGTGGGAGCTACATTTCGAGGCTTTGTATGTGATGGAGAACGTCACTTGCCATGGTTGCGGGGTCGTTGGGAGAAGGAGATTTGTCTCCCAATTGGTAAGGGATGATGTATGAGTTATAAATTGTGCTTCAGTAAGTAATGTATAAAAGGTAGAGATTCCTTTTTTTGGATAAAAAGTTTTGTGGTAGAAATGGTGCGCAGTAGCAGGGAAGTCTAATTCAAGTGGAATATGCGTGTTATGGAGCAAATGGGAATCGTTGAGCTATTATCTTGGCATAAATTTTTAGGTCCGTGTTTAGTAGTGAAATTGGTCTATAGTTCTGGACTAGTTGGGGGTCCTTACCCAGTTTTGGGATGGTAGAGATTATTGATTGCAGCATGTCAGGGGGGAATTCTCCTTAAGGGGCAACGTAGTTATAGAGATCAGATAGGTGTGATTTGATATGGGGAGCGAACATTTTATAAAATTCATTGGTAAAGCCGTCATTTCCCGGTGATTTATTCATGGGGAGTTTGTTTATGGTTTTCTCGATCTCTAAAGGTGAGATCGGGACAGAAAGGGAGGCTAGTTGGGAAGGTGTAAGATGAGGAAGCTCAGTATGACGTAGGAAATTCTCGGTCGACGGGTTCGTTGGTTGGGTTGTGTTTGGGTCGTCTTTTATGTTGTATAGGGATTGATAATAACACGCAAATGCATTAGCTATATCTTGTGGGTTAGTCAATGGAACATTAGAAATTGGGTGTTGAATCGTGACAATTTTGTTTTTAAGCCGTTTTTGTTTGATGGTTTTGGCAAGAAGAGAGTTAGTTTTATTGCCCAGCGCATAAAATTGGGATTTTGTTTTTTGGAGGTTAAAATCATAGGCGTGTAATAGAGTAGTGCGTAGTTTGTCCCTATCTCGGCTTATCGCCGCAGTTGTGGTAGCGTTTGGATTCTGTTTATTAATATCTTCATTTGTGCGTATTGAGTCAAGGAGTTGTTCAATTTGCTGAGACCGTTGTTTTTTAATACGAGAATTCAATTGGAAGAGGATACCTCTCATATAAGCCTTATATGTCAACCAAAGAGTGGTAACAGAGATCTCCGGGGTAGAGTTAGTGTCAAACAAGAGGTCATGTGCATCTAATATAAATTTCTGGTTTTCCGGGATATTTAAAAGTGCAGAGTTAAGTCTCCAAATAGGTGGAATCGCCGACCTTCGGTTGTCATCCAAGGCTATGATGATCGGTGCGTGGTCAGACCAGGTGATAGTACCGATGCTGGAGGAAGTCACGTGTTGCAGAGTCCATTTATTGGTGATAAACATGTCAATTCTAGAATATGAGAGATGAGGGGGTGAAAAGTAGGTGTAATCTCTTTCCGTACCATGTTGGCATCTCCATATGTCGTATAGGTCATGGTCGTGCAGGAAGGAGTTGAAGTTAAGGTTACAGGATTTCTTACTAGAGGAAGAGTCTAGTAGTGAGTCACTGAGAACATTAAAGTCTCCGCCAATAATAAGTCTACCTTGTTGATGTTGGGAGATGAGAGTATAGAGTTTCCGATAGAATTTAAGTTGCTTACTGTTAGGGCCATATACGTTCACCAGGGTGTAAGAGATCTCATTAATTTGGCACGTCAAGATGATATAGCGGCCTTGCGGGTCGAGTAGTGTGGAGGTAAGTTTGAAAGAAAGAGCGTCGTTAACAGCGATAATAACACCATTCTTCTTTTTGATGTTTGTTGCCATGAAGAGTTGAGAGAAGCGATGTAGATAGAGTTTAGGGACTTTTTCTGTGGCGAAGTACGATTCCTGTATGAAGAGTAGGTCCGTTTGAGATTTCCGGATTTCTCTTGATAGCATCGATCTCTTGAAAGGGGAGTTGAGGCCCCGCACATTAAGAGATATACTTGGGGTGTTTTTTTTGCTAGTGTCAGTTACGGTCACGAGGGTGAAGGTTTGTGTCAGAAATATATAGTCAGTGGTGCCATTGGAAGGGATGGGTGGGGAGGGAAAAATAACAATAAAAAAACACTTGCACATAAAGCAAGTAAACAGTGTAGCCAGGATTGCTACATCAAAAAAAGGGTGTCAAGCAGGATATGACCCTCGGATGGGTCATATCTAATCAAAACCTTGAATTTCAGAGCCATAGGGTTTAGGCCGATCGCCAGAATTAGGAGTATTCAGGTATCACCTCCAGAGAAAAATACAAAGAGAGAGATGTAGACGCGGCTGGTGCCGCTAAGCCCTTCAGGTTGCTTCCATGTTTTGAACGGAACCAGGGTTGTTCTTCTGTGGATCAGCAGGTAAAATGCTCCAGGCCTTAAGAAAGTCCAAACCGGCCTCTAGGTTTTTAATAGTATAGATTCTGCCTTGGTGACGTACGATTAATTTAGTGGGGAATCCCCATTGATAGGCCATATTGTGATTTCTAAGCGCTTTTGTGATTGGTATCATTTTTTTCCTGTTGGAAACCGTGGCCTTAGATAGATCAGCATAAAGACGCAGAGTCGCATGTGAGGATGGGAGTGGAGGTGGATTTCTAGCCGCCAGCATAATTTTCTCCTTAATATGGTAGAAGTGTATTCGGACGAGCACGTCCCTAGGAATGGTTGCTGACAAGAATGAAGGCTTAGGTAGTCGATGTGCTCGATCGATTATGGCCTCTACGTCAGAGAGTGTTGGGATTAACAGCTTGAGGAAGTGATGTAGATATGGTAATAATGCTTCGTTAGATACCGTTTCTGGGATCCCCCTGAATTTAATATTATTGCGGCGTGATCGATCCTCTATATCGGCCAATTTTAGATTGATTTGTTCGATATCTGACGTGTGGTCAGAATGAGCATCAATCAAATCATTGTGCGCTTCCACTATATCCGCTATGTTGGTTTCAATATGGCGGATCCTGCGTTCCTGTCTTTGCACCAGATTGGTAATTTGGGTCATTGGTGCAGAAATATCGTTATGCAGAGTTTGGCGCAGTAGTATTAGCATGTTCTTCATGGAGATTTCAGTTAGAGGTTGGTCAGATGCTGGAAATGTGTCTATGTCAGGCAGGGTGGGGTATGGTGGCTGAGGCGGAAGGTTTAGGGCCTGGCAGGTGTCGGCAGGGTCACTATCAAGTCGTGGCCTTGATTTAACTGGGCTGCAGGACGTGGGTGACAGTGGGGGTGACAACTCACCCGGGTCCCCTGGATAGAGCTGTTGCTGCAGCCTGGGATCCACAGGCTGGGATCTGTAGTCCTCCTCCTGGTTACTGCGGTGTCCCTGCATGTCCGCATGGCGGCCGCCATCTTGGATTCCCGGCTGAACGGCCGGGAAGAAGTGGATTAATTTCCCTGGTTGCCCCGGGCTTTTTTTCCTGCGGGGCATGTCCAGTGGCCTGCGGGCACCTTCCGGGAAGTGCCTTGAGTAGTTTGTTTTCCCTGGGGTCGTTGTGTGCCGCTTCAGCGCTGGCGGGTGGACGGAGCTGTGCTTATACCGCGTCCATCCCCGAGCCGGCCGCGCATGCGCCCCCCGCTAACTGTACTTTTAACTGTTCTTTAATGCCTATGGCCAATTTTATGACCATTTATCATAATAAGCTTCTAGAATGGTTTGAATATTAAACAATACTTTGATTTGGTGATGGATCCGAGAATTTAGAAATTGACAATTTGCTTTCAAAAACAGTAGCTGTTGAGTTTTGTATTATATAGATGTAAACGCAAGCTGTTGCAAAGAACCACCCATAGAATGGCCTGGCCATAATTCATATTCCAAGGGATCTAGTATAAGCAAATATTCCATCTGTAACATTATTTCAGCACATTTCTATTAATATTCAAGCAGTTTTAAGCAGTGAAGTACAGTAATGCATCTCGCTAATTAAACTATGCATAGACTGACATTCGCATTCTTAATTAACACAAGAATTTATTTTAAGATGCTACACCTCCCACTTATTTTTTCTTGTTTATTTCTTGCTTGGCTCACAGTTCTGCTTTTCAGTGCTTTACTATTTGTTTAATTGGGCTGTTATTAGCCTACATTTACTAAATGTTGCTTTCTCACCAACCTGAAATTTTACACAGGAATGGAGTCATATGTAGGAGAAAGACATTTGGTACCCTGTGCATGGACATGTATCCCAGCAGAATAATTTACAATGGTAAATGGAATATATTTGGTGTATTTGCATTACAATCCCAATACTCATTTAAAAGATATACTATATTTATGTCTGTTTATAGTTTTACTATATACAGTATATTAGTATATATTAATAAAAAGAATGTTGACAGATAACAGAGTGACACAACTGTGGTTCTAAATTAGTTTTTCTTGCTTTTTTGATAGTTGTGTTGTAATTAAACATTACATAGAATTACATAGATAATACTGCTATGCAGAAACTGGTTATGTCTATGCCAAATAGCTTTGATAAAAGACACTGTCCACGTGCTAATGGATGAAGTTACCTTTTCTCAGGTGTGCTTAGGAAAATTTCCATTATCCCAGTGAAGTCTGTGTTGTGAACATGTGTGAGATGGCCTCAGCCTTACACCACGCCACAAACCTTGCCCTCTGACATGTTTCACCTTGCCCACTGGGCCTTAGGAATCATACACACAATTAGAATATTGGACGAATAATCTTCTGGGTTTTTTGCAGGCTAGTCTCCATACTGAAAATGAAGAGGTTACTCAACTTACGAAAATTCTCATATGACAGAATACAACTTCAGAAGTGATGTAATTGTATTGTATTTTTGGATGAAAATGTACTGATTAAACAAAAATTGTACAATCTGGTATCGTACGAGAAGTTTTCATGTTTGTTCCTTCAGATAATTTCAGATGAACTGTCATGATCAGCTCTCGAAAGCTGTGTACTAACGGTCAGATTATCATATGATCACTTAGAAGCAGTATTTTTCATATGATTGTGTGTATTAGGTTTTAGTCATAGAGGCAAAGGGCAGAAGCAGGATGGAAGAACTTATGCACCACTGCCAGTGAAGATGAGGAGATAAACGTGCAAATGATGTGTTGAAGTGAATGAATAAGATGTTCGAAAAAAGAGTCTGAACTGAAAGAAAAACTGATCGTGTATTTGATTAAAATACAAAATAAAATGAATATTCAGAAATGTAGAAGATGATACTAAAAATTAATGAAACATAAAACATTAAATAAGGAAAATAAGGAAAAATAAACAATGGTATAAAAATAAAATAAAAATGAATGAATGAATGAAAAATGGAAAAAGAGATTTTAAAAAATTTACAAAAGTGGATATGCAAAAAATAAATGTGCAAGAAAAAGTAAAGATTAAATGGTGATCAATTAAGAAATGTGATGTATTAATGACAATAAAAGAAAAATCATTGAATGATGAGTGAAATCATGAAAAACTATATAGTAAAAATGAGAAGAAAAAAAGTGCATGGTGTGTGTGTTTGGTATATGTGAAAGAAGTGTGAACAAGTGTGTAAAGAATAAAAATGAATACTTTGGAAAACAAAAGATGAAAAAGAAAAAAATGAATCTTTAATTTAATGTGAAAAACAAACAGATATACTGTAGTTGTAAACTAATAATGATGGTGTTCCAGTCTCCAATATAAACATTAGCAGCTCTATCTTCCTGTTCAAGGAACATCATGAAGGATGGCAGAACAAATGCCCTAAAAAGTGGGAAGGTAAGTACCAGTAATGGGCAAAACTTGCTGAAATCCAGGGGGTCAAGCAAACAAACAAAAAGATGTGAATGGATAGGATAACTAGCAAACCATTTTGTCTCTAAGCTATCATTTTATATGTACATACATACAGTATATTCTCTTGAGCCCTGAATGAACTTTCTTTGCCTCGACTCTTCTTGATCATAACTAGAGTTCTTGGTAAACACTTCACACTTGGAAGACATAAACTTTATGTGCGATAACATGATGACTATATTTTCTGATCCTCTAAATCCTGTTTAGAAAATCACATGGCTGCTGGATGTAAGGACGATGCCATCAAAAGTTCCATGGCCTGACAGTTTATTATGATATGGAATAATTTTCACTTAACATAGCTTAGGGTCTATAAAGTTCTTGGACCATATAAACAGCAATATATCAGTGGATCAACCAGAAGGGAACCCAGATTTTAGCAAGTGACACATTTTTATATAGCTTTTTACATTTAGAAACACATAATGGCACATTTATATTTTCAGAAACCTCCTATATTTGAATTGAAACCCTGCAGGGAATGTGTTAGAGGATCTGAACTGAGGATGCTATACCCAAAAAAGGAAAGCAAAAGGCAAATGTCTAGTCACCAGTGTTTTTGCATGCTCCATCTTGGTGGAGGCAACGTTTGATTCTCCATATCTGACACCCTGATGACTGGTAATCTGATGACAGGCAGGGGAATAATAAAGAAGCAGTAGAAGTAACAAAAACAACAATAAAGCAGTAATATTCAAAATGAAACATAATACCAGAGCCTCACACCAGCAGAAGCACAATAAACAATTATGTTTGACTGAAAAGTGTTCCTTTGCAGAACATAAAGGACCTTTGTGAATTTTTTTATGGAGAAAAACATCTTTTAGATAATTTCCATTATGATACAGAGTACAAATTTAAATCATGCCTTTGAATATATTTATGCGTATCTAGCTATCTACAGTGTATATATATATATATATATATATATCAGGGATGTTGGATTCCTATCGCCCAACGCCCGGGACATGGCACCAGGCAGGTAGTTTCTTTCTACCTTTAGCCCTGCTGAGGGCGAGCAGCAGGGCTCACCTGTCAGGTGAAGCAATCGGAGGCAGCGGTGCCACCGATTGCTTCACACAGTACCAGCCTCTCCGCACCCCCGGCATGAGGTCTCCCGGGCTCCGCTTGCCCATCTGCGGGCCCGGCTCGCCATTTGCTAGAAGGGAGGGAGAAGAGCGGACAAGTACGCTCCCCTCCCCTTCTTGTGCTGACCCGGAAGTGACGTTACGATGTCACTTCCGGGTCCCAACTGATTGAGATTGTAATGCAATCTCCAGGAAAGAATGTAATATGGTGAGATGTGCACCATATTACATTCAGTGGAGCAGAGGGGAGACATCCAGGGTCTTTTAGACCTTGGATGTCTCAAAGAGAACTTGTCACCAAAAATCATCAATCATTTTTATTGTAAGTTACACCCAAGCACATACCATCCCACCCCCCTCAAAAAAAAATATTGTCCCACCCCCCCAAAAAAAAATATTGAGTTCCCCACCCCAACATATACACATGTACAAACGTAAAAGCACACACTGGAAAACTGTCAATTGCGATACACATGTTACATATCGCCACGCACGCCAGAATGAGAGTGATAATTCTAGCACCAGACCTCCTCTGTAACCCTAAACTGGTGACCTATAATGAGCTTTAAATGTGTCGACCTATAGAAAATATGAGGTACTGAAGTTCATCGCCATTTCACGAGCGTGCACAAATTAAAGATTTGCCAAGATGGATATCTATTTACTCAATGCAACCTCATCTTTTATATTTTACAAAAAAAAATGCAATTTATTGCTTCTTTGTGCCCTAGTATTAACTTACTTGTGTTTGTTACTGAAATTTTGCGGTAATGTCATGCGACAGAAAAAAATGGAACTACCACTATTTTATTCGCTAGGGTCTCTGCTTTCAGAAAATATATAATGTTTGGGGGCTTTATGTAATCTTCAGGCCTAAAATGATTTTTTAAATGTGTGAAAAAAACACAAAAACGGCTATGGCAGCGAAAACGAGAAAAAAAGGCTCTGACAGCGAAAGGGATAAAGTATAATCTCTGACCCACCCTTTCCTGATGAGCAGCCAACTGGTCTCTGCTCCCTGCTAGTCCCCGAGGTGCGGTGCTAGATAGAGGCAGGGAGGGGAGGAGGAGATAAACAGCGCAATGCTAAAATATTACATGTTTAAGTCGTCAGAAAGCCTCTTTTGTTTTTAAAAGCCCCAGACATTCCTAAAATCACCTCCGATTTAAATACGGTTTTGGTTAAAAAAAATTTTTAACCTGGACAAGTAGATTGTCATGAGGGACAAGTAGATTAGGGCCCCGATTTAGTCCCTGGACAAGTAGTTTTTTCAAAAATTTCCACACCCGTATATATATATATATATATATATATATATATATATATATATATACATACACACACAGTATATATATAAAAATAATCACATTTAAAAAAAGTGTGGAAACGTATTGAAGAACATTTTTAACAGTTTCAACCCCACACCATAGAGAGTTTTGCATTGTTGCTATGCTACTGCAAACTCTTCTGCTTTCACTAACCTTTTCTTTGTGACAACCTGTTGACATTTCTCTTTTTGCTGCATTATAACACTGACCCCATCATATGCTAGAACACTACCTTAAACATGAGGGTGCAAAGGTCAATAATCCCACAAGATCAACATCTTGAGTGCTCAGATAATTTTTAACCATTCTGTTAATCAGTCAAGACTAAAAATATCCATTGCATCCCAAAGTGGATCTGTCTCTACATACAAAGCTAACAAACTCAAACATTACTGCAGGTACGCTTCAAAAAGTCAAATGTCGGGCCTTTCCGACAAACTTACAATACTTAGGAACTTGTTGATAAACACCATCTCTTACATTCCTACTGACCCATCATGAAGATGAGCTGCCAACAGGGATTTGAAGAAGCAGTAAGCAGTGGGCAAGCTTTGTATTATGAGGAAAGGGATGTAGCAGGTGTTTATCTTTCAGATAAACAGATAAAAGCCATAAGGAAGCAAGGGAAAGGTAAATGTACAGTATGCATTTCTGAAGGAGCCTGGTACTATCTGCAATACAGTTTATTTAATGCAGAAATTATTATATAGAGTAGAATTCACATACACTATATTGCCAAAAGTATTAGGACGCCTGCCTTTACACGCACATGAATTTTATTGGCATCCCAGTCTTAGTCCATAGGGTTCAATATTGAGTTGGTACACCCTTTGCAGCTACAGTCAGGTCCATAAATATTGGGACATGGACACAATTCTAACATTTTTGGCTCTATACACCACCACAATGGATTTGAAATGAAACGAACAAGATGTGCTTTAACTGCAGACTGTCAGCTTTAATTTGAGGGTATTTACATCCAAATCAGGTGAACGGTGTAGGAATTACAATAGTTTGCATATGTGCCTCCCACTTGTTAAGGGACCAAAAGTAATGGGACAGAATAATAATCATAAATCAAACTTTTACTTTTTAATACTTGGTTGCAAATCCTTTGCAGTCAATTACAGCCTGAAGTCTGGAACGCATAGACATCACCAGACGCTGGGTTTCATCCCTGGTGATGCTCTGCCAGGCCTCTACTGCAACTGTCTTCAGTTCCTGCTTGTTCTTGGGGCATTTTCCCTTCAGTTTTGTCTTCAGCAAGTGAAATGCATGCTCAATCGGATTCAGGTCAGGTGATTGACTTGGCCATTGCATAACATTCCACTTCTTTCCCTTAAAAAACTCTTTGGTTGCTTTTGCAGTATGCTTTGGGTCATTGTCCATCTGCACTGTGAAGCAACGTCCAATGAGTTGTGAAGCATTTGGCTGAATATGAGCAGATAATTTTGCCTGAAACACTTCAGAATTCATCCTGCTGCTTTTGTCAGCAGTCACATCATCAATAAATACAAGAGAACCAGTTCCATTGGCAGCCATACATGCCCACGCCATGACACCACCACCACCATGCTTCACTGATGAGGTGGTATGCTTAGGATCATGAGCAGTTCCTTTCCTTCTCCATACTCTTCTCTTCCCATCACTCTGGTACAAGTTGATCTTGGTCTCATCTGTCCATAGGATGTTGTTCCAGAACTGTGAAGGCTTTTTTAGATGTCGTTTGGCAAACTCTAATCTGGCCTTCCTGTTTTTAAGGCTCACCAATGGTTTACATCTTGTGGTGAACTCTCTGTATTCACTCTGGTGAAGTCTTCTCTTGATTGTTGACTTTGACACACATACACCTACCTCCTGGAGAGTGTTCTTGATCTGGTCAACTGTTGTGAAGGGTGTTTTCTTCACCAGGGAAAGAATTCTTCGGTCATCCACCACAGTTGTTTTCTGTGGTCTTCCGGGTCTTTTGGTGTTGCTGAGCTCACCGGTGCGTTCCTTCTTTTTAAGAATGTGCCAAACAGTTGTTTTGGCCACGCCTAATGTTTTTGCTATCTCTCTGATGGGTTTGTTTTGTTTTTTCAGCCTAATGATGGCTTCACTGATAGTGACAGCTCTTTGGATCTCATCTTGAGAGTTGACAGCAACAGATTCCAAATGCAAATAGCACACTTGAAATGAACTCTGGACCTTTTATCTGCTCATTGTAATTGGGATAATGAGGGAATAACACACACCTTCCTATGGAACAGCTGAGAAGCCAATTGTCCCATTACTTTTGATCCCTTAACAAGTGGGAGGCACATATGCAAACTGTTGTAATTCCTACACAGTTCACCTGATTTGGATTTAAATACCCTCAAATTAAAGCTGACAGTCTGCAGTTAAAGCACATCTTGTTCATTTCATTTCAAATCCATTGTGGTGGTGTATAGAGCCAAATATGTTAGAATTTTTTCGATGTCCCAATATTTATGGACCTGACTGTATAACTTCAACTCTTCTGGGAAGGCTGTCCACAAGGTTTAGCAGCGTGTCTATCGGAATGTTTGACCATTCTTCCAGAAGCACATTTGTGAGGTCAGGTACTGATCTCGGACGAGAAGGCCAGGCCCTCAGTCCCCGCTTTAATTCATCCCAAAGGTGTTCTATCAGGTTGAGGTCAGGACTCTGTGCAGGCCAGTTAAGTTCCTCCACCCCAAACTCGCTCATCTATGTGTTTATGGACCTTGCTTTGTGCACTGGTGCATAGTCATGTTGGAACAGGAAGGGGCCATCACCCAACTGTTCCCACAATGTTGGGAGCATGAAATTGTCCAAAATGTCTTGGTGTGCTGATGCCTTAAGAGTTTCCTTCACTGGAACTAAGGGGCCAAGCCCAACCCCTGAAAAACAACCCCACACCATAATTCCCCCTCAACCAAACTTTACAGTTTGCACAATGCAGTCAGGCAAGTACCGTTCTCCTGGTACCCGCCAAACCCAGACACGTCCATCGGATTGCCAGACAGAGAAGCATGATTCATCACTCCAGAAAACATGTCTCCTCTGCTCTAGAGTCCAGTGGTTGTGTGCTTTACACCACTGCATCCGACGCTTTGCATTGCACTTGATGATGTAAGGCTTGGATGCAACTGCTCGGTCATGAAAACCTATTCCATGAAGCTCTCCATGCACTGTTGTGCTAATCTAAAGTACACACTCCTATGGCAGCCTTGGGTAACCCACTATTTGCCTTCACATTTTGATAATTTCTTGCTACTCCATTGACAATGATTCATATGCTAGAACATCTAGGCTTCTACCCACAATTTCCAGAGTTTGGTTTCCACAGACTGCCAGGAAACCACCCAACCACCCATCATACCCCCTCCTTCATGTTTCCTACCCTTATATCTGGGACCCTTGGGGTCTATGCTATAGTGAACCATATTGAACATCTATGTTTGTTTACAATCCTTGATCATGATATATTACTTATCACTGGATGTTAGCTGTTTGCGATAACCCCACTAATGACGACTTTTCAGAGATGCCCTGTTATATTACTTAATCTTATGTCTCATTTACTCTTGCTTTAGGTTAATGTAATGCCTAGTACACATGGGCTGAATATCAGTTGGTATTGGCAGGTTCAACAAAAACCATGGGCCAAATGTCTGGCTTCTGTAGAACAGGCATGCCAGAAAAACATCTGCTGATTAGCATCCAATCAGTGCCATTGTGTTCTGGTGGGAGAGCAGTTCCCCTGTCAGAACACAATAGCTCAGTGGGGAGATCGCTGTACTAGCATCGCATAGTTAGTATAGAGACCTCTTTGCAAGTTCCTCTGGTTTTTTTTTTCCATTCCGTCCGGTGGGCTGAATAAAAACAAAACTCATAGTGAGTACCAGGTATTACTCTATTTACTGATGCCATTTTTTTATGGCCATGTGCATTCCAAGTGACCCTTTATCTTTATTGAAATAATAAAAAAATTGAACAAGAAACATGGGAAAAACATGCAAGGTCCATGCAGATGTGTCCCTGAATTCAGGACTTCAATTGGTGATGAAAACTAGAGCACGAGAATGTGTTAATGCTATGAGCAACCAATTAGAACTTGATTTGTCTAATGTAGTTCAGAAGACCACCTTATTGGGTAACCCCCCCCCCCCCCCGCACCCATTTTTGATTATACACTAAGCAAAACATTCATCATATCATGCAAATAACTATAAACAGAGCATCAGCAGCAATTTTCTGCAATACGTGCCATTAATCAACATAAATGTAGGCTCTGTTCATAAGAAAAAAATCACCTGAGAATCAAAAGTACAACACATCCAAATAGGATGGAGTATACAAGCAGCATCAAGAACTGATCTTAGCATGGAAAGCAGTGGGATTTCATGGAAATCAAAGAAAAACAAACAGATTTTTTTCTATCTGCTTGTTAGCTTCCTCCACAATTCAACTAATATGCCAGGGTCAGCAAAAACCTCTTGCAAACTAGTTCTTTCTTTTTTAGAACTGTACTGCATACTCTCTCTGGGAAACAAAACATACATAAATATTACAGATTCATTCTTAACCCTTTGGTTACTTTTGTTCTGCAGTTGCTTATTTTTACAATCTTGCAAACTAAACTATAGAGGGAGGAATGCCAGTTTAACCTGCTTTGAATAGTATAGTTCATTTCAGTTTCTTGTGTAATAAATAACGAAAAGTGATTAAAAGATCTAAAAAACCAAAAGGGGAAGTTCCACATTAAAGACTGGTCCTCTGCTCCCCATTAAGGATTGGCACCTTTGGGGAGCAGGGGGGGTACCCGAAATTGACAGGTATCTGCTCCCACTTCTGCTGCGATCTCCTAGGCGATTGGAAGCGGAAGTTGTCCTCCTACCCTGCCTCCTCTGTAGTCATCTGGGACACATGACAGGTCCTAGACTACAGGGCCATTCAGGAAGCGCAGCGCTACTCGTGCATACACTGTGGGCACCCGGCTGTGAAGCCACAAGCTGTCACAGCCGGGTGCCCACACTGAAGATGCCAGAACAACAGACGGCTCCTGCCAGAAGGACACAGTGGGATTGTGGGACAGGTGAGTGGCTGTTTTTTTTAAAAGTCAGCAGCTACAGTTTTTGTAGCTGCTGACTTTAATTTTTCACAGTGCAAAACACTATTTTTGTACATTTGCACTATAAAAATAAGCTGCCTCTAATGAAGTGTGCCCATCTCTGGCTGTTGTGGCATTTGTTAATTCTCTTATTATTATTTATCCTATAGTCTCCTGTGGCACCGAATGTCCAACATTGAGACTCGTAGTTTCAGCTGTTTCTATGGTGGTGAACTGAAAAATGGAAAAGCCTAGAGTGCTAGCAAGGGACCTCAAAAGGCAAGGTTCGAAGCCGCTCTGTGCTATACCATTGGACAGAGCAGGTACTGTGAGTATAACATGTTTTTTATTTAAAGTGGTTATAAACTCTTTCATATACCCAGTGAAGTAACTGGCCTCAGGTTATACAGAGAGATCAAACAAATCCTCCTACATAAGTTGTACCTGTTTATCTGAAGTTTTCTCTTCTCTACATCTGTTCAAAGTCCAAAATTTAAAAGAGTTGTTTGAGAGTTTAGAAAAAAAGGGGTCGAAGAGCTGAAATGGCAGAGCTCAATGAAGAGAGCTACAATAGCTGGTTGGAGGGAAGAGACGCACCCCATCCACACAGCTTAAAGGAACAGAGCTGAGGCTATCAATCTCCTGGAGGTCTCTCCCCTGTCACCATTTTTCTTGGTGTCAGAAAACCTTGTCAGAAGTCACTCATGCTGATAGCAGACAAACGAAGCAGCAAACAGATATGACACTTAGCCCTGATTCACACCAAGTGCAATTTCAAAGTGGTGTGATTTTGTCCCATTTAAAGCGCAACTTCAAAGTAGTGCTAATGTTGACACAGGTGTGATTTCAATGCCATTTACCTTATAGTCCATGAGAGTTAACCGAAGTGGTTAAAAATGCAGGAACTATTTTTCAAATTGCTACTTGAAGTTGCACCAGTTAAGACAGTGCCATAGAAATACATTAGATGCAACTCCAGGAGCGATTTGTTACTGGCATGTCACACCTGAAGTCACAGCAGTGTAAACCAGGGCTTAGTGCTCTTAACTGAAACAAACACACACTATAGAGGGACATGCTTTGTTCATATTTTATGTCTGAGGTTTACAACAATTAAAAAAAAAATATGCATTACAATCACTTTAAGTAGTCTTAACACTGAACCACGGACACCCCAATAAAGATTTTTTTTTTTAATGTTCAGTTTTCCTTTCAAGAGATTTTTATTGTTTTTTTTATATTTTTAAGTAACGTACAAACTGGACTGCTTTCCAGTACAAAAACAGGATCACAACTTTGAACAGCAGTCAACAGCGTTGATATACAAATGGAATATAACTAGAATAGGTAACGTTCTAGATAACTTGTCGAAGGAGAAGAAATAAAACATACATTTTGTTTCGGGTGATTAGTTAGTGCACAGAAAAGGCTGCCTATCTGTAGCTCAATAGCCGACATCGGTAAAAGGGTTATATAATTTAAGATATGCTAATATATGGCGCAAAGTCTCTGAAGTGGCCTCTGCTGTGGCAGATACACCTGTGCATCTGTCTATGCAGTCTTGCCTGTTGTGAGCTCGCATTGCAGGAATACGGACGGGGGGCTATGAGGCTAATCCATACCGTCTGTGTTTCTGTCCCGTGGGCCATTGCCCTGCACTGGAGGTTGACAATGGTGCCATTGCCCTCGGTTTTGCGGAGAGTTGATGCAGTGATGCTCATGGAGAGAATTCATTATATGTTACTGGATAGGATGCAGTTATTCGACAGAAAGTGGGAGGTTTAGAAAACTCATAGACATTTACTATCTGAATAATGAATATTTATGATGCAATTGATCGTGTTTTTCTTTTGGTGCCATTATTGTTCTGCCTACCCTCTTACCTATCTTGCTCATACACTTAATTTTTATGCCTTACATGATTGTACCTTTTTGGAATGTATATTACAGATGTGCCTTGTTTCTGTTTTATATGTTACATGATGCTGTATTGTTGTCTTTGCAGCCTATTTCATAAAAACTAATAAAATTGTAAACAAAAAAAAAGACATGCTAATATGCTATCAAAACAAGAGATGTATAGGACACTTCATAGTTTGTTGGGCATCCCTGTTGAAGAGCCAAAGAATGGGAATCAAAAGAGGAGAGAAAAAGGAAAAAGTGGAGACAGATTAGGGGGGTGGACTCGAATGTCCAGTTTTGTTGTGAATTGTATTGATTACCTGTGAATTTCAGGCCTTTATATCTGAAACACTTGCAGTTCCTCCTATTGTCAGCCTTTGTAGGGCAGTAGGGGAATGTGTGTGGCTGCTGTGCACAGAAGCCCCTTTGAGATAAAACAGTGCAGCCATCAACACGCCCCATCTGTCTTCCACAGCAGCATTACATTAACAGAACCTAGCTGGTATAACTGAGTGGGCGTAGCATGGCCACTGTGTTCTCCTAAATCTCTCCCTCCACGCCCGTGCCTGTGTTACCAGACAGCTTGACGGCATCCAGTTCTTGAATAGAATTAAAGCCAGTAAAATATAAAGCATTAACATCGAGATGGCATTTGAAAAAAAAATGCTAGCCTAGCTGTACTTTATGGCATTTCATTTTATATTGAAATAAACATTTTGTTACATTTTGCAAAAAAAATGTGATTATTCACACTTTATTGTGTATCAATGATGTCACTTGAGGCCTAAACAATCCAGGGCTTTCTATATAAGCTTTTTCACTATATAAGGTATAACGGCAGCATAGCTTCTAACTATGTATATAAGCCTACCCTAGACATAAATATGACAAACATATATATATATAAAAAAAGACAAGGCCTCACATTCAAATTCCACTATTCACAGGCAAGTGTTGCAGGCAAGCCATCATTCACAGTATGCAGGAGAAGCAGGCATGCGTCTGGATGTCACACAGATTCTGTCTTTGACTAATCTGCCTGCCACCCACTTAAATGGCTCTTCATAAATAATTCAAATTTTAATTACGTTACAAGCCCCTAACCTGAAGAGAAATGTAGTCAGAGAAAAAAAGGACGAAAAAAACAGGGAGGAAGGGAAAACAAAACAAATCTCTGGACTGCAATTCTGCCTGTAGAAGAAGAGCCAACCTTATCCTCTATCCCTGTGCCTTAGACAATTCAGTACAAGATCGACTGAGAAATCTGCTGCCTTCTAGAGCCATTTTAAAATGTAATTTCAAACAAAGCAACAGAGATGCTCAAAGGAATGTTATGGTGTCTTCTGCCCACATCATTGATCAGTTTATAGATTTATGCCAGGAAAGGAAAGGCATGACTTGACGTGAGTGGCTGTCATTTTAGGGCCTAGTATACACTTGCAGTTGGGGGGAGGGGTAGCAAACATCAGGTGGTTGTGTCATGTTTTTACCACCTCCCTTCCTCCCGAACTGCCATTCCCATGCTTTAAAGACAGCTGCATGGAGGCATACACATGCAAAAATGATCCCTCCTGGAGCCCACCCGTACTGCCTGCTGAATGCGACCTATTCAAGTGAATGGGACTGTGTCATGACTGCGTGCAATGTACAAAGTTCTGGTGCAGGAGTGTGGACTTTTAGGGGTTAAACTGGAGGAAAGGAGGTGACTTAATGCCTCCTCACTGCCTCTCAAATGCCTCCACCATAGATTGCTCTTTAGAGGGCTAACGTTGGTGTAAACAAGGCATTACTTTCCTCGCTGGATTTTGCAGATACACACTGAATATTTTCAGCTGACATTAGGCAAATCTGGGCTTCTAGTGTGTCTACAGCTCTGTAATCATTAATACATCATTAAATGTCTTTTTAAAATGCTGGATGTGTAAATACTTGGGAAATGATGGTCTACTCTACAGTTTGTACAGCAAAGCTCAAAGAAGGAGGGGGAGATATATTACAAGGAGCTAGTCAGGTATGCTGCAGTGCAAAGAACATGTTGACAGGAGGAGAGAAGAGAGTGACAGACAAATTAGCTAATTAGTGTGATGCTTCATCTTTTACTGTCCAGAGTAGGGGGAAGAAACATGAAAGTGAACCTAAAACTCCAGAAAAGTAAGATCAGTTCCCTTCCTCTGCCATTTAAATCTCAGGACCAGATGGATGCAAATAGAGGTAAAACAGCTTTTATACACTCACCGCCCATTTTATTAGGTACACCTTACTAGTGCCAAGAAAATATCCCCCACACCATTACACCACCACCAACAACAACCTGAACCATTAATACAAGGCAAGATGGATCCATGCTTTCATGTAGTTTATGCCAAATTCTGACCCTACCATCTGAATGTCGCAACTGAAATCAAATGCCCATTCTCCTCTGACCTCAACAAGGCATTTTCATCCACACAACTGCCACTCACTGGATATTTTCTCTTTTTCGGATCATCCTCCCAAGAGCTGATTCTGTGTGAAAATCCCAGTAGATCAACAGTTTATGAAATACTCAGACCAGCCCTTCTGGCACCAACAACCATGCCACATTCAAAGTCACTTAAATCTCCTTTTGTCTCCATTCTGATGCTCGGTTTGAGCTTCAGCAAGTCGTCTCACCACGTTGTTTTAAACTTTTCTTTTTTACATTTCTTCAGTTACATCCTTCTTTGCAGGCCTAGGTAAATTATGTTATACATCCCAGGTGTCTTTGGGGGTGGAGAAGAACCTGCAAGCTTAAGCTGCAAGCAGATGAATTCCAGGAAGTAAATGCTACATGAAAAATCTGCCTTTAGGCTGTGTTCACACCAGTGCAATTCCAGATGCAACTTGAATCGCACAGAATCGCATGAGAATGGAACTCACATTGTTTTAAATAGGGCCCATTCACATCAATGCAACTCAGCACAGTGCAATTTTGGAAAAGGTTCCTGTACTATTTTGGTGTGATTTAAGGGCGATCTTAGCCCCACAGAATGTGCAACCCACATCCAGGTTGCATTCAAGTTGCAACTAAGCTGCACTACATGAATGCACTGCCAATCAAATCGAAATCGGATAACAGCAGTGTGAACCTAGCCTTACTGAAGATGGCCATGGCCAGAAATGCTAGGGGATGTTTTTCAAGGTGACTTCTTAGTAAAATAAAGCAAGGAGACATGGATGGATGGGTTTTCTTTGAATATTAAAAAATGACAAAATAGTGTTTTTGGTTTGTGGTACTCAGATGCAGTGTAGTTCTACGTTAACACACAGCAAAAGTTAGAATCCAGCTTAAGGGACAATTTTGTAGAGATGCCTTGGTGTGGCTTCACCTACAGTTGTGTTCAAAATAATAGCAGTGTGTTGAAAAAAGTGAATAAAGCTCAAAATCCTTCTAATAGCTTTTATTTCCATACACACAAATGCATTGGGAACAGTACACATTCTATTCCAAATCAAAACATGAAGAAAAATAGATCAAATTTGTGTTGTTCCTCTAAAAAAATTGAAGAAAAGTGAATATTAGACTGTTCAAAAAAATAGCAGTGTTTGTACTCTTCTTTACAAACTCAAACATTCACTGTATAAACTGAAAAATGTTTGAAGGTTTTGCTTTCCTTTGAATCACTTAATATTTAGTTGTATAAGCACTGTTTCTGAGAACTGCTGTACATCTGTGTTGCATGGAATCAACCAACTTCTGGCACCTGTGAACAGGTATTCCAGCCCAGGATGATTGGACTACATTCCACAGTTCTTCTCTGTTTCTTGGTTTTGCCTCAGAAACTGCATTTTTGATGTCACCCCACAAGTTTTCTATTGGATTAAGATCCGAGGATTTAGCTGGCCACTCCATAACGTCAATCTTGTTGGTCTGGAACCAAGATGTTGCACGTTTACTGGTGTGTTTGGGGTCGGTCTTGTTGGAACACCCATTTCAAAGGCATTTCCTCTTCAGCATAAGGCAGCATGACCTCTTCAAGTATTCTGATGTATTCAAACTGATCCATGATCCCTGGTATGCAATAAATAGGCCCAACACCATAGTATGAGAAACATCCCCATATCATGATGCTTGCGCAACCATGCTTCACTGTCTTCACAGTGTACTGTGGCTTGAATTCAGTGTTTGGGGGTCGTCTGACAAACTGACTCCGGCCACTAGACCCAAAAAGAACAATCTTATTTTCATCAGTCCACAAAATGTTGTGCCATTTCTCTTTAGGCCAGTCAATGTGCTCTTTGGCAAATTGCAACCTCTTCAGCACATGTCTTTTTTTAAACAGTGGGACTTTGCGGGGGCTTCTTGCAGATAGCTTGGCTTCACATAGGCGTCTTCTAATTGTAACAGTACTCAATGGTAACTTTAGACCTTCTTTGATCTTCCTGGAGCTGATTGTTGTCTGAGTCCTTGCCACTTTGGCTATTCTTCTTTTCATTCGAATGGTAGTTTTTCGCTTTCTTCCACATCTTTCAGGTTTTGGTTGCCATTTTAAAGCATTTGTGATCATTTTAACTGAGCAGCCTATCATTTTCTGCACTTCTTTATATGTTTTCCACTCTCCAATTAACGTTTTAATCAAGGTATGCTGTTCTTCTAAACAATGTCTAGAACGGCCCATTTTCCTCAGAATTTCAGAGAGAAATGCACTGTAACCAGCATGTACAATATTTGCTGCCTTCCTTCCTTAAATAAGGGCAATAATTGCCACCTGTTTTTCAAAGAATGAATGACCTCACTAATAGAACTCCACACTGCTATTATTTTGAACATGCCCCTTTCAATTAGTGATTCAATTACACAGAATCAGCAGCATGCATGTCATGACTGTTGGGTCTGTTAGAGTTCTATTACTCTACTACACCTGCTAGTAAATTATTTGCCATGTAGAAATATCATTTCTACCAAAAACAGTGATTGATCAGGTTAGTGATGTCTGACTGCTATTTTGAACACAACTGTATATCTGCAAATGTATGCAATAAAAACCTTTGTTATTACAGCAAATTGTTGAAGTAGTTTTTAACTTTATTTCAGGGAGTGTTCTGGGGATTGTGCTTGGGATTTTTTTGTAATGTCAGATACTTTTAGAATTGTTAAAATTTCTGGATGTTATAAATGTGAAATTTGCATTAGCAATGGAACACAACTATGCTTTAACTGATATAATGGTGATCACTAATGGGTTTTGATAACAATACTCTGTTTCTATGTTGGATAAGTCATGCATCCATGGAAGCATTCCGTGGACAACAGAAGCAATTAAAGGGGCTATGCCAGAATGGCTAAAGTGGGCACAAAACTTTGGGACCACTTTCTTGGGATTGTACCCACTCTCTCTCAGACTTAATTGAGGTTATATATAGAGTTATTATGTTTTATGTGTGGGGGGAATTTTAAGGTAATGGTCCATTTAATTATGCAAAAGAAGGATCCAAAAGGATCCAATCAGGATTCATTGAAAACTCTGGAACTCAGCTGGGACAGTAGATAGAGGGCAATTGGATCAATTGGTGGCTAACTGCAATCAAAAGAGCTCCCTCCCACCCGTCACGTGCACTTTGTGGGGTGCTGTCACCCTGGAGTCAGGGGGGACATTGTGTTCAGTGATATATGAAGTTTAAGCTGGCTTGAGTTCTTATAAATGAGCCAGAAAAAGGTGATATATTATATTGCATTTTGAAACTGCATTTATTGATATTGATTTACTGATTTATTGTTTAAGACCAATAAAGTGCTGAGGCCATTTCCTGCCATATATTTGGTTAATGGTCTTTCTTTAATTGGTTGTATTTGGGGAATATTGTGGTTGGGCGGTGGTCTGCAATTCCATTACAATATGGCAGCTACCAGTGTTGACTTGTGTTTGAAAGTGCAAGGTCTGAATTAATATCCCCTTTATTTTCTATGGTTCTGCCCAATTCTTCATTGACTGGATAAAATACCATCTAGGTACCTTGTCCTATCAATGGTTTTCTATCTGTTGCTCAGTAAAGAGGCCAATTGTACACACAAATACAAACAAGAGAGAATACCATCAAAAAATATGGCATAACAAGAGCGTAAAATGTGAAGGGCATATCAAATATTCACTTAGGTAACATTCTGTGCATTATTGAATACACCTTTTACCTGTGAAAAAAATAAATCTATATATATATATATATATATATATATATACAGTATATATTAGGTAATGTTTATAAACACAGCTCATAATGAGTAGTAACTTAAAATGTTGTTTAAAATGTGGCTTAAACTTCGTGTAAGTTTGAAATTTTGCTCAATCCTAGTGTACTAAAATAGGTGCCAAATTAAATTTGCAGAGTTGATCATTTCACTGCCATTTCACTGCCAGTCTTTTTTCAATATGGTCAGACAGGCTAGGTTCTGCTTTTGTACAAAGTAACAGTAAGGGCTGGCTCATACTGGAGTGCGCACAATCGAGCATGATGTTTTTTGTGCTTTCTTGCACATTCCATTTTTGACAGGTTATTCATGTCAATGGGCTTCCAGACACAGTGGAAAGAACAAAAAAGTAGGGCAGGCACATTTAAAAATTGCACAGCACCAAACTGCATAGTACTGCGGTACCATGTGGTTTGATGACCAGAAATGCACCACGTTTGCTAGATGTGATTGGGCTGCCAATAACAATTACTGGCACCCTTGTGTGTCTAGCAAGGGCAGAGCATATGGGGAAACGTGCACAGAAACACACCTTTTCTGCACTGCATTCTGGTGTGAACAGCTGCTAAAAGTGCAATCTTTCAGTAACATGCAAAATAGTTTCTCTATATTATAACTATTAAAAAAAGTTTCAAAACAATTTGGGTTGTATACAACTGAACAGATTGTGTGAAAAGTTTGAATCCACTTGAGCATTTTGTATATTCTGCCATTTCTTAGAATTCATTGCACTTTAAATTTGTAATGTCTCTCAGCAAGTTAATTGGCAGGTTGTATTTTGTATAAATTCTGGCTCTTCAGGCACTTCCTATGGTGTCACCTGACTGTTCCTCAAAGAAAATATAAATAAAACAACCCTTCTTAAAGAGGAATTTTGCCGTTATCATAAAAATTACAACAAAGGCAACTTTAAAAAATGTTTTGTAATGGCAATCTTTGAGCAGATACTTTTTTTTTTTTAAAATATTTATTCATTTTCCATATAAAATACATATTTGTTCATTACTCTCATATAATATACAAAACCATCAGTTATATCCCTTTCTATATTTATTCCCATTACCCCCCACCACCTATCTAATACCCCCACCCACCCTGAAACCTACCCCCTCCTAATAATAAAACCACCCACTCTGCATTTCTCCATTACATCTTTTCCTAAGTAAGGGGGACTTTCACATATCCCTCTGTACTGCTTCATATATTTCACCTTGGGCACAAAATCTTCCCATTTTCCCCACCTCCTGTATTATAACCCCATCTTGTCTTCTTGCATATAATACAGTTTCTCCATCCTACATATCTGGTTCACTCTTTCTACCCAATTCTCTTCTCTCAGCACCTTTGAGCTATGCCAAAACTTAGGTATCAGACCCTTTGCCGCATTCAGATAGTACCATATACCCTAATCCTTATATGTTTTCACTGATAGCTCTGTACTATGTAATAGACACAACTCTGGATCCATTCCTATCTTTATGCCAGAGATTATCCCAATTAAATGAACCATTGTCTCCCAAAAACCTTGAATCTTTGGGCACTCCCACCATATGTGATATAATGTACCTATCTTTCCACACCCCCGCCAACACTCTGGTGTATTTTCCCCACTCATCTTGTATTCAACATTCGGTGCAATGTGCCATCTTGTTAAACACTTATAGTTTACCTCCACCTCTCTCATGCTTACGTTCTCATGTGTAAGTCTACATATTTTCCTCTGTTTGTCTTCTTCTATCTCTATTCCCAAATCCCTTTCCCATTTTACTATGTACATTGGCTTTGTGTGTGTGTCTAATTCAGTGAGAATCTTTTAAACTTTTGCCGTGCCCCGTTTCCTATCTCCACGTGATTCCAACAACCTCTCAAACAAATTCCAATCCTTTCTCAATCTCAAAGGTTTCGGAAGACTCCCGACAAAGTGTTTTAATTGGTGATATCTCCACTCATCTAACTTAATGAAAAGTTCCCTTTCGTCCTTTTTCAACTCCTTAAGTGTTCTCAATTCCTGCCCTTCCATAATATCCCTCAGTTGAATATCCTCCAATTTAAACCATTTTCCTGTGCTCTCCTCCCTACCTGGAGGGAAATACTCTGTGTTCCTCAGTGACATTAATTGTGAATTAAAATCCCATTTCATAAACTTGTGCAATTTATCCCAAACCTTTAAAACATTTAATGTATAAACACTTGTGGTATCTTTTAATCCTCTATATTGTGCTGGTACCCATATGATTTTACTCAAGATAACTCCACTTAATTCATTTTCGTTTTGACCCACCTTTTCCCCTCTGGATTGTGTGTCCAGTCATAATTTCTTGCTAGAACTACTGCCCTATAATACCTCTTAAAATCTGGCACTCCCAATCCTTCCTTCTCTTTATTTCTACTCAACAAATCATAAGATATTCTAGGCTTTTTATGTTTCCATATATATCTTGTTAACGTCTTTTTAATTACCTTGAAAAAAACCTACGGAGGTTCGATTGGGATCATCTGGAGTTTATATAGGATTTTAGGTACAATTACCATTTTTATCAGATTTATGCACCCTATCCAAGACAGGTTACCTCCTCCCAATTTCTTTAGTTCCTCCTTAATCTCATTTAAAAGTGAGATATCATTTGATTTATACAAGTTCTTATATGAAGCAGTGAGTTTAACCCCTAGATATTTTATCTCTCTATCTTTCCATATAAAAGGGAATTCTTTTTGTATCTTTTCTTTTTCACTATTTGGAAGATTTACATTTAAGATCTTAGTTTTTGTTGGGTTAATTTTCAAATTTGATAGCGCCCCATAATCTTTTAAGCTCTTCATTAAATTTGGGAGTGTTATCCTAGGATTTCCCACATAGAACAACAGGTTGTCCGCAAAGGCTGCCACTTTATGTTCCATTCCTCCTATCTGTATTCTTTTTATGTCCATATTTTTCCTAATTGTTGCCAGTAAAGGTTCCAATGACAATACATACAACAATGGGGACAGTGGGCATCCCTGTCTTGTTCCATTTGACATCCCAATAGGTTCCGACCTCTCTCCGTTAACCAAAATAACCGTGGAGGGCTCTCTATACAATTTTCCTATCCACTCTCTCATTTTAACTCCCAATCCTAGAGTCTCCAGAGTGTCCATCATGAAGCTCCAATCTACTCTATCGAATGCCTTTCCAGCATAGATTGAAAGCACCACCGCCGGAGTTTTCCCCTTCCTAGCTTTCTGGATAAGCAACAAAGTTCTCAACCCATTGTCTCTACCCTGTGAGCAGATACTTATACGTTTATTCTTTGAAAACATTAATTTTCTTTTCTTCCCCATTCTTTCCACTATGGCCATTTTTACTAAGGGCAGATGAATCCATCTCCTTTACTTCCTGGAACATTGTCTAAAACTCTGGGTCTGCCACCTGGAGCATGTGACAGGAACTTCCAATATGCATTTGTGAGGTCCTGGTTATATCACCTGTGCCTCACTTAACCAGGAAGATGAAAAACAGTAATCGTAAGTAAAAGCAAAACATGTTATTTTAGTTAAACCTTAATTTTCTTTTCCTTCCCATTCTTCCCACTGTGGCCATTTTTACTAAGGACAGATGAACTCATCTCCCTTCCTGGAACTTTGTCTAAAACTCTGGGTCTGCTTCCTGCTGCATGTGTCAGGAACTCCCAAGATGCATTTGTGAGGTCCTGGTTATATCACCTGTGCCTCCAGAACCAGGAAAGTATAAAAACAGTAATTGTAAGTAACAGCAAAAAACTTTCCTTTAGCTAAGCAAGTTAAAATGACTTCATATTAGCATGCAGAACTTATGCATATGCAATTTTTAGTGTTGTCACCATAAGCAAAGTGGCTTCTAGATTAAGAAAATTATTAAAATCTTGCACAGGTTACCGAATAGATTCCAGGGGGTAGTAGAATAGCAAAGATTTTACAATAAACAGTCCAGAGAGAAGATGGTGACTCAAGGAAGTGATCTTGATCTGAGATTCGCAGAGATAAATATAAAAGGGATCAATCTAGAAGAAAAGGAAAACTGCAGCTTGCACTGGAGCATTGACAGATATGTAATCACACACAGCGTTTTCTAATGATGTATAACCCAGAAATAGCCAAGGTGGTAGGCTGACACAAGAAATGTGCCAGTAGTGGAGATCATAATACATTTCAAGATAATCTCCTGCTGACTTGGGATCCTTAGTAAAGCAACATATGACATTTACAGAAACACAAATGCAAGTGTCAGCACTGTTCTTTACTTTCAATTAAAGAGGATCTGACAACTCTGAAACATCAGTGTGATGCAAGTTAGGATTTATCTGGTAGAATTTGACTACTTTTTGACGTTACATTTTTGACCTGACTTTCACCTGAGAATCTAGCTTATATTTTAGGAAATGACTACTACATAACACTATTTTATGTCATTTCTCCTTCTAAATGCCTCCTCATCACTCCTAGCAAGCTCATCTATTTCGTACAATAATCCTTTACTTCAACCTTATGGAAAATGGATATTGAAACTGATGCTTCTCTTAAAAGATTTCTGTTGGAACTCCCAACATTCATACTTTTTTGGAAACAGTTGTGAAGCTACAAGATGAACTTCACAGAGTTCATACTTGCCTAAGAAATGAGCAAGTATCCATATTTTCATTATGACACATTCACTATAAGCCCCCATTCAGCCTCTTTACTGTTCCTAAATTAAGCATAACAGTCAACTAGCTAAGCAAGATTTTTTACAGTGACGCATGCTCTTTAAACTTAGAAATTGAACACAGAAATTAGCACACAGAGGTGCAGTTGAACAATAATAATCAGAATGCTCCTTTGAACAGATTTTTCACAAGAGGAGCAACCATTCTAAAAACTTAATTTTAGGGAAACATCTAAATGCATGCATGAAATACATATATGACAGCTGTTCTACTTATTTTTTTGTTTCTTCCCACCTGTTTGAGATTTACACAGCCCAATCACATAGCACAACCAACCTTCTAACCTCATTTTTGCTTTCTGCAGTTAATACAACTTGGGAACCCGACCTAGTTTATAGTGAGGGGGCTTGCTTATCCAAATGCCACCTTATTAGCCCCTAAAATATCTGACTAAAGTTCAAAGACCAGGAAATGCAGAATTGGTATTTTGTTGCCATGGTGGAAAAATTGTGCAATGGTTCAGCAAACTGAATGATCTGGGTTTGACTCAAACCCATGATCCAGTCAAACGCAAATCTCATTCCAAATTGTATAACAATGTTCCTGAAAGAAGCTGATTTGATAACTTCTAAAATGCTGTCTAGTTTAAATAAATGAAGATTTCCAATACACCTAAGACCAACAACCTTGAACATTTTTTCCTTTCAATACTTTTTATTAAGTGTACAACATGCCATACTAGACATCAAGTAAAACTGTTATACAGGTCCAGCAAGTAGAGGTATATCAATCTTCAAGCAACATACCAACATGGTAATTTGAGGCGACAACTGAACCCACATATTTAAGCATTGCCCTAAATCTCAATAACACTAAAGAATCTTGTAAAAGCACAGAGCAATCTGAGTAGACAATACCAGTTGTGCTGGATCCAAAATTCATAAGCAGAAAACAACAAAAGAAGAAGCATATATAAAATATATATATATATATATATATATATATATATATAAAAAGAGGGCAAGAAAAGAACAGAGTAAAAAGAAGAAGAAATATCCCAAGAACAGTGCACATAGCTCCCTGTGGCTCAAGGAGAATCACAGATTGATGTGCATATAATTAGCCCAAGGTCTCCAGAAGTTTTCAAATTGTTTATGTGAATCCAAGAAAATGCTAGCAAGTTTTTCATGGGTCACGATCCATGAGATTTTCTGCCATATCTGACAAACAGGAACTGAGACATTCTTCCAATGTCTCGCAATAGTACGTTTGGCAGCCAAAAGAATGAAGAATGACAATCTTTGAGTAGCTTGAGACACATTCTCAAGGGGCAAATTTAATAACACAAACCCAAATTTAATAATGCAACATTTGGAGATTGTGTAATAAGTACACCAGTAACCCGCCTCAGGAGGGCAAAAACCTTATTCCAAAAGCCCTGTATACATGGGCATTCCCAACAAATATGAAATTGTGCATTGCATTTGGCATCCCCGGAAGCATAACAATGATGAACTCAGAAACTATCTCGACAGGCGCGTCGGGACCATGTACCATCTGGTTAATGCTTTTACATCAGCCTCAATCAATGATACATTCAAAAGGCTATGAAATGATATTTGAAAACAAGCATGCCATAAATCTAAGTCTTTTTTCCTTGGCTAAGTTGGTATCCCAGGCTCTCATGTACGGTAGCTTAGAAGAGGTGTCAAGTAAAAGGCCATATATAGTAGAAATCCCCCAACCTGTATCCTGCATACACCAATTCTCGTAAGGTGCAACCTTGGGACCTAGTGTAGAGTCTATTTACAGGGTACACAAAAAAAAGGGAAATTTGATAAAAATCAAAAAAGTTTTGACGTAGGCATTTTTATATTTTCCCAACAGCGATTTATGTAACAGGGTCTTTATGGCTAAAAAAAGTAGCCAATCCTATATATGCCCTTGTTCAACCATCACCTAAAGGACTTTGTATCCATGCCAGGTGGAAATGCAGAGTTAATAAAAAGATGTTCCAATGCATGAAATGGGGAGATAAGAGTGGCATTATTTTATAAACAGATAAGGAGTTAGAAAGAGTCGGAACAAGTATAAGAGGACGCTGTTTTGGTCGCTTCCATTTAAGGAAATCTAATGTATGAGCGCCTACCGCCTACAGTTCCCTGAGTACCCAATCTGTTTTTTTCCCCCTGAGAATATACCACTGACAGCTGTGCCAGTGTGTGTTCAGTTTGGGGTCATTGATAACATAGCAATAATCTAGTTAATAATGTAGGTTTTATTTTGCTTTTGCTTTATACACTTTTTGAAGACAGAATGGCAAACTACTTAACTGGATGTAATAACCAATAGTATTTTATGTTTTTGTAGCAGTTTAATAAAATAAAAGAAAGGCTGTTAGCAAAGCTTGGAACACTGGGAATAGGGGATTTTATCATTTGAAAAGTGGAAGAAAACTTTTTCAAAAAGAATCACATAGCTTATTCATCAAAACAAAAACTTATTGTCTTTTGTAAGAAACACTTCTCTCATATACATGATGCAGTTTGTTTTCTACGCCTATGTTTACGTCTGGGATTTCAATGCATAACTTCTTCATCTGTTTGTGCCTAAGGCTTCAAAATGAGATTATAAGTTCTTCAGGACAGGAATTTTCTTTAATAGAGTGTATTTGTGGTGACACATAAATGTTATGTAAGAGACATAATGTTGCAGCTTCTATGCCAGGTGCCAAGTTATATTTTATTCCCCACAAATACTGTTCTGCCTTAATTAAGTTACACAGAGCTATGCCAAACAAAATACTTTATTTTTATCTACTATATGTTATATTTTAAAGCAACCATAGATTTTACTAAAATAAAACATTTATCTATGCTAATTATTATAAAGAACTGTAGTTTTTTTTGCTAAACAAATGTAGTTTTTTTTAATACAACATACACATAAAAATGAATAACGCCTTAAACAATGCATTAACTAATGTTCAGATTTAATTTATTATCTCTCAAAATACTATATATACACTGCAACTATGAGTAGCATTTCTTTAAGAAATGCCCCCTACTTGAGAACCCTTTATAAAGCAACAAAGATGTACATCTACTTTAACAAGTTTTTTTTTGTGTTGATGAAATCAGAGCCACAGGGGTTGATGTAAATAAGGGTAAATAGACTGTTCACTTTGCAAGGGAAGTTGAACTTTGCAAGGGAATTTTCCCCAGAGTTTAGTTGGTGAGGTAAATCTTTGTTGACTTCCATCATCTAGTCATGTGGGTAGTCTTTGCACAAAGAATTTTCACCGCATTTGCTAAGCTCTGGAGAAAATTTCCTTGCAAAATGTAACCTCCATTGCAAAGTGAACAGTCTATTTGCCTTTAGTAAAACAACCCTACACTCTCAGTGTTCACCTGTAAAATTCATACTACAGCTGACCTTCAAATATGATGATATAATGATACAATATGGAGTCAGATCATATTCAGAATGGATATTGAAGTTCTTTGTAACTTGTTAAAGTTCTTGATCTATTACTTCCACTGACATACAATGGACTCAAAACAAGGATATCCTCACATTTGCATGCCAAAATGTACTTCCTAATATATTCTGTAATAGTCAGAAATTCCAAAATTCCCCTTGGCTCTGTGCTCCAGTTATAGCTAATATTGAACATAGTGTATTTAAGCCATGTAAGGCTAACCCATGGTGTCACACAGCTGTGAGCTATGTAACCCGCTATACCATTATCGGTAAACTTTATACAGACAAGAAGATATTACTGAAGTTGATGCAGTTGATTTCAAAGCTCTACATAACCCTTTCGCTGCCAGACCCTGTACTCCACTTTTATAATCAGGTGGCCAGACCATTCTTGCGATTTTTCCATTGTTTTTTTATTTTTACCTTATAGCTATCAGAGTTTGTAAAAGACCCCCCAAACCATACATTTTCTGAACGCACATAACCAGTAGAATGAAAATAATGTGATAATTATTTTTATAGGCCCTAGGATATCTGCACAAATGTTTAGCAATTCCCTATGTTCGCTAAAAATACACTAAAATCATTATTAATTTATACATATATGGTAAAACTTACAAAATCCCTGCTAAATTTCTACTAAATATAAAAGCTAGAACTGTACTAAGTTAATAAATAACAAGTGTTTGTATATTTTAAATTGTGTCTGTGATGGGAGTGACTTTTGGGGGTGGGAGGACCCCTGTATCATCTCCCCACATCCCTCTTACGTGTAAAGGCCCCCTGTGCCTGTAAGGAGTACAGGGTGCTCTGTCCGGATATTGTGTATTGGTGTGGGGGTTGTCCATTGTTCACTGCCATGTGCTGCATCCCATTGTTCTATTGTGTCTTGCTGGCCAGCAAACTATTATGGGATGTATGTGTTCCTGTATTGTCTACTGCCACATGGTTATCCCTTTGTTCTATTGTGTGTCCTGGGTTGGTGGAGGGTGGTTCTAGCAGCCCTTACCCCTGATGGGAGGGCCTGATGATGTTTTTCCTGTTCCTGGTTGTATTTCCCCGCCCTGTGTAAATATATTGTGTTTGTGTTAAAATAAAGCAGGCGACTTCCTGTCTTAAGAAGAGTCTGGTGCTGTCTTATTTCCTGTATGGTCAGGGTGGTGTCCGTGGATATGTGTTCGGACAGGGAAGCGGGAGTCTAACGGAAATACCCAAGTGCAGTCTGGGTCCGGTTCAGTTACAGTGTCATTTTGTAAAATGGTGAAAACTGACGCTGTGCAAAACTGTAAATAAAAATTATTTACTCAAAATCTGGAGGTTTCATTTTTCACTCTCAACCCTTCAAATCATACACTATCTAAACGCACATGAACTGTAGAATAGAAAAATGTGTTGCTGATTTTTTTAGGCCCTGCAATAGTTGTGCATATGTTTATCAATTCGCTATTTTCACTAAAAACACACAAAAATTATTATTATTGGATACATATATGGCAAAATTTACAAAATTCAAGCTAGGTTCCTACTAAATATAAAATCCAAAACTGTATTGAGTTAATAAATAACAAATATTTGTAAATTTTAAATTGTGCCTTTTTGTGAAATGGTGAAAAGTGAAACTGAGTTAAACTAAAAATAAAAACAATTTACTCTGAAAATCTGGAGGTTATTACTTTTCACTTACAACTTTCAGAATTTGTAAAAGATTTGTGCACATGTTTATAAACTCGCTATTTTCACAAAAAACATCCACCAAAATCAATATTAGTGCACACAAACACAACATAACATACAAAATTCATGCTAAATTGTCACTAAGGCCTCGTTCACATGGGGGTACTAAAGTTTATGCCCATGGAGGGCTGTGTTAACCCACCCAGGTGTTCTGCAGTCCCAATCATGTCAATTTGGAAGCAGTGGCTGCATGGGCACAGCTGCTGCTTCCAATCTGACATCTGTGTGGGTGTGGGTGCATTGCCCCGAACGCAGATAGTGTGAGCTGAGGGACATGCACCCGGACCTACACAGATGTCAGATTGGGAGCAGTGGCTGTGTTTGTGCAGTTGCTACATCCCAATTGGCATTAATAAGACTGTCTTCATAGAGATACACCTGTGCGTCCATATGCAGGTAAACACGGCCTTGCAGGGATGTACGTTGTAGTAAATCCTACGTGAATGAGGCCTTACTATGTTTTTTTAAATTTGTTTTTATTTTTAATTTTTATTTTAATCTGTTTTTATTCTTTAAATTCTATTTTTATATTTAAAATTTTTAATATTTTGTAATTTTATTGCATATGAATGAATAGAAATCTCTGTATAGAGACTCCTAATCATTCACAAAACAGACATATGAGCAAATCAGTACTGATTGCTCACCGTGTCCACCCCATTCCCACACACACACACCACTCTCCATCTTGACTACTTCTGTGTGTCACAGCAGAAGCTGCAGCTGGCGGGAGGGGCTGGAGGGAGAGTTGGCCAGCAGAGGGGTCACTGAGGATCGGGTGAGGAGGGGAGTTAACTGCAGTGGAGGTCAGATCTGCGAGTGGGTGGATATCTGTCATTTATTCCTTTGTGGCTCCCCTGCTGCCCCAAAAGCCGCTCGGTGGGTAGACACAGTGGGTCAGTTCTGATGAGGTCAATGATGGTGTGGGGGGGGGCATCAGTCGCTGCAGAGAAAGATTGGTCCTGGAAGAGGGAACGTTAGAACAGAGGGGGGCAATTTAGTGGCAGATTGTGGAGGCAGAGAAGCAGGGGGGGAGAATTGTTGCTGGCAGTGGTGGCAGCAGTGTGTGGGTGGGGGGCACATTTTAGGTGAATAGCTCTGATCAGTGGTTTGTCAGCCACAAATCAGAGCTACTGATTTGTTCAGCAGAGTCTGATGAACAATTCTGCTATAAGTTCATGGTCACTGAAGTGACCATGAGCTTAAAGCAGAGGAGAAATGTAGGTCCATACTGCGTATGGACCTAGTCTGCTGGAAGCAGTGCTGTAGGTCTGTATGCCGTACAGACCTGGCAGTGAAAGGATTAAAGCAGTAGTAAACCCAAAAGCAAACATTTATTATGTTGCAGCTTACCAATTCTTAGGTGTGATGGCTGCATTCAATTTCTTTTTTTTTTTGCTTTCTTTCTTCTACTTTCATCTGGTGATCCAGCCAGCAAGTCTTTTGTTTTTCAAAAGCTCAAGCTCTTTAGCAGCATGTATCAGCTTATATACACTTATAGTGCCGCGCTCCTATTTCAAATCCTTAATCACAAAATATATCACGCTTATAAATAAATAAGCTAATAAATTAATTAATACATAAAAAATATGACAAAGTTAATTACTGTGACTTATAAATAAATTAAAAATAAATGTAAATAAATCAAACCATAATTTGTGCTAATACATATCATATGTGATAAATCAATATTTGTAATCGTGCAAATTCATTAGTGGATGTGCAAATACAATCAATAAAGTGCATAAATGAAGTCTTTTATAAATATGTGCAATGTGCAGGTAAACTCCTTATTCCCTCTTTCCAGGTGCCGTGTAGTCTCAATATGCGCTCACCTTAATATTTGCCTAAATAAATTTAGGCAAATAGACTTTTAGTCCTTCCAGGACTGGTGGGATAGTGCTCCTATGGTAAGTATTCCAAATGGGAATGTAGATCTGCTAGAATCCTCCTGTGCTCTCCTCTTTCTCCATAAGAAGCTGCTCATGGATGAGTGTTTGAAAGATCTATGAGGATCTCCTATTTTCCCTCCTGGGGACACCTCTTTCTCGTATCCTCCTCTCCTCAGTGTGGGGTGTATAGATCAAATGGAAAAAAGAAAGACCATGGTACCTTATCCTTTTTTATATAAGTGGTTTATTGCTGCCGGATGCGGTAATATACAGCAGTTTCTGGCACTTTTCTAATACAGGTCAGCAGGAACAAGCCTCTCCGATGCAACGTCGTGACGTCAGAGCCCCTCCCCTACGCGCTGCATCACAGGGTCCGTGACTTCATCAGGGGGAAAATGATCATTTTCCCCCTGATGAAGTCACGTGACCCTGTGACGCAGCGCGTAGGGGAGGGGCTCTGACATCACGACGTTGCATCGGAGAGGCTTGGCGATTCCAGCAGAGGCAGACAGAGAGGCAGAGTATACTACATCCACTGCTGACCTGTATAAGAAAAGTGCCAGAAACTGCTGTATATTACCGCATCCGGCAGCAATAAACCACTTATATAAAAAAGGATAAGGCACCATGGTCTCTCTTTTTCCATTTGATCTATACACCCCACACTGAGGAAAGGAGGATACGAGGAAGAGGTGTCCCCAGGAGGGGATATAGGAGATCCTCATAGATCTTTCAAACACTCATCCATGAGCAGCTTCTTATGGAGAAAGAGGAGAGCACAGGAGGATTCTAGCAGATCTACATTCCTATTTGGAATACTTAACATAGGAGCACTATCCCACCAGTCCTGGAAGGACTAAAAGTCTATTTGCCTAAATTTATTTAGACAAATATTAAGGTGAGCGCATATTGAGACTACACGGCACCTGGAAAGAGGGAATAAGGAGTTTACCTGCACATTGCACATATTTATAAAAGACTTCATTTATGCACTTTATTGATTGTATTTGCACATCCACTAATGAATTTGCACGATTACAAATATTGATTGATCACATATGATATGTATTAGCACAAATTATGGTTTGATTTATTTACATTTATTTTTAATTTATTTATAAGTCACAGTAATTAACTTTTGTCATATTTTTTATGTATTAATTAATTTATTAGCTTATTTATTTATAAGCGTGATATATTATGTGATTAAGGATTTGAAATAGGAGCGCAGCACTATAAGTGTATATAATTGGATAATAGGAACACAACTAAGTGGGTTTGTGTAAGTGCCAGCGAACCAAGCACATTATTTAAGCAGATAATTGTCAATATCTTATTGAACACCTCATTCATAATAGCTCACAAGTATTCACTTTTTAAATGTATCAGCTTACATGGATAAGACAGATCATTTAACACTGGAAGGGGTGGTTAAAATGATCTGTTTGGCTTGGATTAGTTACTGTTTTTAAATCTGCTAATACATTTAACACTCCCCTCCCCCTAGACTGACAATGCTGTTGTCTGCTGTGAACTCATGGTGCTCATTCATCCAGAGATGTGTGTCTGTAATACAGGAGGTGTCAATATAAAAAAGTGCAGATGCACAATCCCAACGCACACATTCCTGCTAAAGATGGCTGTATGCATAAGAGGGTGCTGCAGCGACTGTCGGATGGAATTGAGCCCACTCACATGCCTGATAAAGGGGTCCTGTGTGCCTTGCTGTAATTATTTAAACCTTCATTACAGCCTTTTTGGACCCATATTGGAGATCCTTGGTGTGCCGGTGACATTTCTCTCCCTCAATATTAAATAGTGCAGTGCAACAAAATATGTATAACTCAATGTACAGTATATTTGCAAAAAATATTTTTAAATATAAAAATGACAATCGCATGTATTTATAAACATAAAAATTACAATCGCATGTAAACGCATAAAACTCAATTAGTTTTAAGACCAATTATATAAATGGATAAAGTGTATTAAATCCCAACTCCCTTGTACACTCAGTGCTTAACAGATATTTCCCTATAAACTAAAAAAACACTGTAAAAAATGTAGGAGGTGTGTTATTGGCCAGAACCCCAGGAGAAAACAAAGGGGGAAAAAAACAAAAGAAAACTGACACAGTCACCATCTAATGATTAGTAAGCTGCAATATATTACATTTTTGGTTTTGGGTTTAATACTGCTTTTATTATTGCTCATAGTGGACTTTGGCTTGTCGTAGACATAAGATAGTGCTTGACAGTACAAAGAAGCATTCGATAAGCAGTAATGATCCGGTCTGTTGGAAAAATGTATATTTAAATAATAATTTAATAATATTGACCTGATAGCAAATGCACATGCATTGTATATGTAATTGTTCAGTTATCTTAAGATATGTAAATTGACAAGCAATAAGACCAATGAAATGAAAAGCTCACCACAAGTGCTAATATAATAAAGCGAAAGGGCAGACTAAGCCATTTGTGTATGTCAAGAGATTCCACCACCAGTTGGATGAAGAATGCCCCTTGAGTTGGTGATCAGTGGCAAGAAAAAAATGACCCCTTACATTGATGTTCATCGAAGAATGCCCCAGCACTGGTGTCAGGAGGGGTTGGAATGATTCTGCTGTGGTGTTAGTGAGAGAAAGACTGTCTCTTACATTGGTGTCATTGGAAGGAAGACTGTCTCTTACACTGGCTTAAGTGCTAATAGGGAAATCCATTAGAATAATCTCAAAGGGAATTCCTTACATTGGTATTTGTGGGAGAAATAATACCCAGCGCTGATGTCAGTAGGAGAAAGAGTGTCCCTTACATTGGTGTCATTGGGTGCATGAGAGATAAGAGAAATGCCTCTTTGTCTCTGCCACTGGCTATTGTTCATGCCTTGTATTGTAGTGTACCATGATAGGGTCTGCCATTATGGCCAACTACACCCCCCCCAACTCTTTCCTATGCATGTAACTGATACCAACTAAACTAATGCCTTACGCTGCCTTTTTGTTTGAAGTATTTTATATTGCGATGAATACATTGGTTGAAAGTTTCATCAGCACCATTCATAATCCATAACATAGGATAACTTTGTTAAAACTATTTTTCTGTCTAAACAAGTATAATTTTTTATATTTTTGTTACTTAACACGCTATCTGTGTTATAAGAACTATCCATTATGAGAGTATATTGATGGTCTCACCTTGATATCACTGGCAAGTCAATAATTTGAACAATGTATCTTCTTGATTCATTAATACGTCTGTTTACTATCATTATCTAATCAATAATTCACAAAAACAACAGTGCAAAGCATTAACTTGCAAACTGAACAGTAAACAATCTTCAGATCTTGGCAATAGTATTTGACAGTATGTTGTTCTTTGTCAATCACAATAGCTCAGAACTTGAAATGGTCTTTTATTTTCCAGATCATTTCAGATGTCTCAACTTTTGATTTATGAGAGTGATACTCTTATAATATCCACATCATACCACCTTGTTAGTAACAATATTTTTTTGTCAAACTCAAAAATCTTCTTACAGAAGAAGTTAACCACTTCAGCTCCGGAAGGTTTTTTCCCCTTCATGACCAGGCCATTTTTTTGCTATTTAGCATTGTGTTACATTAACTGGCAATTGCCTGAACATACAACACTGTACCCAAACAACATTTATATCATTTTTTTCACACAAATAGAGCTTTCTTTTGTTGGTGTTTGATCCCCATTTTTTAATTTATTATATTATAAATATAAATTAAATTCTGCAAAAAAAAAACAATATTTTTTACTTTCTACTATAAAACATATCCAAAAAACATTAAAAAATAAACTTTCTTCATAGATTTAGGCCAAAATGTATTCTGCTACATGTCTTTGGTAAAAAAGAAATCCCAATACGTGTATATTGAATGTTTTGTGTGAAAGTTATAGTGTCTACAAAAGATAGTATACAGTATACACTGGAATTTGTTTTTTTTTTTTATATATATACTACTAATGGCGCTGATTAGTGACTTATAGTGGGACTGTAATAGTGCGGCAGGAAATCTGACACTGACATCTCCAGTGACACTAATACAGTGGCCAGTGATAATATTATACACTGTTACTGTACTAATGACACTGGCTGGGAAGAGATAATATCTCAGGGAATACAAAGAGGTTAAGTGTGTGCCTAACAAATGTTAATATGTGTAATGTGTGTGACTTGCTACTAAAAAAATTTGATCAGGGCTTTTTGTGTGATTTCTGTTACCATTATAATTTGAAAAAGAGCCAAACAACTATGTGATAATACATGACTCCATATGTTTACTATCCTTAAAAAAACTGTTTTCTGCCAAGATAAGTCATATTTTCCATATAAATTTTCTGCCAGTACATGCAAACTTTTGAGAACAACTGTATAATATACAGTGTGTGTATGTATATATATATATATATATATATATATATATATACACACACACACAGTATAGATTTTTTTTTTTTGTCATAAAAAAGAAAGCTAGAAAAGGTTTAACTTCTGCAGCACTACCTTAACCTTAGCTTAATCAGGTTTCTCTTCATTCAGTGGATCTCTGCCTTTGTCCACTTAATTGCCTAGTCAACAGCACGTTTCTGGTACACAACTAAGCAGTACAAGGCAGAGTGCGCAGAGTGCATACATTTGCTTTTTACAACACAGGAAGAAAGACTCCTACTCATTCCATACTACTTCACTTTGCATGCCAACCAAAAGCAATATGAAATAAATAGCATCAAACTATAATGCAAATAGAATATGTCTTTTATTTCTGTCCAATACTAAGCTGCAGAAAAAGCTATTTAGTGATGCATTTTCTTTCACTTAAACCTGAACTCAGCCCTTTGTTCCATTTTTCATGAAAGAAATTTACAGACGTCACACTCCCACACTGAAAGTGCAGAAAATACAAGAACTAGTTGGTGCTTGCTCAACATACAATTTTTTTTGTTAAATCAGTCATAAAAAATACTTCTATTTTTAGATGACATGACCCATAGAAGTATTGTTCCATTCACATTTAAAACAGGAATCCAGTTAGCAAAAATAAACAAAAGGAGCACTCTGCAATATTCACGTCATCTCCATTGGTGTCCCTTGAAGACTCCCTTGAAAAGTTTTTTAAACTCAAGTTGAGCTTTAACCACTTGCCAACTGCCCACAGTACATTTACTGCAGACTGATGGCATGTACAGGCACAATCACATACATGTACGTCATAGTGCCTGCATGGGCTTAGGAGGGCGCACAGCTGTGGATTGCAGCTCACGGTACAGGGTTGCTATGCAATCACATGATCACAATGTCATCCAAGCTGTTATGAAAAAATCTCATTCATAACAGCTCTGCTTCCTATACAAGTGAGCTGTGATTGGCCCAGGGCTATCACATGGTACCTGGGCCAATCACAGCATCCTGTACTATTTCGATTAGCTGTAGCCAATTACAGGTTGCTAGTAATCACAGCTGTCATAAACTAAACGTATTCATTAGGTAAAGTTGATCCAGGGAATATCCGATTGTCTCTTGGGGGTTCAGGAAGGAATTTTTTTCCCAGCAGGTGCAAATTGGATCGTGCTTTGCTGGGGTTTTTTTTTGCCTTCCTCTTGTTTAATTGTGGGTATAGGATTATAACTGTTTTTTCTGTGGTTGAACTGGATGGAGATTTGTCTTTTTTCAGCCAGACTAACTATGTAACTATGTAATGGCAAACAGTTAGAGGGATGACTGCGTTTGCAGAGACAGCATACATACAAAAACAGCTGACACTTTGACAGTTTGACTTTTATTTCAAGCGTAATAATTTTATATATATATATATATATATATATGTATAGATTGTAACTTTTTTTTTTTTCTATGGTTGAACTGGATGGACTTTTGTCTTTTTTCAGCTGGACTAACTATGTAACTATGACAGCTCAAAGTATTGGTATAATAATCTTCATTGTAACCACAATCAAAATGTAAACAAAAAAAAACCTTGATCACTCCCCCCCGGAATAGTACAGTGTTACTATGGTGACATTGAACTACTCTGATGAAAGTATGTAAAAAAAATCAAAAATTAAAAAAATATATATACCGTATATAAAATTGAATAACAATATTTTTTAGACTGTGCTGGAGAGAGCATGCCAAAAAACATCTTTAATTTCTTAGTTTTCCAAAAAATTGTGACAAGAAATTGCAACTTTAACAACTTTGCTATGCCTCTTACTAAAGGCCTCAGACTGTCTACTTTCCAAAAATGTGGTGGGTATGTGTATTGTCCTTACATTTTGACGGTCTCAAGAACTGAACAATTTTCAAATATACATATATGCCATAGTTTTGCAGACGCTATAATTTTCACACAAACCAATATACAGTACACTTATTGAGATGTTTTTTAATTACAAAAGACATGTAGCAGAATACATTTTGGCCTAAATCTATGAAGAAATTACATTTTTTAATTTGATATATTTTATAACAGAAAATAGAACATACTGGGTTTTTTTTTTCAGAATTGTTGTTTAATTATATAATACACAATAAAAAACCCAGTGGGGATCAAATACCACCAAAAGAAATCTCTATTTGTGTGAAAAAAAATGGTATAAATTTAATTTGTGTACAGTGTTGCATGACAGTGCAATTGCCAATTAAAGTACCGCAGTGCCAAATAGCAAAACATGATGGCCTGATCATGAAGGGGTTATAATCTTCCGGAGCTTAAGTGGTTAAAGTAGGATTCCAGGCTAAATCTTACTAGTATAAAAAATGTCCCCTCCCCCCTCTTAAAACCTATGCCGACTAACCTGTATAAAAAAAAAAATGTACATTCCTATCTATTTTCAGAAGAGAACAAGAAGGCGCTTCTAAGTGCAGTACATCCACATATTCATTGGTGAAAATGGTTAAAACCACTTACAAAGGATAATAAGTCTCAGACATATGAGAACGTTAATGCAGGGCTCCGGTTACTGTGTCCTGGAGCAGCAACAGGGGGAGCTCAGGTGCAATTCTAAGATGGCCACAGCTCTTCCTGGGCCGCTGTGGAACGCATGTCCTGGAAGTGACGTCAAGGTGGGCGGTGATACACTCCATCAAGACCGCCATCTTGGAACTGCACCTGAGCTACCCCTGCTGCTGCTAGATGGCACAGAGCTCCAGGACACACTGACAGGAGCCCTGTGTTGACATTTTCATATGCCTGAGCCTTATCTTTTGTAAGTGGTTTTAACCATTTTCACCAATAAATATGTGGATGTACTGCACTTAGAAGCACCTTCTTGTTCTCTTCTGTCCTGCCCAGAGTCTGCTTCTTTTCCTGGAAGTGCTGCTCTAGTGCCTATTCCCACTATCTCCCTCCATTGGTCTCCAAGGCAGATGTGCCCTAAGAATTCCTCTTCTCTCCTATCTTCAGCCTGCTCTGGTCCAGTCATGTGATCCATATACTGAGAATGGCTGGGCATGGGAGCCTATGGGTGATTTCACCATTCCTGGAATTCCCAGCCATTTTTGAGCACTTTCTCTCCTCTCTCCAGCAGCCACCACTGGTTGAGACAGGGGATCACATGACTGTACTGTAGTGAACTGAAATAGGTATATACTTTTTCAAACAGATTAGTCAGCATAGGTGTTAGAAGTTGGACGCAGACATTTTAAGACTAGTGTGGTTTAGGCTGGATTTATACTTTAAAGAGACCCTGTCAAACCATTTCTTACAACAAAAATATTCCCATAAGATCAGAGATACATTTAAATATAAGTATTTTTATGCATGTTATTAACCTGTAAGAGCATCTCTTGTGTGGATATCGGAAGGCCCTGAGACTGCTGATATGGGATCTTGGATGTGATGTCACCAGCTCCATCAGACTAAAGTGACACTTTATAGTAACCCCCTTTGTTTCTCCCACGACACCTACATAACCAAAAAGATTATGGAAGGAAGTGAGGGATGGGGGGCTTGGAGAGCTAGGCCAGCATTGGAGTAATTATACACTCCTAGAAAATGAAAGGGCTTTGACATGCAAGAAAT